>NW_004443951.1:11525229-11585404 GCF_000243295.1 Trichechus manatus latirostris | reverse complement strand
AACAACAGATACATAGACCAATGGAACAGAATTGAGAATCCAGACATAAATTCATCCACCTATGAGCAGCTGATATTTGACAAAGGCCCAAAGTCTGTTAATCGGGGAAAAGACAGTCTCTTTAACAAACAGTGCTGGCGTAACTGGATATCCATCTGCAAAAAACTGAAACAGGACCCATACCTCACATCATGCACAAAAACTAACTCAAAATGGATCAAAGACTTAAAAAAATATAAAATCAAAAATGATAAAGATCATGGAATAAAAAATAGGGACAATGCTAGGAGCCCTAATACATGGCATAAACACAATACGAACCATAACTAACAACGCACAAGCACCAGAAGAGAGACTAGATAAATGGGAGCTCCTAAAAATCAAACACTTACGCTCATCAAAAGACTTCACCAAAAGAGTAAAAAGACAACCTACAGACTGGGGAAAAATGTTTGGCTACGACAAATCCGATCAGCATCTAATCTCTAAAATCTATAAGCTACTGCAAAACTTCAACAACAAAAAAGACATATAACCCAATTAAAAAATGGGCAAAGGATATGAACAGGCACTTCAGGTGGCTAACAGACACATGAAAAAATGTTCACCATCATTAGACATTAGAAAATGCAGATCAAAACTACCATGAGAGATATTCTCACCCCAACAAGGCTAGCATTAATCCAAAAAACACAAAATAAAAAATGCTGGAGAGGTTGTGGAGAGACCAGAACACTTATACACTGTTGGTGGGAATGTAAAATGGTACTTAACAACTCTGGAAATTGATTTGGTGCTTCTTCCTTAAAAAGCTAGAAATAGAAGTACCATATGATCCAGCTATCCCGCTCCTTAGAATATATCCTAGAGAAACAAGAGCTGTCACACGAATAGATATATGCACACCCATGTTCACTGCAGCACTGTTCACAACAGCAGAAAGCTGGAAACAACCTAGGTGTCCATCAACGGATGAATGATAAACAAATTATGGTATATCCACACAATGGAATACTACGCAACGATAAAGAACAACAATGAAGGTGTAAAACATCTTATAACATGGAGGAAGCTGGAGGGCATTATGCTGAATGAATTTAGTCAGTCACAGAATGACAAATATTATATAAGACCACTATTATAAGAACTCAAGAAAAGGTTTAAACACAAGAAGAAAACATTCTTTGATGATTACGAGGGTGGGGAGGGAGGGTGAGGGTTATTTACCAACCAGACAGTAAATACGAATTATTTTAGGTAAAGGGAAGGACAGCACATACTACAGGGGAAGTCAGCATAACTGGACTAAACAAAAGCTAAGAAGTTTCCTGAATACAATCAAATACTTTGAGGGACAGAGTTGCAAGGGTACGGGTCTGGGGACATGCTTTCAGGGGACATCTAGGTCAACTGGCATAACAAAGCTTGTTAAGAAAATGTTCTGCATCCTACTTTGGTGAGTGGCATCTGGGGTCTTAAAAGCTTGCAAGCAGCCATCTAAGATGCATCAGTTGGTCCCAACCACCTGGAGTAAAGGAGAACGAAGAACACCAAAGACTCAAGGAAAGTAGTAGCCCAAGAGACATAAAGGACCACATAAACCAGAGACTTCATCATCCTGAGACTGGAAGAACTAGATGGTATCTGACTACCACCAATGACTGCCCTGAGAGGTAACACAACAGAGACTCCCAGATGGAGCAGGAGAAAGGTGGGGTGCAGAACTCAAATTCTAGTAAGAAGACCAGCCTTAATGGTCTGACTGAGACTGGAGGAACCACGGAAGGCATGGCCCCTGGATTCTCTATCAGCCCAGAATTAAAACAATTTCCGAGGCCAACTCTTCAGACAGGGATTGGACTGGACTGTGGGGCATAAACTGATACTCATGAGGAGAGTGCCTCTTAGCTCAAGTAGATACAAGAGACTAAACGGGCAGCTTTTGTCCATAGGTGAGATGGGAAGGCAGAGGGGTTAGGAGCTGGTTGAATGGACATGGGGAATCAGGGGTGGAAAGGAGGAGTGTGCTGTCATAGTATAGGGAGAGCAATTAGAGTCACATAACAATGTATGTATAAATTATTGCATGGGAGAGACTAAAAAAAAAAAAAAGAAATAGTGGATATTATTATTTTCATAAAGTCCAAACCCAAGGTCTTCCATGATCTGGTCCCTGCACATCTCTCCAGTTTCATCTCCCACCATTCCCCATTTATACCAACAAACCATACTGTTTCATAATGTTAGACCTCGGCACACGCTCTTCCCTCTGCCTGGAATGCCTCTCCCCTATTTTCTCCCATTGCATCCTTACTTACCGTAAGTGCCCTAGTCAAGCACCTCCAGTATGTATGCTTTCCTTTCCCAAATGACCGTTTTCTGCTTTGTGAAATCACTGTACCTAATACATAGCTCTCCCTCTACATCATTGTATCATCTCTACTTCACTATAAGCACTTTGAGGGCAGGGACGGTGTATTTATGATTATATCCCTAGTGTCTAGCATAGTTACTGGCACAAAAAAGATTTCAGAGGTTTTGAGTAATGATAAGGATAGGGTATGGCCACGTAAGTGGAGAGCTAAAGCTGAGAGGAAGTGAAGGTTGGTAGAGTAGTTCAAGGACCATGAAGCTGGGGGGTGGGGCGGGGAAGGGGGATTTGGAGAGTTCATTGATGAATTTTAAGTTGTTCAAGATGCTGGAAAAAATTTGTGTGTATGGAGGAAGATTATGAACCAGGGGCTAAAGCACTCAATAAATTTAGTGGAGTGCCCTGGAAGCTGGGCAATGATGGAGTGAAAGGTAAGAACGGGGTTAGCTTTCAAGGAAAAAGAGCTATAGAAAGGAGGCAGTGAACCAAAGCTCTGGAAGGGGCAGGAGGAGCCAGGGGCAGGCTGTCTCTTGCCTGGAGGTATGGGGCCGATGAAGGGGATAGGAGAGAGTTTCTCCAGTCTTCTATTGGCTCAGACAGAAAAGGCTGGCCACTTGGCTGAAAACAGATCTGGGCTAGCTTCCCACGGCCTAGAAAGGTCCAACACCTTTCTTGCCACACTTGGGAGCCTGAGTGTGACCCTGATAGGTGAAGCAGCAAATTTGGGTTTTTCCTGAGGCTACAGTTCAGCCTCAGAAAGGTCTAGTGTAGCAAAATGAAGATTCCTGATGATGGGACCAAGACAGACAGTGAGACATGTTTGGGTCTGTTCATAATGCCCATAGCAAGAGGTTGCCTTCTGCTCTCCTAGTAGAAAGGGGATCTCTGACTGAGGCTTTAGAGACCTTGAGGATTCAAATATGGCTCCTGTTCTGAATACCACTCCAGCTTTGTTCTTGCTACATCTCCTTTGCACCCTATATTCTAGATTTTCTAAATGATTTGCAATATCCAACACACCACACTGTTTTTGCTTATAGGTGCCTGTACACTGCTCCCCTTTGCTTGAAAGGTTCTCTGCTTTGAACATTTGGGAAACAGCCAAATCTTCTGAGATTTAGCCCTATTTCCTGCAAAGATGGTGTTCCTGATCCCTGTTGCATGAACTGACCAATTTCTCCTTTATGTTTTCAATTAACCCGCACAGTCTTTTACCATTGTACCCCTGATACTATACTACACTTATTTCTTTACTGGATATTAGACTGTGAGCAACTGGACATCAAGCAGCAAGTCATTAATCTTTATACCCCTAGCCTAGCAGTGTCTGGAATACAGTAGGCATTAATTAAATGTTTGCTGAATGTGTGTTTTGAGGGTTACGTGGGAATGTGGATGGAGGAAATGGAGTATGCATAGAGGAGCCGAAACCAAAAACTCATTGCCGTTGAGTCCATTCCAACTCACAGCGACCCTATATGGCAGAATAGAACTGCTCCACAGGGTTTCCAAGGAGAGGCTGGTGGATTCAAACTGCCAACCTTTTGGTTAGCAGCTGAGCTCTTAACCACTGTGCCACCAGGGCTCCATGAATGAGGAGAGCCTCCAATCTCCTTGTCAAAGAGAACATAACAGAAAGATCTGTACATTACAGTGAAGCTGCTTGAGGATCCAGAGCATCCTCAGGTCTATTTCTCTTTAACTTTCTCCAGTAGGAAGAGAAACTAAGGTCTAGGACTTTCACAATGTTTTCTGTTCTAGTACTAGATTGGGAAGAGGCAGCCTTATTTCAGAGGAAAAGGATAGGAAAGAGCAACAGAAGGTGACACTGCAGGAAAGGAAAGAGATTCTGAGTCAGAAAGACTTGTATTCTAATCGGACTTTCAGCAAATTACTACCTGGCTTTGAGCAAATTATTTCATGTCTTTGAGCTTTAGTATCCTCACAAAGTTGTTGTGAGGATCTGGTGAAATTATTGATGTAAAGAGCCCAGTATGGTGCTTTGAGAAGTATTGTTGTTGTTGTTAGGTGCCGTTGAGTCAGTTCCAACTCATAGTCAACCCATGTACAATAGAACGAAAACGAAACACTGCCCAGTCCTATACCATCCTCACAATTGTTGCAATGTCTCAGCCCACCGTTGCAGCCACTGTGTCAATCCATCTCGTTGAAGGTCTTCCTCCTTTTTGCTGACTGTCCACTTTACCAAGCATGATGTCCTTTTCCAGGGACTGGTCCCTCCTGATAACATGTCCAAAGTACGTGAGACAAAGTCTCGCCATCCTCGCTTCTAAGGAGCACTCTGGCTGTACTTCTTCCAAGACAGATTTGTTCATTCTTCTGGCAGGCCATGGGATATTCAATATTCTCTGTCAACATCATAATTCAAAGGCATCAATTCTTCTTTGATATTCCTTATTCATTATCCAGCTTTTGCATACCTATGAAGTGACTGAAAGTACCATGGCTTGGGTCAGGCTCACCTTAGTCCTCAAAGTCACATCTTTGTTTTTTTTAACACTTTAAAAAGTCTTTTGCAGTAGATCTGCCCAATGCAATACACTGTTTGATTTCTTGACTTGCTTCTACGGACGCTGATTATGGATCTAAGTAAAATGAAATCCTTGACAACTTCAGTCTTTTCTCCATTTATCATGATGTTGCTTACTGTTCTAGTTGAGAGGATTTTTGTTTTCTTTATGTTGCGGTGTAATCCATACTGAAGGCTGTGGTCTTTGATGTTCATAGTAAGTGCTTCATCTTTGCTTTCAGAAAGCAAGGTTGTATCATCTGTATATCACAGGTTGTTAAAGAGTCTTCCTCCAATCCTGATACCACATTCTTTTTCATATAGTCCAGCTTCTCAGATTATTTGCTCAGCATACAGACTGAATAAGTATGGTGAAAGGATACAACCCTGACGCACACTTTCGTGATTTTAAACCATGCGCTATCCCCTTCTTCTGTTCGAATGACTGCCTCTTGGTCTATGTACAGGTTCTGCATAAGCACAATTAAGTGTTCTGGAATTCCCATTCTTCACAATGTTATCCATAATTTATTATGATCCACACAGTCCAATGCCTTTGCATAGTCAATAAAACACAGGTAAACATCTTTTTGGTATTCTCTGTTTCTGGCCAAGATCCATCTAATATCAGCAATGATTTCCCTGTCTCCACATCCTCTTCTGAATCTGGCTTCAATTTCTGGCAGTTCCCTGTCAGTGTACTGCTGCAACCATTTTTGAATGATTTTCAGCTAAATTTTACTTGTGTGTGATATTAATGATACTGCTCGATAATTTCCACATACTGTTGGATTACCTTTCTTTGGAACGGGTACAAATATGGATCTCTTTCAGTCAGTTGACCAGGTAGCTGTCTTCCAAATTTCTTAGCATAGATGAGTGAGTGCTTCCAGCGTTGCACCCGTTTGTTGAAACATCTCCGTTGGTATTCTGTCAATTCCTGGAGCCTTGTTTTTTGCCAATGCCTTCAGTGCAGCTTAGACTTCTTGAAAAGTATAATCAGTATTATTTCCCTTTACTTTTCTCCCATGTTGGAAGAATGTGGCTGGGTGTGGCCTGGGTACTTTTGCTCTAGGAGGTGCTCCTTTCTATACTTTATAGTCATCTGCTTCCTTCAGCCAGAAGAATGGGAAAAAGGTCCAGACAATGTATACTGCGTGTGCTCAGGCTGGGGCTCGTCCAGGAGTATGACTGTCTATCAGGCCCCACCCCTAAGGTAAGGCTGCCACAAAAAGAATAAAGGAAATGCCTGTCTAGCTTTCCAAGACACCTCTAAAAACTCCTCTTTACCCTTTATCCTTCTATTGCCCTGAGTCAGGCCTCATCATCTCACACCAAGACTCTAATATTTGTTCTTCCTTCAGTCAATCTCTCCCTAATTTTCAGGGACACTGGGCTGTTCTGAAGATAGCCCCAGTTCCAACTAACACTTTTCTTGGACCTCAGTGCTCCAGACCAGAGAGGGGAAATCAGGTGCTTGGCTGGGGCAGACAACCCTTTTTTCTGCTCTGCCAGGCTCCATGTAACCACCTGAGCCTGCTCCATCCTGTCCTCCTAGACTCTTCCCTTTAGTCTACTCTTGGCCTGGGGGTGAAAGAAGACCTTGTTCACTGGGAGTCACAAGAGAGAGACTGTATCTGGAATGTTGAGGGTAGATGTATTTTCATGGAGATTCAGTAAGCTGGAGGGAACCCTGTGGACAGCAACAAGCAGAACTAGTTCTGCTTGACCAGGGCTAGAACACATTGGAAAAGCTCTGAGCTGGAATCAGATTGGGAAAGATTCCAAAGGGAAGAGTACAAGGGAGAGTGCTAAGTTGGGGAAAGGAGTCTCCGTTGCTAAGAAGTGGGCCACAAAGTCCAGGAGATACTGAAGCCCATGACATCCTAGGGGTTTGGCTAGCCCATCTCTTTATTCCTTGACTGGAGTAGTCATGCCTCAAACTCTCAACACCTGACATTCAGTTGTCATTCATGCATTCTACACACAGAATGAAAAGATGTCTTGCAAAGTAAAAGGAAGGTACAACATCATTACCTTGCTGGAAATGGGGAGGAGAGAAAGCAGAAATGGTGAGGTTCCAGGTTCCAGCATACAAGAAAGCAGAGGCCCTTTGGGGTGGTGGTGACAAATGGAGACTTCACTCATTTAATTATGCATATGGATTTTAAACCCTTTTGAAAACAACAAAAGGGAGCAACTCCTCCCTTCAGGAAGAGCTGAAAGAAGAAAGCACTGTGGGTGCTTCTACTTTTTGCTGGGCAAAAACTTACAAGGACAAAGAGGCAGGAAGAGGTGGAAGAAACATTGTGGGGGGCCACAAGCCCAACCCAGAAGACGACAAAGAAGACAGAGAAATGCAATGTGGAGGCAGGGGAGGGGACAGGACAAGGAGGCAGCGCCACACCAGCTAAGCAGCTGCTTTTGATACTCTGGGTACCCTTCCAAGGGAATGGAGGCAGAGAAAAGACTGGGGGTTCTGAATTCTATTTTCAATAAATTACCAACAGGTTATAATACCCTGCTCAAGAAACAAAGCTTCTCTGCAACTCAAGGGGAGATCTGGGTAAGGTGGTATGTTGAGCGGGAGAAAGGGTTAAGACCTGAGGTTCCCAAGGATCAGGAAGAGCAGGGATATGAGGCTGAATACATTTTTCTTATTGGTTTGGGAAAGAGGGACCAAAGGGAGAGAAGGGGCATCACTGATCAAAATCTCCTGGGAAGCCAGGAGTGGCTTTTTCCTCTGGTCCTTTTGGAGGCCATTTGGCAATAATTCAGACTGAAGACCCAGTTCTGTCATCCACTAACTACGTACCTTGGGCAAGTTTCAACTTTTCAAAGTCTCAGTTTCCACTTTGCCAAATGGTGTCAAGGATAACACCTCAGAGGGTTTTTATGAGAATTCAGTCAGATGGCATACGTGAGAACATTTTTAACCTGTAAATAACAGCTGTAAGCCAACAGCACTCCAGAAGTGCAGTGCCATGCCTCCTGTGTTGGAGGTGAAGCTGGTGTCCCAGCCCCCTCACCTAGGCTCATGCCCTCAGCCTGCATGTGATCTCAGGAGAAAGTACCAGTGGCTGGGGCACCACTGCTGACCCACATCCCTGCTCAAAGGTTCTCAGGTGTGACACTGGACAGAGTCTGCCACTAACTGAATGAAAAATACTAGATTAAAAGTGCCACCCTTCCTTGTACTATAGAATGAACACATGACCTAGGCTTGACCTATGGGATGCAGCTATTCCAGACCTTGGACTGGGAACCAGAAAGAATCCACTCGAAGACGTGGGAACCAGAAAGAATCCACTTCGGGTTGGTGGGTGGTAGGAGTAACAGTGCAAGCTGTCACATCCAGTGTTCACTTAGGAAGGCAGCAGTATCCTCACCAGACTTGTTTGGGGTATGATCTTAGCTGCAGCCCATTTTCTAAGCTTTTAGCTAGAAAATTCTGTGAGCTACCTAGTATCTTTCCAATGAACTCTTCAACAGCTTAAACTGGCCAGAGTTAGTTTATGATGCTTGTGATAAAAAATCCTGACACTCAGGAAAGGTCTCTCTCAGAAATGACGATTCTCATCTGTAAAAGAAGAAAGTTCTTGAAAGAAGAGAAGAAAGGCAGTGGGGATGAGAGCTGCACTTAGTTTCAAGTGGAGAAATTAGGTTGAAGGATGATTTCAGGCCAAGGCCACACGTCCTCAGTTCATTTATCAGTGTCTCATGTGGTTCTTTTATGAGCATAACCTTAAAAAAAAGCAAGGAGAGACCCCATGATAAATGCAACCATCTCACAAATGCCTTTCTTGGGACACTGACTTTGTGTCCTGTAATCTGCAAAAATAGGCTTTATGTATCCAAAATTCATTCACTCATTCACTCGTTCATTCATTCTTCTGCTTTTTTTTTTTTTCTCCTGGTCATCTACTATAAGCCAGGACCTGTCTGACAGCTAGGGATACAGAGAGGAAAAAGACAATCCCTGGCCTTGAGTATCTCAGTGTAGTAGGGAAGGTAGATAGATAATTGTTACAACTTGAAATACGTGCTTTAATAAAGGTGTGGGTAAATTTCAGGGGTGCAGAGGAGGAAGAAATACCCAGTTCTGCTGTGGGAGTCATGGGAAGGGACAGAGAAGGTTTTTGCAGAGGAGAAAACACCTGGGCAGAATCTTTAAGAGAGGCATTCCAGAGAGAGAGAGAGAAAGAGAGAGAGAGACAGATAGACAGAAACACAGACAGACAGACATGTGCAAAGGCATGGAGAGGAGCCACAGCACAGTGTGTATGAAAAACTCTTGATATGCTCCAGGAGTTGTGCATACCTGATTGCATTTAATTCTCACAACAATCCTCCTGGGTAGGTATTATTGTCCCAATTTTTCTAGTTAAGAAAAACAGACTTAGAGATTAAAAACTTAAACTGGTGCACATCCAGTAAGTTACACAGCTGAGATGTGAAACAGGTCTGTTTGATTCTAAAGCCCAAGAAGGAGGCATGCAACTTTAAAAAAGGATGGGGAAAAAAATAATGAAGGCCTCTGCTTAATGGAGAGAAGGAAAATACTGTAGAGTACAATCTTGTGGCATATAACATATACTACATTACCAAATGATAAAAAGCCCGACAACAAAAGCATTAATACATGATGCGAACATATAAATGCCTGACAGGAAGAAGCCCTGGCATGCACTACAGTAAGCAGGATTCTCATTCAGGGGACAGAGTACTTAAATCAGCCTATTTTTTGCTAAGCATCTTCAAAAATCGATAAAGGTAATGCCATTATACAAACTAACAATAACTTCACTTCTGCAAATTACTTTCCCAATCATAAGCACTCCTGTTAATAATAAAAGAAGCTATGGGGTTAAGTGTGGTTTATCCATGGCTACCTTTTTCTGTTAACACCTGCTTCCTATGACTTACTAGCTCTGTGATGCAGGGTAATTAACTTCTCTGTAACTAAGTATCCTCATTTGTAAAATGGGGATAATATTAATACTAAAAAAGGTCTATGGGAGGAAAAACAAACATTAAATAAATTTCATTCAGTTTTTTAATTTGTTTGCAAATTGAGGATTTACTACAATCATCCATCTGGATAGCACAGTGAGAAACAAAGACTACTGAACGATATTCCTAATCAGCGTCTTGGCACTGTAATATCTTACCCAGTGATACGAAAACAACCAAGTGGCTTCTACCAGTTCTAAATTGGCAGGGTTAATTCCTTTAGCAACTCCCTACCCAATCCTATTCTAGGGTTAGGAATAATCTCAAAAGGAATCAGCCATTCTTATTGGTCTTGAGCTTTGTATACTTTTTGGTTAAAACATTCAGCCAAAATATGGACAATTCAAATTCGCCCTGCCCAGCAGGGAAACCCTTGTCTTTGCATGTCTCTCAAGTACTACACAGTCCTTCTGCAGGCTACGGAACAGAAGAAGCTAATAGTACCGATTATAGCATCATCTCTAATGGCTCTGGATGTTACACCCTGCTAAACTCCTAGGCCAGGAGTCTATGGAACCACCTCCCTTAAATACCAGGTCAGAAGAGGCGCTCAAGGACCTAAGGAGGCCAGAGCTAGGTCCAGAGCCCTTGCTGGATTACTGGAGGTCCCTTTCACACCCATGGGCCATTGTAAAATATTGGTACCAATCTAGGACACTAGATATTTTTGTGTTTTTAGTTTTTTTTAAAATTTTATTGTTGTACTTTAAGTGAAAGTTTACAATTCAAGTTAGTCTTTCATACAAAAATTTATACATACACTGTTTTGTGACCCTAGTTGCTCTCCCTATACTGTGACAGCACACTCTTTCTTTTCACCCTGGATTTCCTGTGTCCATTCATCCAACTCCTGACCCTCTCTGCCTTCTCATCTCACCTCGGGACGAGAGCTGCCCATTTAGTCTCATGTATCTACTTGAGCTAAGAAGTATACTCTTCACAAATATCATTTTATGTCCCATAGTCCAGTCTAATCTTTGTCTGAAGAGTTGCCTCAGGAATGGTTTTAGTTTTGGGCTAACAGACAGGCCGGGGGCCAGGTCTTCCGGGGTCCCTCCAGTCTCAATCAAACCATTCAGTCTGGTCTTTTTACTAGAATTTGAGTTCTGCACCTCACTCTTCTCCTGCTCCATGAGGGACTCTCTGATGTATTCCCTATCAGGGCGGTCATTGGTGGTAGCCGGGTACCATCTAGTTCTTCTGGTCTCAGGATGATGAAGTCTCTGGTTTACGTGGCCCTTTCTGTCTCTTGGGCTACTCCTTTCCTTGTGTCTTTGGTGTTCTTCGTTCTCCTTTACTCCAGGTGGTTGGGACCAATTGATGCATCTTAGATGGCCGCTTGCAAGCTTTTAAGACCCCAGATGCCACTCACCAAAGTAGGATGCAGAACATTTTCTTAATAAGCTTTGTTATGCCAATTGACATAGATGTCCCCTGAAAGCATAGTCCCCAGACCCCTACCCCTGCTACTCTGTCTCTCAAAGTATTTGATTGTATTCAGGAAACTTCTTAGCTTTGGTTTAGTCCAGCTGTGCTGGCTTCCCCTGTAGTGTGTGCTGTCCTTCCCTTCGCCTAAGACAATTCTTATCTACTATCTAGTTAGTAAATAACCCTCACTTTCCCTTGCCACCCTCGTAACCATCAAAGAATGTTTTCTTCTGTGTTTAAAACTTTTCTTGACTTCTTATAATAGTGGTCTTATACAATATTTGTCCTTTTGTTGTGTTTGATAGTAAAGCTGTATACATGTATGAGATTATCTGTAACATAATTTCCTACAAATGGAATCGTTAAGTCAAAATTAAAAAATTTGATAGTGGTGTCAATCACCCTCTAAAGATGGCTGTATCAATTTATGCTCTCACCTGCAGTACATGTATGTACTAGTTCCTCACATTCTCAGCAGCACTAAGTATTATCCGTGCTAGTGTGATAGGTAAAAAAATGGCATCTGTGATCATAATTTGGGCTCCAATTTACCTTTGGCTTCAATCCTCTGGCCACTTCCAATTAGGCAATCCTTGATGTCTGCTCCCTTCTCGATCACAGCATTGTTACAGATAACGCTGCCCTGGATGCTGCTTCTGTAACAGAGTAACCAAGTTAGGAAGTGCCCAGGGCTCTCATCACCTTCCTCACTAGCGGTTCTGGCTCCCTCGTAGGCCAGGAACAGCTGGTTGGTTCAGTTAAAGGCTATATACCTCAAGTTATCATTAGAAGGCAGAATGGCTCAGCTAGGCCAAGAAGGACTCGGCTTTAGAGAAGGCTAGAGTTGGGATATACTCATAATGATCTTTTCCCCAAGGCCTGAAACGAGCAGACATCCTGACTTCAGTTCTTTAGGGACTGCAGACCTAGAGGTCTAAATTCCAACCAGCCTCTCCTCCTTTGGTCTGGGCAACCTGGGGCTGGTCCCTGGGCTGACCCATCCCTCTTGCCTCTCATCTGGGAACAAATATCAAATTTCATTTCAAGCTCAGATCCCGTGAAATATTCCTAGGACATAAACTATGCAAATAATAGGTGCTCCACAGTTCTTACCAAAGACTCTGGTTAATCAAAACCATACTCATTTAGGAAAAAAAAAAAGGGCATTTTAAAAACCAAAGACTATTCCAGACCCTAAAGTCACACTCCCAAGAACAGCACCAACGGCTCTTAGCATTTGGATGTGTTTAAATAGCATCTTCCTGGCTCCTGAAGTCTGGTGGGTGGAAAAAGGCTCTTTTGGAAATCATCACTAGCATTTATTGCATCCTTACTCTATACTACATATTCTACATATGTAAATACATATAGAAGCGATTCCCAAATCTAGCCATTTCATCAGAAAAATCATCCGGGCTGCATAACAAACAAAAACACCCTCAATGTCCTGGCCTCGTCAATCTTTTTAGTAGGTCTAGGATGGGGATCTTATGCATGTAAGTCAGAAAAAAAAGCTTCTGAGGTGATTCTGGGAGTTCTATTTTTACTTCTGCTGTAGTAAAAGTAACAACCACATTTTTCAGATAAGGTAACAGATTTAGAGAAGTTAAACCACTTACCCAAAACCATTTAACTGTCAAGTAGCAGATTCAAATTCAGCTCTGCCTGTCTCTAGAATCCATACATTTAGTCATAATGCCATACAAAGAAGATAGGGGGAAAAAGAACTGGAGGTGGCCTAGAATTGCTGAGTTGCTTTTTTGAGCCTAGATAGCTCTGTGGAAGGACCTCTGTCCTAACAAGTGAATACTCAGTACCCTAAAGAGTCAGAAGTGGGCAGCGGGAGGGAGGAGATGAGTAGGAAAGGTGTGAACACCTATTTAAACAAGGCAAAACAAAACATCGACTAAGGAAAAATTCTCAAGCAACTCAGGAGGCATGGAGCATGAGGCAAAGGGCATTCCAAGAACTGAAACCGTCGATGCGCAGGCCACTAAAGAGATTCTTCCCAAACGCCAAAACTTTAGTAAAATACGAAAAGGAATTCTAGCACTTTATGGCATTCCAGAGTCATCTTTATCTTTAAGAAGGTTAAAACCTGTTGGAAAGCAGTAAAAGGCCAAAACCACAGCACCTTCGTGGTGTGGGCTAGAGATGGGCACAGACCGTACTTAGTTTGCTTTTTGGCACAGACTTAGGATGCACTCAGTGGGTGGGCTTTAAGGACAATCCAGAGCTTTCCAACTTGCCCTCTGCCTTAGGCAAAGCAGCCCAGCCAGCAGTTAGGGTGGTTCATGCTCCCTGGGGAAAATTCCCCTATAAAAAGTTAACAAGGAAGTGTATAGAAAGCCCGAGACACAGAGGCTCCTGGAAGAGAGCTAGTTTGTCATTTGTCATTGAAGAGTCTAATTTCTTTTTCTGAGGTGGGAGTAGGGAATGCTTCCTACTCAGTAGTTTAAGAGCCTGAGAACACATGCTCTGGAGCTAGGCAAGGGGTAAGCATAGTTTACAGGTAAGAAAGAGCCAACAGGAACTCCAACAGCCATAATTAGAGACTAAACGGCTATTTTGGAATCCGGGATATAAAGGAGAACGATTTCTGGAAGGAAGAGGCTAGAATGACTGAGGTCAGATTTCCACAGCAATGGATAGCCTGGGTTTTCCTTATGTTTATTTTCCTTATGTCGGATTGAGGTCTTCAGAAACCTCCTATAACACTTATCTCATCCAGTATGTGTGACTTTCTCTGTCTGAGACAAACCACCACTGTCGAATCTGGAAGAAGCCCTGGTGATGCAGTGGTTAAGCACTCTGCTACTAACTGAAAGGTTGGTGGTTTGAACCCATCAGCCCCTCCGCAAGAGAAAGATGTGGCAATCTGCTTCTGTAAAGACTACAGCCTTGGAAACCCTATGGGGCAGTTCTACTCGCTTGTTATGAGTCGGAATCGACTCAATGGCAGTGGTTTAGTGGGTAGAATCTGGAGATGTAATAGGGAAAAAGAGGTTGGCTGATAGGAAGCTGGGGGCTCTCCTGAGACTCCTCCTGCTCAGTGGATCTGGTGGAAGGCTTCGTGATGTACACCTGTAAAAATGTTTACTGAATGTGAAGCTCTCTTCTGATCACTTGTTTCCTCAGTTGTTCCCTAGCAAGACCTCAACATAACAAGTCACCTCTGTTAGCAAAGCTGAAGTACTCTGGAAAATTTTCAAATCCAAAAAGCCTTTCCCATGGCCAGGAAGAAACTTCATGATCAAGGATTTTACTGGAAGTGTGTGTGCCTGCTCATGCTAGAGGGGATGGACCGACAGGACTAAATCAAACAAACCCTCTCCGGGCTCCAAATCACAGCAATAACTCCTCCTTTTTGCTCAGTGCCTAAGGAGGAAAGAGTGGTAACTTCCTTAAGCTGGAGAAAATAACTGGCCCCAGTGCCATGATTACAGTTTTTGCATCCTAGTATTAACTCTCAGCTTGGCACTAAGGACTCTGCTGTGCTAGGGCCTAGCTGTCTTCTCTAAAAAGCTGCTCAGAGCTGGCTAAGACTAAATATTGGGACTTTGGCCCTCATTTCTCCTTGGAGCTTTGGTGGAGAGGAGGCCGTGAGGAAAACACAGAGGTCTTACAGTAAGATCATTGCTCGGCCAGGCACATCACACTATACTCATGCTGTGGCAGCAGCCTGACCTGGGAAGCAAGAGTACCTCCAAATTCTCATTCCTCTTCTGGCGTTAGTTAGGACTTTTTTCAGTTCATTCCAGGGAGGAAAAGGAACTCACATATATCTAATATGTCTCAGTTATGGTGCAAAACACCTTACATTCATTATATAACTTACAGTAATACTCCCAGCAAACCTGCAGGGATGATGGTATTTATGCAAATTTTGGTTTTACAGAGAAAACTGAGGCTCACAGAGAGTAAGCAATGTGCCCAAGCCTACACAGAGGCAAGTGGCTCTCCGTGTGTCATGTGCTCCTGCCTCAGCTCTTGAGAGGGTAGTATTTGGCAAGGAGCCATTAAATTTCTGAGTAACTCTTTTTTTCCCCTGAGGGTTAGTTTACAGGCTTTCTAAACCTACTTATAACCCTGGGTGAGAAATGAATATGGAACTGGAGACATGTAGTTTTTCAAGGAGTGTAACCACGGCCTGCTTTAGGCCAACTCACTATTTCAGCCCAAAGATTATGGCTGAGTCCCTCCAGTGCTGAAGCATCCTACCTTAGCCCAAGGGGCCCTGGTTCAAGTGGTCCTCAAGATGAAGAACCACGTATTATTATTAATATTTTTGTTGCTGCTGAGCATATACACAGCAGAACATACACCAATTCAACAATTTCTACATGTACAATTCACTAACACTGATTACATTCTTTGAATTGTACAACCATTCTCACCCTCCTTTTCTGAGTTGCTCCTTCCCCATTCAAATAAACTCACTGCCCCCTAAGTTTCCTATTTAATCTTCCAAGTCGCTATTGTCAATTTGACCCCATAAAGATAGATCTTAAAAGAGCACAATGCTCAAGACAGACGTTCTTTCCTAGTTAAGCTAAACTATTTTTTGGTTTTAAGAAGAGTCCAGGGATATTTTTGGCTTAAGGTTTAAAGGTTGCCTCAGGGAACTATTTTCACAGGTTCATCTAGCATCCATGGCTCCAGAATGTCTGTACTCCATGAGAATTTGAAATTCTATTCTGAATTTCTCCCCTTTTGAACAAGATTCTTCTATAAAATCTTTGATCAAAATGTTTAGTAGTAGTAGTCAGGTACCATCCAGTTCTTCTGGTCTTATGGCAAACGAGGCAGTTGTTCATGGAGGCAATTAGCCATACATTCCATTTCCTCCTTCTATTCCTGACTTTCCTTCTTCCTCTGTTGCTCCAGGCTAATAGAGACTAATTGTGTACTTTGGATGGCTGCTAGCAAGCTTTTAAGACCCCAGGCACTATGCAAGTAACTAGGGGATAGAACAAAAGCACTAAACACCTTATTAGGCCAATTAACTGTGATGTCCATGAAACCATGACACTGAACCTCCAAACCAAGGAACCAAATCCCTTGAGGTGTTTGGTTGTACATAAGCAGCCTCAGCAGCTATTCTTTTTTTTTTTCTTCTTTTTTGTCGTTGTAAATATACGGATCACACAACTTTTGCCAATCCAACTTTTTACACGTGTATAACTTATTGACAGCAATTACATTAATAGGCTGTGCAATCCTACCCTTAATCAATGTGATTCTTCCATCACCATAAACAGAAACTCAGTACTCCATAAGCAATAATCCCCCCCGCCCCCAACCCATCCCTGGTAACCACTAAGAAACTTTGGTCTCCATACATTTGCCTGTTCTTGTCTTTTTATCTAAGCAAGGTCATACAACAGTTGTCCTTTTGTGATTGACATTATTTCACTCTGCATTTCTTTAAGCTCCATCCATATTGTAGCATGTATCAAGACTTCATTTCTCTAGCTGGCTGAGTAGTATTCCATTGTACGTATGTACCACATTTTGTTTATCCATTCATCCGCTGACCGGCATTTAAGTTGTTTGTATCTTCTGGCTGCAGTGAACAGTACTGCAATGAACATTGGTGTACAAGTCTCTGCTTTCAAGTCTTCTGGGTATATACCTAGGAATGGAGTTGCTGGGTCATATGGTAGTTCTGTTTTTAGTTTTTTGAGGAACTCCAACATTGTTTTCCACAATGGCTGTATCATTCTGCATTCCCACCAGCAATGGATAAGGGTTCTAATTTCCCCACATCTTCACCAACATTTGTTCTTTTCTTTTTTAATCTTAGCCATCCGAGTGGGAGTAAAATGGTATCTCACTGTGGCTTCAATTCACATCGCTCTGATGGCTAACGTGTGCTTGACAGCTATCTGAATGTCCTCTTTGGTGAAATGTCTGTTCAAGTCCTTTGCCCATTTTATGATTGAGTTAATTTGTCTTTCTGTTGTTAAGTTTTTGAAATTTTAAATATATTTTGGTCATTAGATTCTTATTGGATATATGGTTTCTGAAGATACTCTCCCAGTAGATAGCCTACCTTTTCATTTTTTTGGTCAAGTCTTTTGGTGAACAAAAGTTTTTAATTTTTATGGAACCATGTATTATTTTTAAAGAAATATTTCAGGCTTAGAAAAAAGTCTAGAGAATAACATAAACAACACCAGTGTATTCATCAAAGGCTCAAGAAACAAACAATGGAATTTGCTGTGTACCCTTCTTGGATCGCATTTCCCTCGTTTCCTCACCAAAGGTAACCACTATCTTGAATCTGGTATTTATCATTCCTAAGCATTTTTACTACATATATTTGTAGACGATCTATCATATTGTTTTGCATGTTTTAAAACTGTATGTGAATGCTATCATTCTCTATGTATCCTTCTGCAACTTGCTTTTCCCCTCAACATCAAATTTGTGAGATATATCCAGGTTAATGCATGTAATGAACCATAATATTTAAAGAAATATCTCGCCTTTTTCTATCTCTGGTCACTCTTGCCCTTGGGTCCTCTAGATTAAAAATGTACAGGCTCCAGTGAGCAGGCTAATGTTTTCTGCTTTGAGTTCTATGTGCCTCCCTTTACTATATAAAGAACTAGTGGTGAGAAACGTCTCCCTCCTAAGAAATCTAAGTCCTTATATTACCTAAGCAGAGGCTAAGAAAAAGGTGTGTGCGTGCGTGTGTGTGTGCGCACGCACGCGCGCGCCAATAAAACTTTATTTACAAAAGCAGGTGGTGGACCAGATTTGACTAATGGGCCATAGTTTACTGACTCCTGTAGAACACCACTTTTTGTGTATGTGTGTGTGTGTGTGGTAAAATATATATAACAAAACAATGACCATTTTAACCATTTTAAAGTGTGCAATTTGGTGACATTCATTACATTCATTATGTTGTGAAACCATAGCCACTATCCATTTTCAAATGTTTTTTCATCCCCCTAAACAGAAACTCTCAAGTAATAACTCCCAGTTGCCCCTCCAAGAAACAGGGATCTTGGGGGAATCAAAGCAAAGATTTGACAGCCTTAAAGAATTAAGTTATAGAATTCTCCATCTAAGAAGATGGGTTTAGTGTAGATAGTTCAAAGACAGGGAATAAACCAAAAGTTCTCAGGAGCCCCTCAAGTCTAGGGGAACGTCCCAAAATTTCATAATTTGGTGTTTTTAAAGAAGAAATGTAGACAGAATTATTTTAACAATATGTTCTTTTCTGCAACTCCAATTACCTCAGACTTAATTTTATGTTTAAGGGGTTTATTTTATACCTCAACCTACCCATTTGTCAATAGTTTATTTTGTTTCATTTTTTACTTGGCTATATTAGGTCTTCAAGTAGAATTTTCCATTAGGATTTATAGGTGAGACATTTCCTGTGCCCTGGAATATTTCTGATGCTTTTATATATAAACCATAACTTGACTGGTTATACAATTCACAATAATTTTCCCTCTAAATTCTCTAAATGTCGTTCTACTGTCTTCTGGCCTTAAATGTTGCCATGGAGAAGTCTGAGACCAGTGTGATTTTTCCCTTTCTATGTGCCTTGCATGGTTTTTCTTTCAGCTCTGTATGCCTCAATATTTTCAAAAAGGGTACTTGTCATTTCTTCTTTGGTTTACCTATGCCCTCATTCCTTTTGCTGGCTGAATCTTGTACTCTTTGGATAGGTTCTAAATTTCATTATATTTTGTAGATATTTTTAAATTTGTATACGGGTATGTGGCAGTTACTTAGAAGCTTCCTTCTGGTTTTTTTTTTTTTGTGTGTGTGTTTGTTTGTTTTGTTTTTTCCATTTTGGTGAGTTTCAAGGAGTTAGGCACTTACTCCACTACTTTTCCTAGAAGTAGAGAGGGCTCTCTTGACAAGATATTTAGTCAATTACCTGTAAGCCGTTGCCACTGAGTCAATTCCAATTCATAGCAAGCCTATGGGACAGAACAGAACTGTCCGATAGGGGTTCCAAGGAGCAGCTGGTGCATTTGAGCAGCCAAACATTTAACCACTGGGCTACCAGGGCCCCAGTCAATTATAGTAGGAGGTTTAAATCAGGGATCTCCATTCTTCATTCAGTAAATACTTACAGGTTACCTAGCATATATAAAGTGCAGTATTAGAGGCTTAGGGGATACAAAGACATATGAGAAGTATTTTTTTCTTTAAGGAATTTATCGTCTGAGGAAAAAAGAAAAGATGCGATAAGTGCCACATAAGCACAAGTAAAGTGTTACAGGAGCACAGGGAGCACAAAGGAGAGGGAAATAATTTTGGGCTATGACACTTTAAGAAGGCTGCATGGAAGAGTTGGAATATGCATTGGGCCTTGAAAGATGGGTAGCATTTCTACAGGTAAAGACCTCCAGAGAGACAGAATTCAAGCAGAATGAATGCCAGGAGTAAAAAAAAGGTGGAAAAGAAGGGACCCAGTGGGCAGGGCAGTCAGCTGAGTGTAGCTGAAGTGTACTCCGAGTGTAACAACGAGGAGCAGCAGTATCTTGTTTGGCTCTGAGGGCTGCACTTGCTATCTGTAGAAGGCACAGAAACCTAGGTGAAAATCTGGTTCCCTGGCCTGCCTGCATGTGAAGGTGCTATTCTAGACTGCTGCTTTTGTCATTTGCCTTGGACTAGGAGGAAATGAGGAGCCCTGGTGGTGCAATGGTTAAGCACCTGGCTGCTAACTGAAAAGTTGGCAGTTTGAACCCACCCAGTGGCTCCATAGGAAAAAGACCTGGCCATCTGCTTATGTAAAGATTACAGCCTAGAAAACCCTATAAGGCAGTTCTACTCTGTCACATGGGGTCGCTATGAGTTGAAAATCGACTCCATGGCACCTAACAACAACAAAGAAGAAATGCAGATGTTGTCCAGGAACAGGGCACCTGGTCAGAATACAGGACTGACACTCAGGCCTCAACAATGAAATTTTTACTAGACTTTGGATTCCTGAGCATCAGGTGTCATATAAATTGGAAGTGGCAGAAAATGAGAAAAACAGACAGGAGCCTTCTCTGCATAGTCCCGCCTACACCTTCTCCAAGGTGGTCCTATTAGCATCCCTTAAGCCCTGAGGACCTTGGGCAGATGGCCAAGCCACTGTCCATAGAGCCTCAGCAGTCCACTCAGCAGTCCACCACTGCTGGCAGAGACAAGCAAGCCAAGAATATAAGAAACTCCCTTCTGGACAAATTTATGTTCCCACTCTGCCACTCAGTCCAGACGTAATAGCAGCAGGGTAATCAAGTCTCGTAGCACTATAATTGAATTACCTTTCCCAAATTTACCATAAGTAATTAAAACTAAATGACCTCCAAATAATGGAAAAAAGTTCATTTGGGTTGCAGGATATCTGATCTTATCACCAAGAGCTAATTTGCAGGACTGGAAAATCTCTAATGGTCTCCCTAGTCATTAGCCCAGTATGGGCTGCCTATAGCTTTACCTCAATCTTTTTAGTGAAAAAAGTAGCAGCAGCAGCCATCTGTACCATTACTGTTTCCCCAGATAGAAATCTTATCAGACCATCCAGGGATGACTATGCCTTCTCCAAAATAGCAACTGACTCTGGGCCTTTTCTTTGAAATTCCTCTCATATAAGTTAGAGTTTCTTAGCAAGCCATAGTTTCCTCACCAAACCTCTTCATGTCAATTCAGGACACTATCCTTGGACTCTAAGGTGGTACTACAGAGCTGCTCCTTAGTCTTTTCCACTCACCGGAAGGGAGGAAGAAGTTGCTAATTATAGCAAATGGGAAAGATATGGCAGTGTCTTCTTTGGAAGGTCTGAAGCAAGATACAACAGAGAATGGAAACTACGAAGCCTCATGAGCTACTTGTGAACAAGGTGATCAAATGGATAAAGGCAAGTGTAGTTCTGGTTTTCAAAAGAGAAAGGAGGTAATGTCTGTCGGGCTAGTGCAGGAGTCTGGAATGGTGCATGGAGTAAGTAGCAGGGGTGCAATGAGAAAGAAGTCTGGAATGCTATAGTCTATTTATCTGTAAAAATGCAGGAGTAAAGCTGGATGACTCCTTAAGGCCCCATCTTACTCTAACATTCCAGGACTCAGGGGTTAGAGTCAGATCATGAGGGATCTTGAAAACCATACAATGAAGTTCAAACTTTATTCTAAAGGTAATGAGGAGCCTTCAAAAGTTTCTGAATAGAACAGGGACATGATCAGAGACATTCCTTAGGAAGACAGCTTTGGCAATATGCCATCTCTGTGAAATGGGATAAGGTGATGATAACAAAAACAACAACACAGTAGCTAACATCTATGCACCAAGCACTATTCTAAATGCTTTATATTTATTAACTCATTTATAAACCTATGAGGTAGTTCCTGGACAAAAATCAACAAATATCAGAGCTAGAATCAATCTCAGGCTGATCTACTCTAGTGATTTTCAAAATTTGTTTTATGAATCTGCCTCACATCCTGCAGAAAGAGTAGTACCCCCCACCCTACCCTCTGTACACTGAGCAACTCTGCTTTTATCAGTTTAAAACACTGGGCTTCTGCATAAGATTTATCTTAAGAAAAAGTTTCCTTTTTAAAAAGTGTGAACAGTTATTGATATGGTAATATCCTTTCTTATTTCCACCACCTATGTTTGCCAATGAAAACTTCATGGATAATAACAGAACACCAATATAGTGCTGGAAGATAAGCCCCTCAGATTGGAAGGTACACAAAGTCAAACATATCAACGATCATGGAGACGACACAAGACTGGGCAACATTTTGTTCTGTTATACATAAGGGTCACCATAAGTTGGAGCTGACTTGATGGCAACTAACAACAAGCACAACATGCTTGCATTTTATACATGGAAAAACCTGAGGTCCTTATAGAGAAAGAAACTCATTAAAGATCATTCAAGTCTTCTCACTCCATGTTCAGGCTGTCCATAAACCAAGATTTTAGGACACTCTAAGGTGTCTCCAAATGTGAATGATTCTCTACAACTTGTAGAGATGCTCTTCTTAAAAATGTTGTTGTTAGTTGCTGTTGAGTTGGCTCTGACTCATAGTGACCTCATGTATAACAGAATGAAACGCTGCCCAGTCCTGTGCCATCCTCACAGATAGTAAAAAATAATACATGGCTCATACATCCACTCTTCCTAGGCCTCTGTCTTCTTCAGGGATTATCTGGGATATTGAGAAGGGAATGGTGGCCCTCAAGCAATGATGCAGTGCCATTCCAGCACTGCTAGTGGCTAAATGCTCTGGCCATCCCCATCAGGCAGGATATCAAGGTAAGAGAAGGCAGCTTCTTCCAGGACCACAATTGTTATAAGAAGGGCTTTGGAAATGCTTTGAGAGGCCATGTCATCAAGGAGCCAAAACGAAGTCCCAAAGGGCCTAGGTGCTATTCCTTCCTTTCCTTTCTCCTTCTTCCCCTCCCCAAGGTGAGCTAATCTCTGGGCTAGACTGGTTCAGTACCTGAAGCCTTGCCTCAAGTGGGTACAAGGGGAAACATACCCTTCCTCCACAGTGACTGAGTTCATGAGAAGGCAGTTCGTGATAGTCACTCTATCTCTTATGACACAGGATGAACCAATGACCGAGCGCTTGATGGATGACTTCTCTCCAACCTGTGTATCTGACCCAATGAGGCTGTCAACTCCAACCTGCAAAAGGCAAATATAAAACCTGGTCCATTCATCTCAACCAACTGGAAACCAACCCCCAGATTGCTTGAGCCAGAGTCTAGTGGGATCTTTTTCTAAGACATACTTCATTAACAGGGACCATCAGTATTTCTCAGGGTCATAAGGTCACACAATACCTCTGAGACCAACTCAAATCTACATTAAAGCATGGGCACTCCCTTGCCAATAAAACAAAACAAAACAAAACAAAACAAAAAAAACAGATAAACATGTACCCACTCATGTACTTGTGTGCACAGATGTGCACACAGTCCCTCATCAACTGCCCTCTTGAAGTGAAGATACTATTCAAATCAGGGGAGTAAGAGGGACAGAGATTGCAAGCTCCTGTGTTTAAATCCCAAAAGTATAACAGACTCTTCCTTACAGCATTTGTGTGGCTGGGGCCAGCATTTGTTCATGCAGACTTCTTGACTGCCTGGGCTAGATGGTGAGAGTTTGTAACCAGAACCCAGCTGGGATTTCCCTGGGGTTAATGAGCTTCAAGGCTTCAGAGTCCCAATCCAGCTTCTCAAGGACAAACAATGTCCCAGGCCTGCCCTGCCCACATTAGTACTTACCAGGTGTTTGCTGACAATGTGGGCTGATGAATGGACTAGTGGTTCTTCTGGACAAAGAACAGGCAGCAATTTGGGCACCTGGAGAAAAGAGGTTTGGTCACTAAAGCAAGACCTGAAAACTCCTTGCGTAGAACCCAGTGCCTAACCAGAGGCATGATGTGTGGAGTTCTCAGCTCCAGCTTCCTGTCTGGGTGAGGCAGAGCAGGAGCCTGCTGCACTCCACCTAGAAATAGGATTATTCCAGCTTTCCCAGGTGGCCTCCTCTTTAGTTTCCTACCCTAGAATCCTCTTCCTCAGCTGGGAGGGGTGGGACAAGCCTCTGAGATACCCAGGCAGCACTTCTTGGGAGAAAAGGCCTAATGAGGGAAAAGTGTACCCTGAGTCACAACCATAGTCATCTCAGGTTTCTGCTCACCTACTGGATCACTATACCCAAGCATGAGGAAAGGATGGGAGCAATGTTTGACAAAGTTCACAATCAGGAAAGACCCTGAGAAGGCATCCATACTTTGTATCAGCCAAAAGAAAATGTTGAAGAGGAAGTTCACATTGTTCTCTCTCCAGTATGAGAAAACAACAAAGGGTAAGGGAACTGGGAGACTTTGGCTACCTACCCATTCACTGACTCAGTGTGCCTATCTGTGATTCTCTAGCACAGGCAGAATACTGGTTAGAGCACAGTGTATGTGGGCCACACTAGCTGAGGGAGGCCTTGCCAGCACTAGTACACTGACAATGTGAAGGGTGATCCTCCAGGTCTCATCCCTGGGATCTCCTCTATTACACTCCAACCAAGGCCTTCCAGGCCCTTCTACTGCACAGCCTCTGCTGATGCTTCAGAGGATGCTTCTCCAGCCTCAGGCTATCCATGAACCTGCTTCCAGACCACATAACCAACTCTAGTCATAGAAATGAGAAAATAGAACTGTTATGGATTGAATTGTGTTACCCAAAAATACGTGTTGTAAATCCTAACCTCTATGCCTGTGGTTATAATTCCATTTGGGAATGGGTTGCCTTTGTTTTATTAATCAGGCAGGATTAGTGTAGGGTGTATCTTGAGTCAATCTCTTTTGAGATATAAAAGATTAAATAAGCAAGCTAGGAAGCAGAGATAGGGAAAGAGAGATGCCAAGCCACATAAAGACTGACCAGGAGCAGAAACTCAGAAGAGACAAGGACCTTTCTCAGGAGATGACAGGGAAAGAAAGCCTCCCCCTAGAGCCAGCACCCTGAATTTGGACATCTAGCCTCCTAAACTGTGAGAAAATAAATTTCTCTTTGTTAAGCCACCCACTTGTGGTATTTCTGTTATAGTTGCACTAGATAACTAAGACAGAACTTGGTACTGGGAGTGGGGTGCTGCCCTAACAGATACCTAAAATATGGAAGCAGTTTTGGAATTGGGTATTGGGCAGAGGCTGGAAGAATGTTAAGGTATCTAATATTAAAAAAGCCTAGACTGCCTTGAAGAGACTGTTGGTAGAGTTATGGACATCAAAGGCAATTCTGGTGAGGGCTCAGAAGGAAGTGAGGAGAGCTAGAGAAAGACTCTGTCATCTTAGAGAATACATATAGCTCCAGCAACAGAATGTTGCTAGATGTGTGGATGTTAAATGTGCTCCTGGTGAGGCTCTAAAAGAAAATGATGAACGTGTGACTGGACAATGGAGGAAGGGCGACACTTTTTATGAAGTGGCAAATAACTTGTCTGAATTATATTCAAATGTTTTATGGAAGATAAAAGTGATGGACTTGGATATCTGGCTGATGAGATTTCTCAACAAGACCTTCAAGGAACCATGTGGTTTTGCCTTGCCGCTTATAGTAAAATGCGAGAGGAAAGAGATGGACTTAAAAATGAACTGTGCAAAATGAAAACAGAACTTAAAGGTTTGGAAAATTCTGCTGTACAAACTAAGGACACGTGTCCTAGAATTTCCGCCAAGGATGTAGTTACACAATCTTTTGTTAAAGAGATTAAGCCGTAACTGATGGATCTAACTAATTACCACAGCAGAAAATCTATCAGCTTAGACTGAATGGGGCAGAGAAAGAATGAAAGGAGAGAACGCTGTCTGCCTCTTGGAATTCTACAGGCAGGAAACAGGCCAAAGGAGCTACATCTGTTGTCCTCCAAGAAAAGAAAAGAGCCATCCCTGGAGCAGCTTGGAGATCAGCAGAACTGTTGGAAGGAACATGGGAAGCAGGGCCTACTCAGTTTCAAAGGGTGGGGCCACAGCCTATTAGGTTTCAGAGTTGGATCTTCGTCAACTTGATTCCAGAGTGGGGGGCTGCTGTCAAGATGTGCCAGGGGGATGGGGCAGCTGCCCAAAGCTAACAGGGTCGGATTGCCATGTCCAAAGGGCAGAAGAACGGGGCCCGCTGGGGCCACCACTCAGATAGACTAGGAAAATGAGGCTGCCTGTCTTAGTTATCTAGTGTATAACAGAAATACCACAAGTGGATGGCTTTAACAAACGGAAATTTATTCTCTCACAGTTTAGGAGGCTAGAAGCCTAAATTTAGAGTGCCAGCTCTAATTTGGTTTTATTTCTCCATTGACTCTGGAGGAAGGCCCTTCAGCTTCTGCTTCCAGGTTCCCTGGAGATCGCCATGTGTCTTGGCATCTATCTCACCATATCTCTGCTTGCTAGCTTGCTTGTTTAATCACTTATATCTCCAAAGAGATTTTAGACACACCCTACACTAATCCTGTCTGATTAACGTAACAAAGACAACCTATTCCCAAATGGGATTATAACCACAGGCGTAGAGGTTAGGATTTACAACACATGATTTTGGGGGACACAATTCAATCCATTAACACCGCCAAAGCACAGGGAGCAGAGTTGCCATCCTAGTGGGCCTGGAAGGTGAAGCTGACTGAAGCCCAGGGGCTCGCTACCCAGAATCCAGAGGGCATGGCCAACACCCAGAGTCTGGAGGGTGGGACCATTGTCCAGATGGTCCCAAAGGACAGAGGATTATTTTCAAGCCTTGAGAACTAACATAAATTGTTCTGCTGGGTTTTGTTCTCGCCAGTACCTGTTATCCCTTCTTTCCACCCAATTTCTCGTTTGTAATGGAAATTAGGCCCTGCTGGCACAGTGGGTAAGAGCTTGGCTGCTAACCAAAAGATCAGCAGTTCAAATCCACCAGCTGCTCCTTGGAAACCCTATAGGGCAGTTCTACCCTGTCTGACAGAGTCGATATGAGTCAGAATTGACTCAATGGCAACAGGGTTTACAGGTAATGGAAATGTCTATCTTGTGCCTGTTCCACCATTGTACTTCAGAAACAGAACTTGTAGTCTAGATTTCACAGGTTCACAGATGAAGAGGAATTTTGCCTCAGGATGGAATACACTTAAAGTCTCCTCCATATTTGATTTAGGTGATTCTGAAGATGAGATGTTGGACATGGAGTTGATTTAAGACTTTTGGGATGATGTGACAGGGTTAATGTGTTTTACATGTGGCAAGGACATGAATTTTTGGGGACCAAAGGGAGAACTAAATGTCAAATTAAGGAAGCTTCCTAAATTGGGGCTACCTTTACACAGACAGAAATCACAGCTAGTCCTGTGTTTACCAGGAATGCCCTAGGTAAACATGGGACTAGCTTTGATTTATCATACACTCTCTGGCTTGGATTCCCTTGGGCCTATAACCAATCCAGGCTGAGGGCAGCTTGAGGTCTGAGTTTTCTTCTCCACTGTGGAGCCAGGGTTATACCCACCACATGGTGTGGGTTCTGAAGACTCCTGGGCCAGGCTTTTTTTCAGGGGCTCTATCCCAATTTTCACCAATTTCTTTTTATCACCACTCCTTCTCCCCTCCACCCCCGAGCCTGCACCTGCAATGACAGTTTTCACAGAGTTCTACCAGGAACAATGTCAGCAGTCAATGCTTTCATTATCTCATCTCTGTAATCCTTGAATGTCATCCCAGTATAGTTCCTTTAGTCACGTATCTTCTCGTATTCTCACCTCTTCCCTTTACTGCTCTGTTTCCTTTCCTGGTGTTATTGTCCTCCCTCACAAAACCTTTCCCCTCGTACCCACTACACAGTAAAAAGCTTTCCTACATCCTCTGCCTCTTCACTGTCACCCTCTTCATCCCCTGCCTTCACTAAAACCTGGCTTGTCTTTTAGGATAGTGCTTCCCCTGAAAATCTCTTCAATGGAAGGTACTCATCTCCACATTTCATAAACTTCAGGGTTAAAAAGAAGTAAGGTCAGCAAGACTCCTCACTCCCTAGTGCTGTTTCCAGACAATCCTTCTCTCATATAGACATTCCTTCCTTGAGGCTTTGCCGTCTAGCTACTCTATACTCTGTTCCTCTTTGTTGCTGTCACTACTGACTTCCTAGTTACTCATTCTCCTTGATCAAAAACTGCAGATTGTACCTTCTGTTTTTTTCTCATCTCCTGTCAATTCTACAACCATATGGCCACTATCATCTCTCTCCTGGATTGCTGGGATAGCCTCTTAACTAGTCTTTGCTTAAAAACCCTTCAAGGATTCTCCTGTAACCACAGGATAAAATCAGTGACCTCCTCAGAATGGCATACAATGCTCTTTGTGATCTGGCCCACACTTATTCCTGCGGCCACCTCTTTCCTGCCAGCCCCCTCCTCTCTGTGCTTCCGTCATTTCAAAATTTCTGCAGTTTTCAGAATGGCCCATGCTTTCTCTTTGCCCGTGCTATTCTCCTCACCCAGAACATTTCTCCCCTCTTCTTGGCCTGGCTAGCTCCTACTTATCCTTTAAAACTCAGTTAAATTTCACCTTCTTAGCAAAGCCTCTTCTATGTGTCTATGTTTACCTCATTACACTAATGATTACACAGCATTTATATGCCTATCTATCAAATAAGTACTGTAGATATCCCCATGCTTAGCAGAATAGGAGAAGGCTGCTGAATACAGAAGCCAGGAGTTAGCATTCCTGAAGATCTAAACCTTCCCTTGGAGCTAGTGAGGCCCTGCCTCTATGGACCAGGTCCTCCCCTGCTCCTTTTTGCTGCAATGGTCTCCCCTGACACGCCAGGCCTTGTTCAATTATGAGAATGAGAGGGATTCTGAACAAGGCACTGTAAACCTAGTGAAGAAGTAAGACAACAAGCTCAGTCTGTTCCTGGGACAGAAGATTCAACGATTCCTCTTCTAAACTCATCCTCTCACCTGTCTGTTTGCTTCCATGTAGAGTCCCAGGGTGCTCACTCGGGAGCAGAGGCCCTCTTTCATGATGTGGACATAGCAGCGCACCTGTGATCTGGACAAGTCTTCCCACCTGTCTCCTCGACAGGCATTCCAGCAGGCATCATATGGAGCAAAGTTTGGTGTATTGGCTTCTTTTATAAAACTGTAAATATCTTTAGAACAAACACCCAAACCAAGCAATGAGTTAAGAGAGATGACAGAGGGCCTATAGACTCAGGAAGAGAGTACAGCCCACACATTTCCCCCTGGAACTCACCCATGCAGCATGGATCCTGGGGGAAATCCACTAAAACCGGAAAGATCAAGTCAAATGAGGTAGTATGCTTTCCTGTATGTCTGAACTATCTTATGATAAAAAGAACTAAAAACGAGGTCCTGAGAGAAAGTCTGACCAATAGTCAAGTACCACTAGGGAAAATAAAACAGGTGACTTCTGTAAAATCATGAAATAACACAAGCAAGTGTCAAAGATTTAGCGACCAGCCACGCTGACTTTGTGCTGCTAGTCCCTATTGCCATGTCAGCTAGCTGTGCTATGACAAAAAGAACACAGGGTACCTGAGCCCTAGTTTTTCAACTCTCACAAAAATCCTTTGAGATCTTTTATTCTATAATAAGAAAACTAGGGCTCAGAAAGACGGAGCAACCTGCCTCTTATTACTCACAGCTAATAAGAGGCAGAGTCAGATTAGACAAACCCAGGTCTGTCTAATGTCAAATCCTGTGATCTTAACCATCATGCAATACGGCCTCTATTTATTCATTTGATAAATATTTTTTGGAACATCTGCTATAACCCAAGAAGTGGGCCAGAGGCTAGGGATATGAGAGCAAACAGGACAGACCTCGGTCCTACATCCTAGAGTGGAGAAAGTCTAGGTGGCTTCGGGTTGGACTGTAACTGTACACTTTTTCACCTTCCTTCCCCAGGAGTGGGACTGCTTAGAGCCCAAAGAACAGGAGAACTGACAAGTGGCAGGCACAGTTTAAAGTCAAAATGTTCTCGTGAGGAACTCTAGCCAAACCAGTGCTGAGAACCAGAGAGTGGGACTGGAGGCAAGACTGGCCTGTTCTTGAAGAACACAGTAACAGGATCTGCTTGAGTAAGCAAGCTTAGCCAGAACCCAGGGAGTGGGGGCAACTAGCTCTTGTAGGATAGACAAGAGTCTGTTGCCTTGAAACAGGTATCTCTTGCTGGGCTAAGCTGCCAAGCCACCCTCTCCAGAGGCGCTGCTACCTCTGCCCCTCTTACCATACCAACTCAAGCACTGACCTAAGGACTTCGGCTCTTTTTTCTTTAGATCTTCCTCTTTTTCTTCTTGTCCCTGTTGTGAGGAAGATGAGAACTGTTTTCTCACTAGGTATGGAATCAGTTCACTCCGGATGGAAGTGATTGACCTAGGAAGACAAAGTGGCCAAATATGAGAAACCTGTCTGGATCCTATTGAGAGCAAAAGCTCCGTGAATCCAAGGAAAAGACAAATTCCTTTCCATCACACCACCTAGAGATTGGACAGAGATCAAAAGTAGCATGGATTTGACAGTCTGGAGAAGTAGAGGATCCAAGCTCTTTTTATTAGCTTTAGACTGGGGTGGGAGGATAGTGTACCGAATCTGAGAACCCCTCCCCATTCCCCTGGTCTAGGCAGAAAGTAGTCTTTCACAAAATTCCAGCTACATAGTGTGTATGTTTGTGTACATGTATGTATGTATTTTAACATGATGTCTTGACTATTTTAATTGGCAATAACCCATGAGAAGACAGAATGTTCTGGTCTTTCGAAGAAAGCTATGATTTTTTTTTTTTACTTACTGTTCTGGTCTGCAATTTAAAAAAAGGTAAAGGTTAGTGACTACAATATAATTTAATGACAACTGTTAAAACAGTTTGATCATTTCATTCTAACCAAATATTTGCTACAGATCTTTGATTATCATTCAAATGGAATCAAATATAGTAGTCAAGGATAAAACAGTGATAAGATTTAACTAATTGGAGTAAAATATGCAGAAAGGAGTTGCCAGAATTTCCTTTCCTTAGCTAAGACTGGGAGTGGCAGATCCTTTCCCCAGGTGCCTAAGGAAAACCAAGATAGTTCTGCTTATGGTTTCTCCACTGATGGGGCATCAAAATAAAAAAGTCTCTGATGTTGTTCAAAACTATAGGGCAGCAAATGGCTCATATACTTGGTCCATGTGCTAGTGAGCAGGGAGTGATGCACTGTCACCAGCCCTGGGCCCGGAGGAATTAGTTAGTAGCTCTCAGGTGTCAGGAGTTGAAAGTAGGCCTTTTATCCATGAGGTTGCCTCCAGAAAGCCTCTTGTCCTTTTGTTGCTCTCAGCTACTTCATAATTGGAGCAAGTCTATCTTAAGAGATTAGGGAGGGAAAGGACAGTGACGGGGAAATATATGATATTTGTCTCATCATAGGATGATCTACTTGGAGCAAGAAGCCCATACTTTATTTGGGGAATATGTATATTCCAATTAAGAGAATACTATGACATAAATTGAAGGAAAAGCATGAAAACAGAATGCAAATGCAAACGTAAGTGGAACAGGGGCAGGGAACTAAGAATAGACATCTTTGGTTTTAGGTGTAGGTCTCTTCTTAAATATTTTACAATTTTTATAATATTTGCTACATACAAGAATATATGTAAATCATATATTTTTATTTAAAAATTTATTTCTATAATAAATTAAAAAATAGAATAGGTCTTAAAAATATAAAATAAGTAAATTAAAAAAATAAAAACATATAATAAATAAATAAACCCTGGGTTCCCTATTTTCCTTCATCCTGTTTCCCTGCCCCTCCCTGCCTTCTCATGTTGCTTTTGGGCAAATGTTGCCCTTTTGATCTTGTATAGTTGATTGTTCTATGGAGCACATTCCTCACGGGTGTTATTATTTATTTTATAGGTCAGTCTATTATTTGGCTGAAAAGGAGTGGCTTCAGTTCCAAGTTTGAAGGGTGTCTCAGGGCAATAGTCTTGGGGGTTCCTCCAGTCTCTATCAGACCAGTAAGTCTGGTTGCTTTTTTTGGATTTGAATTTTGTTCTACATTTTTCACCCATTCTAACTGGGACCTTCTATTGTGTTCCTGGTCAGAGCAGTAGGTGGTGGTAGCCGGGCACCATGTAGTTCTTCTGGTTTCAGGCTAGAGGAGGCTGCAGTTTATGTGGGCCATTAGTCTTCTGGAGACAAATAGTTGTATCTTGAATGGCTGCTCGAAAGTTTTTAAGATCCCAGACATTACTCACCAAAGTAGGATGTAGAATTTGTCTTTATGAACTATGTTATGCCAGTTGACCTAGGTGTCCCCAGAGACTATGGTCCTTAGCCCTCAAGCCCAGTAACTCAGTCTCGAGAGGTATCTGGTTGTATCTAGGATGTTTCCATGACTGTGCCCCCGTGGGCTCTATTATAGCACACACAAACATGTATGTAGAAACATCCACGACCACATCTATATATGCACTCGGGTGTGCTCCCATATGACCTCCCACACCTATTTAGCATACATATCTACCTACGTATCCACTCACAAATTGATTGTTATTACTGTTGTTGTAGGACTGTATATGTTATAGTATTTACCATAGTTGCCATTTATTCTTGCATACCTCTCAGTGTCTTCCTTTGCCTTGGTGATGCTCCCCCATATTGTGTATTGCCTTTCCCTTCACCAGAATTAACACATGTCTACTATCTATTTGGTGATTCTCCTTCTCTCCTTCTCCCATCCCCAGTAACCATCAAGAATGTTTCTTTCTATGTGTAAACCTATTCTTGACTTTTTATAATAGTGCTCTCATACAATATTTGTCCTTTTGTGATTGACATGTCACTCAGCATAACGTCCTCCAGATTCATCCATGTTGTGAGATGTTTCACAGATTCATCATTATTCTTTATCGTTGTATAATATTCCATTGTATGTATGTACCACAATTTGTTTATTCATTCATCTGTTTTTGGACATTTGGGTTGTTTCCATCTTTTTGCCATTGTGAATAATGCCGCAATGAATATGGGTGTGCATATGTCTATTGATGTCACACAGCTCTTATTTCTCTAGGATCTAAAACTAGGAGTGGGATTGCTGGATGGTATGGTAGGTATTTCTATTTCTAGCTTTTTAAGGAAGTGTCATACCGTTTTCCATAGCGGATGTGCCATTTTACAGTTCCACCAGCAGTGTATGTGAGTTCCAGTTTCCCCACATCTCCGCCAGCATTTGTTGTTTTCTGTTTTTTTGATTGGCGTCATTATTGCTGGGGTGAGATGGTATCTTATTGTAGTTTTGATTTGCAACTCTCTACTAGTTACTGATCGCAAGCATCTCTTCATGTGTGTGTTAGCCACTTCTTTGGTGAAGTGTCTGTTCATGTCCTTTGCCCATTTTTTGATTGGGCTGTTTGTACTTTTGTTGTTGTAGTTCAATTTACTTTCATGTAATAAGATCAGTCTAGCCAGCTCTTACAGAAGATCAGATCAAAGATCAATGCATAGAAGAACACCTAGAAGGCAAAAGATGCCTGCACTATTTTTACATCACTTAGATACAAGCAGTAAGCAACCTTAGTCAAGAGCTTTGGTGTGCTCCTTCATTTGGCCTTCTTGGGTCCCAGGAGGCATGATGCTTCCTAGTTGGTACTGAGAAAGAACACTGGGACTTACTAAGTGCCAGGAATCTGCAACAGGGGAAGAAGAAGTGTCCTTATCCTTAGTGCAATGAGTATGCTGTGGATTTATACTTAGCAAAGGAAATGAAAGCACAGAGGAGTCGGAGACTTACATGTGATTTTCAGTTTTCTCTCTCTCACATTGTGATCTTGTTGGAATTTTAAATCACTCATTAATTTATTTAGCATTTAGCAAGCATTTATTATGTATAGGTTCCTCATGAGCACAATTAAGTGTTCTGGAATTCCCATTCTTCACAATGTTATCCATAATTTGTTACAATCCACACAGTCCAATGCCTTTGCATAGTCAATCAAACACAGGTAAACATCTTTCTGGTATTCCCTGCTTTCAGCCAGGATCCATCTGACATCAGCAATGATACCCCTGGTTCCACATCCTCTTCTGAGTCCGGCCTGAATTTCTGGCAGTTCCCTGTGGATATCCAGCTGCAGCCACTTTTGAAGGATCTTCAGCAAAATTTTACTTATGTGTGATATTAATGATATTGTTTGATAATTTCCACATTTGGATGGATCACCTTTCTTGGGAACAGGAGGCAGGGCCAAGATGGCAGAGCAGTCAGACGCTTCTGGTGGACCCTCTTACAACAAAGACCCAAAAAAACAAGTGAATTGATTATATATGGCAATCTGGGAGCCCTGAACATCAAAGACAGAGTTGAGGAACGGGACTGAGTTGCAGGGGGAGGGAGAGACGGTTGGGATGCAGTGGAGGAGTTGCCAGACCTGACCCGGCGAGAGCCTGAGCCCTTCAGGCCTGATCAGCTTGGGGGTAAGCGGTGAGGCAGGCAAGCAGCGGTGCTCGGGAGGCACGTTTTCTGCACCGGGAGAGACCCAGCGCCAGAGAGTCTACACGGCCCCCCAGAACCAGTAAGAAGCAGCCCTGGATCGATGAAAGATACGTAACTGCGTACGGCCTACTGCCCGGATCAAAAACACCCCCGTTAGGGAAAAAACTCTCTCCCATTTACCTCCCCACTCTCTGCTCTGAACTGGGTCCCAGACCGGCTTCAGCAACTGCCGAGTCCCCTGGGCTGGAAGTAGGATCTGTCACATGCCCCAAGCCATTCTCCCTGCCTTGGAGAGTGAACAAATTAACAGAGGGAAAAATAAACCACCAGCTCCTCTAAGCCAGGAACCCAGGGTAGGCACAGCTCCTTTGCCTAGGACAGGCATAAGGGATCCATGGACTTTGAGTTCCTTTCCCCCTGCATAGACTTGTGTGGGCCACAGTACAACAGGGTATATACTGGAACTCTAACTTCAACAGTTTCAGCTGTGAAGTGGCAGGTTCTTCACATTTGACACTGCTCTGCCCATTAAGCAGGGTCTTCACATACCCACATCAGGGGCCTGAGGACTGATGGCTTCACCCACGCCACCTAGCCACCTGCGATGGGGCCCATGAATAAGAGGTGCCCCCCAGTCCTTACAGCCATCAGCATTAGGTGCTCACAGTCCAGCTGCAAAACCCACCCACGTACGCACTCTAGGGAACAGGGACATCCCTTCCTCCTGGACACTCGGGGGTGGCCGTCAGCCCAATGCCTTGCTCAGAGTGGGGCCCCCTGCTGTAGTCAGATGCCGGTGCCTACACCAATCACCCATGCCTGTCTAGGACTGTAAGTGAGAGCCTACATCACACACTTGGTGGTTATCTACCTGGGCACCTGAGCTGAATCCATACAGGAGTGGGCAGACTCCTGAGCTCACATACCTAGTAACAGATCTAACTACCTGGTGACAGGACATTAGAGCTTCAAAGGTGCCAATAATCAAACTAGCTCATACAAGCAGCCTATTTGGGCATATCAAAACAAAACAAGAAGCTAGGACACAGTAAGCAAAGATAAAATAAATACAACAACTTATTGATGGCTCGGAGGCAACAGTCAATATCAAATCACATAAAAAGGCAATCCATGATGGCTTCAGCAAGCTCCCAAAATAAAGAATCTAGAAATTTTCCAGATGAGGAAAATTTCTTGGAATCACCAGAGGCAGAATACATAAGATTAATATACAGAACTCTTCAAGAAATTAGGAAGGAAGTTAAGCAAAACACAGAACACGCAATAAAGGAAATGAAAAAGATTAGAGAAGAGCATAATGACAAATTTAACAGGCTGCAAGAATCCATAGAGAGACAGCAATCAGAAATCTAGAAGATTAACAATAAAATTTCAGGATTAGACAACTCAATAGAAAGTCATAGGAGCAGAACTGAGGCAATGGAAGTCAGAATTAGTGGGACTGAAGATAAAGCACTTGATACCAACTTATTTGAGGAAAAATCAGACAAAAGGATTAAAAAAAATGTAGAAACTCTTAAGAATCATGTGGGATTCTATCAAGAGGAACAACCTACGAGTGACTGGAGTACCAGAATGGGGGGGATAACAGAAAATACAGAGAGAACTGTTAAAGATTTGTTGGCAGAAAACTTTCCTGATATCGTGAAAGAAAGATGAGAAGATATCTATCCAAGATGCTCATTGAACCCCAGATAAGGTAGATCCCAAAAGAAAGTCACCAAGACATATTATAATTAAACTTGCCAAAATCTTTCTTGGGAACAGGCATAAATATGGATCTGTTCTAGTTGGTTGGCCAGGTAGCTGTCTTCCAAATTTCTTGGTATAGACGAGTGAGCACTCCCAGTACTGCATCCGTTTGTTGAAACATCTCAACTGATATTCCATCAATTCCTGGAGCCGTGTTTTTCGCCAATGCCTTCAGTGCAACTTGGACTTCTTCCTTCAGTACCATCAGTTCCTGATCATGTGCTACCTCCTGAAATGGTCAAACTTCGACCAATTCTTTTTGGTATAATTTCTTCCATGCTCTTTTGATGTTTCCTGCATCGTTTAATATTTTCCCCATAGAATCCTTCACTATTGCAACCTGCACATAGATCACGAGGCAGTTGTTAGCACAGAACAAGGGGATACTGCATGGTTTAAAGTCAGGAAAGGTGTGCATCAGGGTTTTATCCTTTCACCATACCTATCCAATCTGTATGCTGAGCAACTAATCTGAGAAGCTGGACTATATGAAGAAGAATGGGGCATCAGAATTGGAGGAAGACTCATTAACAACCTGCGTTATGCAGATGACACAACCTTGCTTGCTGAAAGTGAAGAGGACTTGAAGCACTTGCTGATGAAGATCAAAGACCACAGCCTTCAGTATGGATCACACCTCAACATCAAGAAAACAAAAATCCTCACAACTGGACCAATAAGCAACACCATGATAAACAGAGAAAAGATTGAGGTTGTCAAGGATTTCATTTTACTTGGATCCACAGTCAACAACCATGGAAGCAGCGGTCAAGAAATCAAAAGACATTACATTGGGCAAATCTGCTACAAAAGACCTCTTTAAGGTGTTGAAAAGCAAAGATGTCACCTTGCAGACTATGGTGCGCCTGACCCAAGCCATGGTATTTTCAATCGCATCATATACATGTGAAAGCTGGACAATGAATAAGGGAAGACTGAAGAATTGACGCCTTTGAATTGTGGTGTTGGCGAAGAATATTAAATACATGATGGACTGCAAAAGAACGAACAAATATGGCTTGGAAGCAGTACAACCGGGGTGTTCCTTAGAAGCAAGGATGGCGAGACGACATCTCACATACTTTCGACATGTTATCAGGAGGGACCAGTCCCAGAAGGACATCATGCTTGGTAAAACAGAAGGTCAGCAAAAAAGAAGAAGACTCTCAACGAGATGGATTGACACAGTGGCTGCAACAATGGGCTCAAGCATAACAACGATTGTGAGCACGGCGCAGCACCAGGCAGTGTTTCGTTCTGTGGTGCACGGGTCACTATGGGTCGGAACTGACTTGACAGCACCTAACAACAACAAGCATTTATTATATGCCAGTCACTCTGCTAGACCTTGGAAATACACTGTCTCTGACTTTAATTCGCAAAATCCAGTGGAGAGTAGGCTGGTATGGGTTTAAGGAGAAGGGTAGAGGAGATGAGGCTGATTAGGTAGGCAAGGGAACCAAATCATGGAAGCCTTCAGTGACAGTCTAGAGAGCCTGGACTGAGAAGCCAGTGGTAGTTTTTAAGCAGGAAAGTGACATGATGAGTTTTACTTCTCAGTAAGATAACTCTACTAGGAGTCCTGGTAGTGCAGTGGTGAAGTACTGCTAACCGAAAAGTCGTCAGTTTGAAGCCACCAGCCGCTCCACGGGAGAAAGATGTGGCAGTCTGCTCCCATAAATATTATAGCCTTGGAAATCTTATGGGGCAGTTCTACTCTGTCCTATAGCGTCACTATGAGTCAGAATCAACTCGACAGCAATGTAAAGACAGGAAAACCAACTACAAGATTCTGAGAGATAAGATCATAAGGCCTGAGAGAGGGGTTATGTATAGGCAGCTCTATAAATCTGACTGCTGCTGCACACTTCCCACCTCCTCCTCCACTCCCCATTCAAAGAAGCTCTGCATGCTGACACAGGACCACACAGACAGAGTATACAGAAGGAAAGCAAGACAGAGGCTGAGGAGGGTAAGCAAAATTAATTACCAACCCTGGAGCTACACAGTTCATGGTTTTTGTCATTTTTAAAAGATCAAGTCAAATATCTTTGAAAAATTCTGTGTAAGCTGGGAGCTCTTGTATTGAATTTCAATGTGATTTTTCTCCTGATCCTCTGATGGAGATTAAAAATTTCCATATGAATACAAAGACTGAAACAACACTGACTCTTAGCTCTTTTTCTCCCCTTTTATTGCTTCAAACCAGTGTGGGTAGCAAATGTTTCACAGACCCCTCCAGTGGAAAACAAGACAGTTCCCTTTGAAGAAGTGACAAAGCATGGACAGCTGGGGGATTTCAAGGCCATGATATTTACATTATGGACCAAAAAGAACTGTCACCGCAAGAGTCAGGCAAACAAGCCTTGGCACGTGGCCCCATCAGAGAGTTGCCCTCAAGGAGATCAGACAGTGATCTAAAGAGAGGATGTGAAGCAGTTCTGCCAGGTCCCACTTGCCTCTGCTGGTGCTCAGCATTAGGCTTATTCCCACAATGCAGTTGGCTTAGCAGCATAATGGAGACACAATTATTCTTCCTGCTTCCTACTCAAAGCAGAGGCAGCTCAAAGCTGTGCCAAGAATGTGGGACAGGCAACTGGGAACCGTTGTGAACATCCTGACCTTGGGCCTGAGGGCCACCAGCTGGAGACAGTATCCTGAGTCTGGCCAACCTCATTTTCTCCCTTAGCTCTTATATACATGGTTCCCAAAAACATGTGCCTCATCTCATGAAATCACAAGCTCCTCTCAAGAAATCAAGAAAGAAAACAACTGATTTGACAACTAGCTGTAAAAAAACAAAAAAAAACTCACCAAATTAAAAATACAAAATTGCTACAAATAGGACAATGGATTCATATCCTTAATAGATATAGATATAAATGGTCAAAAAACATATGAACATACTTTCAAAGAAATAAAAATCAAAACAAGATGCCACCCCCCACCCCAATCAAGTTAGAAGATCAAAGAAAAATCTCATTACTGATAGGCATGCTTTGAGACAGTTACTTTCATAAAAGGGGGTGGGGAGGAGTGTGAACTGGTAAAATCTTTTCTGCAAAGTAATTGGCAATACACAGCAAGAGCTTTAAAGGTGTTCGTATTATTTCACCCAGCAATTCCATTTCTGTAAACACATTATGCTCAATGTTCACAATAGTTACAGTAGAAGAATTATGGGTAATATTTTCTTCTTTGTATTTTTTTAAATTTTCCAAATTTCACAGTCATTGGCCATTCCTTTCACCTTCTTCCTTTACTTTCTCCTCTCTCTTCTTATTTCTGATGCCTCTTCTTTGATTTCCCTAAAATATATGGTATTTCTCAGGATTTTTTTTACTTATGCTTTTTCTCATGCTATTTATCCTCCTAAGACAGGTCATCCACTTCGTGGCTTTTATGCTGATGATTCCCAAATCTAGACTTATAGCCAAAACCTCTCTCCTTGACTTCAGTCTCATATTTTCAACTGCCTGATGGACCCCAACATTTACATGACCCACAGGTACCTCAAACTCAATGTCTAAAACTGAACTCATCATCTTTGTTCCAACACCTCCCCACCACATTAACTATCTTGCTTAGTGATATGAAGATTCATTTAGTCACCCAAGCTAGAAATCTGGTAATCTTTCCTGACTCCTTCTTCTTCCTCCATCTCTCACATGCAATACTCACCAAACACTGCTAATTCTATTTCCTAAATATCTCAAAACAATCAAGTCTTCTCCATCACCACTGCTATCACCTAGTCCAGGCCATCATTATCATTTGCCTGGATTCCTACAGGTCTCTCTCCCTCCAAAGTTTTAAAATATAATTTCTAAAGCATAATTTGATCATGTCTCTTCTTCCTTCAATCCATCCTCTACTTTGTGAACACAATGATGTTTCTAAACTACAAATCTGATCCTATCTCCTTAAACTTATTTAATGCTCGGGATAGGTGTACCTTTGTGTGTATGTTGGGGGCTGGTTAGTGACTAGGAGGCAGCATGAGGGAAGCTTCTGGAATTTTGGTAGCATTCTACTTTTTTTTTTTAACTGTACTTTAGATGAAGGTTTACACAGCAAACTAGTTTCTCATTAAATAATTAATACACATATTGTTTTGTGACATTGGTTGTCAACTCCACAACATGTCAACACTCTCCCCTTCTCGACCTTGGGTTCCCCTTTACCAGCTTTCCTGTCCCTTCTTGCCTTCTTGTCCTTGCCCCTGGGGTTGGTGTGCCCATTTAGCCTCGTTTTATTTTATGGGCCTGTCTAATCTTTGGCTGAAGGGTAAACCTCAGGAGAACCTTTCATCACTGAGCTATAAGGCTGTCCAGTAGCCATACTCTCAGGGTTTCTCTAGTCTACGTCAGACGAGTAAGTCTGGTCTTTTTTTCTAAGTTAGAATTTTGTTCTACATTTTTATCCAGCTCTGGCTGGGACCCTCTATTGTGATCCCTGTCGGAGCAGTCAGTGGTGTTAGCCAGGCACCATCTAGTTGTGCTGGACTCAGTCTGGTGGAGGCTGTGGTGCGTCTACTTCTTCTAGTTACAAACGTGTGTTCACTTTGTGAAAATTCATCAAGTCATAAGAACTCTCTCAAATATAATTTCTTCTGGGAAGCCTTTCATGACACTGGTAGGTTTCTAAGCTCTCATAGTAAGGTCAATTATATGTACTGTTTTAGAATCCATATCATGTGAGAGGTACTACGCTAGGAAATTAATATACATTATCTCAAATTCTTATAGCAGTCCTCCTCATGGTAGGTATTACTGTCCTTAATTAATAAGTGAGGAAATCAATGCTTAGAGAGGTTAATTATTTTGCCTAAGGTTCTATAGCTTTTATAAATGGTAGAACTGAAATTTACTCCACATCTGCCTTTCCACTAGCCATATTTATTAGTATCCTGTGCTTACTTCAACCACAGCACTTTACACAGGATTTATAATTTTCTGCTTACTACCTGTCTCCCAATAAACATTCATTTATTATTTAGTCAGTGCTAAATAAATATTTATTTGAAAAAACGAATGAATAAAGGATTAAATGTTATCCCTCAAGGCCAGATAGCTTGCAATAATTTCTTCAGCTGATTTCTTGGCTATAGAAAGTAAAGTTTTCCTGATCTGGAAATGTAATGAATTCTAAACAGGTTTGTTTATTATTAATATTGTTAGCATTAAAGATCCAACATTTGAAAAAAACACGATTATTAGTTCTGTTTAAATCTGACATTGTAAGCATTTTGCCTTGACTGGCGATCAGACCCTCCTTGTGGCCACAAGCTTTCAGGGGAGGCCTAAAAGTGATATCCGTTGCAAAGGGAGAGTTTTGGCTACTTTTGCATTCTGGCTTTTCTATCTTTGTAAGCAAATCGAAAGACAGTTAAAACCCTCTAAATGTCTTCCAAGGTGCCCTGGTTGCACAATGGTTAAACACTTGGCTGCTAACTGAAAGGGTGGCGGTTCGAACCCACCAGTGGCTCTTCGGGAGAAAAGACCTGATGATATGCTCCTGTAAAGATTACAGCCTAGGAAACCCTACGGGGCAGTTCTACTCTGTCCTATAGGGTCGTTATCAATCGGAATTGACTCCATAGCACACAACAAGAACAACAACAAATGTCTTTCGCCTCAACTCAGCCCTTTAAAATATTAGTTAGGAAGGAGGTAGAACAGAAAATCTACTTTTATAGGACCTGGAACTCAAGTCTAAAGAGCAGCTTTCCTTGCTTTGCAGACTTGGGTTTCCTTGCTTCTTCTCTCAGCAGAGCTCTAATTGTGAAGAAAAGATGATTGCTGAGCTATCCTTATTCTTTGTTCTCAGGCTTTTTTTTTCCTTTCTGTACCTTCAAAGAAAATACATATAATCTAGAATAGTAAACAGGAAATTATCTTAGATTAAAAGGTACTGATTTAAAAGCTAGGTATTTGGTATACTGTATTCTGTGATATCTCCTTTTCCTTCTTGGCAAAATAATGAAGTCTTCTATAAGAATAATATTTCAACGTTGATGTATATGGTTCAGAAAGAAAAACATGTCCAGATCTTCCTGGCTGGAGAGAAGGCTTAGGCTTAGGTCAATTCAATAAACATTTTATTCACTCACATTTACTTACTGAGAACCTAAATTGTGTCAGGCATTGTTCTAAACAGTGAGGATATAACAATGAAACAAGACAAGGAAATCTTCGCCCTCATGAAGTTGACAGTTTGGGTGCCTTTACATTCACTGAGCATCTACTGAGTCTCACCAGATGAATCAGAGGTAGTTTCTGTCCTCAAGGAGTTCAAAAAAGCAAAAAAGACAGGCATGTAAATACAATTTAATAGGATACATGTAATAATTGAAGATTAATCAAGATCAGAAAAGGGAATGATTAATTAATTATGCCTGATGAAGATAAGTACATACAGAGTATTATGGTAGCACAGAGCAAGTGTACCTAATCTAAGTGAAGGTGAAGAGAAAAAAAACTTAAGAGAAAGCTTCCTACAAGGGGTAACATCTGGGCAAGTTTTAATGGCTATTTAGGAATTTTCCAGGAAAGGAAGAAAGATGGAAAGGACACCAATTAGGCATTACACTTATAAAGAGATTATTTTTAAATCCTTACCAAACTAAATACTTCTCTTCTTCTTTTCTGGTTCTATGATGCTCCTTCATTGGAGCACTTTAATTATAAATATTATGCCAGTTTGTAAATCCTTTTTAAAAAAGTTCTCTTTCCTGCCCTAGTGTGGCCCATGCCTCCTTCAAGCTAGTTCTCAACTGGGGGACTCATCTGTATTTATAAGTCAGTACAATGGGCTGCTAGACCTTCATTCCCTCCCCAGTAGCTGGTGATTTCCAGAAGTTCTCCTGCAGAAGTTCTAGAGATCAAAATGAATGTAACAAGAAGTTCAAAGGGGACTATCCCTGAATTAATCTTCACAGCACCTGTATCTTCAGATGTCAGTGTTCAGTCATCACATCACAGCCCCAGTGAGAAGGCATGTCAGCTGTCTGCTCTTGGCTTAATTTTGTTCTGTTATTTGAGTAAAGGACATATCATGCAATCTTTAGGACATCTAAGGACAGGAAACCAAGTACAGCCAAGTCACATGGATGCTTGAACAGAACAGTAAGGAATCAAGGCTATTGCCTATCTCTTATGACACTACATGGTCCCTAATCTCTGCTTCTTATCTTCACTCTGCTTTTCTATGCTTCCTCATGGCTTTCTAGCTAGTCTCTGACCTCATCTAGCATGTGGCTTTAATTATTATCCTAATTCTGACCTTGCAGGATGGCTGCCTATCCCAACTCCCGGCTTCACTTTGTGGGGACCAACCTCAATCCTCTGCATCCCTAAGTAGCTGAGGCCAAGAAGTTGTGACTGCTTCGATCCTCCCAGAGGTGTGTGCATGTGTGTATGTATATGTATGTATGTCTGTAATAGAGAGATCTCTGATATCTGTGGTGGATGTTGCCAGCAACCATTTCATCAATGGTGTCTTAGTTATCTAGTGCTGTTATAACAGAAATACCACAAGTGGATGGCTTTAACAAACAGAAATTTATTCTCTCACAGTCTAGGAGGCTAATAGTTCAAATTCAGGGTGCCAGCTCCAGAGGAAGTCTTCTTCTCTCTGTAGGCTATGGGGGATGGTCCTTGTCATCAGTCTTCCCCTAGGTCTAGCAGTTTCTCAGCGCAGGGAGCCTGGGTCCAAAGAACGTGCTCTGCTCCCAGCTCTTATTTCTTGGTGGTAGGAGGTGCCTCTTCTCTCTGCGCAATTCTTTCTATCGCAAAACAGACTGACTCAAGATACAACCTAATCCTGTAGATTGAGTCCTGCCTCATTAACATAACTGCCTCTAATCCTGTCTCATTAATATCATAGTGGTTAGGATTTACAACACATAGGAAAATCACATCAGATCACAAAATGGTGGACAATCACACAGTACTGGGTATCACAGCCTAGCCAAGTTGACACACATTTTTGGGGGACAGAAGTCAATCCATAACAAACAGTAACTGATTTTACCAGGGGCTCTGACTACATGACCTTGAGAAAATGATTTTGAGTCTCATTTTCCTCATCTGTAGTATGAGGATAATACCAACATGGATAACTATTTTAAGGAATGAATGAACTAATGTGTGAAAATCACACAGAATAGTAGCTGGCACATAAAAAAAAGAAAAAACCAAACCTATTGCTGTCGAGTCGATTCCGACTCATAGTGATCCTACACATGGTTAGTACTAAATTAGAGGTAATTTTCTTCTCTTTCTCTCTCCCTGCTCTGAAGGCCAAACCCCAATACTATACATCCTGCATAGCAGGATCAGGTTCTAACACTAGAAGAAGTTGACTGTAACCTTGGATTCTTCTGGACAAGAAGGAAATACTCAGCTTCAATTCTTTCTAAAATTTTAGGAAGATTAATCTCCTCTAAGTCTTTTTAAAGAGTCCCTGGGTGGTGCAAACAATTAAGTGCTTGTGTACTAACCAAAAGGTTGGCGGTTCAAATTTTTCCAGAGGCACCTCAGAAGAAAGGCCTGGCAATATACTTCTGAGAGATCACAGCCATTGAAAACCCTATGGAGCACAGTTCTACTCTGAAACACACAGGTTGCCATGAGTTGGAATCAACTCGATGGCAACTCCGTTCTTTTTGGTGATGCAAACAGTTAATGTGCTCACTGCTAACCAAAAGGTGCCTTGGAAGAAAGGCCTGGTGATCTACTTCCGAAAAATCAGCCACTGAGAACCCTATGGAGTACAGTTCTACTCTGATACACATGGGGTTGCCACGAGTCAGAATTGACTCAATGGTAACTGCTTTTTTTTTTTTTTTTTAAGAAAGGGAAAGAAAGGCAACTTTTTTTGGGTTTCTATGCTAAAAGGAAATCAGGACTAACAGTGGTATAAATTGCCTGTTTTCCAGGGCTTTAGCTTAGCGAGCTGGCATATCGCTTGCGTCCCTTATAGAGCCAGTACCAGCCCAGGAGAAAGTAAAGAGCTGGGCCGATACCTGGGCTTCTAGACCTCCAAACAGACCAGCTTCCTGAGGCTTGGATTGTAAAAGAGGGAGGAACAACATGCCTTGAGGACGATATATTAGAATTTATCAATTTTTAATATATGTCCTTTAATCTCAAGAACTCTGAGAGGTGAACAGGGCATGGGGGAGGAAAAAGATAGGGTCCCTTTAAAGATCTTGACATGGGAAGGTAGACTAAGCTGATGACTCTGTGTCATTCTCTATTGCAGCAGACTGTGGGAAAGTACCACTTGGCAGAGCTGCTGGCCAGGAATCACAGGTGTATCTCACCAACTTCAGGCTTGCCCTCATGGCACATACCACTGCACTGTACGTGCTAGGTGTGGGATCTAGGTGGTGGTGGCAAAATTAACTACAAAAGAGCTGTAGCAGCCAGGCTGAGGCTAGTTTTGGTGCAAAACTGCCTGCATATCCAAACACCAAAAGTCACAAGCCCATCTGATGGTCTTAAGAAAGCACTGCTTTTTTTTGTTTTTTTTTTTTAGGTCTGATAACTGTACTGAGATTTTAAGAAAACAAAACAAAGCAAAAAAACTCTATCTTTTAGAGATACATACTGAAATATTTACAGATGAAATTATATCATAATGACTTGCTTTAAAATAATCAAGTGGTGACAGTAGAGAGATGGGTGGTAGTACATATACAAGATTGGTCATGAGTTGATAAGTGTTGAAACTGTGTGATGGATACATGGGAGTTTATTATTTTTATTTTCTCTACTTTGGTATTTTCCAAAATTTTGAAAATTTCCATAGTAAGTAGTTAAAAAATAGTCACGATCTCTCTACCACTGTTGCATTCCTTCCTATCATATCAAGATCAGGGTCTATTTCATATAGCTTCATTTTCATTTGGGAGTAAAAATAAACCCTTCAATGGCCAACAGTTAACTTCATTTTTGGAATGTGTATGGCCTAGCCTGGCAACTGAAAAACAGGTCTTGGATTACTCTCTAAATCTTAGCAGTAAGTCTCCCTAATATCTAAAAAGCAACATTTCCACGATCCACTGTGGAGCTTAGGCTGGGCCCATGTCTGCTTATTCACTGTCGATTCCAATGTTGATTTAGCACAATGCTTGGCTTATTATACATGCTTAATAAATATTTATTGATTGAATGAAAAAAACAGAGTAACAAGTCAGAGAGGAGCAGGGCAAGAGTGCCTTGGGGAGGGAAAATAAATAAACAATATTTGGGAAAGCTTTCTGGGAATCCAAATGATTCATTTATAATTAGCTGTACATGGACCTTCCCCACTGGGGCTTAGCATGTCATGGGGGTTAGATCTGCAAGAAATATCATACTTGGCACCGAGGAACACTCCTCCTTCTCCCTAACATTCCTGTATATATTTTACGTCCATCAGCCAAGGGCAGAGCTAGCATTTAAACTCAGGTCCTCAGGCTCCCTTCCCCAGCTGGTCTGAGGGAGTTTGCTGTTGTGGTACCCAGCCCACCTGCTTTCCCATCCACCAGTACTATTCAAGGCAATGCAGGAACTCATCCAGCAGTTATCAAGGGAGACAAGATACTCCTCTCTTACCCATGCAATTATCAAAGGTCTTCCTACCTGTTCCCCTGAGGCCTCCGGTTACATCTCCTATTAAAAATCCTTGAGACCAGCTGCAGAAGGAGGTTTTCCTTCTGGCATCCTAAGTCCTGTGATCTACCAGACGCAGTCTCTAAGAAGTACTTAAGACTCACAATTCCGCAAAATCAGAAAAAGTACCAAGCTTTGTCTTTCTGCATTCATGAAAGTTTACTCAGTGGACTGGGCTTCTTTTTCAGAATTGGAGGAGATTTGCTCCCTTTACTTCCTCCTCTGGGGCAAGTCTCTGGCCCTTTGCTGTGAGGGCCCATCTATAGGATAATTGCCTAGGGGGAGGACATCTGTTTGGAGGCAAAAGAACAAGAGCTAAGGAGCTCACCTTCGCAGGGGGAGGTAAAAAGAGCCTGGAACTACGCAGAAAGAGGCATCACGGGTTACTATTAGTTTTACAAAAATATTTTGCTTAGCTTATTATTGCAGGCCCCAAAAATTCAAGCAAGAGACTTTATGGTACAGACAAAAGAACAATATGCTGATAACATGATTTCGTTTCTAAAACAAAAGTGAGCATCAACTGTGCTATTTACGTAGACTGAATATCTAATATTATCAAGGTTTAAAACTACTAAGTCACAAGGTAGCCTGTTACGCACTGCCAGTTTGGCTCCACCTCCCACTTTCTTACTTATTTTCCATTAGGAAATCCACGACGTATTTTTTCAAGCAGTAGAGGTGGGCGTCCACAAGGCCTGTGTGGAAACGTATCCTAGGGTGCCTGAAAGAGAGAGTAAGAAAGAAGGGCTTACAATTAGGTAACATGAGTTCTATCCTATTATCAGGTACTAGGTATTAGGAAATTTATATGGGTAAGGGCCACGCTGCCTACAGGCCACCCTGGGAAGACTAGGATGTTGAACATCAGCTTTGATCCTACCACATAAAAGGTCTTCTTCTCTAGAAACTCTATCTCACACTCTATGAGTCCTTTAGGCATCCAAAGAGATTAAACCAAAATCAGCGAACCATCAAATCGCTGACAATCTACCTTCTTCTTACCCATCACAAACTCCTACCCACAAGTCTTGGGGTAATACTCAACTAACGTTTTCCCAGTTCGAACCCCAACTGTCCCACTTCCTGTAGGCCACACTTCAGCCATGCTTCTTTTACCTCCAGGCTTTGATCTGTATTACTCCCTCTTCTTAGAATACTCCTAACTCCCTACTCTTATTTACCCATCAGAGCTTACGCCAGGTATACTTCCTCTAGGAAACCTTCACTAACCCAAGTCTGTGCTCCCACAACACTTGGTATCTACTTCTGTTAGATGACTTATCAAACTATACGATATCAATAGACTGTATGTTCCTAGAGGGCAGAGATTCTGTGGTGGGGTTGCCAGTACTCAGAGAACCAACATTTAATAAATACTTGTTGACTAACCAAATAAATTAATAAATTATCATCCTTAGGTCAAAACATTTGCCTAATTGCTGTCTCTTTTAGCTTGTCATCTCTGGTTTCAGCTGTAAAAAACAGCATGCTAGTAATGCTCAAAGTCATTTTATCTAATAAAAACAAACAGGTAGGGGAAAGGAGGTGGGCAGTAGGGTGGAAAAGCAAAGATTCCAATCATAGTTGTCTCGTCATTTTTCTTCTAGTTTGTATTGCTTTGCTTGGACTAGATTACTGTTTTAAGAAAAATTATTTTCATGGGCTCTAGATACCCCAGAAGACAGTACCTCCCAAATCTAACTTTGAGATTCTTGACTTCTAAAAAATACCTCAGGAAATAGATTTTAACAATGTGAGTGGTGCCAAGGTTTCATGTGAAAACTACACCCTTATAATTCTCTCCCTTGATCTAGCTAATTTGGAAAGTTGCACTTTCCTGCTGAGTCCCTTGCTTTACAAATTCTTTTAAATCATTCAACACACTATCTATATTATTTAATCCTCACAACTACCCTAAGAGGTAGATATATTACTCCTACTTTTATAGCTGAGGTCAACTTATACTGTGCATCCAGGATAGGAATAACTTAAAAGCTTGAATAATCACCTTCTAAACAGTTGACAATCCCTAGCATATATAGCACTAACATTCATATAGCATTTTATAGTTTATTAAATACTTTTTCAGCTTTCTACTCTCATCCCATAAAGTAGGTAAAACAAGAAAATTTTCCATTTTTAAGAAAAAATATTTCAAAACTTTAACTGGCATACTCAAGGCTAGAGACTTAACTGGCTACATCTCAGTCTGGAATACAGCAAAGGTACAGAGATAGGTGATTTAAAGAATTTTTTTTTTCTTTTAGATTAAATTTGTAATGAAGATAAATCTTGGGACCTGAAGACTAATGACATTTAAATCAAGAAAGGGTGATTCCTTTATTTCATGAATGATACTAGAAATAAAGATTGACACTTTAAAACAGAACAAACAAAACCAAGAAAATCCCAAACAGGCATGGGTGAAACTAGGTAACTGGCTTACTGCTCTGGGCCAGGATGATATTTTGGGTTTGTATATTTAAAAAAGAAATTAGTAAATGGAAATAAGGCATTTAGAAACAGTTATAATTTTGTATTTTTAAAATAATTAAAAAATAATTTGCCAACCACAGAAAAAATCCACTGCAATAAGAAACAGTATATATGAAAAACCTGTGGGAATACTTTTAATGATAAAATAAAAATAAAATCTCAGAGAAACGGTATAAAAAATTTTAACCTTCAAAGTCTGTAAAATCTTTGAAAAGCCTCCACAGGTTTTTTCTTCTCTTTCCCTAACATAAAAAGAATTTTAAAATGCGTTTTAAAAGGTCTACTACAAAAAAAGAAAAAGAGGGTAGAGAAGAAGAGAAAGACCTCAGCAAAGTAGAACGGGTGATGGACAAAGATATTAAAGTCTAGGAAACTAGGACAATATAAGTCATCAGGAACATAAAGAATATCTTTGGGTTGCTTTTACAGATATATTTTTAAAAGAGTAAGCTGTAGATTTTAGAATTTGTTATGTTTAAAATTTTAACGGAGATAAAGCTTTTTTTTTTTTTAATCTTAAAAATGGGAATACCTGTTTTTAAAGCAAGGAAGAAAACCAATAGGTCAAATAATTATAACAATTATTGATAATTATTTCTTATTAAAACAGTACTATTTTAGAATAAATAAGGACTATATATATGAAGTAGCTATTGGGAAAGATCCAAGGATAAGCATTTACTGTTTAACCACAAATGTCAATTGGCTTTCAAAATATCTTCACGAAAGTACTTAGCCTGTCTGCATAATGGAATGTCTATACCTGTTCTCAATGTGCCAGACACAGTTCTGGCTTTGACAGTCCTCACAACTAACTGCATGAGAGCACCCATGTCTGCATATTGCATTTCCAGAGTTACACTGAAGACTTCATTCTGAGCTCTGGTGGAGCCATACTTACCTTCAGGCATTAACCCTACAGCCTCATTTCCCTCTGTGAGTTCAGAATCAAACAGCACCATTCCTATTACCACTTTCACCTTATCCAATGCTCTCCTCAAATTCTTTAATCCATCTCCTTTCTGAAATATCTATTTGACTGCCAAGGATCCTTCAACTTCTAACACCCATGCAGTCTGACTATGGGTGAAGTGAGGTAAGTGGAGGGGCCCCACTGGGCCCCACTCTGCTTTAGAGAGTTAACTATCATATTTCTCACTTTCTTCCACCTTCATTTTGGTCTTTAGGTCTTTGGTCTCTAGATGGGACCTCCCCATACCCTGGGTATTCTTTTCCAAGATCAGCTAGAGTCTGCCTCCTCTTGGAATCCTTCCTTCTCCACTCATTTTAAATCATACTAAAATAGATGGCTCCTGGAACGCTATTGGAAAAGATGGTATAGATTATGTACAACTCAGTGGTTCAGTTTAGTTTGGTTTTTATCCTTGTTTGTTTTTTTTCCAAATGTACATAATGCAGTCTAATGAGGAAGAGACAATCCTTTTGAAAAATGATTGCTGGAAGTCAATACTTAGGGTTCTACCACAGCTAGCATGCATTATGCATTTACTGTAGGCCTATTAAGGCGATATGCATTGTGCTGGATAAAGAGATGAGTAAGACAGACCTGGTCTCTGACACAACATAGCTTATAGTCTACTAAGGGAAGCAATTTCCTTTCAAAGCTCCTCAAAAAGAAAATTTCTTGCTCACGTCTCCTCCACCAAATCCCAAGTAAGTGGGGAAGTGCCACTGTAAAGTAAAATCATTCCTTTCAGTGCTCAGGAAAAAGCAGAGTAAGGTTAAAAGCTGAGAGTTCTATTACACCTAAGGTCGCTATGAGTCAGAGCTGACTCGGCATACCCTGACGACAACACGGTGAAGGCTGTGGTTAGTTAGAAAGACCGGGAACAACTGTTCCTCCAATGACTGAGAGCAAAACACAAGGGACAGCCCACTCTGATTTTATTTCATTTTTTAAGACTCCCTGGATGGCTGACTAGCCTTCCTGGTCTGCAGAAGGTAGTTTTTTTTTAAATAGATTTTATTTTTTAGAGCAGTTTTAGGTTTACAGAAAAATAGTGCAGGAAGTAGAGTTCTCATTCCCCGCCCCATGGGTTGTCCTATTAACATCTTGCATTCTTGTGGTACATTTGTTATAACTGATGAACCAATATTGATACATTATTATTAACTAAAGTTCATAGTTTAGGGTTCATTCTTTGTGTTACACAGTCCAACGGGTTTTGACAAATGCTTAATGCCGTATGTCAACCATTGAAATATCATACAGACTAGCTTCACTGCCTTAAAAATGCCCAGTGCTCTACTACCTATTTATCCCGCGCTTCACCCCCCTGCTTTCCTCTGACCTACTGGCAATCACACTAACCTTTTCACTGTCTCTATTGTTTGGCAGCAGGTAGTTTTATTCCTTTGAGTTACCAAGCCCAGAACAGTATCCCACCCCCTGGGCCTGTAAACTGTAAATAGCACTGGATTGTGAGCCAGAGTACGATCAGGAATTACCAATTCTCCTTTTCTCACACCATCTACTTTCTGAACGATTCCAGAGTGTTTGGCACTTATTCCTGTATGGCAAACCAGTCAGCTTCCTATAGAACAATGGGGCAGCTGTAATGCATCAGGAGGCGCTCGGGTCAAACGGTAAAACAAATATAACCAGATTTCTTATGCAGTATGGGAGCCAAAAGGAGCCCTGGTGGTACAGTCGTTAAGCACTTGGCTGCTAACCAAAAGGTCAGTGGTTCGAACCTACCAGCCGCTCTGTGGGAAGATATGGCTGTCTGCTTCCATAAAGATTTACAGCCTTGGAAACCAACCCTATGGGGCAGTTCTGCTCTTTCCTATCGGGTTGCTATGAGTCAGAATTGACTTGATGGCAATGGGTTCTTTGGGGGGGTGGGGGTGGAGGGCTGGGAGCCAAGCACTTAAAATGTTCCTAGAAACCCTGGGACAAAAGTAAGCAGTGCTGAGAATTGTCTTCGACCTAAACTGGGAAAACACAAATTAGAAGAAAGAAGGTGGAAACTAAAGAACCAAAAGAAGTACAAAGAAGGGCAAGACAGCAAAGTTTCACCCTTTGTTGTGCATCAGAAGTTTCATGGGTAGTTTTTTTTTTTTTTTTTTTTTTTTTTAATACAAATGCAGGTTTCTGAGCTCCACCCCTGGACTATGAGTTAACAGGTTAGAAAAGGTGCCAAAGTCAGTCAGTCAATCTCTCAATCTCTCTTTTTCCTCTCCTGCTCTCTGTTTCTACATACATATACACACAAAACTTTTTAGTATTGGAAATTTCAAATATACATAAAAGCAAATAAAAAAGTAATAAAATCCCATGTGCCCATCAATGAGCTACAACAATTAACAACATTTTGCAATTTTTTCTGTAATATTTTAAGGCAAATTCCAGACATAATGTCATTTCACCTGTAAATACTTCAGTATATGTAGTATGCATTTCTAAAAGATACAGAACTTTAAAATATAACTGCTATGACATTACCACATCTAATAAAATTATCGACAATTTCATAATGTCATATCTAATATCCAATCCATACACAGATTTGTCTTTTTACAGTTGGTTTGTCTGAATCAGGATTCAATCAAGGTTTCACATTGCAATTGGCTATTTCATTAAAAAAAAAAAAAATCCATAAAAGCTCCTGTTTCTTATTTCCCTATCAAACCACCGATCCTTAAAGAAAGACAGGTGACCTACTTAGTCATGGTGTATAATTCTTTTTATATGTTGCTGGATTTGTTGTTGTGTGCCATCGAGTCGATTCTGACTCATAGTGACCCTATATGACAGAGTAAAATTGCCTCTTAGGGTTTCCTAGGCTGTAATCTTTACGGGAGCTGATCATCAGGTCTTTTCTCCTGTAGAGCCACTGGTGGGTTCAAATTGCCAACCTTTCAGTCAGTAGCTGAGTGCTTAACCACTGTGCCACCAGGACTTCTCAGGTTGCTGGATTTAGTTTGCTAATATTTTGTTCAGGATTTTTGCATCTATGTTCATGAGGGATGTTTGTCTGCAGTTTTTTTGTCTAGCTTTGACAGCAGTTTTATTGGCTTCATAAAGTAAGCTGGAAAGTATTCCTCCTCCATTTTCTGGAAGAGTTTGTGAAGGACTGGCATTATTTCTTCTTTAAATGTTTGATGTTGTTGTTATTAGCTGCCTTTGAGTTGGCCGCCTACTCATGGCAACCCCATGCGTTGCACAGTAGAACTGTTCCATAGGGTTTTCTTAGCTCTAATCTTTATGAAAGCAGTTCTCCAGGCCTGTCTTCCCCAAATGTTTGATAGAATTCACTACAGAAGCCACCTGGGCTTGGGCTTTTCTCTGTTGGAAGATTTTTTAATTACTAATTTTATTTGTTTATTTGTTGTAGATCTATTCAGATTTTCTATTTCTTCTTGAGTCATTTTTTATTAACTTGGGTCTTTTAGGAATTTGTCCATTTCATCCAAGTTGTCTAATTTGTTGGCATAAGCTTGTTCATAATATTCCCTTATTAACTTTTTAATGGCTTCAGTATCTGTAGTGATAGTCCCTCTTTTGTTCCTGATTGAAATTGCTGATTTCATTTGGTAATTTGTGTCTTCTCTCTTTTTTCCTTGGTCAGTCTAGCTAAAGGGTTATCAATTTTGTTAATTTTTCAAAGAACCAAACTTTTATTTCATTGGTTTATTGTTTTTATTTTCTATTTCACTGATCTCCACTCTAACCTTTATTATTTCCTTCCTTCCGTTACTTTTGGGTTTAATTTGCTCTTCTTTCCCTAATATCTTAAGGTGGAAGCTTAGGTTATTGACTTGAGATCTTTCTTCTTTTCTAATATAAGCCATAAATTATACTCTAAGCACTGCTTTAACTGCTCTCATAAATTATGATACATTGCGTTTGTTCTTAATTTCAAAATGCTTTCCACTTTCTCTTGTGATTTCTTTTTTGACCCATAGGTTATTTAAGTGTGAAACCAAAGGCAGTGATAGAGAGGTAGTCAAGAAGTTAGATCACGGAGCACCTTCTGTGACACTTATATGCCATGCTAAGGAGTTTGGACTTTGTCTCTTAGGTGATGGAAAACCACTGAAAGTTACTAAGGAAATACATATATATCATATGCTAGTTTTATGTGGATCAACTTTGTAAGCTGGAATTAGGTTATGTAGAATTCCCCTCCCTGAATAGTTCTGAATTAGTGGTGGTTAAAAGAGATATTTTATGTGAGATTTAGAAGGCAGAAGTGAAGACTCAGCCACATTTTTTACACTCTGAAGATTGATGAATGTTGTCAGGTATTGTGGCAATGGGTGCATGATGTCACTGATAAGCTGGCCCATCTAGTACGCATGGGACAGTACCCAGACCTGCAGTTCCTCCAGATCTTGCCAGATATTCTCCTTCAGCTTCTCAAGTCCTGAGCCAAGCACTGGTGCAGCTCCATGGTAAAGGATGCCAGTTTCTCTTGCAGGTCACTCACAACAATGAGGCTGCAGGTGGTGAGACACAAATGTGGGTTCCTGTTTGTCCCTGCAGGTTTTAGTTGTCCTCATGGGTCTCAGTTTGTCCTTACAGGTTCCTTGCTCTTGTCCACATCCAGCTTTCCTTTCACACTACTGGTCTGGCTTATTGATAGCAATTTCAACCTCAACACTAGAAACAGAGGATACAGTATGTATACACTGCTCTACTAGCTCCCACAACTGCATAATAAATTCCTTATTCTATACCACTTGGTAGCAGTTCTGCTTCTCCGATCACTATAAAAATTGCTACCAGAAGTAGTCCTAGAAGAATGGAATCTTAATGATGGATTTGCTAGATTGGTTCTGGGTTAGGATTAGGTTTAAAAAGAGTACCTGTAGCACTAAAGCCTCACTCTGGGGTGTTGCTAAAGGACAGTGGTAAAGGAAAATCCTTCCAGTGGGCAGAACTGAGCAGTGTACCTGATTGTTCATTTTACCTCGAAAGAAAGATGCTCAGAGATACAGATCTATGTTGACTTATGGTTAGAGGCTAATAGTTTTCTGGATGTCATGGACTTGGCTGGAAAATTGTAACAAAGAGATCTGGTGAAGAGGTATGTGGAAAGACCTCTCTGAATGAGCACAGAGTGTGAAGATATTTATGTCTTATATGAATGCTTACCAAAGAGTAATCTTAGCAGAGAAGGATCTTAAAAATCAGGCGGTCAAGATGATCCATTCTATGAAATTATTTGTATAAATATTAAACCATGTTTTTCTTCCTCTTACCCATTTCTCTACCATTTAACATAAGATATGCTAGTAGTAGTTAACTGTATAACTCAGTATTTAAGTTACAGGGTATCAAAGGGAATGTGTGGCTTAGCTACAAAAGGAATGAACATCACTCAAAGACAGACAAAGTAACTTAAAGATGCATGTTAGGTACAAGCAAAATTTTGCTAATGTCTTTATTTGAAAGGCGTGTATGGATGATAAATTAATAAGGGGTGGTCCATGGGGGCATTGTATTATGTCGATTTATCCAAGCTGTATCTATGCTTCCCTAAATTCCCTTCTCTTTTTGGGTCCTAATTAGCACTGACCAGAAAAGAATTTGGAAGACGGAAGTGATGTAGCAGTCATACTTCTTACACTCTGAAGGTCAGTATAAGGAACCAGGAACCGTGCTAGCATGTGTATACTATTACTGATCTGCTTCTTCATCTAGTTAGCATGGAGGAGCAACTGAATGAGCAGCTCCTCCAGCTTCTCTGAGTCCTGGGCCAAGTACAGGTACAGTTCCGTGGTGAAGAGTGCCAGCTTCTCCTGCAAAAGTTATCCACAGCATTGAAGCTGGAGGAGGTAAGTGACAGATATGGGTTCCAGTTTGCCCTCACATATTTCAGATGTCTTCATGGGTCCATGTTTGTGCTGGCTCTTATCCGTATCCAGCTTCCTTTCCAACTGCCAGGCTGTTTGACTTACTGTGGTTTTAGGTTCAACACTAGAGGCTGAGGGAACAGCATGCATAGACTGCTCTACTAGCTCCTACAAATGTGTGAGTTCTAACGTCTAAAATAAATCCCTTAATCTGTATCACTAGCAGCAGTTCTGATCAAATCCTGACTGATACACATGACAGAATATTCAAAAGGTACTAAAGGCAATATATTAAAACATAAATTTTCTCTCATCCTTGTCTCACAACCACCCAGCTCCCCTCTGTCAGTTCTCCTTCCTGAAGGCAAACACTGTTACTAGTGTCTTACGTATCTTTTGAGTGATATTCTATATCTATACATATGTGTATGTGTAATATTAAATATACATGTATATACTTAAAAACAATAAATGGCAACATACTATATACACAATTTTGCATCTTGTTTTCTTACACATAATATTTTTTGAGATAATTTTATATCAGCTCATATGGAGCTGCCATAACCTTTTAATATTGAAGATTTTTTTTAAAACACAGTTCTCCCCTTTGATTTCACCACTAATACGTGTTCATACAAAAATATTTTTAAAAAAGCATAAAAGTAAAAAAAGCAAACAAGTTAACCTGAAATCCCACTACTATTAACATTTTAGTGTATTCCCTGCCTCATTTTCTTCTGCACATATATATGTATGTTGTTGTTAGGTGCTGTTTAGCTGATTTTTGAAACACTGCGACCCCATGTGACAGAGCAGAACTGCCCCATAGGGTTTTCTAGGCTGTAATCTTTACGGGAGCAGATTACCAGGTCTTTCTCCAGTGGAGCTGTTGGGTGGGTTTAAACCACCAACCATTCAGTTAGTAGCTGAGTGCTTAAAAAAAAAAAAAACCACTTCTGTCAAGTCAATTCTGACTCAGAGCACTTAGGGTTTTAAAAAATAATGTTGAGGTTTTACACACATATACACACAAATATACACACACAAAAGCATACAAAACATACATGTAAGGACACAGAACTCATGATCAGCTGAATTTATGTATAAGAGGAATGAAATAATGTGACATCTTTCAAGTGCTTAAAAGGATGTTTTGAATTGAATTTAAATGACATGAGAGGCAAAACCCAAAGTGTTAACAGAAAAAGGCAGGCAAAAGAAATAATTTGATTTATCTTAAAAACTGAGGAAGAGGAAGTGGAGGCAAGATGGTGGAATAGTCAGATGCTTCCTGTGGTCCCTCTTACAACAAAGACCTGAAAAAACAAGTGAATCGATTCTATATGACAATCTAGGAGCCCTGAACATCTAAGGCAAACTTGACGAATCAGACTGAGTAGCAGGGGGAAGGGGAGACGGTTCAGAAGCAGTGAGGAGTTGCCAGCACCCTTCAGGCCGGATCGGCTTGCGTGCACAGTAGGCAAGCAGTGGCGCTCAGGAGGCGTTTTCCATGTCAGAAGAGACCGAGTGGTAGAGAGTCTACTTGGGCCTCCAGAACCAGTGAAAAGCAGCTCTCAATCAGTGAAAGATAAGTACATGTGTCTGAACTGCTGTGTGGATCAAAAAACACCCCCTTTGGGAAAAACCTCTCTCCCATTTACCATCCCCCTCCCCACTCTGCACTAGGTCCCAGGCTGGCTTCAGCCAATTGCTGAGTTCCCTGGGCTGGAAACAGGACCCATCATGCGCCCTGAGCCATTCTCCTTGCCTTGGAGAGGGAACAAATTAACAAACAGGAAAAAATAATCTGCCAGCTCCTCTAAGCTGGGAACTCAGGGCAGGCACAGCTCCTGTGCCTAAGCACAGGCATAAGACGTCCACAGATTTTGAATCTTTCACCCCTGCATAGACCTGTGTGAGCCCATTTCAACAGTGTAGGCCCTCATTACCACAGTACAACAGGGTATATACCTGAAGCGTAACTTCAACTGTATCAGCTATATGGTGAAGTGGCAGGTTCGTGACATTTGCCACTGCTCTGTCCATTAAGTAGGGTCCTCACCTACCCACATCAGGGGCCTGAGGACTGGTGGCTCTACCCACACCATCTAGCCACCTGTGACAGGGGTCCAAGAATAAGTGGTGCCTTCCAGTCCTTACTGGGTGCCCACAGTCTGGTTGCAAAATCTACCCGCCTAAATGCTATAGGGAATAGGGACACGTTTTCCTCCCAGATACTCAGGGGCAGCCGTCAGCCCCTGCCTTGCTCAGCACTTGACCCTCTACTACAGCCAGATACCTGTGCCTACACCAATCATCCATGCCTGTCAAGGACTGTAGGTGAGAGCCTGTACCACACACTTGGTGACCGACTACCTGGACACCTGAGCTGAATCCACATGAGAAAAGTAAACAGACTCCTGGGCTCACATACCTAGTAACATATCTAACCACCACTTTTAGGGCTTCAAAAGTGCCAAAAATCAAACTAGCTCACACGAGAAGCCTATCTGGACATATCAAAACAAAACAAAACAAGAAGCTAGGACACAGTAAGAAAACATAACATAAATAAATATAAAAACTTATTCATGGCTTGGAGACAACAGTCAATATCAAATCGCATAAAGAGGCAGACCATGATGGCCTCAGCAAGCTCCCATAGCAAAGAATCAAGAAATTTTCCAGAGGAAGAGAACTTCTTGGAATTACAGTAGGCAGAATACAAAAGATTAGCATACAGAACGCTCTAAGAGATCAGGAAGGAGATCAGACAAAACGCAGAACAAGCCAAGGAACACACAGACAAAGCAATAGAGAACTTAAGATTAGAAAAGAGCATAATGTCAAAATTAACAGGCTGCACGAATCCACAGAGAGACAGCAAACAGAAATTCAGAGGATTAACAACAAAATTTCAGAATCAGACAACTCAATAGAAAGTCATAGGAACAGAATTGAGGCAATGGAAGCCAGAATTAGTGAAACTGAAGATAGAGCACTTCACACCAACTTATTTGAGGAAGAATCAGATAAAAGAATTTAAAAAAATGAAGAAACCCTGAGAATTATGTGAGACTCTATCAAGAGGAATAACCTACGTGTGATTGGAGTACCAGAATAAGCAGGGATAACAGAAAATACAGAGAGAACTGTTGCAGATTTGTTGGCAGAAAACTTCCCTGATATCATGAAGGAGGAGAAGCTATCTACCCAAGATGCTCAATGAACCCTATATAAAGTAGATCCCAAAAGACATATTATAATCAGATTTGCCAAAACCAAAGATAAAGAGAGAATTTTAAGAGCGGCTAGGGATAAACAAAAAGTCATCTACAAAGGAGAGTCAATAAGACTAAGCTCAGACTACTCAGCAGAAACCATGCAGGCAAGAAGGCAATGAGATAACATAAACAAAGCCTTGAAGGAAAAAAATTGCCAACCAAGAATTATATATCCAGCAAAACTGTCTCTGAAATATGGTGGTGAAATTAGGGCATTTCTAGATAAACAGAAGTTTAGGGAATTTGTAAAAACCAAACCAAAATTACAAGAAATACTAAAGGGAGCCCTCTGGTTAGAAAATCAATAACATCAGATAACAACCCAAGATTAGAACACAGGACAGAGCAACCAGGTATCGACCCAGACATGAAGTCACAAAAATAAATCAAAGCTAAAATGCTGAAAACAGGGAAATAGAGACATCAATTATGTAAAACATGACAACATTAAAACAAAAACAAGAGACTAAGAAATGTAGTCATAGATCTTTCATATGGAGAAGAAGACAGGGTGATATAAAGAAATAAAAGAGTGGTTTAAACTTAGAAAAATAAGGGTAAATATCAAGGTAACCATAAAGGAAACTAACAATCCTACACATCAAAATAAAAATAAGAAAAACATAAAGACTCAGCAAATACAAAATCAACAACAATGAAAAAGTTGAAAAGAAAATACGTAAAGAAAAATGACTCGGCACACAAAATTAAGTGGAACAAAGAAACTGTCAACGACACACAAAAAAAGACATCAAAATGACAGCACTAAACTCATACCTACCAACAATTACACTGAATG
>NW_004443951.1:11481007-11523097 GCF_000243295.1 Trichechus manatus latirostris | reverse complement strand
CACCAAAGACACAAGGAAAATATTAGCTCAAGAGACAGAAAGGGCCACATGAACCAGAGACTCTATCAGCCTGAGACTAGAAGAACTAGATGGCTCCTGGCTACCACCAACGACCGCCCTGACAGGGAACACATCAGACAGTCCGTGACGTAGCGGCGAAAAGTGGAGTACAGAACTCAAATTCTAGTAAAAAGGCCAGACTTAATGGTCTGACTGACCCCGGAAGACATGACCCATGGACTCTCCGTTAGCTCAGAACTGAAACCATTCCCAAAGCCAACTCTTCAGACATAGATTAGACTGGACTATAAGACATAAAATGATACTTGTGAAGAGAGTGCTTCTTAGCTCAAGTAGATACATGAGACTAAATGGGCAGCTCCTGTCCGGAAGTGAGATGAGAAGGCAAAAAGGGACAGGAGATGGTTGAATGGACACAGGAAATCCGGGATGGAAAGGAGGAGTGTGCTGTCACATTATAGGGAGAGCAACTAGGGTCACATAACAACGTGTGTATAAATTTTTTATGAGAAACTAACTTGAACTGTAAACTTTCACTTAAAGCATATAAAAAAAAAGCTCTAGGAATTGACGGAATACCAACTGAGATGTTTCAACAAACGGATTCCAGTGCTGAAGTGCTCACTCTTGTATGCCAAGAAATTTGGAAGACAGCTACCTGGCCAACTGACTGGAAAAGATCCATATTTATGCCTATTCCAAAGAAAGGTGATACAACCAAATGCGGAAATTATCGAATATCATTAATACTGCATGCAAGTAAAATTTTGGTGAAGATCATTCAAAAGCGGCTGCAGCAGTACATCGACAGGTAACTGCCAGAAATTCAAGCTGGATTCAGAAGAGGATGTGGAACCAGGGATATCACTGCTGAAGTCAGACGGATCCTGACTGAAAGCAGAGAATACCAGAAAGATGTTTACCTGTGTTTTACTGACTATGCAAAAGCATTCGACTTTGTGGATCAAAACAAATTATGGAGAACACTGTGAAGAATGGGAATTTCACAACACTTAACTGTGCTCATGAGGAACCTGTACTTAGACCAAGAGGCCGTCGTTTGAACAGAACAAAGGGATGTTGCATGGTTTAAAGTCAGGAAAGGTGTACATCAGGGTTGTATCCTTTCAACATATTCAATCTGTAGGTTGAGCAAATAATCTGGGAAGCTGTGCTATATGAAGAAGAATGCAGCATCAAGATTGGAGGAAGACTCATATTAACAACTTGCAATATGCAGATGACACAATCTTGCTTGCTGAAAGTTAAGAGGACTTGAAGCACTTACTGATGAAGCGAAGACTACAGCCTTCGGTATGGATTACACCTCAACATAAAGAAAACAAAAATCCTCACAACTGGATGAATAAGCAACATTATGGTAAACGAAGAAAGTACTGAAGTTGTAAGGGATTTCATTTTACTTGGATGCACAATCAAAGCCCATGGAAGCAGCAGTAAGGAAATCAAATGATGCATTGCATTGGGCAAATCTGTGGCCAAAGACCTCTTTAAAGTGTTAAAAAGCAAAGATGTCACTTTAAAGACTGGTGCACCTGACTCAAGCCATAATGTTTTCAATCACCTCATATGCATGTGAGAGCTGGACAATGAATAAGGAAGACCAAAGAATCCATGCCTTTGAATCATGGTGTTGGCAAAGAATACTGAATATAACATGGACTGCCAGAAGAAAGGACAAATCTGTTCTGGAAGAAGTACAGCCAGAATGCTCAGTGGAAGTGAGAACAGCAAGACTTTATCTCACATACTTTGGACTTGTTATCAGGAAGGACCAGTCCCTGGAGAAGGCCATCATGTTTGGTAGAGTAGAGGGTCAGCAAAAAAGAGGAAGACCCTGAACGAGATGGACTGACACAGTGGCTGCAACAACGGGCTCAAGCATAACAACGATTGTGAGGATGGCACACAAGACTGGGCAGTGTTTCATTCTGTTGCACACAGGGTCGCCAAGAGTCAGAACTGACTCGATAGCACCTAACAACAACAACAACAACAACAACATCACTTCATAAAAGTGAAAGTCAAAATTCTAGAAGAGTAAGAATAAAGTCTCAGTGCCTAAGCTGGGCAAAATATCTTGGGAAAGATTCTTGATCCTAACTCCCACAAAGTCCTTCTGGCCCTCTAAGCTGCAAATTAGAGAAGTACATTAGGAATTAGGGCAGGTTAGTAACAGTGGGGTACTAATATAAATAAATAGCATTTCAAGACTTTCCATACCATTGGGGAAATAATCAAGAGTGTAAACCCATTTCTCACCACTGCCAGAAATACAGACCTGGCCATGATCTTTGAGGTCTTGATTTAAGTCCTTCTCTTCCCAGATATATACGTCTAAACCTTCCAAGATGAACTGTGAACATTTTATTCTATTTTAAAAGATCTCCTTTAAAAGCTTGTTTTAATATTTTCATTACCCTTCCAGTAAAAAACCTTGACTACTATTCAAAAGAAAACAATGTAACATTGGGAGAAAATTACATGATTTTCTTATTAAATATTTGGCACAAAGACCTTTTTACTTACGAATTATGAAAAACACATGTCTGTCAGAAATAAAACAAGAATTTTAGAGCTGGGAGAGGGTCTTTAAAGAACTAAGCCAACCCCCTTATTTTTCAGCTGGAGAAATTGAGGCTTACAGAAGCAAAGTGATTTGCTCAAGGTTTGCAGTAGTCTCAGGATTCGAACCCAAGTTCTTTGAACTCGAACTTCTGGTACAGTGCTCTTTCTACCAGCAATACTCTTTCCACTACACATAATACCTAAGTAAAAAAATGCATCAATTAGGCTTCAGAGGATATTCATTCTGGGATCACTCCCGTAAGAGGCTAAAATAAGTTGAAGCTTAAAAAAAAAAGGAAAAAACATTTGAGAGTTTAGAATCGTTTATCAACTTACTGCCTAAAAACAAAACAAAACAAACAAACAAAAAAAAACCTTCTCTTTTTGGACTTGTGGGTGGAAGTAGAATGCCTGGAAGTTATGGAAAGTAAATATGTTACTTCTTAATGACTTGAAGGTAGTATCAAGTTATGGATAACCAAAGACCAAGCAGCCTAACTCAGAAAGATAAAGTATACAAGGGTTCAGGAGGCAAAGGTTGAAAAAAGAGGAAGATCACAGCCTACCCAAAATGAAGGGAAGAACTTCTCTTTAAGACTTCAAGGAGCCCTGCAATTCCTGTGAAAAATACCCTAGGTTTAAGCCAGGAGCAGGAAATGGATATAGAAAACAAATAAATGCCTGGGAGTTCCTGCAAAAAGCCATCTGAGTCTGACAAGAGTGCTGGTTGTTTTTATTATTAAGAGAGGTCATCCCTAGAACCTTCACTAGAACCTCCACTCCTACACGATGACCCTTGCCTCATACAACTGACCCTTAGGAAGGATCAAGAATGTTTAGTCTAGAATACGGCAGCATACCTCACATGCCTAAGGTCCCTGCCATGCTCATTTCCTAGGTAGTACTCCCTGTAATTATTTGCCCATTGTTCCTCAATACTAGGTCCTGCATGTCTCAAGTGAGAAATATAAAACAGCAGTTTTGTAGTTTTGAGGCTTTTGAGCTGTGAACTGGAGATACTAAAGTAGCAGAGGCACTATACTAAGCATCTTAAAATAAACCTCCTATTGGTGGAGCTGCCAGAAAGGCACTGATAAGCCTTTGGCAATGCTGCCAAGGGAACTTTTTCAGTGGCTCTCAGGCAGCTCTTGGGGGTACCTTATTTGAGCTCATCTCTAGAACAGACAACTGTACAGGTACGTGATCTTAAGGGCCCTGTTCCAGGGAAACACTGCAGTTTCTTCCTGCATTGGTTACCATGTACTCAGCAGTGTGACTGTGACAAGCCTTAGGCATTCTTCACTTACTTTTATCCTTGGAAAGCAATAAATTGATGCTTAATATTCCTACCTTCCATCACATGCAGGAAAGGTGCCATGCTTTGTCCAAATCCAATGAGGTCATGAGATTCTGGGCCCACTGGAGTAAAGTTATGAGTGTGCCTGATGACTTGCTGGGAAGACTGCCTCTGTACCTGACCAGAGGCTTGGCAGAACTCCTGCTCTAACAGGTGTGTTAGGTCATCTCACCTCCCAGGACCAAATATGGCCAAATCAAACAGAACACTCTCTTTGCAATCAAGCAGACACTTCATGCATCCTCTCTTCTAAAAACGAAGAAAACAGATGGGATGTATATCCCATCTTGTCCTTTTTTCCTACAACCATTACAAAAGTAAGAAATTTTTAAAACTAGGGGTTTCTGGCTCTCCCAGATACACAACGGCTAATAAGCTCTAGCCAGCCCCCAGCTTTGGAAATTCAGTTAAAAAAAAAAAAAAAAAAAAAGATAGGAAGTATTGTATTCTCATATGCAAAAAGTGCTTGAAAATCTGAATCCAGTTAGCTTTTATCCACCATCTCACTGAGGCCTGAAGAAGCACAATGCCCTAGAGTGTCACAGGAATGGGGGAAGAATATTTTTACAGCTCTAGCTCTAGCTACCCTATTATAACCATACACCAAAGATCCTAAATCACTGGGGTGTGGATTACAAGTTAGAAAAATGCAGGAAAAAAAAATCTACCCAAAACCAAAAATGCAACTTAGTCTTAGGAGAACTGATAGAAGATCTGGTCCCAATGGCCCCACAATGCTCACCCAAGGCTCTGAGCTCAACCTCCATAAGGAAAAAAGACATCCTAGAAACTCCACTTGCTCTTTAACTTCACCTCACCTCTGGCTATGCCTATCTTCTTTGCTCTCATCAAGCCCAAGCTTTTGTTCTTTTTTGCAGAGACCACTGGGACGAAGGCATTTACTAACAATCCACCATATAGAATCCTACTAGCTCCTAAAATCCATTGCCATCCAGTCAAATTCCAATTCACAGTCACCCTACCGGACAGCAGAACTGCCCCATAGGGTTTCCAAGGCTATAAATCTTTACAGAAGCAGACTGCCACATCTTTCTCCTGTAGAGCATCTGGTGAATTCTAACCTCCAACCTTCTGGCTGGCAGCCGAGTGCTTTACCACTGTGCCACCAGGACTCCTTAGCTAGTTCTGAGAGGTTAAAAACAAAGCAGAAGGCAGTTTCTATCCTCTGTTTCTACAGTTATTACTATATATATATATAGTTATTACTATAGAAACATCACTGGCTTCTAAGAATTTAATGTTCTTAGACTGACAACTCTAATATAAACCAAAGCATAAACATCAGTACTTGAAAGATGCACAAATGAGTCAGGCTCTGTAGGGAAAAGAATTTAACTTTACCCACAGTAATGTGGTCTTGCCTTGTTTCCTGAGGAATACCTCTAAACCCCTGGAATTTCCTGAGTAATTGAGGTACCTTTGTTCATCTGAACAACACTTGAGGATTTGTGCAAATGAGTGCTGGTGGTGGGGGGTTGTCCTCACCGGAAAGACTGCCATGTAGCCTGATATCAGCTGACCTCAGGGAGGGAGGGAAGCATGAATCAATCAATCATGCTGTCATGGACTGAATTGTGTCCCCCCAAAAGTGTCAACTTGGTTAGGCCACGATTCCCAGTATTGTGTGGTTGTCCCCCATTTTGTGACTGAAATTTTCCTATGTGTTGTAAATCCTAATCTCTGCCTGAAGTTAATAAGGCAAGATTAGATTATGTTAAAGAGGATTAGCGTGGTATTGTAACACCCTTACTAAGGTCACATCCCTGCTCCAAGGTAAAGGGAGTTTCCCTAGGGTGTGGCCTGCATTACCTTTTTTTTTTTTTTTATAAGAGATAATAGGAAAGGGAAGTGAGCAGAGAGAGGGGGACCTCATAGCACAAGAAAGCAGAGCCAGCGTCTTTTGGACCCAGGGTACCTGTGAGGAGAAGTTCCTAGTCCAGGGGAAGATTGGTGACAAGGACCTTCCTCCAGAGCCAACAGAGAAAGCCTTCTCCTGGAGCTGACATCCTGAATTTGGACTTCTAGCCTACTAGACTGTGAGAGAATAAACTTCTGTTTGTTAAAGGCATCCACTTGTGGTATTTCTGTTATAGTAGCACTAGATAACTAAGACACATGCCTACATAATCAGGCCAATAAAGAAGCCCCAAGAACTTCCTGGTTGGTGAAAGACATCGATACATGTGGGAGGGCGGCACACCCCTTGTGGAACACAGAAGCTTTGCATTGGGAACCATCTCAGACCTTGGACCTCACCCCATGCGTCTCCTTTTTATGCTGATCCTGACTTGTATCCTTTTGCTATAATAAATCTGTAATTATAAGTATAGTGCTTTCTGTCGGTTCTGTGAGTTGTTCTAGCAAATTACTGAACCCAAAGGAGTAGTGGGAGCCAGCAGGTGAAAGTGGGGGACCCTAGGGAAGGCCCCTGAGCTTACAGCTGGCATGTCTAAAAGATAAGTGGGAAAAACCTGAATTTGTGGCCAGCAGGGTGTCATGTGGACTCCTGAGCTTGAGCTGGTGTCTGCATATTTGGCAGTCTGAAAGACAGTGTCCTTTAACTTGTGATATCTGAACTAGCTCTGGGTGGCTAGGGTCAGACTGAAAATAGGAAAGTGGGGATTTGATTAATTCTCAAATTTTGGGGATTGGATTTATGTCTATTTTTATCTATGAAGATCCCGTTTCACATAGTAGTTAATTCTTCTTTCTATATTCCAAAGGGCACTATCCATTTAGAGTCTTACAAATTTAGCAACACAATACTGTGATATTCTTTAGGTTTTAAATTTAAGTCTATCCTGCATACTGCTGTCACAGTATTTTTTCAGAATCCTGAAATTTAACCATTATTTCCCTTCTCAAAAGTCTTTAATAGTTTCTGGCTATTCAAAGCCCCCTATTTTTAGACCAACTTACCAGCCTTATCTCCTAGTGCTCCCCAACACGTATGTTCCATTTAGGCCAAACTGTCCCGCTTACAGTTCCTAAACAAGCCTTGTACACACTGTCTCCACACCTTTGCTTACAGCATTCTCCCACATAGGATTCGGTTTCCTATACCCCTTTCTACATTTGATCCAAATCCATCCTTCAGGTCCAAATTCTTCCATTAGTTTCCCTGACCCCCTCAGCACCTCGGGATTTCTACCTTCTCTGAATTCTTAGAACACTGACTGTTGGCCTTATTTCTTTAGTATTTGATATTGCTTGTTAACCTTCTATATGCATCTTACCTTCTACCTAGGCTGATAAGCTCTTTGAGATAAAGTCTCATGCCTCAAGAATCCTCTTGAATACCAAAGCAGTAGCTTGACCATAAATGAAACTCAATAAACATTTGTCAAATGAATGACTGTTCCTGAAAAGTAGAAAGCATAAAACTAACAAAGATCCAGCTCTGTCCTTAATTAGATAAATGATACGGAGCAAACCCCTTTCCCCCTCTGGTTTTCAGCATCAGCTGAAATATAGAGGACTGAATAAAATGACCTCTAAATTTTTTCCAGCTGTGGCAGTCTATGGTTCCACAAATAACTACAAATAAAATCATATCTGCAATACATTAAGAGATACTTATTGTGTCTCCTAATGAGTTCTTTTTAAATGTTTACTAAACTTTTTTAAACTTAGTTTTTAAAACTCAGTTCCTTTAAAATGTTTCCTAAATTTTGATTTTGATAGATGCGTTTAGAAAACAAACAATCCATGATAAACTCCTTATGTCTTTCTTTATAGAAAGAATCCTGATCCAGTCAACTACATTCTGACTGCTATAAGAAATAAGCTGTGTTAACATGGTTCCATCAAAGACTATTTATTTTGGGGAAAAAAAAAAAAGAACTCTAGTGAGGTTGACAAACTACAGCCCACTGGTTAGATGGACAGCTACCTTTTTTTTTCTTTTTTTCCACTGTAAAAACTGCAATTTGTTTTTAAATACAGAAAATAAAAACAAAGTATGTGCTCTCTCTCCTGGGAGTGACACGGGTCCTTTTCCAGGTTGAGGAGGGGCCGTGGTGCCTGATGATGCTAGGCGATGCCAGGCTGCATCCCTTGTACCCATCACCACCGTTCTGCATATGCTCTGCCCTCATGCTCTCTCCTCTGCTCACACAGCCTTCGGGGGCACGTGGTTTTTCATGGCACTTGGACTGGGTGCTTATTCTTTTTAATTTTTATTGTGGTGAAATATGTATAAGAAAACATTTGCCATGTCAACCATTTTTATGTACAACATTCAGTGACATTAATTACATTCACCATGCTGTGCAACAATCACTGTTTCCAAAACTTTTCATTACCCTTTTCTATCTATTTTTATAAATAAAGTTTTACTGGAACACAGCCATACACATATCTATGGATGCTTTTTGCTACAACTGTGCTGAATAGCTGAAACAGAAACCATATGGCCCACAAAACCCAAAAGATTTACTAGCTAGCCCTTTACAGACAAAGTTTGCCAACCCTTGCTCTATATGCCAACATTCATCACAAAGTGCCAAAGCCCTGGATTGCAGACCCCTAATCATGACTTGAAGCCCTAGCGGTGGCAGTAGTTAAGAGCTAGACTGCTAACCAAAAGATCAGCAGTTCGAATCCACCAGCCACTCCTTGGAAACCCTACGGGGTAGCTCTACTTTGTTCTATAGGGTTGCTATGAGTCGGAATCGACTATGGCAACGGGTTTTTTTTGTTTTGTTTTGTTTAATCATGACTAGTCACTAGGCGACTTCCCATTCATTTAACAAACACCCATTCATTCATTTAACAAACACTTACTGGGATTTCGTATTCTTAATTGAATCCTCAATTTAGTTTTCTCATCTGTAAAATGGGCATAATAATAGTATACACGTTATAGAGTTATTGTAAGGATTACTTAAAGGCTTTAACATAGTGCCTGGCACAAAATTTGAAAAATGACAGCTGCTATCATTATTATCATCCTTTCCTAATGTTCTAGGAAAAGCAGGCTCCCTCTGGTGGCCATGACCACTGAAGCGAGATGCAAGAACACTAGCATCTGAGGCTTGACTTCATACTTGGGAAGACCTTTACTTTGACAGCACTCACAGGAGCTCAGATAGCAACTACAACAGCAGGAGAAATGTTCTTCTGATATGAAATGGTATTTAACCACACAGTCCTCTGAAACCAGAGATACCATGAACTCTGTATCTTTTCCAGAGCTCATCAGGAAGCCAAATATGATTTAAATTTATGAACACCTTGCCTAAGAACTTAGATCGCTCTTGCAATGTTGCTTAACGTTGGCAGCAATGTTAAGACAATGTGAAGTCAAATGATTCTACTGAGGGTGAAATGTGTTCCTTTATGTGGCCTTTTGCTTCGGTCGGAAAAACAGATGAGAGATTTTTTTCCCCTAAACCCTGAGGAGTTAGTTACCTTTGCCGTGGTTTTCTATCCCACAGGGTTTGTTACTTTTGTCCAGGTTGACTGACATTTCCTGGGTAAGCTGTAAACAACTTGGTTTTGATATTTTTTGTCTGGCCCTGGGCTGCAGCCTGCCTTGTGACTGGTATACACCATGCAGGGATTGGTCAACTTACCTATGCAAATGAGGTAAGTTGTAGCCTACTATGCAAATGAAGTATCCACCTACTGAGAGAGGACTGCTTAGTCTGTGATCCTGGTGGGAGTGCCATGCCTTGAAATTAACAAGGAGTTTGTGTATTTAAGCAGCCAGCCTCACAGAGGTTTTTGAGACAGAAAGAAGCAAGAACAGAAGTAGCAGGAAGAGCAAAAGGAAGAAAGAAGACAGAAGAAACTGAAAGAGAGAGAGAGAGGAAGATACAACGAACCACCTAAAAGAGCTGTAACCCAGGTCAAGGGCTGTAACACTGAAGATGGCAACAAGCCTGGAAGGGGCCCACTGGCAGAGTCAGTGGTGGCAGGGCTGAGAGGAGCCTGTTCTGAGAGGTCTGAAATGAGGCCTGTCCTGAGGTATCTGAGAGGAGGCCTGCATGGTTGAGAGGAGCTGAGAGAACTGTCCTATACTGAAGAAGGGAAACTTTGCCTATAAGCCTCCTGATCCTTATCCTGAGTTGTAGCCTGTTGATCCTGATCCTGAGTTATACTCTTTCATAATAAACCACTTAACTGTAAGTATTGTCTGTGAGTTGTGTGGCCATTGCAACGAATTACTGAACGCAGAGGTAGAGAAAGCCATGTTGGGGGATGGCTGCTGTCAGAATTGGTAAAAAGGGTTGGAGGGCAGAGATATGTCTGATCTCCACCTCATATGGATCAGCCTTGGACTGATCTGGATTCGAATTATCTTCCCTAAAGTTAAGACAGGTTCTGATGCTGACTCTACCACTACTAGACCCATTTTACACTCCCAAATCAACCATCTACCCAGATTTGATAGCAAACAGAACTTCCTACTTTTTGTGAGAACTATAGTTTTAAAAAGCCTAATAGCCTAAATATTTATGTAGTTTCTTCTAATTCAACCCAGTAAGTTAAGTAGTATGTGTCTACTATTTTTTCCTAGTGTGGGCCATGTCTCCTTAATATGCCTAGAAGTTGTCTGAGAAAGGAAGTGTGGTTTATGCTCTTTCAGGATCCTTCAAAATCTGAATAATGAAATGCTAAATGACTCACTGATGGAAAAAAGATGATTTAAAATCAAGTGCCAACATCAGCTGATGAATAATGGATAAATAAAATGTGGCATATCCACACAATGGAATATTATTTGACAATAAAAAGGAATGTGGTACTGATACATATTACAACATGGATGAACCTTAAAAACATTATGCTAAGTGAAATAAGCCAGTCACAGAAGGCCACATATTGTATTGTTCCATTTATATGAAATGTTCAGAATAGATAAATCTATAAAAACAGAAAACAGATTAGTGGTTGCCTAGGGCAGGAGGAGAGTATTTGCGGAGGAGAGAGGAGTGATTGCTAATGGGTATGGGGTTTCTTTCTGGAGTGATAAAAATGTTCTAAAAATTTATTGTGGTGATGATTGCACAACTCTGTGAATATACTGAAAACCATGGAATTATACACTTTAAATAGGTGAACTGTATAGTGCATGAATTATATCACAATAAAGCTATTACATAAAAAAATCAAGTGCCAGGACTTCTGTCTTTCGTTTAGGCTGTAGAAAGCTGAAAAGAAAGTTGCTCCCATACTAACAAGAAAAAGTTGAATAATCTACAAAATTTTAACTTTTCTTGAACCCATCACAAGACAACTAAGTAGCTAGAAATCTAAGGAAAGACAGCAGCCTCCAAGAAGAGACCTAAACACTGGTTTACCTATGACACATCATGGAAGGAAGACAGGGTCACCAATCAAACAGGTAAGACGAATTCTGCTAAAAAAAATTAAGAAAAAAAAAATTTATTGTGCTTTAGGTGAAAGTTTACAGTGCAAATTAGTTTCTCATTAAAAAATGTATACATAAATTGTTTTGTGAGACTGGTTGCAATCAATCCCCACAGTGTGTCACCATTCTCCCCCTTCCACCCCGGGTTCCCCATGTCCATTCACCCAGTTTTCCTATCCCTTCCTGCCTTCTTGTCTTTGCTTTTTGGCAGGTGTTGTTCATTTGGTCTCGTATACTTGACTGAACTAAGAAGTATGTTCTTCCTGTGTGTTTCTGTTTGTTTTATAGGCCTGTCTAATCTTTGGCTGAAAGGCAGACTTTGGGAGTGGCTTCAGTTCTGAGTTTGCAGGGTGTCTGGGGGCCACAGTCTTGGGGGTTCCTCCAGTCTCTGTCAGACCAGTAAGTCTGGTCTTTTTCCTGTGAATGTGAATTTTGTTCTACATTTTTCTCCTGCTCTGTTTGGGATCCTCTATTGTGATCTCTCTCAGAGCTGTCAGTGGTGGTAGCTGGGCACCATCTAGTTCCTCTGGGCTCAGGCTGGTAGAGGCTGTGGTTCATGTGGTCCATTAGTCCTTTGTACTAATATTTTCCTTGTGTCTTTGGTTTTTCATTCTCCTTTGCTTCGGACAGGATGGGACCAATAAATGTATCTTAAATGGCTGCTCAAAAGCTTTTAAGATTCCAGAGACTAAGAAGTAGGATGTAGAACATTTTCTTTATGAACTATTATCATGGACTGAACTGTGTCCTCCCAAAATATGTCAATTTGGCTAGGCCATGATTCCCAGTATTGTGTGGTTGTTCTCCACTTGGTGATGTAATTATCCTCTGCGTTGTAAATCCTAACTTCTATGATGTTAATGAGGCAGGATTAGAGATGGTTATGTTAATGAGGCAGGACACAATCTACAGGATTAGGCTGTATCTTGGGTCAATCTCTTTTGAGATATAAAAGAGAGAAGGGAGCAGAGAGGAGAGGGACCTCCTTCTACCAAGAAGGAAGAGCTGGGAGCGGAGCACATCCCCTGGACCTGGGGTCACTGTGATGAGAAGCTCCTAGACAAGGGGAAGAGTGATAACAAGGACCTTCCCCTAGAGCTGAAAGAGAAAGAAAGTCTTCCCCTGGAGCTAGTGCCCTGAATTCTGACTTATAGCCTCCTGAACTGTGAGACAATAAATTTCTGTTTGTTCAAGCAACTCACTTGTGGTATTTCTGTTATAGCAGCACTAGATGACTAAGACAACTATGTTACACCAATTGACCTAGATGTCCTCCAAGACTATGGTCCCCAGCCCTCAGCCCCAGTAACTCAGTCCCTCATAGTGTTTGGATGTGTCTAAGAAGCTTCTATGATTTTGCCTTGGTCAAGTTGTGCTGACTTCCCCTATATTGTGTGTTGTCTCTCCCTTCATGAAAATTAATACTCGTTTACTGTTAGTGATCCCCCACCCCAACCTTGTAACCATCAAAGATTTTTTTTTCTGTGTATAAACTTTTCCTTGAATTTTTATAATAGTGGTCTCATACAATATTTGTCCTTTTGTGACTGACTTATTTCATTCAGCATAATGCTCTCCAGATTCATCCATGTTGTGAGATGTTTCACAGATTCATCATTGTTCTTTATTGTTGCATAGTATTCTGTGTATGTACCATAATTTGTTTATCCATTCATCTGCTGATGGGCACTTAGGTTGTTTCCATATTTTTGCTATTGTGAACAATGCTGCAATGAACATGGGTGTGCATATGTCTATTCGTGTGATGGCTCTTATTTCTCCAGGATATATTCCAAGGAGTAGGATTGCTGGATAGTATGATATTTCTATTTCTAGCTTTTTAGGGAGGTGCCATATTGCTTTCCATAGTGGTTGTACCATTTTACATTCACACCAGCAGTTCATAAGAGTTCCAATCTCCCCGCAATCTCTCCAGTATTTGTTATTTTATGTTTTTTTGATTAGTGCCATTCATATCGAGGTGAGATTGTATCTCAGTGTAGTTCTGATTTGCATTTCTCTAATGGCTAATGATTGTGAGCATTTCTTCATGTGTCTGTTAGCTGCCTGAATGTCTTCTTTGGGAAGTGTCTGTTCATATCCTTTGCCCATTTTTTAACTGGATTATTTGTCTTTTTGTTATTGCGGTGTTGAAATGTTCTATAGACTTTAGAGATTAGACCCTTGTTGGATATGCTGTAGCCAAAAACTTTTTTCCAGTCTGTAGGTTCTCTTTTTACTCTTTTGGTGAAGTCTTTTTATGAGCATAAGTATTCAATTTTTAGGAGTTCCCAGTTATCTAGTTTATCTCCTGGTGTTTGTGCATTGTTAGTTATGGTTTATATTCTATTTATGCCATGTATTAGGTCCCCTAGCTTGTCCCTATTTTTTTCTCCCATGATCTTTATCATTTTAGGTTGTATATTTAGGTCTTTGATCCATTTTGAGTTAGTTTTTTTGTATGGTGTGAGGTATGGGTCCTGTTTCATTTTTTACAGATGGACTTCCAGTTTTGCCAGCACCATTTGTTAAAAAGACTGTCTTTTCCCCCACTTAATGGACTTTGGTTCTTTCTCAAAGGTCAGCTGACCATAGGTGAGTGGATTTATGTCTGGGTTCTCGAGTCTATTCCATTGGTCTATGTGTCTGTCATTGTACCAGTAGCAGGTTGTTTTGACTACTGTGGCTGTATAGTAGGTTCTGAGATCAGGCAGTGTGAGGCTTCCTACTTAGTTCTTTTTCCTCAATAATGCTTTGCTTATCTGGGGCCTCTTACCCTTCCATATAAAGTTGGTGATTAGTTTTTCTATCTCATTAAAGAATGCTGTTGGTATTTGGATCGGGATTGCATCATATCTGTAGGCTGTGTTGGGTAGAACTGACATTTTCACAATACTGAGTCTTCCTATCCATGAACATAGTATATTTTTCCATTTATGTAGGTCTCTTTTGCCTTCCTGCAGTAGTGTTATGGAGTTTTCTGTGTATAGGTCTTTTATGTCCCTGGTTAGATTTATTCCTAAGTATTTTATCTTTTTAGGGTCTATTATAAATGGTATTGTTTTCCAAATTTCCTTTTCAAAGTTCTCTGTGTTGGTGTATGGGAATCCACCTGATTTTTGTATGTTAATTTTGTATTCTGCTACTCTGTTGAATCTATTAGTTCCAGTAGTCTTCTTGTGAAATCTTTGGGGTTCTCTATGTATAGTATTATATCATCTGCAAATAGGGATAGTTTTACTTCTTCCTTTCCAATCTGTAATTCCTTTATTTCTTTTTCTTGCCTTATTGCTCTAGCTAGGACTTCCAGCACAATGTTAAATAGGAGTAGTGATATAGGGATCCATGTCTTGTTCCCATTCTTAGGGGGAATGCTTTCAGCCTCAGGTAAAATTTTTCTAACAATTTTAAAGGTTGAGTGTGAGCCATCATGACAGTATACAATCCCTAAGAACCAAAGACACTTAAGGAGCTTGCACTTGCTTTTCGCAAGTACACAGAATTGTATACTACAAAGAGTAAATTTTACTATATATAAATTATTCCTGAATAAACCTGACTTAAAATAAAAACCAGGTGCTACATAATTAGAAACAATATAAATGCCCAACAATACCGGATATGGTTAAATAAATGATATTAGATATTCATATGATATAATATTGTACAACTATTGAAAACAATGTTAAAAAAATTAACAGGACTGTGGTAATTAGGATAATGGCCCTTTAAAGATGTCCATGCCCTAATCCTCAGAACCTGTGAATACGTTACCTTACATGACAAAAAGAACTTTGTAGATGTGATTAAGCAAGTGTCTTGAGATGCAGAGATTACCCTGGTGGGCCCAAAGAAATGAAACAAGAGTCCTTATAAAACGGAGGCAGGAGGATCAGAGACAGAGAGAGAGAGAGAGAGAAACTGAAAGATGCTACATTGTCCTTGAAAATAGAGGATGGGGTTACTAGCCAAGGAATGGAGGCAGCTTCTAGAATTTAGAAAGTGCTAGGAAATAGATTCTTCCCTAGAACCTCCAGAAGGAATGCAGTGCCATCAACACCTTGATTTTAGGACTTCTGGCCTCTGGAACTTTAAGATAACAAATTCGTGTTGTTTTAAGCCACTAAGTTTGTGGTAATTTGTTATAATAGCAGTAGGAAATGAATACAAAGACGAATAAGTAGGCAAATGTCTAAATAAGCCATAGGCAGCTTCTGGAACTTGACCACACCGGAGCAAGACAGCAAATCATCGGATATGACTTTTTCTAAGATGACAAATATATTGTTTATGCTTATTTACTAAATTCTAATTTTAGAGGGTAAACACCATAGTATACTATATGTATCTATACTTTTAAACTATCAAATAAAAAAACAAATACTGAAAAGACCTATGCTCAAGAAATCCCAGCTCCTTACAGAACATAAATACCAATATCCAATTTGCTAATTAATTAATGTGAGGACCTTTCTCCCTAGAGTCAATTATTGACAGGGATCATTCCTTCTCTGCCTTCCAGATTTTTAAAATGCAAACATAATCTGCAATGTGATCATTTAAAGAGACCTGGAACAACTCACAACTGCTCCTTATATTTCTAAGGGCCACATGTTAAATTAAAGCTTCATGGACTCTTCATTGCACAGCTGAAGGAAAAAAGCAGACTGTTTACCTTTTGAGTCACTAAGTTTCAGCTTCAGAACTCTTTCTGAAGTTGGTGACATTATACAAACAAGGCAGAAGAAACATAGCTTTACTTTCCTACTATAAGTTGAGCACAGTCTCCAAAAAAAAAAGAAAGAAAGACCATGTTTTTACATAGAAAAGAAACAGGATGATCTCTCTGACAGTTTTAGCTTCTTTAAAATGGGCAAAATAGGAGTTACCATTTACTGAGTACTTACAATGTGACACAGAGTCAGCTAAGTATTTTTTTTTCATTGATATGCCATTTAATTCTCCATAATTACCCAGCCAGTGTGGACAAAATGTCAACCATATTATTAGACCTGACTTTATCACCACAAATCTAGTAGCCTGTACGCTAGGGTTTATTTGCCCTTGGGAACACATCTATGGTCACTGGACAGATGTAGCTAGGACAGATGCCTACAGTAATTGGAGTCCTCGTGGGCCTCTCCTCCTATGGACATAGCTGCAGACCCTGGCGAATGAGAATCAGAGCTCCAAGCTGCAGTTTCAGATGCTGGGCCCATTTTCATTACTGCTTCCATTCACTACTGGGGAGCTGAAAATTCCTTTGGACTCAGATAGATCAACTGACTATCCATTTATTAAGTTATTTATTGAGTACTCTTGGGCTACATGCTCTGGTAAGTTGAACAGAGTGCCCAATACAGTGGTTTTCAACCTTCATACATTAGAATCACCCAAGAAACTTTTTATAAATGCCTGGTTCCAGGCCAGATTAGTTAAATCAGGACCTCTAGGGCTGGAGCTCAGGCATCAGTATTTTTTTTTTAAATACTCCCCAGGGTTGAAAACTACAGATCCTGTGGGAAGGGCAGATAAGAAGTCATAGCAGAGTGAGGCTGGAAATACTGATAAATGCGTATACATTTTTTATACTATGATCAGTCAGGAATTATAAGAGGCATGAATGTTATTAGACAACATTCAGCATAATTTTTATACATGCAGAGGTCAAAGCCTCTTTGCTTTCAGAAGAAAAAAAGAACTTAATCAACTAGGTAGTTTAATTCTACATTTGAAAGAATGATCACTCCAATGGTGAGAAAAACTGCTTTACCAGGTAGTGGAAAACCATGTTACTGTGTGTTGAAGGCTGGGTTCTCCAGAACTGACACTGAGACAGAGTTTGGGGTACAAGATGTTTAACGAGAAATCAACAGCTGTGAAAGGAGGAGGAGGAAGCAGGACTGGGCAGACGAAGAAACTGAACTGAGATGAAGGTTTGACAGAGCCTCGGCCAACTCAGCCGGGAGTTCTAGAGCAAGTACAGCCTCCAGTATTGCCTGCTGGGGTGGCTTTATACTCCTACCTCATTCGGTCACAGGATGCACGCTGCCTCTGCAGACATTCTTTCTCTGGTACTGAATGTTGTGGAGAACTCGGAGGGAAACCTAATTTTTCCTCCCATGTAAGTGGTTTGTTTTTTTCTCTGGATGCTTGACAAATTCCTTCTTTATCCCTGAAGTTTAATAGATTTACTAGGATACATCTGGTCACATTTTCTTGGAATACACATTATACTCTTAAAATCTGCAGATTTTTACTTGATTCAGGAAATTTTATTGTATTATATCTTAAAATAATTAAAATTGAAGTTGTATATGTATATAATGAGGCAAACAAAAAATTTTAGTCCTCCATTCCCTCTCTTCCTCATTTTCTGTTCCCCAGAGGCACCCACTTTCAATTCTTTTAACTGATCCATTTAGTATTTATATCCATATTTCTAATATTCTTATATTGATACTTCTTGGTTTTTCCAATTCAAGTATTATCTGTTGATTTCCCGCTATGGAAGATGAAGATTTAGCTTCTTTTTATTACCAGTCCTGCTCCCCAACATATACCCACCCTTCGTGTCTCTTTTGCCCTCCCAATATAATTCTTTTATTATTTTGGTTAGCTCAATAATCAATGTTTACATTATTATGACTTTAGCTTTAGGCATTAGCTTTTATTATGAAAGAGGAGGATTTACCTCTCTTCTTCCCTCACCCCTACGACACACGAACCTTCATCTCATTATTCCAAAGTAATTATATCATAATTTTGGTTAGATCAAGAGTCAAGGATTACATTATATTGCGCCATGCAGTAAATAATGATTAATTTTCTCTCCCCGCACATTTTTGTTGTTTGCCCTGGTGTTAATTTAGGTCTTGTAATTTCATAGTTTTCCAGGCACTTGTTGATAATTCACCACCACCTATCTGTCAGTTTGTTGTACCGTGGTGGCTTCTGTGTTGCTATGATGCTAAAAGCTATGCCACCAGTATTTCAAATACCAGCAGGGTCACCCATGGTGGACAAGTTTCAGTGGAGCTTCTAGACTAAGACAGACTAAGAAGAAAGACCTGGCAATCAACTTCTGAATACTAGCCAATGAAAAACTTACAGACCGCAACAGAACATTGTCCGACTCGCTTGCTTTAGACATGTCATCAGAAGGGATCAATCGCTAGAGGAAGACATCATGTCTGACACAGCAGAAGGCCAATGAGGGCAAGAGAAACCCTTGGTGAGATAGATTGGTACAATACCTTCAACGATGGACTTAAACATGGCAGCAATCATGAGGATGTACAGGACCGAGCAACTTTTGTTCTGTTGTACGTAAGGTCACCATGAGTTGCAGTCTACTCGACAGTAGCTACAACCAACAACCATCGATAACTCAATGCCAACTAACACCAACTGCCTAAACTTCTTTCAAAATGTGAGACACATCAAGCATTCTGTTGTTTTCATCAGAAGAAATGTGATCATCTTGAAGAAATCTCTCCCAGAGTTTTCTGACCCATTCCACTCTGGTCTGGTTGTTGTTTATACACTGGATACACAGGTGTTATCCTGAAACTTCATCATCATCCTAGGGATTCTTCTTTCTCTTAATTGGATGCCCTTTTCCATTTATTCTGTCTCTCACTTTGTTTATGCTAGTGTTTTGGTGTTACAAATCTTCCAGCAGCTGTCTGAGAACAGATGCATGGAAAGCAAGGATGGGAGTTGTGTAGGGAACATAGCTAAGGTATTATAGAGTCTTTGTTAGAATTTTTCTCTTTCCAGAGATTCTGTTAAAAGTTCTGGGTTCATTCCACATAATTAGAGGCATATTCTATTCCCATGGAGGGATACTCTCTAGCTTTATATCACAGTAGTCCCCCCTCATCTGCGGGGGATACGTTCCAAGACCTCCACTGGATGCCTAAAACTATAGATAGTACCAAACCCTACATACACTATGTTTTTTCCTATACATACATACCTATGATAAATTTTAACTTATAAATTAGGCACAGTAAGAGATAAACAACAATAACTACTCATAAAATAGAACAATTATAATATACTATAATAAAAGTTATGTAACTGTAGTCTCCCTCTCTTAAAATATTTTATGAAGTCGAGAACTTTCTACCTTTTCACTTAAAGGAAGCACTTTACTGCTTCTCTTTGGCATATCCAAACTTCCAGCATCACTACTCTTGCGCTTTGGGGCCATTCTTAAGTAAAATAAGGGTTACTTGAATACAAGCACTTCGATACCTCATACCTCGACAGTTGATCTGATAACCGAGATGGCTACTAAGTGACTAACAGGGGGTTAGCATATACAGCGTGACACTGAACAAAGGGATGATTCACGTCTCGGGCAGGATGCAGCTGGATGGCGTGAGATTTCATCACACTACTCAGAATGGCACACAATTTAAAACTTATGAATTATTTATTTCTGGAATTTTCCATTTAATATTTTCGGACTGCGGTCGACCTCAGGTAACTGAAATCGTGGAAAGCAAAACCGCGGATAAGGGGGTACTACTGTATTTCACCTATTCATTGTTTTCATTGCTTAAGGCTCAGAGCCTTTGTTTCTGTTAGAGTTAGCCTCATTATCCACTTTCCCTGCTTCATCAGTTTCTCCCCAGCAGCTGTTCCCGTTGCTTCTCAGTAAGAAAAAGACAAAAGTAAAGATATAATACTCCGTTTTCTTCATTCCACATTTGGCAACATTAGTGAGAACTGCAGGACGGCCTCTGAGTAGTGGTGATACGGTGAAGTTGGGAGCGGTATTACCTTTGCTACGCCTCTCTGCTTCTCACTAGAACCTTGGTGTTCTCCTTGGTCATCAGGTGTTAAGATTTATTAATATCCTACTTTGTTTGATGCTGCCAAAATTTATGCTATTTTTTTTCTCATTCATTAGGAACTACTGGGAAGAAATTCTGTGATGCAATTTGAAACAGCCATTTTAATCTGGAACTGATATTATGCATGAGTTTTTAAAGAGTTGTTCATTCTAATAGAAATAATAATGCTTACTATTTTTTGGTCATTTACTATGTAACAGGCATTATTATGCTGTTTTTATACACATTATCTCATTTATTCTCCAGAAACACACACACACATAAAACCCATGCCACTGAGTCGATTACAACTCACAGCGACACTACAGGACAGAGCAGAACTACCTCTTAGGGTTCCAAGGCTGTAAATCTTATGGAAGCAGACTGCCACATCTTTCTCCCAAGCAGCAGCTGATGAGTTCGAACTGCCAACCTTTTGGTTAGTAGCTAAGTGCTTAACCGCTGCACCACCATGGCATCTTTATTCTCCAGAAGAGCCTTATTATTACTGATCCCATTTTACAGATAAAAAAATCAAGGCTCATAAAGAACTCTTATCCATAGGGGTATCTGGACCCAGCTGAAGTCAGAGTTTTAGCTTGATATTCACTAAAATGTATACTTGTTAATATGTCTCCTACTTCTATTCAGCTAGGTAGCAAAAGCAAAAAGGAAGAGCTTTCTCTTTCCCAGTTCACAGCTCTTGCATTCATTTCATCCAACCTTCAAACATTTATTGAACATTCCTATGTACTGGCATTGCTCTGGTGAAACTTTGAGTCCGGTGGCTTCTAATTAAAAAGTCTGTGCTGAGCAAACAATAAATGCCGATTGAAGAAAATGTGACTGAGTTGCCTATGTGTAGCTTTGTATTAAAAAGGAGGTGCTCATCCACTTGTGGTATTTCTGTTATGGCAGCACTAGATGACTAAGACACTAGTTGAATAACTGAAACTAAACGTAATTAAATTTTTGCCCGATTAAATTTGTGGACTGAGGTTTATACCCACTATATGTGCCTTGCTTATTTCAATAAGTATATTCTTAAAATAATTAAATAAAAAAAAAAAGGAGGTTCTATAACACTGTCAGAAAAAAATTTCTCCCCAGAGCTACTTTGCACCACTCCTAGGCAGGATTTGGCTCTACCTTGGCAAGAAAAGCTATGTTTCTACAGTGAAGAAAAGCCTCCATCCTGGCTCATGGGAAAACATTCACATACTTTTGTCAATTTCACACAGTATAATCTAGTTTTCATTCCCTCTTTCCCATCCACTGGGTGGTTTTATTTTGTTTTAAAATAAGGAGAATTGCCAAAAAGAAAAACCCTAGGGCTTACTTCTGCAGGATGGATCCCTTAATGACCAGCTCTTCATCCAAGTCTGCTTCATTAGCCATGAAGAGCAGCCTCTTTCCTGTGCTGTCCACTCCAATGAAGTCACGCTGCTCCACTGAATCACACAAAAGAAGGAAAATCAAACAAAGCCACTTGCCTCACCTGCATAACTAAGTCAGGGGATAGGGCACCTGCTCATATTGCTCTTGGAACCAAATACAGGAGGCTCAGTTGAGAAAAGGAGCTAAGAGTGTTATGTAATGTAGCACATACTCACCACACTGTTTAAAAGACGGGCACTCAAAGATTTTTTTGCATTGTTCTAAAGGATATTATTAGATTCATTAGTGACATTTGAATAAGGTCTGTAGATTAGAAAAAAGTATTATACTAATGTAGTTTCTTATTTTGATAATTTTACTATAATTATATAAGGGAATGGTCTTTTTTTGGAATTTAAAACAATTTTTAAATACACATTTTAAAGATATACACTGATATATTTAGAGGCAAGTGGGAATCATGTGTGCGACTTTCTCAACTAGCTCAGAAAAATAATGATATATCTTATGTACGCATATTATATACATAAAGTATGTATTTTAAAGAGAGCAAGAATGATACAGCAAATGTTAACATTTGGGGAATCTGGGTAAAGGATATATGGGTTCTTTGTACAAGAATATTCTTGCAACCATTCTGTAAATTTAAAATTACTTCCAAAATGACATTTTTTTTTTTTTAAAAAAAAAAAAAAAAAGAAGATAGCCAAGACACTGCTTAGTCAAATGAACTGGATGATCCATAAGCTCACTGCATGGCACAGGAAGAAAACACAACAAGGAATTCTCTCCCTGAAATAATCTAGGTCTGCTCACCATGAAAAGGAGAATGATATATTTAAGGTCATCTACCTTTAACTAATGTTAACTACATGTCTATTATGCACTAGGTTTTATGCTATATATAGGGCATTCAAAACAAAGTGCCTAGGTGTGGAGAGTTCTCTGGTTGACAATGATCTTACAGCTTGTTATGGATTGAACTGTGTCCCCTAAAAATCTGTGTCAACTTGGCTAGGCCATGATTCCGAGTATTGTGTGGCTGTCCATCATTTTGTGATTTGATGTAATTTTCCTATGTGTCATAAATCCTAATTTCTGCCTGTGATTAATGAGGCAAGATTAGGTTATGTTAAAGAGGATTACGGTGGGATGCAACACCCTTACTCAGGTCACAGCCCTGATCTAATGTAAGGAGAGTTTCCTTGGGGTGTGGCCTGCATCACCTTTTATCTTACAAGAGATAAAAGGAGAGAGAATCCAGCAGAGACAGGGACCTCATACCACCAAGAAAGAAGTGCTGGGAATGGAGTATGTCCTTTGGACCCAAGGTCCGTGTGCTAAGAAGCTCCTAGACCAGGAGAAGATTGATGACAAGGACCTTCCCCCAGAGCCGACAGAGAGAGAAAGCCTTCTCCTGGACCTAGCTCCCTAAATTTGAATTTCTAGCCTCCCAGAATGTGAGAGAATACATTTGTTTGTTAAAGCCATCCACTTGTGGTATTTCTGTTGTAGAAACACTGGATAACTAAGACACAGGCTGTCATATTATTGCTGTTTTCTTTCTTTTCCTCAACCAGATTATAAATTCTTCAAAGGTAGACTTATGATTCTTTTATCTCTCTCATAACATGTAGTACAGTGTTGGACACTTAATAAAATCTGCTACTAACATCTGTACAGTCTTTATAGCTTACAAAGCATTTTCACATACAGGCAGCATAGCATAATGATTAAAAACAGAGCCTCTAAAGCCAGACAATCTGGGTATGAATCCCAGTTCAGCCATTTACTAGTTGTACATCTTTGGGCAAGTTACTTAACCTCTCTGTTCCTCAGTTTCATCTGTAAAACGGGCATAATGATAGTGCCTACCTCACAGGCTTGTTATGAGGATTAAATGAGTTAAAATTTGTGAAGCTTTTATAATAGTGCTATTAACTAAAACATTAAATACTTAAGTTCAAAAAATTAAACAAAATACATGTTCTCATTTGATCTCACAAGATCTTTAGAACAATCAAATAAAGCACTGTTTTAATACCTCTTTACAAAGGAGCACCAATGAGAAAGTAAAGGTTTAACTTTAGGAAAAATATCTCTATAAAAATGAAGTTTCTTCCCATTGACAGACAACGGCAACTATACAACTAAACATGCTACACTGTTGGCCGTAGCTGCCCACATACCTAGAGACAAATGCATTACTTAAGTATGTAATATGTTTAGCTCAGGCACTTGAAATCATTCATTTCTTCAAATGGTCTCTGGTCATCTTATCATATACAGTGTTTGAATCGGAATAAAGAGAAACTACTATAAAGTTATATGTTGTTTTTTTTCAATAAACAAAATTGGTGAACTCCAAAGAAGGAACAGTAAATACTGCCAATTTGAAGCTAAATTTTGCAGAGACTTTTACATGCCACACAGCAGTTCTGACATCTATCAACTCATCCATTATGGGGAAACCTGAGAATATAACAGTCTGCAAAGATCTGATTATGAATCAGCCATTTTAAAAAGATACACAGAGTTGTTATTTTTGGATACAGTTTGGAGGGCTTATCCTACCCAAGTCCTTAGGTTTACAAAACCTTGAATCACTGAATGTCCTGGGAGCAATAATTTCCAGAAAGTCAATTACATTGCATTTCAGTCCCAGTCCCCTCCCACTCAGCCTCCATCCTTGTATTTGCTTCTTTGCAGCTACCACAGTAACTAAGGCCTCAGAATATGATACAAATTATAGAAATTTGGAAAGGTTTCTTTCTACTCTGCTTTTACCAAAGTGAATTCCATTTTGGCAGTGGAACAGGTAACTTCAGAATAACCATCCTAAGAAGGCAGACTATATAAGTAAGATTAAGAAAGCAGTCAAAACTATGAACTTCCAAATTTTTTACTCTGTAATATTCCACTGTCATACTTTTTTTCTAGTTGTTTTTTTACTTCTCTGACCCTTTTGTCTCCACTATTCATTTATTCATCCATTCAACTAATAAATATATTTGTGCACCTATCCTGTGACAGGCACTATGCTTGGAGTTGAGAATATTCACCAACTCATTCTATGAGGGAATTATGATCCTGATGCCAAAACCACACAATATTATGAGAAGGGAAAATTACAGGCACAGTCACGCACAATATAAATACAAAAGTCGAAGCAAAATATTAGCAAATCAAAACCAAAAGTGTATATAGCAGATTAAAAAGGGTCATAAATTCTTTGCAGCTCCTCCCATTAAGTATCTATTTCCCTATCCTTTGAATCTGGGCTGGCCTTGTGACTAGCTTTGACTAACAGAATGTGACAGAAGTGACACTGTGCAATTTCTCAGTTTAGGCCTCAAGAAGCCTTGTAGCTTCTGCTCTTGCTCTTTCTTAGAACCTGCTGCTGCTGCCAGATAAACAAGACTGGGCTAATCTTCTAGATGATAAGAAAATACATGGAAAGAGAAACTCAGCTGTTACAGCTGAGGCCCTAGACATATTAGTGAGCCCAGCTGTGGCTTACAGGCTCTAAGATGGCCCCCAATAAGAACCACCTCTTGTACATCCTTGTGTATCTCCTCCCTTTGAGTGTGGACTGGCCTAGCTTCTAATCAACAGAATATGGCAAAAGTGATGTCACTTCTGTGATTAGGTTATATAAGATTGTGACTTCTGTCTTGCTAGAACATTCTCTCCCTGTTGGTTCTGATAAAGCAAACTGTTATGATGGAGAAGCCCAAAAGATAAAGAAATGATGTCAGTCTCTGGCCAGCAGCCAGCTAGAACTGAGGATCTCAATCCAACAGAATTTAGGAAACTGAAATTCTGCCAACAATCAAGTGAGCTTGGAAGCAAGTCCCTCCTCAGTTGAGCCTTCAGATGAGATCCCAGCCCTGGTTAACACCTTGATTGCTGCCTTGCAAGAGACTCTGAAGCAGAGGACCCAGCTAAGCTGTGCCTAGATTCCTGACTCACAGTGTTATCTTAAGCTGTTAAGTTTGTGGTAATTTGTCATGAAGCAATCACTAGGCTGACTGTCACCTGAATAGAGATGAACCATCATAGCTAAACTCAGCCCAAACTGCTAACCCATAGAATCATGAGCAAATAGAAGAATGTTGTTCAAAGCCACTAAATTTGGGGGAGATTTTGTTATGTAGTAAAAACTTACTGATACAATATGTAAAAAGGAAAATATGCCATGGCCAAGTTGGGTTTATCCTAAATATGTGATGATGGTTTAATTTGAAAAATCCATACCTGTAATTCATCACATTATCAGAGTAAAAGAGAAAAATCATATGACCACTTGAATAGGGACAGAAAAGGCTCTGATAAAACTAAGATACTTACAAAAAAAATCTTAATAAATTAGGACTAGGAGACTTCCTTAATCCGATGTCAAAAAAAACAAAACCAAACCCATTGCTGTCTAGTCAATTCCGACTAATAGCGACTCTACAGGACAGAGGCCTTTTTAAGGAGCAGCTGATAGATTCGAACTGCCGATCTTTTGGTTAGCAGGCAAGCTCTTAACCACTGCGCCAATCCGATGTTAAGTACCTATGAAACCTGTAGTAAGCATCACTTTAATTGGGTAGATGTTGAAAACACTCCTTTAAAATCAGGAATGAGAAAAGGGTGTCAACTTGCATCACTTCTATATATAATTGTATTGGAGGTTCTGGCCAGCACAATAAGAAAAAGAAATTAAAAACATAAAGTCTGGAATGATGGAAATAAAACTGTCTTTATTTGCAGAAGATCTAGCTGTTTACATAGAAAAACCCAAAGAATCTACAGATAGGTTATTAGAAACAATAGGAGAGTTTGGCAAGGTGGCAGGGTAAAGATTTATATATAAACATCAACTGCAATTTTGATATATCAGCAAATGAACTAAAACCAAATTAAAAATACCATTTTCAATAGTATTGGAGAACATCAAGTACCTAGAAGTAAATGAAATTAAAGTGTGTGAGACATCTCTCAGCAAAAATTATAAAATTTTAAGAGAAATTAAAGAAGACCTAAATAAATGGAAAGATGTACCATGTTAATGAGTAGAAAGACTTAATAATGTAAAGTTAAATTCTTTCCAAATCTACTGAATCTATGTTGTTGTGTTAGCTACTGCTGAGTTGGCCCTTGACTCATGATGACCCAATGCACAACGGAACAAAATGGTGCCCAGTCCTGTGCCATCCCCAAGATCAGTTGCAGATTGGACCATTGTGATCTATAGGGCTTCCATTGGCTGATTTTTGGAAGTAGACAGGCCTTTCTTCCTAGTCTGTCTTAGTCTAGAAGCTCCACTGAAACCTGGTCAGCATCACAGCAACATGTAAAACACCACTGATGGGCAGGTAGTAGATGTACATGAGGTGTACTGGCCAGGAATCAAATCTGGGTTCCTACATGGAAAGTGAGAATTCTACCACTGAACCAATAATTAATGCAATTCTGATATAAATCTTAATAAGTTATTCATGAAACTTGATAAGTAGATTCTAAATATTCATGTGGAAGAGTACTGGGCCCAAAATAGCCAGGATACTTCTGAAAAAGAAGAGCAAGGAGAAGAGACTTGCCCTACCTTATACTGGGACTTAGAATAAATGTATACTAACTATGACTATTTTAATATTGGTACAGGGATAGACAAATTGACCAATGGAATAAAACAGAACCCAGAAACGGATCCAAGCATGTATGAAACTTGGAAGTATGGCAAAGCTGATGTGTCAGATCAGTGGAGAAAGGATGGTCTATTCAGTAAATGGAGCTAGGAAAAAAGGCCATACGTATGGAAAAATGATTAAACTGTGTGCTAACATCACACCACATACAAAACACAACTCCAGAGGGATCAAGGACTTATAGGTCAAATAGAAAACTTTAAAATTCTTAATAGAAAATTGAAGCTAATATTGTTCAGAACTTACACTGGGGAAGTTCTTAAACAAGACACAAAATGTGCTTTTAAATTTTTCATAAATTTGATTATATTAAATTCAGAACTTTTGTTCATCAAAAGACATCTTAAAGAAAGTAAAAAGACAAGTTTTAAACTAGGAAAGTATATTTGCAGCACATACAACTTACATAGAATTAGTAACAAGAATATAAATCAATAAGAAAAGTTCAAATAACCTCATTGAAAACTACACAAAAGATATGAACAGGCTTTTCACTGAAGAGAAGGTAAACATGACGAGTGAACAAACACAAATGTTCAACTTCATTACATCAGGGCAGTGTAGATCAAGAACACAATGACATAACATCTTACTCTTACCCAACTGATGCAAATGCAATACAAAGTGCTGGCAAGTAGATGGAGCACAGGGTTCCTTCAAATTGCTAGTAGAAGGGGAAACTGAAATACACGTAGTCCCTGACTTATGACATATTCGAGTCACAACAAATCGAACTTACAATTGTCTGTTTTTTTTCACATCTTACTGTTAGTGATATGTATGTATGTACATATTAAAATATATCTGTAAATTTATATGTAATGTTTGCAACCCCCAAAGACAAATAAAGATCAGATTTATAAAGATACTGATAATAAAAGGCAAAAATAAGGAAAACTTAAAAAAAAAAAAGAAGTATTCAACTTATGTCAGAACCAACTTACGACGGAGTTGTTGAAATGAAACCCCATCTTAAGTTGGGGACTACCTGTAACTACTATGGAAAAGAGTAAAACAGTTTAAAATTATCCTCAAAATTAAGCATTCATATATCCTACAACCCAGCAATTGTACTAAGAAACTCTTGCATATGCTCACTGTATAGTGAAGATTTTAATGCTGCCCAGAAAGAGTTCTCCACCACTCGTCTGTCAGTTTGTTGTACTATGGTGGCTTAGTGTTGCTGTGATGTGGGAAGCTATGCCACTGGTATTTCAAATACCAGCAGGGTCACCCACACTGGACAAGTTTCAGCTGAGCTTCCAGACTAAGTCAGACTAGGAAGAAGGACCTGGTGATCTACTTCTAAAACAGTCAGTGAAAACGTTATGAGTACCAGCACAACATTGTCTGATTAGTGCCAGAAGATGAGCCCCCCTCAGGTTGGGGGGCACTCAAAATATGACTGGGGAAGAGCTGCTTCCACAAAGTAGAGTTGACCTTAATGATGTGGATGCGGTAAAGCTATCAGGATCTTTAATTGCTGATGTGGCACGACTCAAAATGAGAAGAAACAGCTGCAAATATCCATTAATCATCAGAATATGGAATGCATGAAGTCTGAACCTAGGAAAACTGAGAACAGTCAAAAATAAAATGGAACACATAAACATCGATATCCTAGGTATTACTGAGCTAAAATGGACTGGTATTGGCCATTTTAAATTGGACAGTCATATGGTCTACTATGCTGGGAATGACAAACTAAAGAGGAATGGCATCACATTCATTGTCAAAAAGAACACTTCATGATAAATTCTGAAGTAAAATGCTGTCAGTGATAGGATAACATCCATACACCTACAAGGAAGACCAGTTAATACAACTATTATTCAAATTTATGCACCAACCACTAATGTCAAAGGTGAAGAAATTGAAGATTTTTACCAAATTCTGCAGTCTGAAATTGATCAACCATGCAATCAAGGTGCATTGATAATTACTGGTGATTAGAATGCGAAACATGGAAACAAAGAAGAAGGAACAGTAGTTGGAAAATATGACTTTGGTGATAGCAATGACGCCGGAGACGGCATGATAGAATTTTACAAGAACAATGACTTACTCATTGCAAATGCCTTTTTTTAATAACATAAATGGTGACTATGCACATAGACCTCACCAGATGGAATACACAGGAATCAAATCGACTACATTTGTGGAAAGAGACGATGGAGAAACTCAATATCATCAGATAGAACAAGGCCAGGGATCAACTGCAAAAGAGACCATCAATTGCTCATACGCAAGTTCAAGCTGAAGCTAAAGAAAATCAGAACAAGTCCGTGAGAGCTAAAGTATGACCTTGAATATATCCCACCTGAATTTAGAAAACATCTCAAGAACAGATTTGATGATCGAAGACTAGATGAGTTGTGGGATGACATGAAAGACATCACATATGAAGAAAGCAAAAGGTCATTAAAAAGACAGGAAAGAAAGAAAAGATGTAATCATCCCCCATGATGTGATCTGATGTGATCAGCCAATCAGGTGTAAAGGATTAGGGTGGGTCACAACACCCTTACTCAGGTCACAGGCATGATCCCATGTCAGGGAAGTTTCCCTGGGGCTTGCATCACCTTTTATCTTATAAGAGATAAAAGGAGAGAGAAGTGAGCAGAGGAGGGACCTGACTACCACTAAGAAAGAAGAGCCAGGAATGAAGTGTGTCCTTTGGACCTGGGGTTCCTGCACTCTGAGCACCTCATAGACCCAGGAGAAGACTGATGCCAAGCAAGACACATGTAGATTTCCAAGGAATGCCAGGCCCACAGATGTTGAAAGGAGACAATGATCTTCTTCCAGAGCCGACAGAGAAGGACTTCCCCTCAACCCAATGCTCTGAATTCAGACCTCTGATCTTCTAAACTGTGAGAAAATAAATTTCTGTTTGTTAAAGCCATCCACTTGTGGTACTTCTGTTATAGCAGCACTAGATAACTTAGACACGGACTTTGGAAATGTTATCAGGAGGGACTAGTCCCTGAAGAAGGACATCATGCTTGGTAAAGTAGAGGGTGAGCGAAAAAGAGGAAGACCCTCAATGAGACGGATTGACACAGTGGCTGCAACAATGGGCTCAAAGCAACGATTAGGGGGATGGCACAGGATGAGGCAGTGTTTCACTGTGTTGTACATAGGGTCGTTATGAGTCGGAACCAACTCAACAGTAGCTAACAACACAACAACAAAAAGAGGTCTGGCCTTTTCCCTTGGCTTGTAGGAGGTAATCTCTAAACCCTTGGGATGTCAGATCTGATAGGAGTATCTTTGTTTACCTGGGGGCCTTGGGTCATGCTAGATAGTCTAACAACATGATTTAAAGAGTGGCACTGGCCACAACAGATAGTATTTAGGGTAGGGGCTGATCATGCCAGAAAGACCAACAAGGTGACGTAGGGTGGGGGCCATGTGGTATCAGTTGACCTCAGGAGGGGCTGGAGACTGCGATCAGCCACGTGGGCAATCAATCATGCCTATGTAATGGGGCCCCAATAAAAACTCTGGACACCAAGGCTCAGGTGAGCTTCTCTGGCTGCCAATACTTCATGTGTATTGTCATACAACGATACTTGAAAAGTAACACTGTCCTGACTCAATGGGAAGAGGACAGTGGAAGCTCTTTGTTTGGTACTCCTCCTGAACTCTGCCCTATCTGCTTCTTCTCTTGGTTGATTTTAATCTGTATTCTTTCCCTTTAATAAACCATAATGGTAAGTATAATAGTTTTCAGTGAGTTCTGTTAAGTCTTTCTAGCTAATTATAGAACGTGAGGGTGGTTTTAGGACTTGCTATTTATCATAATATGCCTTAGATAATTTCATGACTCTTTAAATGATGTGCATATAAAACTTTGATAAAAATAAAAACTAAATTCAGAAAAAGAAAAGAAGGAAGCAAGCAAGCATACAAGCATGGGCTATGGAGTCAGAAAACATGGGTTCAAGTTCTGGTTCTACCACCTACCACTAACACGATCTTGAGCAACAATCTACAATACACTATGAGGCCATACGTGAATATGAAAACTTGAAAAATAACAAAACTAGAATATTCCAATATATACTAAATTTGTAATATCAATTTAAATCATTGAAAAGTATCTAATTAAATTTGTAATCAAAGTTTAAATATTTTTAAAAATGACTTTATTTTTTTTGTTTCTTAAATACGTGTATTCAATCATTCGAGCCTTAAATGCAATGTAAATAGCTCTGAGCGCTCCTCTCCGGGAGCAAAAGCCTCTTGGACATTACAGAATCTGATCAATAGTTATAAGCATCTTCAAGTCAGGGACTGTGTCTTATTTGTTTTTATGTCATCAACCCCTAGCATAGTGCCTGGGAGGGACATAGTAAGTTCTCAATAAATGCATTAATAATAATAGTGATTATAAAAACACAGCAAACAAATAAATCAAACTGCATTCTTCCTTACCTGCTTTTTTCTTCCCCTTTTGACCTGGGACTGGTTCTATGCTGTTTTGGCCTTTTCTCATTAACACAGCAAGTGATGCATCATGAGCTCTGAATAGGTCCACAACCTCATGTAAGGCAACGTCTGTTATCAGATCACAGCTGAGGACCAGCACATCTGTCTGTCAAACGGAAAAGGGGAAAGTCAATATCTCAAAGGATAATGGATCACACCAATCATCATAGAACAAACCTATATTGTCTATAAAGTAAACACAAACTAGATAATGGTTTTCAAATCTTTTTTTAAACAGAAGAACAAGTAAAAAATAAATAAAAGCAGAATTGTTCTAACTGAACTGTACTGGGGAGGGTCTGGAATCTCTACTTACTCCTCGTGGGCCTTATTGGACAGTACCTGAGGCACCTCTGGAACCCTCAGTTCTAAGGAATAGAGTCTGAAAACCACCACATTGTCTATGACTGTGGAATTAATGCTTCTATATTTATATATCCCTTTGTAATTTAAAAGGCACTTTCACAGAGTTTGATGATTCAGTACGGTTATGAAACATTACAGAGTAGTTGCTTTGCTAAAGGACTAGGAAATAATAGGATATATGTAATACAATGGTTTACCCTTAAGGAACTGAGGCTAGCTAGTAAATGAACAATTACAATCCAACCTCAGGTATGTACAAAGCACTCTTTTAATCTTTAAAACAGTCCTATGGGGATGGGATTGTTATTATTAATATTATTAGTTCCCATTTTTACAGATGGGAAAAGTCAAGCCTACCTAGCAAACTGCCTGGATTATGTTGTTGTTAGGTGCCATTGGGTCAGTTCTCACTCATAGTGACCCTATGCACAACACAACGAAACATTGCCCAGTCCCGTGCCATGCTCACAATCATTGCTGTGTTTGAGCCCATTGTTGGCAGCCACTGTGTCAGTCCATCTCGTTGAGAGTCTTCCTCTTTTCCACTGATCCTCTACTTTATCGAGCATGATGGCCTTCTTCAGGTTCTGGTCCCTCCTGATAATACGTCCAAAGTACATGAGATGAAGTTTCACCATCCTTGCTTCTAAGGAACATTCTGGTAGCAGTTCTTCCAACAGATGTTTGTTCTGGTAGTCCATGGCAATTCAATATTCTTTGTCAACACTATAATTCAAAGGCATCGATTCTTCTTCAGTCTTCCTTATTCACTGTCTAGCTTTCGCATGCATATGAGGCAACGGAAAATACCATGGCTTGGGTCAGGCACACTTTAGTCCTCAAGGTGACATCTTTGCTTCTTAACACTTTGAAGAGGTCTTTTGCAGCAGGCTTGCCAAATGTAATACGTCATTTGATTGTTTGACTGCTGATTCCATGGGCATTGATTGTGGATCCATGTAAAACGAAATCCTTGACAACTTCAATCTTTTCTCCATTTATCATGATGTTGCTTACTGGTCCAGTTGTGAGGATTTTTGTTTTCTCTATGCTGAGGTGTAATCCATACTGAAGGCTGTAGTCTTTGATCTTCATCAGGAAGTGCTTCAAGTCCTCTTCACTTTCAGAAAGCAAGGTTGTGTCATTTGCATAACACAAGTTGTTAATGAGTCTTCCTCTAATTCTGATGCCCTGTTCTTCTTCATAGTCCAGCTTTTCGGATTATTTGCTCAGCATACAGACCGAATAAGTATTGAAAGGATACAACCCTGATGCACATCCTTCCTGGTTTTAAACCACAGAGAATCCCCTTTTCTGTTCGAACAACTGCCTCTTGCTCTATGTACAGGTTCTGCATGGGTACAATTAAGTATTCTGGAATTCCCATTCTTTGCACTGTTATCCATAATTTGTTTTGATCCACAAAGTTGAATGCCTTTGCATAGTCAATAAAACACACGTAAACATCTTTCTGGTATTCTCTGCTTTCAGTCAGGATCCATCTGACATCAGCAATGATACCCCTGGTTCCACGTCCTCTTCTGAATCCAGCTTGAATTTTCGGCAGTTCCCTGTTGATGTATTGCTGCAGTCACTTTTGAATGATCTTCAGCAAAATTTTACTTGCATGTGATATTAATGATATTGTTTGATAATTTCCACATTTGACTGGATCACCTTTCTTTGGAGTGGGCACAAATATGGACCTCCTTCAGTCGGTTGGTCAGGTAGCTGTCTTCCAATTTTCTTGGCACAGACGAGTGAGCACTTCCAGGGCTGCATCTATTTGTTGAAACATCTCAGTTGGTATTCCATCAATTCCCAGAGTCTTGTTTTTCACCAATGCCTTCAGTGCAGCTTGGACTTCCTCCTTCAGTACCATCAGTTCTTGATCATATGCTACCTCATGATATGGCTGAGAAGCCCTGGTGGCTCAGTGGTTAAGAGCTTGGCTGCTAATCAAAAGGCTGGCAGTTCGAATCCAGCAGCTGCTCCTTGAAAACCCTATGGGGCAGTTCTACTCTGTCCTATAGGCTTGCTATGAGTTGGAATCAACTTGACAGCAACAGGTGTTTTTTTTGTTTTTGGTTCTACTTGGAGGAGGCAGCTCTTTCTCAGTAGTATTTTGAGCGCCTTCTAACCTGAGGAGCTCATTTTTTGACACTATATCCGACAACTTTCTGCTGCTATTCATAAGGCTTTCACTGGCCATTTTTTTTTTTAGAAGTAGATCGCCAGTTCCTTCTTGCTAGTCTGTCTTAGTCCTGAAGCGCCGCTGAAACCTGTCCACCACGGGTGTACCCTGCTGGTATTTGCAATACCGGTGGCACAGCTTCCAGCATCACAGCAACACGCAAGACACCACAGTACAACAAAATGACAGACGAGCGGCAGCCTGGCATACAGTAGGCATTTAATAATTGTATGGTGAATGAATAAATCAATTAAGAAAAATTTTTCTCTATGTGGCAGGTTTTCTGTTTACAATTCTAAAAATTTCGGATTAATTATAGTAACTAATAATGGTAATTATCATTCACTGCATGCTTACTATATGCTAGGAACTGTGATAACACTTTGCATATATCATCTCACTTAAGCTTCACAATAACTTTATACAGTAAGCACTATTAATATTTGTACTTTACAGACTAAGAAACAGTAGTTATGTAATTTACCTAAGGTCTAATAGCTAGTAATGGCTATTCATAGAACTAAAGAAATCTTTATTACTGATAAGTGTTTAAAGAAATATAGTTGCATTTGAAGACTCATTTAAGGGAGCTTCTAGTCCAGAGTACTAGGTAACAGACAGACCTAATTTTAAAATACTATGTCCATCTGGGATATTAAATTTTAAGAGTAACCTTGATAAACTAAAAAGCATCAATAAAAAAGGTGATCAAGATGGTGAAACAGCTGGAAACCATGACAGCTGAAAGAACAGATAAAGTTTAGTAGGGAAAAGAAAAGATTGCATGTGGGAGAGACAGGGGCAGGACAAGAAGTGGTAGATAGGATGAAGAAAGAAGATAATAGCACTCTTCAAGTACTTTACGGTCTAAAGAAGAACCAAATTTTACCTGCAGCTCAAGAGCAAAACTAAGAATGATGAGTAGTAATACATGCATGGAAGTATTTTTGGTTTACTTCTATCAATCAGAGCTAGTCGAAAAGAATAATCTTCTAAGATAATGAGTTCTCCATCATCAGAAGTGCTCTAGCAGAAACTGGAGTATCTCTTGGCAATGATTCGTTTATTTAACACTTATTGAGCACTTACTCTGCCAGGCCCTATGATGGAACTTGGAGGAAACCCAAACAAGAAAGTGTTAAGTGTGAGTGGCTAAGCAAGGCTACTCAGCATATCTTAAACAAATTTCTACCCAAATATTCTGCCATTATGTTTTATCATAAATGCAGATAATGAGGTCCAAAATCAACTGGAAAACAAATTCCTTAAATATAATTTTAAATCAGCTACACCAGTGCTTCTTAATAGTACACTTATAATTTCCCAGAGGTGCCTCAGGAAAAGCCTGGTTCCCTGCTGCCCTTCCTGATTCAACCACGGCAGCTACTGTTTCACTAATTTTATTTTTTAGGCTTCTGTACACGTAAGCTGTGGCTTAAAAAAAAGGGCTCTATTACTTTAAAAAATTATTCCAGGTTCAGAAATAAAGTTAGTATCTATATGGAAATTTTTAAGTGGTTCCAACTTTCCGAAGATTTTAATTTAAAATCAAGATTCTTGCCTTGGGTGGGAAAATCAATGATCTCAACTCACATTCTAAAAGAACAGACTTCACATAAAGAAAACACTAATGTTTGCTCAGAAAGTGAGGTTCAGCTATCAGAATGCCTTATGTTATTGCCTAAAATTTCTTATTCTGAATGTAGAATCTGTATCATCACTTCTTTTTCTATATATGACTCATTATCTGTAGTCAAAACAACTCCTTCTGAAGGCCACTTAAGGTTAAGAAGTTCAAATTTGGATTTTCTCTACTCCTCTGTTTAAAGCCTGCATAATTCTCTCTGATCTTAACTCTGACTCTAGAAAAAAAAAGTTCCTATAAACGTCTTTTTAGGAAAAAATTCCTAAGACTGAAGTTCACTATCCAGGAACCACCAAACACTAACAAATCAGCCCACATACCGGCAAGCTAGGGAAGAAACAGTCTGCAGAAAGGCAGCGGAATGTGGCCATTACTAAAGACATCCACACAATTGTCACTAAACCAGTATAGAAGTTGCTCCATTTAATAATGGAAAAGAGAGTTTGCTGAAGAAAAATCTCCTATTTTTCTGACTTCCTCTAATAAGATGACTGATTTTGTAAGTTGACTGTTTTACAATAAATTGAATTATTAAGTGCACTCCAAAGTATAGGCAATGACCCCAATGCTTCTGAAACAGTGACAACATTGTATTGGAAAATAAATGCTGTTATCATTTAATGTCTGCAAAAGTGCTAAAATCTGTCAGTATAGTGAATGCCTAACAAGTCCTACATAATTGTGAACAGACTGCAGGCTAATTTTTCTCTTTGCTTTTAAATGACGTTTTGCTAAACTGAATGTAAAATCCCCAAGGAACACAAGAAATAGATCCCTCCCTCCAATGTCTGGTTGCCATCTGTTCTCAGTATGAAAAGAAAAGCTTAGGTCTGAAAGGGCAGGGCCCAGGATACAGATGGATTTGCTGTTTCATCAGCCCCTCTCCTGACTCTGTTCCCAGAAAATGCACCATGTAAGATTCACTAAGACCAAACAAATTGCCATCCTCTTTGGAACCCCACCACTTCCAAAGGAAAGTCTTTGCTGTCTGATCAATATACTTTGTTTCCAAAGCTGGAAATCCTAGAAGAAACAAAACTCTGAAAGGAAAAAATAAATCATCCTTACACCTTCATAATGTTATTTTTCTCTACATTTTTTAAAAAGCTGCAATAAAAAGAAAATAAATGATCACTGCTTTGATTTTTATTCTAAAAATGTAAAGCGGTCTAGACACGTAAATGCTCTTCTACTAACTGCAGCCCAGAAGGAGAAAGTGGAAAAACTGATAAGAGCCAGAGAGGTATTTTTATCACATGTGACCACAAACCATGAATAAACATGGCCTGTTTGGACTGTGAAGCAGCTGTATATCTGAAATGCAATCAACTTGAAAGCTCCTAGATCTCACCAACCCTCAGCTGCCTTGTGTTTCATGGGACCAGGTCTGTTCTAACAGCAACAGTATGTCTTTTCTTCCACAGAGACCAACCGGAATCTCCAAAGACCTCCCTACTCCCAACTCACTCAAAAGTCCTCAGTACTCTTCAGCCCAAGCTTGCTGCTAGAGGAGCAAGGGCAGTGCCAAGGGCAAAAAGCACAACTCTGAAAGACAGCAAATGTGTGCATTGTTCATGATAAAGTGGAAACATACAAGGTCCCCAAGGGAAGGCAGCACTTTGATGACATTAGGAATTCAAAATCCAAACTTCTGCCAGTCAGTTATGGCCAAAGCAAACAAATTAAGCTCAGAAAACCCAATCACCAAGTCCTGGCAAAGGCCAGAAATCTCTCATTATAAGAGCATTTTCAATCAAGTCAAAACCACTGAGTAAAACTAGAGGAAAAAAACAAAAGTTAAGTCAGAAAACTGATGGATGCATCGTGTGTGTGGTGGTGATGGTGGGGTGGGAAGTAGAGAGCTACTGGGAATAGGCTCTTTTCTTTTCCTGGCAGCTGTTCCATACAGATTGTTATAAATAACACAATCTGGCAAACAATTTCCTATGGCAAGGAGAAAGAAAAACACACTTACTCCCCTGGAAAAAAACCGTCAGGGCAAGGTAACTACCATGCTTTTACCACCCAGCACTTCCCCAAACAATGGCTATGGTTCAAATCACCACTCTGCACTCTGCCCCTCTACATATGGAACTAATGAATTCAGCTACTTGGTGTGACTAAGAATGATCACAATTTACATTTTCCTATGTGGTCCAATCTCACTGCATTCCCCAAGAGTAGTTTATGTGCTTTAATAAACACCTATGGCTATCTGCAATGGAGACCTCACTAGGCTCAAATTCTGTTTAAAGCACTTGAAAGATTCCCAGTCTGCAGTCCCCAAAGCGCACAGCACATTCAAGGGCCAACTGCCACTTTGTTTTCACTGAGGTTAGGGCAGTAGGTGTCGGAAGGAGAGACCAAATCAGTCTGCAAGTGAGAAAAGTGATAAAGCTTAGGCTCAGAGCTAAACGTCCTTCCTGTGTTCCTTAGCTCAATCATAGTGTCACCATTATCCAGGATCTGAAGTTAGAAATCCGGCCATAGTCCTGCAGTCCTCCCTCTCCTACCCAGCCCCTCCATGCCAACACCTCCCTGGTCCCCAAGGCCTTCTCTTTTATCTCCACTGTGCTCCCTTAGTTCAGGCCTCAAAATCTTTTTCTTAACTATTCTCTTAACTAGTCTCTCTTGGGTTAGTTTTTCCCTATTCTAGTCCATATTACAATTTCCATTACTTATGTCATTTCCCTGCTTAAAGACACCCTAAAACAGTGGTCTCCAAACATAAAAAAAATGTTGAACACTTGTCTTATTTTTAAATTTTATCTTAAAGTACATGAACTACTATAATGACATAATAAGCTCATTATAAAACATATATAAAAATAGACATTTTAAAAGGAAGAGATAAAATAAAAATAACTAGGAATTCTAATATTTTCCTCTGGTAGTCCATCCTGCACACCCCACAGTGGTGGATAAACCACTGCTCTATGGGATTAAATTCAAATTCCTTAGCATGACATTAAGGACCTTCAAAATATCACTCCACCTACTTAATTTAGCCTTCTCTTCCATAATTCCCCTGCACATAGCCAATATTAACTTGCCAAAATAAACTGCCAAAAGTCCATTCCCTATTCTCTCTTCCCACCCATCACACATTTATCCATCAAGATATATTATCTCCTCTAGAGATGAAGCCTTTTCTGAACCATTACAGCCTTTGTATCACGAACTGGATTACATGTTTGCTTTCCCACCTAGACTTTGAGCTCCATAAGGAGCTCTTTTATCTTTATGTCTCCAGTGTTCAGCGTCGTGCTGACAGACATGAAAGTTCTCAAAAAATTTACCTTTTTGTCTGAAAGCTCTATTACGTGTCCCATAAAAACACGAGAGTAAATCAAGGAAAAGGAAAAAAATGGATTCCAGGAAAGAAGGCGTTAAACTTAAGGAAGAAGCAAAGAGAATCCTCAAGATGATGGTAAAAGGGAGATCACAGGATGACAGCTGTCTCTTTTCCTCATTCTATACACCTAATCAGCTCTACCTTCAATATATGTTTTGAATTCAATTACTTCTACCACTATTGTTCTAGTCAGAGTCAGCATTATTGTTCACCTAGACTACTGAAGGAAACTCCGGTGGTGTAGTGGTAAAGTGCTATGTCTGCTAACCAAATGGTTGGGAGTTGGAATCTACCAGGCAGTCCTTGGAAACTCTATGGGGTAGTTCTACTCTGTCCTAGAGGGTCGCTATGAGTTGGAATTGACTCGACGGCACTGGGTTTGGTTTTTTTGGTTTAGACTACTAACATCATCTCCTAACTGGTTTGCCTGATTCCGTCATGTCCTACTACAGTCTTATTTTCCATATAGCAGCTAGAGTGATCTTTTAAAAGTATAAATCAGATGATGTCATTCAATACTCTCTAAAAGCTTCCCAATAAAATAAAATCTAAACTCCAAATCCTTACTACGGTCTATGAGATCCTTTACGATCTAGTCCTCTCTTAACTCTCAGGCCTTGTGTATTACCATTCTACCACTCAATTACTGTGTTCCAGTCACACTGGGCTTCTTGCTGTTTCTCAAACATGCCGAATTCATTCCTACTTCAGTGTCTCTGCACTTGCTATTCTCTCTACAAGGAAAAATTTTCTCCTAGATCTTCTTATGGCTTACTAGTCTACATCATTTGAGTTTCTTCTCAAATTTTATCTCCTATCTAAAAGAGCTCTCCACCTTCCACTACTCTTTATCTCCTTATCCTGCTTTTTCTTACAACCGTAACCATCTGAAATTATTTGTTTACTTATTTATTATCTTTCTCTCTCCTTATGGAGTAGCTCCACAAGGGCAGGGATCTTATTTATCTGGTTTACCACTATTATTTCTTTATTTTTATTGTTGTACTTTAAGGGAAAGTTTACAACTCAAGTTAGTCTCTCATACAAAAATCCACACATACATTGTTATATGACCCCAACTGCTCTCCCTATACTGTGACAGCACACCTCTCCCTTTCACCTGATTTCCTGTGTCCATTCAACCAGCTCCTGACCCTCTCTGCCTTCTCATCTCACCTCCGGACAGGAGCTGCCCATTTAGTCTCAAGTATCTACTTGAGCTAAGAAGCACACTCCTCGCAAGTATCATTTTATGTCCCACACAGGCCAGTCTAATCTTTGTCTGACGAGTTGGCCTCGAGAATCGTTTTAGTTCTGGGTTGACAGACAGTCCAGGGACCATGCTTTCTGGGGTTCCTCCAGTCTTTCTCAGACCATTAAGTCTCATCTCCTTACTAGAATTTGAGTTCTGCACCCCACCTTTCTCCTGCTCCATCCGGGACTCTCTGTTGTGTTCCCTGTCAGGGCAGTTACTGGTGGTAGCTGGGCACCATCTAGTTTCTCTGGTCTCAGGATGACACAGTCTCTGGTTTATGTGCTCCCTTCTGTCTCTTGGGCTAATAGTTCTCTTGCATCTCTGGTGTTCTTCATTCTCCTTTACTCCAGGTAGGTTGGGACCAATTGATGTATCTTAGATGGCTGCTTGCTAGTTAAGACCCCAGATGCCACTCACCAAGTAGGATGCAGAACATTTTCTGAAAAAGCTTTATTATGCCAATTGACCTAGATGTCCTCTGAAACCATGGTCCCCAGACCCCCGCCTCTGCTACTCTGTCCCTTGAAGTGTTTGGTTGTATTCAGGAAACTACTTAGCTTTAGTTTAGTCCAGTTGTGCTGACTTCCCCTGTAGTGTGTGCTGTCCTTCCCTTCACCTAAGACAATTCTTGTCTACTACCTGGTTAGTGAATAACCCTCTCCCTCCCCACCCTCGTAACCATCAAAGAATGTTTCCTTCTGTGTTTAAACTTTTTCTTGAGTTCTTATAATACTGGTCTTATACAATATTTGTCCTTCTGTGACTGACTGAATTCATTCAGCATAATGCCATCCAGATTCCTCCATGTTATAAGATGTTTCACGGATTCATGGTTGTTCTTTATCGTTGTGCAGTATTCCATTGTGTAAATACACCATAATTCGTTTATCCATTCATCCACTGATGGGGCACTTAGGTTGTTTCCATCTTTTTGCTATCGTGAACAGTACTGCATGAACCTGGGTGTGCATATATATATTCATGTGATGGCTCTTGTATCTCTAGGATATAGTCCAAGGCGGGGGACTGCTGGATCGTATGGTACTTCTAGCTTTTCAAGGAAGCGCCAAATCAATTTCCAAAGTGGTTGTACCATTTTACATTCCCACCAACAGGGTGTAAGTGTTCCAGTCTCTCCATAACCTCTCCAACATTTATTATTTTGTGTTTTTTGATTAATGTTAGCCTTGTTGGGGTGAGATGGTACCTCACTGTAGTTGTGATTTGCATTTCTCTAATGGCTAATGATCGTGAGCATTTCGTCATGTGTTTGTTAGCCACCTGGATGTCTTCTTTTGGCAAAGTGCCAGTTCATTATCTTTGGCCCATTTTTTAATTGGGTTATTTGTCTTTTTGTTGTTGAGGTTTTGCAGTATCTTGTAGATTTTAGAGATTAGATGCTGATTGGATTTGTCGTAGGCAAAAATTTTTTCCCAGTCTGTAGATTGTCTTTTGACTCTTTTGGTGAAGTCTTT
>NW_004443951.1:11468403-11480783 GCF_000243295.1 Trichechus manatus latirostris | reverse complement strand
CTATTTTATTTAATTCTGCTCTAATTCTTATTCTTTCTTTCTTCTGGCATCCGAGGGCTTCTTTTGCTGCTCTCTTTCTAGTTGTTTCAGTTATAGGGTTAATGTTTTGATTTTGGCCCTTTCTTCTTTTTGGATGTGTACATTTATTGCTATAAACTGACCTCTGAGCACTGCTTTTGCTGTGTCCCAAAGTTTCTGGTAGGATGTGCTGTCATTCTCACGTGATTCTATGAATTTGTTTATTCCACCCTTAATTTCTTCTATAATCCGGTAGTTTCTGAGTAAGGAGTTTTTCAGTTTCCATGTGTTTGATTTTTTTTTCTTGCTTTTTCTGTTACTGATTTCTACTTTTATGGCTTTATGGACAGAAAAGATGCTTTGTAATATTTTGATGCTTCGGATTTTGTTAAGGCTTGCTTTATGGCCTAATATGTGGTCTATTCTGGAGAATGTGTCATGTGCATTGGAAAAGAAAGTATACTTGGTATACTCGGTGTATGTCCATGAGATCAAGTTGGTTGACTGTAGCATTTAGATCTTCTGTGTCTTTGCAGAGCTTCTTTCTGGATGTTGTGTTCTTCACTGAAAGTGGTGTGTTGAAGTCTTGTACTATTATTGTGGAGCTGTCTATCTCTCTTTTCAATGCTGTTACAGTTTGTTTTATGTATTCTGGAGCCCTGTCATTGGTTTATCACTATATTTCTAGCATCTAGAATAGTGCCTGGCATACAGTAGGTGTTCAACACATATCTGCTGAATAATGAACAAATGAATATTTTAAAGATGAATTAAATACAAGATCGGAAGGGGTTTGTAATCACACCCAAGGTCACACAGCTAGTGAGTGGCAGAACAAAGACTAGAATCCAGGTCCACTTGTCTTTATGAAAGCCAAAAACCTGTGTTCTTTTCACCATACCACCCTACCTCTTCATCCCCGCCATCCCCCCCCCCCAAAAAAAAAATCTACTTGTAGTAGAGGGCTAGCCATGTAAGTAAACTTAGGGCTTGTTGGGAACTTACAGAATGCAAAAAGAGTGAACACTAAGCAGCCAATGCCAAAACCTATCTGGTCTATAATCACTGAAACTCATCCTTAAGCTCATGTAAACATCTGTGGCTGTATTAGAGAAGTAAGGAGCTTGTTCTAAATGTTTACAAAGAGCTTGCCTCCATCTGTCATTCATTCATTTAACAAATACATATTGAGCATTCTTTCTGTGCCAGGCCCAGATCTAGTCCTTGTCTGACAGTCTAGTGCAGGGAGATGACAATATAACAGATAATTTCAATTCCTTGTGCAGATACAGAAAAATGAAACCTAATCCAGTCTTAGAAAGCCAGGGAAAGCTTGTTGGAGCAGATGATGCCTAAGTTAAAAGTTAAAAAAAGGTTGGGTGACTACAGGCTATTTCAAATGCACTTCCTGGTAATGGTGACAGATGCTTACTAACTTCCCACAACTGGTAAAGGACAATTCCACTAGTCAGGTTGTAGTGTTATCTTGGATTCATAGCTGCATCAGATGGCCCTACCCAGAGTTTGCAAAAATCTAAGCCATGTAGGCTGCTTGTCACCCAAAAGTAAAGAGAGTTTGTGATGACAGCCTGGGTTTTCTCTCACAGTTCTTAGCTACCACCTTTCCTCTTACCCTATAGCCCTTTCATTCCATGAACGGCTCCCTATAGGAGTCGGAAAATGACTCAAAGGGATCAGGCCCTAACACAGAGCTTACAAGTTTTCTGGCTGCCAGATGAAGTACAGAGCTGCAGAAGTCCCATCCCACAGGTCAGTTCCAACAAGTAGCAGTCTCTGAGAGGGTAAGATGAGAACACTTCAAGCTTATGGATCCATATACTAGGTTAGTACAGTCAGGAGAAAAGCTCCATTGACATTTTCTGGGAAAAAAAAAAGCTTCCAAAATTCCTTCATCCAACTTGTTTCTGCCATAACTCCTGGGTTTTTCACTATATCACCAGCGGCTTACAGAAGGTATCATCAGAGACGTACTGAGGTCCTTGGCAGTCACAGCCCACCAAAGCAGTCATAAGAAGAAACGCTGCCACTTAAAAAGGTCTTCATGCAAGTTGAGACCAAGTTTTCAAATCTTCCCTTAATCAAACTGTACTCATTCTTTTTAAGCAGAAATCTGCCAAAAACAAATCCTTGGGCAAAATGAGAGGTTCTGGGAGAGAAAGACAGATTTGTAATTTGATAAAGACATCAAATGCGCAACTGAAAACTTGCAGTTACTTTTTTAAACATCTAAAAATAGCACATATGCTCAATCTTTCTAATAAGCTGTCTCCAGGATGGGGATTTCACTGGCATGGTTTGTTCTTTGTTGTAGCATGTTAGCTGTTTCATAAGACATATAACAATAGTCCTTCTTCTACATCAAAGGACTTAAATAACTAAACCTCTAACAACTACTGTGTATCATTATCCCTATTTTCTTGGTTGTAAAACTGAGGCAGAGGGTAAATGAAGCTTGCCCGAGGCCAAAGAAAGATTCCTGTCTGGATTAAACAGATAATTATCAGCTTTAAAATTTCTAAATCAAGAGAAGCAGTGAGACCTGCAATATAAGATAAATGCTTTAAACATAGGCTACAGAACTCTGCTAAAGCTTCTTAAACACATCCTACTAATCTGTTCTCAAAACACTTATCAAAAGAATAATTGCATTTTATTTCTAAAGCACAAAAATGGCACAGATGGCTAATCACCTCAGACAGAGGAATAGCTCTAATGCGGATCAGGTTCAATGTCCAAGAAACCAGCCAGCTTTGCTTTACGTGCTGACTACAGACCACACTTCAACTTCACCAGGTTTCTTGCTCATGTGGCTCTAGACACAGGATGGAAAGTCCTCCTATAAGACTGAATTTCTTCTACGCTTAGAGAAAGATACCTGCAAGCAACAGCTGCACACTTGAATAAGGATACTACATAGTTTCTTCAGTCTTGTTAGCAGATTTGCTAGTTTTTAAATATGTTTTACACAAAAATATTTAGAGCTCCATGCATACTAAGAACCACTGAATTATACACTTTTTAAAAGTTATATATATTATATATATTATATATATATATATATGACTATCTAATCAGCACACTAAATTCTACATACACATACCCCACAGATTCTAAAAAGAAAGGAAAAAAGTAATTTGGAAACTGTCAGACCAACTAAACCTGCTCTAATGCCAAAGGTCTAGAGTCAGCATGGATTATAAGTGCTACCGATGCTTATCTTTTGGAGGCAACATAATTGAGCAAAAAAAAACCATAGGCATTTGAGATACACAAATGCATCTCAAAACCCAGGCTGAGTGCTAGCCCTGGCTCAGCACCTAACCAGGTGCAGGATCTGGGGCAGGTTATTTAAGCTCCCTGACTATCAGGTTTCTCAACTGTGAAATAGAATAACACCGTCTACCTTTCAAACTAACTGTTCAGATTAGAAATCCAGAATGCCAGACACACACAGTAAATATGAAAGATCTCCCTTGTGATCTTCAGAGCAAATGTTCCAGGTAACTTCAAGGAAAATAAAAATTATATCCTCATAATCAGTTAATGAGTTCCTGGGTGGTGCAAACGGTTAAGCGCTTAACTACTAGCATAAAGGCTGGCAGTTTAAATTCACTCAGAAGTCAGGACTGGCAATCAGTTTCTGAAAGGTCACAGCCTTGAAAACCCTATGGAGCAGTTCTACTCTGCCCACATAGGATCGCCATGAGTCGGAATCAACTCAACGGCAACTAACAGCAACAATCAGCTAATAAATTTAGGGCAGTTTTTAGGGATGGAAACTAAAGTTCTGAAGTAATAAATTAATTAATTTCTCAAATGTATTCACTTATAAAGCCTTATCTAATTTAAGCATCCTCAGAAGTGCTCAACTGGCTACAGGTAGAGATCTGGTGTGAACAATCAGCTGTTACTGCTCACTCCTACATCAAAGTAGGGTCTCTGTTGCTTTTCAATTCCCTCATTTTCCATCTGCCTTCTGTTCTCCCACATATCATCCAACATCTTAAAAAAAAAAAAGGCGAAATAAAACCTTAAATGTATATAATTCAGGCTGCCACCCAGAAAGAAAAAAAAGGCTACTAATTAAGTTATTTAAATAACATGTTTGCTTTCATTTTTAGTATATTTCAAAGAAATACAGACCTAGGTAAAAGTTTTAGAGGTATATACTTATACAGTAAGGCCTTCAGATCACAGAATTTGGAACGGAAAATATTCCTTTTTAACTTCAACTGTTAAAACTACAGGATTTACCAATATTTTCAGCTATTTTCTCCTTTTCCCACTATCCCTTCACACCTCCCCACTATGAGCAATTTCTATTATTCCTAAAAGACTCGATTCAAAAGTCACATTCATGAAGGGTTCCTTCTCCTTTGATAAGCAGAGTCAAGCAGTGCTTCCCAACATTCCCCTACAGAGTGACTTACTGTACTCTCCTAATTCCTTGTTACTATATCTCTAACTCACTACTGCACTCTCAAATAAAAATTCAATTTCCAATGAAACATATGCCACCTGGCTGTACCTAGCAGATAATATCTTATTAGTCACTTGGTCACTCAATGCATTTACTGAAACTTTGGCACCTAATGCATAGTCTTGGTGTACAGTAAGAAAAACAACTCAGTGGAACAGAATAAACAGCATAAAAACATACACATACATACTAGATGTATGACTCTAGGACACTGCAGATCACTGGGGGAAAGAATGGACTATTCAATGAATACTGCTGGTAATAATGGATTATTTTTAAGTAAAAAATAAAATAAAATTAGATAAAATTGGATCTCTACCTTACAATGCACACAAAATATCAATTCCAAGTGAATTAGAGCCTCAAATGTGAAAAGTCAAACCTTAGAACTTTTAGAAGAGATTGTAAGACATTATCTCTAAAACCTCAGGACAGGAAAACCAAAAACCCAAACCTGTTGCCATTCTGACACATAGTATAGGGAAGAATTTCTAAAGTATGGCACACAAATCACAAATCATAAAGAAAAAGAATGAAAGTCAACTAAATTAAATGTAACAGCTTCTATTTCTCCTAGAGCCCCGGTTGTAGTCTATTAACACCATTTCCCACAAAATTCTCCCACTAGGGCTTTTTAGAGAAATATGTCTGATTTCAGATCTAGATGCAATGTAATATGAAGTACATATCACCACATATGAAATATTCTTACCAAAAAAAAACTGAAACTGAATCTAATGAATATTTAGATCTAAATTCCAGTTTATAGGAAAATACTGCGATACAGAAACAAGTTAAATGACACCACTGCAATCAGAAACATCCAGAAATGTGGGAGATTCTACAGGACAAACAACTTGTTTTCTTCAATAAGTCAATGACATAAGGAAAAAAAGTAGATGGGGAGGAAGGGAAATCGTTCTAGATCAAGAGACTAAAAAGTATATAATGTGTGGACCTTCTAAAAAATACAATCTGTAATAACAACAAAACTAGAAAGTACCTACTAATAAATAGATACAAGATGTGCAAGACATTTTTGAGGAAAATTATTAAACTTTATTTAAGACATAAAAGATGGGTTTAATAAAAAGAGATATACATTATGTTCAAGGAATGGAAAGACTCAGTATTTATAAAATGCCAATTCTCCCAAATTAATCTGAAAATCACTATTTAATTCCAATCAAATGCCAAAAAAGATTTTTCATGTCTGATACTAAAACTCATATGTCAAAGGTGAAGAATAGCCAAGACAATTTTAAAGAAAAATAATAACAATAATAATAAGTGAGATACAGGAGAGTCATCTTACTACAGAAAATTTCTATAAAGCCATGGTAATTAAAACAATAGGGTACCGGTGAAGGAAAAGTCAACTAGATCAGTGGAACAGACTAGAAAGTTTAGAAATAGTCCCATGTATATGTGGAAATTGGTATAAATCAAGGAGAAAAAATATTAAGAAACCTTAAAACAGAAGAGGTTCTAAGAAGATATCTCTAAGACCTCAGGATAGGGAAGAATTTCTAAAGCATGGCACACAAATCACAAATCAAAAAGAAAATGAAAGTAAGTAAGAGTGCTGGGATAAATGACACTGAAAAAAAAAAAAAGATAAAATTAGGTAACTATTTCATATCATTTACAAATATAAATACTGGTTTAAAGATCCAAATACGTAAAGCTTTTAGATGACAGGAGTTTATCTTTATGTCAGCATTTTAAAGTAAGACACAAAAAGATTGATACCGTTAACCACAAAGAAAATATAAAACTTTCGTATGACAAAAGACACTATAAACAAAAAGAAAATAGGATGACAGACTGGGAAAAGATATCAACAATCCATATAAGTGACAAAGGGTTAGTATACAGAATATATAGAGCATTTACAAATTATTAAGAAAAAGACAAACAGTCCAAACAAAAAATGGGCAAAGGACGTGAATAGGTAGTTCACTGAAAAGGAAAATTATCAACATATCTTGCAAAAATCCTCAAACTCACCGGTAATCAAGGAAATGCAAAATTAAACCAAAATGAGGTATCACTTCACACCCATCTTACTGGTGAAAACTTAAAAGTCTTACAATACCAATCGTTAGTGAGGACAGAGCGAAACCAGAACTCACCCTGCTGGTGGGAGCGCAAACTGGTATGATTACTTTGGAGAGCAATTTGGCAATACTTAATAAAGCTGGAGATGCACATACCTTACAACCTACACATCACTTCTAGGTATCTACCTTCCCAACAAGACCACAAAGAAACTGGTGCAAGGATGTTCACTGCAGCACTATAGTCAGTGAAAGAAATGAAAGCAACTTGACTGTCCCACAGAAGAGGAATGATAAACTCTCACTCAGCACCCAGGTCCAATTTGGAGGGATTCGCTCTAGGAGGAAAGTTTCTGCCAAGCTGATGGCAAGAAAAAGAGAAGGAAGACCTCTGTCCATTGAGTCCTTAACCAAATCTCATTCCTCCTAACCTCAGTTCTCCCCCTCTGTCCAATGATGGCCTTGCCTCAATTCCTGGTCAATCCAAATGTATCTTCTTCCCTACACCTGGACACCTGAACAATAGTGGAAGGGGGGAAACAACCTCACAACTGTGCTAACTGCAGCAATTATAAATTTATACTCTTCAATCTCAGCTACACCACTGATGCTGCCTAGACCTTCTTCCTTTTCAGTGTCCCCACTCAGTTCTCCCATTTTCCAGAGGTAATTTTAAAGCTTCATTACTCTCAGATCCCAATCCTACACCATCCTCTTTCCACATTCTCAAGAGACAACACTGCCTTCTACTTGATCAAGAAAATAAAGGCATCAAAAGTAAATTATTTCAATTCCTGACTCTCCCTCCTTATCTGCATTTAAGTCTCTTTTTCCCTCCTGTTTTTTCATTTCAATGGAAGATGTAAACTTCCTCCTGTTTAACCAAGGCTGTTCCTTCATTCCTTCTTGCCTCTTTAGGGACCTCATCCATCATTTATCCCCTTTCTTCTGTACTTCTCAACTGGCCCATTTACTCTCTTAAAAAATATTCAAATTGCTCCCATCTTAAAATACCCTCAAAGTACAAGAAACTAGTAACAGTGGCTGCTAATAGGGAGAACAAATGGGTAGCTGGTGGACGGGGGAAAAGGGAAACACTTCACTGTAAATCTTTTTTATATTTTTTGATTTTTGTAGCACACTAAAATTATCTAATGTTAAAAAATACCCTTGGTTATGAGACTCTCAAGTCTCTCTCAGAGGGTCTTCTTCTTCCACCTGTTCATTAAGTATTGGTGTTTCCTTAGGGTCTCTGCACTCTGCCCTTTTCTTTCATTTGGTATATTTATTTCTTTTTAGGCTTTAAAAATTTTTTTGTAAAAATATGTATTACACAACATTTGCCAATTCAGTGTCTTCCACATGTATAATTTAGTGACATCAATTACACTAATCATATTGTGCAATCATTGTCAACATCCGTTGCCATATATTTTATTAACATCTGACATTTTCTTTGCTCACTTTTGTGGGAAAGATGGCTCACACGCATAGCTTCCGCTTTCATACATAAGCTGATGACTCTCAGATCTGTATCTCTAGCCCAGATCTTCCTAAATTCTATATAAGTATATCAACTACCTATTAGACATCCCAGTAGAATCTAATTCTTAACAGATCTAAAATTAAACACATCTTTTACTTGTTTATCAATCAATTAATTCATTCATTCAGAAAATATTTATTAAACAACTAATAAGTGCCAAACTCTGTGCTGGGCACTGCAGATTCTATAAGGAATAAGATAAAATTCCAACTCTAGAGGTCCTTACAGCCTTTAATATTTAAAACGACTGGTAGGTTCTCTCATCTAAAATAAAATTCCTCCTCAGACTCTAATCCAACCTCAATCTGTCAAGAGACAGCAAATCTAGACGGGGAAACAGATAACAGCAATGACAATACACAACAGTTAAGCGCTCAGCTGCTAACCAAAAGATGGACAGTTCAAACCCACCCAGCTCCTCTGTGGGAGAAAGCCCTGGTAATCTGCTTCTGTAAAGATTACGGCCTAGAAAACCCTACAGGACAGTTCTACTTTGTTACATGAGGTCATTGAGTCAAAATCTACTTGATGGCACCTAACAACAGCAACAACAATTGTACAGGCATACCTCGGAGATACTGCGGGTTTGATTCCAGACCACCGCAATAAAGCAAGTATCACAATAAAGCGAGGCACAGAATTTTTTGGCTTCCCAGTGCATAGAGAAGTTATGTTTACACTATACTGTAGCCTGTTAAGTGTGCAATAGCAATATGTCTGAAAAAACAATGTACATACCTTAATTAAAAAATACTTTATTGATAAAAAATGCTACCATCATCTGAGCCTTCAGCGAGTCATAATCTTTTTGCTGGTGGAGGGTTTTGCCTCAAGGCTGACGGCTGGTAATTGACAGGGTGGGGGTTGCTGATGGCTGTGGCGGCTGTGGCAATTTCTTAAAATAAGACAACAATGAAATATGCTGCATCAATTGACTCTTCCTTTCACGAAAGATTTCTCTATAGCATGTGATGCTGTTTCATAGCATTTTACCCATAGGAGAACTTCTTTCAAAACTGAAGTCAATCCTCTCAAACCCTACCGCTGCTTTATCACCTAAGTTTATGTAATATTCTAAATCCTTTGTTGTCATTTCAACAATGTTCATAGCATCTTCACCAGGAGTAGATTCCATCTCAAGAAACCACTTTCTTTGCTCATCTGTAAGAAGCAACTCCTCATCCATTGAAGTTTTATCTTAGACTGTAGCAGTTCAGTCACATCTTCAGGCTCCAGTTCTAATTTTACTTCTCTTGCTATTTCTACCGCAGTTACTTCTCCACTGAAGTCTTGAACCCCTCAAAGTCATCCATGAGGGTTGGAATCAACTTCTCCCAAATTCCTGTTAATGCTGATATTTTGACCTCCTCCCATGAATCATGAATGTTAATGGCATCTACAATGGTGAATCCTTTCCAGAAGGTTTTCAATTTACTTTGCCCAGATTCATCAGAGGAATCACCATCTATAGCAGCTATAGCCTTATGAAATGTATTTCTTAAATAATAAGACTTGAAAGTCGAAATTACTCCTTGATCCATGGGCTGCAGAATGGATGTTGTGTTAGCAGGCATAAAAACAACATTGATCTCCTTATACATCTCCATCAGAGCTCTTGGGTGACCAGGTGCATTGTGAATAAACAGTAATATTTTGAAAAGAATCTTTTTTTCTGAGCAGTAGGTCTCTACAGTAGACTTAAAATATTCAGTAAACCATGTCGTAAACAGATGTGTTGTCATCCAGGCTTTGTTGTTTCATTTATAGAGCACAGGCAGAGTAGATTTAGCATAATTCTTAAGGGCACTAGGATTTTTGAAATGGTAAATGAGCACTGGCTTCCACTTAAAGTCACCAGCTGCATGAGCCCCTAACAAGGGAGACAGCCTGTCCTTTGAAGCTTTGAAGCCAAGTGTATTAGTCATCTAGTGCTGCTATAACCGAAATACCACAAATGGATGGCTTTAACAAACAGAAGTTTATTCTCTCACAGTCTAGTAGGCTAGAAGTCCAAATTTAGGGCATCAGCTTCAGAGGAAGGCTTTCTCTCAGCTCTGGAGGAAGGTCCTTGTTATCAATCTTCCCCTGATCTAGGAGCTTCTCTGTGCAGGAATCCCAGGTCCAAGGGACTGGGTTGCTCTGCTCCTTGCACTGCTTTCTTGGTGATATGAAGTCTCCCTGTCTTTCTGTTCACTTCTCTCTTTTATATCTCAAAAGAGATTCGCTCAAGACACAATCCAATCTTGCAAATTGAGTCCTGCCTCATTAACATAACTGCCGTTAATCCCATCTCATCACAGAGATAGGACTGACAACACAAAGAAAAAATCACATCAGATGACAAAACGGTGGAAAATCACACAATACTGGGAATCATGGCCTAGCCAAAATGATACATATATTTTTGGGGGACACAATTCAATCCATGACACCAGGCATTGACTTCTCCTAACTACAAAGTCCTAGATGGCATCTTCTTCCAATATAAGGCTGTTTTGTCTACAGTGAAAATCTGTTGTTTAGTGTAGCCACCTTCATCAATTATCTTAGCTAGATCTTCTGGATAACTTGCTGCAGGTTCTACATCAGCACTTGCTGCTTCACTTTGCACTTCTATCTTACGGAGACAGCTTCTTTCCTTAAACCTCAGGAACCAACCTCTGCTAGCTTCAAACTTTTCTTCTGCAGCTTCCTCATCTCTCTTAGCCTTCACAGAACTGAAGAGAGCTAGGGCCTTGCTCACGATTAGGCTTTGGCTTAAGGGAATGCTGTGGGTGGTTTTATCTTCTATTTAGACCACTAAAATTTTCTCGGTATCAGCAATAAGGCTGTTTCGCTTTCTTATTATTCATGTGTTCACTGCAGCAGCACTTTCAATTTCCTTCAAGAATTTTTCCTTTGCATTCACAACTTGGCTAACTGTTTGGTGTAAGAGGCTTTCGGCCTGTCTCGGCTTTTGGCCCATCTCGGCTTTCAACATGCCTTCCTTACTAAGCTTAATCATTTCTAGCTTTTGATTTAAAGTGAGAGACGTGTGACTCTTCCTTTCACTTGAACACTTACGGCTGTTGAAGGGTTATTAACCAGGCTAATTTCAATATTGTCATGTCTCAGGGAATAGGGAGACCCACGAAGAGGGACAGACACAGGGGAACAGCTGGTCAGTGGAGCAGTCAGAATACACACAACATTTATCGATTAAGTTGCCATCTTACATGAGTGCAGTTCATGGTGCCCCAAAATAATTACAATAGTAACATCAAAGATCTCCGTAACACATCACTGATCACCTTAACAGACATAATAATGAAAAAGTTTGAAATATTGTGAGAATTACCAAAATGTGACACAGAGACACAAAGTGGGCATGTGCTGCTGGAAAAATGCTGCCAAGAGACTCGCTTGATGCAAGGTTGCCACAAACCTTCAATTTATTTAAAAACAACAACATCATCTGCGAAGCACAATAAATGCTTTGTAATAAGGGTAAGTTACAGGTTGCTTAGGAAACAAATTAAGGGGGGCAATTAACCTAGCCTTGGAGGCTAAGGAAGGGTTCCAGAGGCAATGAGGTTTTAACCAAATCCTGAAGAGTGATGAAGACCACTCTTGTGCCCCGCCTCATTCTGTAGGCCCATCTTTTTACTCTATATATTTATATTTATAAGGCTATGGGGATGAGCTGTGTAACCTGACAGCACTTCACCTTGTACACCATTCATCTCCCATTTTCTGCCCTGGAATTTCTATCAACCACCCTGTGGGACACCTGTGGAAACCCAATCAGTCATTCTAGTACCATGTGCAAACTCTGAAGTGTGAAGGAATTTATACCCATAGGGCAACCTCTGACCAATGGGGAAAGGACGTCACCAACTAAATATTCCCCTTTTCCAAGTCTTGGGCAGACTACTCTGAGGCACATTTTCACATGGCTCCTTAGAGAGTCTCCAGTGGAACTGAGCCCCAGTTGCCCACAGGGGTAACCAAGTCAATAACACACCCTCCTTCCCTATTTCACCCTTTCCAAACTCTACTCTTTCTTGTTCCTTTTATTGTTCCAAAATAAACTACCTGCAGCCAACATCATCCTAAATGGAGAGAGTTTGAAAGCATTCCCCTTGAGAATGGGAACCAGACAAGGATGCCCTTTATCACCACTCTTATTCAACACTGTGCTGGAGGTTCTAGCCAGAGCAATTAGGTCAGAAAAAGAAATAAAGGGCATCCAAATTGGTAGGGAAGGAGTCCAAGT
>NW_004443951.1:11459001-11466539 GCF_000243295.1 Trichechus manatus latirostris | reverse complement strand
AGGGGACATCTAGGTCAACTGGCATAACAAAGCTTATTAAGAAAATATTCTGCATCCTACTTTGGTGAGTGGTGTCTGGGGTCTTAAAAGCTTGCAAGCAGCCATCTAAGATGCATCAATTGGTCCCAACCACCGGAGTAAAGGAGAATGAAGAACACCAAAGACACAAGGAAAGTAGCTGCCCAAGAGACAGAGAGGGCCACATAAACCAGAGACTTCATTAGCCCGAGACCAGAAGAACTAGATGGTGTCTGGCTACCACCAATGACTGCCCTGAGAGGTAACACAACAGAGAGTCCCAGATGGAGCAGGAGAAAGGTGGGGTGCAGAACTCAAATTCTAGTAAGAAGACCAGACTTAATGGTCTGACTGAGACTGGAGGTACCCTGGAGAGTGTGGCCCCTGGATTCTCTATCAGCCCAGAACTAAAACAATTTCCGAGGCTAACTCTTTAGACAGGGATTGCACTGGACTGTGGGACATAAAGTGATACTTGTGAGGAGTGTGCCTCTTAGCTCAAGTAGATAAAAGAGACTAAACAGGCAGCTTCAGTCTGGAGGTGAGATGGGAAGGCAGAGGGGTTAGGAGCTGGTTGAATGGACATGGGGAATCAGGGGTGGAAAGGAGGAGTGTGCTGTCACAGTACGGGGAGAGCAATTAGGGTCACATAACAATGCATATATAAATTTTTGTATGGAAAAAATAAAAAACAAAATAACCTACCTGCACACATGCCCTTATCTCAGGCTCTGCTTTTTGGGGAAACCCTGACTAAGGAAGATTACCAGGAATAAGTTATTTAGGTAGGGATGATGGAGATTGGGAGTGTTCCAGGAAGAATATACAAGTGTTCAATTTTTGGTAATGTAGTTACCACCCATCTTATTACTCCTACAAACTTTTTCCAATTGCTCTTGCTAGAAATCCAGGAGTCATGTTTGACCCTTCCCTCTCTTTATCCTCCCACATCTAATTAATTGGCCACAAAATTCTCCTAAATATTCTCCAATTTATTACCGTTTTTCTGCCACTGCCACGTCACGGTTTGGTCCTTCATCATTTCTTACCAAGATTATGGCAATAGCCTCTGTGAGGACATAACAAATTCCTACTTCTCACTTCTCTGTTCAGTTCTGACACTAGCTGCCCATGCAGCACTTCTTCTTCTGACCCTAACCACCTGGAGTTAGGTCAGATCTCACAAGTTAAAGGGCATAGTCCTCTAGACTGCCAGGTAGGCCTAAGATTTCAGATGCCAGCTGCAAGTCTGGGAGTCCACACGACACCTTCACTTCTGACCTGTTGGCTACAATTCAGGGTTTCCCTCAATCCCGTCAGGATACCAGCTACAAGCTTGGGGGTTTCCAGTCCCCCCACCCCCGCTCACTTCTGACCTTTTGGCTACGAACTTGGGGTTCACCTCAGGATACAGGCCATAAGCTCAGAGTTTCCTACCATCGCTCTGACCTGCTGACTCCCACTACTCCTTTGGGTTCAATAATTTGCTGGAACACAGAATTCACGGAAAGCACTACACTTACAATTACAGCTTTATTCCAGCAAAAAAGGATACAAATGAAGAGTCACGCAGGGCAAGAGCTGGGAGGGTTCCCAACATGGAGCTTCTATGTCCCAAAGGGCATGTTACCCTCCCATGTTCACCGATATCTTTCACCAACCCAGAAGCCCATGGAGTTTATGTGTCCAGAACCTCTACTGAAGTCTCAGTACGTAGTCATGATTGAGGCCTCATTGCACAGGCACAATTGATTGAATCACGCCTCCCCTCGCATCAGCTGATATGAGGCCACATGGTAGTCTTTCAGGCTTGGCAAGCCCCTAATTATTAGCACAAACACTCAGAATAACAAAGTACTTCAATTACTCAGGAAATTCCAAGGGCAAACACCAAATTAGGGGTTTGTGTAAAGTTAAATTCTTTACCCCACAACTTCCTAATGGTTGGTTTTTCTGACTCTCCTAATTCATGCAGTGATAGTTCTAAAATATTAATCTGTTAATAATTTTTCAAAGTATTCCTACAGGATAAAGTTCTTCCATTAAACACTCCTAAGACTCAGTTCCCTTACCTGTTAAGGTCCGAAGTGACTGGAGCAATCTTGGCCCTATGAATTCTGGAAACTAACAAATCAACACTCCCTTTCAGAGTGAAGCCGTATACTGAGAAGAAATTGCTGGGAGTAGAATCTAGATTGAGCAGGACAGGAACACTAAAATGGAGATAACAGAGCAGAACAAAGATTTCAAAAGTGTGAGGTCATATTTTTTATTACTGCAAAAAGAGGAGAGGGGGCTCAAGAATTATGAAGCTAGAATAGTTTTCCTAACCACCCTTCTCTTCTAAGAAAAACCAATGTCACATAAAAAGTGGCAATAAAAAAGGATTGTAGTCAAATCCCATGTTATTATGCAAATAATAATAATAGTAAATGGTAAAACAACATCCCCACAGACAATGAAAACATACGCCTGAAAGACACACCCACAACATAGATTAAATTTTGTGAAGGAGCCCCAAAAATCTAGGTCCTTCACATAAGGAGAGGCTTCTGTCAAAGATGTAGGCCAGACTCCATTTTTGTTGCTTACTGCTCATTCTGAGCTGACTCTCAAAAGTCAGCTAGCTGGAATACCTCAGAAGCCTGAGATCTCCCTTCTCCTCCCTTCCTCTCACAGCATGCTCCCAGGAAGGGTATTCACTCAGGCTGGCCCAAAATATCCATAGAGGAGCAAGAAGTTAACTGACTCAAACTGTATGATTAACAAAACAATTGCTTAAGGGAACTTATAATTGTCTGGTGTCTGTTAAAACATGATTTTGTAAATATCAACAAATCAGAATGTTTTCCCTGTAAGTTCCTGGATTTTCTGTACTTAAACTCTATAAAAAATTCCTTTCACTGGAGTACTTTTGTGAATCCTCATGAAGTGCTGCCCAATCTGGATTGATCTGTCCCTTCAAAAAAACTCTTTGCTTTAATTTTAACAGAAACTCCAGTTTGCTCTTTGATATTTCATAATCTAATCTTTCAAAATAATCTAAAATAAGAAATAACAGAAGATGTAAAGAACAACATAAATCTGAATTAGAAAAATTCTGATGGAAATGAGATGACAGAACTCAGGAAAGAACTAAAAAACTTTTAAAAATCATTTCAGAATTAACAGTGAAACAAGAAATAACATGAGAATGAATAAAATACAACTCTTAATGCCTTAAAGGAAATGGACTATAAAAAGGAAGAAAATCCTAAAATTAGAGAAAAAATAAAGAATCCAATAAAAAGGATATGAGACAAACTGACAGAAAGTAAAAGCAACAAAGACCCAGCATACGTTTAAGTATCCCAAAGACTAAACCCAAAGCAATGGAAAAGAACAAATACCTAAACTGTAACTCTAGAAAACTTCTCTGAAATAAAAAAAAGACTTGAAACTTCACATTAAAAAGATACAGTACATATTTAAAAAATTTGATCAGAACAATCAAGGGGCCAAATTGTCTAGTAAAATCACAAAATTTTAAAGAAAAATAAAAATTCCTTTAGGTATCCAGACAAAAGGACTATACCATTCAGAAGGTAAGGAAAAGCAGATTTTCATTTGGACTTATTTGACAGCAACACTTTATGCCAGAAGATAATGAAAGAATACATTTAAGATATTCAAGGAAAAAAAATGTGAGTTAAGGATTTTATATCCAAAAAAATTGGCTTTGAAATATAAAGGTTAGAGATAACCTGTTAAGAGCACTGATCCCATAAGTCATTCCTAAGGAATCTACTAGAAATGATCTTCAGATTACCAATGACTGGAGAGAAAAGAATTAGGACTGGTGGCAATGATCATCAACAGCTGCTAACATCACAAACAGAAGTGACAATCAGATAATTATGTGCCTCCAGATGGAAGAACACAACACCACCTATGAAGAAGTCTTGCCCAGAAAATTCAAGCCTGAGTTTAATCTAGTCTCTAGGTCCAACTACCAATTTACAGGAAATAGAGAGGAACATTTATTAAATGACACCACAGGGCTACAAGCAACAAAATGCAGGCTGCAGGAAACTCTACTGGACAAAAGAAAAGAAATAGAGCGAAAACCTACATATTAAAAGAGACTTAAGAGACATTTCAACCAATTGTAACATATGGTCCTTATCCGTTTCCTGATTTAAATGAATACACTAAATAACATTTTAAAATCATAATATTTATGAGACAACTGGAAATTTAAAAACTGGGTATTTTATGATACTAAAGAATTTTTTCTTTTAGGTTTTTTTTTAAGGTGTGATAATGGTATTACAGTTTTTTAAAGAGTCTTCACCTTAGATATACTCTGAAATCTTTACAGATTAAATAATATGGAATTTGTTTCAAAACAACATGGGAGGGAACAAGTTGGGTGGAGATATAGATGATATAAAATTTGCCATGGGTTGATAACTATTAAAGCTGGGTGACAGAAACAGGGCCATGCTCTACCTACTTTTATACAATTTTGAAAATATCCATAATAAAAAGTTAAAAAATAACTATGTCTGGTCCATAATTGGTGTTTAGTAAACAGCAATTATCATTATTACTCACTATTAGTTGACTTTCAATAAATATTTGCTAAATGAATGAGTTTAGACATAGATAAGACTGAATCGTTCATGAACAAATTAAGAAAAAAACACTATTAAGGAGAATATATGAAATCCAAGAAATTTTACATTATCAGCACCAGTTATCAGCATGTAGCTCATTACTCAGGATCTGGGAGAATGAAAGAGCCAATAATTCCTCTTGCTAAATCAGAGAAAGAAGTTTGGGCAGCTGAAATAAAAAGCGAGAAGACAGTATATTGGTGAAACTATGGGGCAAGATAAGGCAAAATGAAGTTAAAAATTGTGATAGAAGAATAAAACCAAATGAAACATGTGTCCCTTAACTGAAAAGACATAAAAGCAAATACGGTGTCCAGCTTCAACATTCTATAAGCACACACGATGGAAGTTTCCACATACAAACAGGGCTGCAATACATTTAGCAAATGCAATGTAAATAAAAAGTAACGTGAATTAAAACAGTGAAAAAAAAGTCAAGAAAAGCTAATATGCTATTCCGATATTTCTCTGAGAAAGGCAGAAGCCAAATGGGATAACCTCACAGTAATATTTGAAGAACTCAATCTGGATGATAAAGGTAAAAGATAAAGGACAAAAAGAATGAAAAGCTAACAAGGCAAGAACTCTCAAACGGAATGTTCTTATTTTACCTAAAATCTTATCGAAAACAGATCAGAAGAGTCTCCAAATGTTTAGGAAGCTGAGTTCTGGGCACCGGGGAAGAGAAATAAACATGCTGAAGGGACACTGCTTTTAAATCATGGCACAGACTAAAGGTACAATTTTCTTCTTCAGAGAGAGATACCTGACATCCCTTAACAAACACTGACAAATTGCCTTCTCAGGCTGTCTCAATTTCTTCAACTGTTTATGGGCATTTCCAGTGCTCTTCCAGCAAGCTTACGTTGATCTCAATCAGACACTTCTTCGTTCTGGCTTAACTCAGGTTTTACCTCATTCTTAATGGCTATTTGGGAGTCTATTTATGTTCTTCTACACATCAGCTTTGTTGCCATCTGCTCTAGGTTAGAATGCAAGTTGATGTGAGGCGAGGATTTCAGGAACCATTGGAATGGGGGAAATCAAGTAAAGATAGAGACTTGCTGGTAAAAGGGGATAAGGGAAGAAAGGAAATACGACTGTGCAGAAAGAGCTAATGAGGATTCTGATTTTAGGAGCAGAGTAAATGATCAAGGTCATGAGAAGAGGCAGTAACTTGCAGAGTAAAATGTCCTTTGGACAGCGACTTTACTCTCCTCCTCATTTCTTCTCCTATTAATAGTTGCCACTACTACTTCTCATGCCTCTAAGAGTTAGAGGAACTCATTTGCATGGGAGTTCTAGGATCTCTAGTGTCAGGCTAGGGCAAACATAACATTTCTAAGACTCAGAGACTGGGGAACAAAGAGAGTTCTACATCTCTATCCTAAATTTTTAGACAGTAGCTACAACAGCCCCTAGGAAGTCTACCTAAAAATTCTAAGCTCTGGGACTTCCAGCAACATGGCGCTCTAGGCAGAAGCACCACGCCATCCCTCCACAGCAAAGATCTGAAAAACTAAGCCAAACAGAGAAAAGAAAATCCTGAAATCCTAAACGTCAAATGAAGAGATAAAGAACTCAGCCAAGCACCAAATGGAATAAGAAACTGACAGAGAACAGAGAGCGAGGAGACATACATGGAGAGGTCCCCTATCAGCTAATGCAGCATGGATCCGCCATCCTGGACTCCTATCAGAGACCAGCAAATAGGTGGTACAAGAAAGCAGCTTCACGGAGCTTCCAGAGGAGATAGAACAAGAGGTAAACAGTGATATATGCTTTCCCACCCCCCACCCTCCTTCACCCCCACTCGGCCTTCTCTGCTTCCCGTGGCCACAGTCTCCTGGGTGGGAAGCACTGGCTGCTTGGATTCCACCCACGTGCACTGGCAGACTCCCTGAGTGCCATTTGTTGGCTGCTGGTGTTGCTTTTTTCCACTTTTTTTGATTTCTTCCTTACTTCTCAGCACCTCCCCCTCCTTTTGCTCAAATACCTGGCTCCGTGTGCCATCTTTGCTTCTTCCTGAGGGGCTGTAGAGCTCCACTCGAGTGTGGAACTGCTTCCTGGTCCGTGCTGCCATGTTGGTGGGATCCTGGGGCTTTTTGTGGTTTGTTTTTGTTTGTTTCTTTCATTTTTCTTTTCTCGAGTTGGGAGCCTGTTCTGGCTAGGCGGTGCTGTGCAGCTTCGGCCCTACCCCCTCAGCATACGCAGACGCACAGAGGGATCCCTGAGTGCATTTCTTTTTTCACGTTTTTTTTTGTTGTTGTTGTTTTGGGGTGTTTTCTTGTTCTTTTTTTAATTTGTTTTGTTTTCATTTCCCTTTTTGTCTTTCTTCATTACTCAGTTTCTCGTCTCTCTATACCTTCCTTCTCTTCCTGTCCCCTGGATACCTGGCGCTGAATACCTCTATGCCTCCTAGCCAGGCTGTACTTCAACACCTGGGAACAACTTCCCCAGACCTCGCAGCTGCACCAGTGGGATCCCTGGGAGCTCTGCTGCTCTTTTGTCTTTCTAATTTTTATTTATTCATTCTTTTCTTTTTTTTCTTCTTCTTCCCCTTTTTGTTTTTCTCCATTTCATAGTCTCTCATCTCTCCACTCCAACGGCAAGCTCCCCTAGCACTCTTTCTTGTTTGCATGTTTTTGGCTCCTGTTCCTCTCACCTCTCTCCCATACCCATCTTAGCTCCACACATCACACCACCAAGAAGCACAGGCATGGCCTACCGGAACCTGCCCTGCACTGATTACTGACCCGCCCTGGTGGCTGTAGTAAGTGCCACAAATAACCCATCCCAGCAACTCCTCTTCAGCTAGACCTGCCCTGCTGTACCATATCTGAGTGACTGACCCTGACAAGT
>NW_004443951.1:11425474-11456173 GCF_000243295.1 Trichechus manatus latirostris | reverse complement strand
CATAAAACAATATGTGTACTGACTGTTTAATGAGAAACTATTTGTTCTGTAAACCTTCATCTAAAGTACAATAAAAAAAATTAAAAAAAAAAAATTCTAAGCTCCACAGTAAACTTGGCATCTGTTCCCGTGAAAGAACAGAATCTGCTTGTCATTACCCTCATGAAATTCCCCAGGTCTCCCCTAAAGAAATAAGCAGCTACACTCCAGAAATTAACACACTCAACAATATTGGAAATCCTTACCCTAATCAGAAGCACCAAAGCCCACTCCTTCCTACCTTGGGTAGAAACACAGAAAAGCACAAAAACAGGCCAAAAAGTGAATCAAAATGCCTACATACATTATACTGGAGATCCTGGCTAGGGTAATAAGGCAATAAAAAGAAATAAAAGGTTTAAAGATTAAAAAAGGAAATAATACGTTTTTATTTGCAGGCAACATGAAGATGCATATAGAAAATTCTAAAGAATCTACAATTCTACAAGGTCACAGGATATAAGGTCAACAGAGAAAAATCAATTGTAAAAATTGTACAATTATAAATCAATGAATTGTAAAATTATAAAAAATCAATATACAAGCAATAAACAATTGAAAATGGAATGAAAAATGCCAGTTACAATGGGTATAAAAACATTTACACACGAATAAATTTACCAAGAGATGTTCAAAATCTCTACACAGAAAACTATAAAACACTACTGGCAGAAATTAAAGAAAACTTAAATAGATAGATATAACATGTTCAAGGACTGGAAGATTCAATATTAAGACTCAATTCTCCCCAATTTGATATAGATTCAATTCCAATCAAAAATCCCAGGAAGCTTTTTTGGTAGAAACTGACAAGCTGATTCTAAAATTTATATGGAAAGCCAAAGGACTGGGAGTAGTCAAGACAATCTTAAGGAAAAAATAACAAAGTTGGTGGACTTACACTATCAGATTTCAAGACTTACTATAAAGTTAATCAAGACAGTGTGGTATTGGAGTAAAGACAGACAAATCAATCAAACAAAAGAGAGGCCAGAAACAGATCATACGTCTATGGTCAACTGATTTTCAATGAAGGCACCATGCAATTCAAAGGGGAAAGTCTTTTCAACAAATAATGCTGGAACAACTGGATATGCATATAGGAAAAAAGTGAACCTTTATCCCTACCTCACATCATATATAAAATTAAATCAAAGTGGGTCATAGACCTAAACATAAAAGCTAAAACTACATTTCTAGAAGTAAACATGAGGTAGGCAACGATTTCTTCAACAGGACACTAAAAAGCACTAACCAGAAAATAAAAAAATCAGTAATTTGGATCTTAGCAATATTTAAAACTTCTGATCATCAAAAGATACCACTAAGAAAGTGAAAAGGCAAGCCACAAACTTGCACAAAATATTCACAACACCTTAGCTAACAAAAGACTTGCATCTGGAATATATAAAGAATTCCTACATATTAATAATAAAAAGGCAAACAACTCAGCTAAAAAACAGGCAAATGCCTTGAACAGACACTTCATGAAGATATACAAATGGCCAATAAACACATGAAAAGGTGCTCAGCATAATTACTTATCAGGGAAATGAAAATTATAACCATAATGAGACATACACCCACTTGCTGATGTTGTTAGTTTCCACTGAGTCGATTCCGACTCATGGCAACTCTATGTGCAGAGTAGAACTACTCCATAGGGTTTTCAAGGCTGTGACCCTTCAGAAGCAGACTGCCAGGCCTTTCTTCAGAGGTGCCTCTGGGTGAGTTCGAGCCACCAACCTTTCAGCTAGTTGGCGAGCATTTTAACCATCTGTAGCACCCAGGGACTCCCCAAATACCCACTAGTTAAAAAAAAAAAATTTGTTTATAATATTTTATTGCATATTTGGTGGAAGTGTACACAGCAAAACAGGTTCCCATTCAACAATTTCTACACATATTGTTCAGTGACACTGGTTACATTCTTCACATTGTGTCAACATTCTCATTATTTCCGTTCTAGTTGTTCCATTCTCATTAATCTAGTCTCACAACCCCCAACCTTCTCATCTATGTTTTGGAGTAACTGTTGACTATCTGGTCTCATATAGATGATTTTTTAAAAGAGCACAGTACTCAAGGGTGATATTCTTTATGAGCTAACCTGCCATTTAGCTAAAAGGTGACTTGAGGAGACAATTTTGGTTCAAGGTTTAAAGAGTATCTCAGGTCAATAGTCTCGAGGATTCTTCCCGTCTCAATGGGTCCAGGAAGTCTGGATTTTTTTAGAATTTGGAGTTCTATTCTACATTTTTCTCCCTTTCTATCAGGATCCATCTATTGTTGCCCTGATCAGAACGTTTGGTAGTGGCAAACAGGCACCATCTAGTTCTTCTGGTCTCAGGGTGGCAGAGGCCATTGTTCACGGAGACAAATAGTCCTGTAGACTAGTTCCTTCTTTCTCTTTTGCTCCAGATGAGTAGAGACCAATAGCTGTATTTTAGACGGCCGCTCACAAGCTTTTAAGACACCAGACACTACTCACCAAGATAGGATGTAGAACATAAACATAATGAACTATATTATGCCAACTGACTTAGTTGTCCCACGAGACTATGACTTTAAGTCTTCAAACCAAGAAGACTAACCCCATATGGTGACTGGTTGTATCTACGAAGTATCAGTTTCTGTGACCCCCTACTTATTATATATATTTTTTGGTTGTTGTTACAAAATAATATATAACAGCATTTACCAAAACATCCTTTTTTTTGTGTACAACTTAGTGGCATCAGTTACTTTGGTCAAGCTGTGAATACTTCACCCACATTCCGTGCTACCTTTCCCCATCATTGTAAATAAAAAGGAACTACTATCTAGACTGCAACAATGGGCTCGAACACAGCAACGATTTTAAGCATGGCACAGGACCAGGCAGTGTTTCATTCTGTCGTACACTGTGTCGCTCTAAGTCATAACCGACTTGATGACACCTAACAACAACAATCAACTATCTAGAGAATGAATCTCCCTCCCCTTCCATCCCTGGTAATCACCAATGAATGCTGGTCTCTGTATATATACCTAAGCATGGTTAAAATTTTAAAGATTAACAATATCAAGTGCTGATGAAGGTGTGAAGTAAATGCAACTCTAATAAATTGCTGATGAAGTGTAACATGGTACAACCACTTTGGCAGTTTCCAATAAACTAGATTCTACAACCTAGAATATTTTCACAAAAAAGACTTGCAGAACAATGTTCATAACAGCTTTATTCATAATAGCCAAAGATCAGAAACAACCCAAATGACCCTCAACAAAATGGTTAAATAAATTATGATATATTCAATTCAGTGGAATACTATTCAGCAATATACCTAAAATGATACAAATAAATCTGAAAAATATTATGTTGAACAAAAGAAACTAAACCAAAATTGTATGATTCCATTTATATGAAGTTCATAAACAAGGAAAATAAATATAAGGTAATAGAAATCAGAAGAGCTCTACAGTGACTATATAGCAAGGGATGGACTTCAAAGAAGCACAAGGAACTTGCAAGGGTAATAAAAATGTCCCAGATTGGGTAATGGTAATCTGGGTGTACATATTCGTCAAAATTTATCAAACAGTATACTTAAGATCTATGCATTTTACTGTGTGTAAATTATTCCCCAATAAAGGGAGGGAAAGGCTATGTACATATCTGCACTACTTTTTTTGTTTTTTAATGAACAAGTAGGTAAAAATAATACATCTGTTTGCAGTCAGCAGAAGCAGCAGGAAGTCTGTCCTCCAATTCCACTAAGACAGCAATATGATCACAACGACTGAATTCTTCCAAAAGACACCAATTTTAGAACAACTTACAGTAGCTCTTCAATTAAACTGCCTGTCTTAACAATAACATTATTTCAGACAACAGTGTTTCTCAGTTTATATGCCACAGGCCACTGAGGAGACTATCGAGTTATCTCAAATGGTTCTCATATCCATAAGCCTTTACTAGTTTCTTAATCAAAGGAGACTATAACTTCAAATATTATCACATGGAGGATTTGTGGAATTTTTTTCAGAGTTCCTTTGTGCTTCTTTCCAAGTAATCCCCCACCTGCAGAGCCATACATTAATTCTGCTCGTTCATGAACTTCATATAAAAGGACTCTTTTGAAGTATATCTTTTTTATAAAGATATATTACTAAAAAATATTGGAAACCAATGACTTTGACAACTCAATGTCTAAATCTTCACTAGCTATCAAAGCAAACAGCAACTGAGGACTACACGGCCAACAAACATGTGATGCAAAAATGTATTTTTTAAAAAACAGTTTTGTAAACTGTAATGCGCTAGAAAAACATAAGATATTAAGGTTTTATCATCAATTAAAAATAAAAGGAAAAAAAAGTTTTTTACCTTCAGTTTTGGATATATGTGGCGCAGAGAATCTGCAGTTCCCTTATCAGTCTCATCAGGAATACACACAATATCTGCCTTCATTTTCATCTTGAATTCTGAACATAGCACCTTTTGGACATCCCTGGTTGTAACCACAATGACTTCTACAGCACAAAAGCAAAAAAGAAGGAAAAATGTCATTTAGACAACAGTTTCACTATTTCAATTAGATGTGGTCTGTTTCTGGGTTTAATAATAAAAATAATAGCTAATATTATTGAACCTTTTCTATGTGTTTTACATGCATTCTCTCACTTAATTCTTACAAACATCTCACTTCACAAATGAGGAAACTTACAATAAAGGACATTAAATGACTGCTCAGGGTCACACAACTAGTAAGCAATGGAGCCAAGATTTAGGACTGTGTGATTAGAGCCCCACACTTCAACAATATGTTACATGCCCCTTCTTCTTGATGTAAAGGATTCAGAAGAGCATTCAACAAAACATATAAATGTGACCTCATTTTAACCCTTTATTCAGTATAAAGAAAGCTATCACCACTTCCCGAGTAAAGCAATTAGTGCTTTACTGAGGATCAAAACAAATCCTATGGAGCTATACATATGGTTTAGATATAGTTTTGTTTTCTATTTATTTCTGCTCTTATCTTTTTTATTTCCTCCTTTCTACTTATTTTAGGTTTTGTTTGCTCTTTTTTCTAGTTTCTCAAAGTAGAAGCTTAAATCATTGCTTGAAACATTCCTTCTTCTGTAAGTATTTAATGCTATAAATTTCCCTCTAAGCGCTATTTTAGGGAGCCTTGGTGGTGCAGTGGTTAAGCACTTGGCTGATAACCAAAAGGTCAGCAGTTTGAACCCACCAGCCACTCTGTGGGAGAAAGATATAGCAGTCTGCTTCCGTAAACTATACAGCCTTAGAAACCCTATGGGACAGTTTTACTCTGTCCTATAGGGTTGCTATGAGTCGGAATCAACTCAATGGCAATGTGTTTTTTGGTAAGCACTGTTTTACCTATATCCTTCAAATTTTAATATGTTGTGTTTTCATTTTTCAGTAAGCTCAAAATATCTTCTAATTTCCCTTGTGATTTCTTCTTTGACCAGTGGGTCGTGTAAGTATGTGGTTTAATTTCCAAATACTTAGGGATTCTTTTGCTATCTCTCTGTTATTGATTTCTAATCTAATTTTCTTGTGGTCAGAGAATATACTTTGTATGATTTTAATCCTTATAACATTGTTGAGGTATGTTTTATTTCCAAGAATATGGTTTATCTTGGCAAAAGTTCTGAGCACTTGAAAAGAATGCCTATTCTGCCTTATTAGGTTGGATGTTCTATAAATGTCAATTAAGTCAAAGGAATATACAAAACGCTACTAGTATTAACAATAAGTGAAGTTAGCAAAGTTGCAGGATATAAGGTCAATTTAAAAAAATCCATTGTATTTTTATGTAGTAGCAACAAAACTGGGAATTAGTTTTAAAAAAATATCATTTACAATAGCATCAAAAAATAAACTAATTAGAGATAAATTTAATAAAATATGCACAAGCCCTATACATTGAAAACTATAAAATTAGAGAAATTAAAGAAGACCTAAATAAATGGAGAGATATACCATGCTCATGGATCAGAAAACTCTAATATTATTAAGATGTGAAATCTCCCATATTGATCTATATTCAATGTAATCCCAAACAAAATCCCAGCAGCACTTTTTGTAGAAATTGATAAGATGATTCTAAAATTTATATTAAAAATGCAAAGGACTCAGAGTAGCTAAAATACAAGTCTAACTTTATTACACCTTTGTTTAAACCTTTCATTGGTTTCCCACTGCTTTCAGGAAAAAAAATGTAAATTCCTCAGCATGAAATCCAAGGCCCTTCATAGTATGAACCCTATTTATTTCTCTTGCTACGTCCACTCTTCCCTCTTACACTTTATATCATAGTCACATGGAATGAATACCAACTGCCAGAACATGCTATACTGATCATTCCTCTCTGTCTCTGCATATGTTATTCCTTCTGCATGGAATGCTCTCTCCACATTGGTCACTCTAGTAATCTATTTTTCAGGACTCGGTTCAAGGGTCAGCTACTCTGTGAACTTTCCCTGATTCCCTCAGATAAAAACAGGAACTTTATATTCTTTATATTCCTCCCAAGCACTTATAATGTACCCGTTACAACATTTATCACATTAAATAGGCGATATCTATTTACATGTTTAAGGAGCCCTCGTGGCACAATGGTTAAGCACTCAGCTGGTAACCAAAAGGTCGGCAGTTCGAACCCACCAGCTGCTCCATGGGAGAAAAGACCTGGCAATCTGTTCCAGTAAAGATTTCAGCCTAGAAAACCCTATGTGGCATTCTGCTCTGTCCTATAGGGTCGCTATGAGTTGCAATCAACTCGACAGCACACAACAACGTTTACATGTCTGTCTCCCCACTAGATTTTAAAGTTCTAGAATTCAGAGCCTGAAGCTGTCTTTTCAAGTATATACTCCAGTGCTTAAAATATTACCTGGCACAGGGCCACATAAACCAAAGCCTCCATCAGCCTAAGACCAGAAGAACTAGATGGTGCCCGGCTACCACCAATGACCGCCCTGACAAGGGACACAACAGAGAGTCCCTAATGGAGCAGGAGAAAAGTAGGGTGCAGAACTCAAATTCTAGTAAAAAGGCCAGACTTAATGGTCTGACTGACCCCGGAAGACATGACCCACGGACTCTCTGCTAGCTCAGAACTGAAACCATTCCCAAAGCCAACTCTTCAGACATAGATTAGACTGGAAGACAAAACATAAAATAATACTTGTGAAGAGTATGCTTCTTAGTTCAAGTAGATACACAAGACTACATGGGCAGCTCTTGTCCAGAGGCAGGATGAGAAGGCAGAAAGGGATAGGAGCTGACTGAATGGACACGGGAAACCCAGGGTGGAAAGGGGCGGGGGGGGGTGCTGTCATATTATATGTGCAGCAAGTAGGGTCACATAACACTGTGTGTATAAATTTTTGTATGAGACATTAACTTGAGCTGTAAACTTTCACCTAAAGCACAATTAAAAAAGAAAAAAATTACCTGGCACATAATAGATTCTCAATAAGTACTATGAAGCACTTGCATTACCAATTTGCTGTTCTGATATCCTCACAGGTTTCATCTTGGGTCACTGTGAAGACTAGCTCTAATACAGCAGCACTTAGTGCTATCTCCTCAACTTCTTTTACACAGCAATAGTGTACTCCTATATTCATAATGTAAAGAGGCCAGTCACCAACCAACTTTGAGTCCTAGTCTCCTTTCATTCATCTTCTCTCACCCTCATAATGTTAACAAATCATAGGGATCAAATGTCCCAAAAGTTTTATAACAGCATCTAACTTCCATATCTCACCTTCAAATCCAACACGCTCAAGCAGGTTCAATGGGTACCAAATTAAAGGTTTGTTCCCAACTGGAAGCAGAGGTTTGGGAATGCTGGAAGTCAGGTCTGTCATCCGAGATCCCCCTCCAACTGCCATCACTACTGCTTGAAATTCCATTTTTACAAACTGTAAACACAAAGAGAAACAATTAACAGAAAAAAAGAGGTAACAAAAGCCAAAGACACACAGTACTCATTCAATTTTATTTAGTTACTGATGTCCATGTCAAATGCATCACTTCCAACTCTAATAACTAGAGTATGAAATGCTCCTTAGCTGCAGTATAAATGTCTCCTTTATATTTTCTTACTCACTGTTGATATATACCCTCAGCTACAGCCTGGGGGGTAGGGGTGGGGGTTGGGATATGAATGAAAAAAAAAAAATCTAGCCCTTGTCCTTGAGTTTCTCACAATTAAGTGCAGAAGACAAATTTAGTAAATTGCAACCTATCATCATTAGTGCTATGGCAGAGATATATCCAAGATGCAGTGGGCATATAGTGAGGGGAACACCTAAGTCTTCCCAGAAAAGACCAGGAAGTTTTTACAAGGAGGTAATACTTGAGCTGTCTCTTGAAGAAAGAGTAAGAGTTTACCAAGTGGATGTCTGATATGTGAGTTCTTACTCTTTGAAAATTAAAACAAAACAAACAAAAAATTTCAGACTTGAATTAATAGCAGAGACCAAAACACGCTGTTGGTGTTGTTAGGTACAGTCAAGTCGGTTTCAACTCATAGCAACCCCATGTACTATAGAATGAAACACTGCCCGGTCCTGCACCATCCTCACAATCGTTGTTATGCTTGAGACCATTGCTGCAGGCACTGTTATCAATCCGTCTAGTTGAGGGTCTTCCTCTTTTTCGATGATTCTGTACTTTACTAAGCATGATGTCCTTCTCCAGGGACTGATCCCTCCTGATAACATGTCCAAAGTATGTAAGACATAGTCTTGACATCCTTGCTTCTAAGGAGCATTCTGGTTGTACTTCTTCCAAGACAGATTTATTCATTCTTTTGTCAGTCCATGATATATTCAATATTCTTCACAAGCACCACAATTCAAAGGCATCAATTCTTCCTCAGTCTTCCTCATTCATTGTCCAGCTTTCACATGCATATGATGAAACTGAAAATACCATGGCTTGGGTCAGGCGCACCTCAGTCTTCAAGGTGACATCTTTGCTTTTCAACACTTTGCAGAAGAGCTCTTTCGCAGATTTGACCAGCTCAATGCATCTGTTGATTTCTTGACTGCTGCTTCCATAGGTGTTGATTGTGGATTCAAGTAAAATGAAATCCTTGACAACTTCAATCTTTTCTCCATTTATCATGATGCTGCTTACTGGTCCTTCTTCCTAGTCATAGTCTGGAAGCTCAGCTGAAACCTGTCTGCCATGGATGAGCTTGCTAGTATCTGAATACTGGTGGCATAGCTTCCAGCATCACAGCAACATGGAAGCCCCCACAGTATGTCAAACTGACAGACACGTGGGGGCAAACATGTTGGGCCTCTGAAAAATATGAAATGACTTAAGATTTCTTCAATAATTAAGCCATCTGCTCCTGGTGGCGCAATGGTTAAGTGCTTGCCTATTAACCGAAAGTGCGTGGATTGAACTCACCACCCGCTCCAAGGGAGAAAAAGACTTGGTGATTTGCTCCCGTAAAGATTACAGCCTAGGAAATCCTAAGGGGAAGTTCTACTCTATCATATAGGGTTGCTATGAGTCAGAATCGACTCGATGGCACATACGCAACAATAAATGAAAGATATCACTATAAACACAAATGTAGACTTGTCTCTGAACCTAGATTTGCATAATCATATTGTTAATTCCTTTTTTCAAACTCAAACAGGTAATAAATGAACCTGTTTGACCTTCAAAAGAATTTCTTTACAGCAGCTACCACAGAATAGAGCCACAGTAAAAGGTCATAAATCCCTACTGATTTAAACTATATAGCAAATGATGTCTTTTTAATACAAGTGTGAAATGCAATGTTCAGGAAAAATAATTTATTTAAGACCAAACTGGCAAATAATACTGCACCTTTACCATAATTATGATCAATCCTGGGCCCCTAGCATCAATACCTACACTGCAGTGCTTACACCCAGTACACCCAGGCAGAAATGAAGGCTCCTGCACAACATCTACAACTTAAGGTATTTACCAAGTCTAAAGTACTTTAGTCTGGGAAGATGAGGAGAGGCATCCTGGAGAAATGATGCCCACACTGAGCTGTCAATGAGGAATTAGTGGAGAAAGGGAAGGAAGCATAAATGGTTAAGCACTCGGCTACTAACTGAAAGGTTAGTGGTTCAAATTCACCTTGGATGCCTCAGAAGAAAGGTCCCACAATCTACTTCTGAAAAATCACAACCATTTAAAACCCAGTGAAGCCCTGGTACTGGACAACATCAGACACACAGATCAGTGAACAGAATTGAGAATCCAGATGTAAAACTATCAACCTATGGTCAGCTGATCTTTGAGAAAGGACCAAAGGCCATTAAATGAGGAACAGATGGTCTTTTTAACAAATGGTGCTGGCAAAACTGGATGTCCATCTGTAAAAAATGAAACAGGAACCCGTATCTCACACCATACACAAAAACTAACCCAAAATGGATCAAAGACCTAAATATATAAAACCTAAAATGATAAAGATCGTGGAAGAAAAAATAGGGACAATGCTAGGAGCCCTAATACATAGCATATATACAGTACAAACCATACCAACAATGCAAAACACCAGAAGACAAACTAGATAAACAGGAGCTCCTAAAAATTAAACACTTAAGCTCATCAAAAGACTTCACCAAAACAGTAAAAAGAGAACCTACAGACTGGGAAAAAAATTTTGGCTACAACAGATTCGACAAGTCTAATCTCTAAAATCTACAGAATACTTCAACACCTCAATAACAAAAAGACAAACAATCCAATTAAAAAATGGGCAAAGGATAGGAACAGACACTTCACCAAAGAAGACATTCAGGCGGCTAAAAGACACATGTGGAAATGCTCACGATCACTAACCATTAGAGAAATGCAAATCAAAACTACAATGAGATACCAACTCACCCTGACATTAACGGCACTAATCAAAAAAACAGAAAATAACAAATGTTGGAGAGATTGTGCGGAGACTGGAACTCTTATGGACTGCTGGTGGGAATGCAAAATGATACAATCACTATGGAAAACAATATGGTGCTTCCTTAAAAAGCTAGAAATAGAAATACTGTATGATCCAGCAATCCCAGTCCTAGGAATATATCCTAGAGAATTAAGAGCTGGCACACGAATAGACATAGGCACACCCATGTTCACTGCAGCATCATTCACAATAGCAAGAAGATGGAAACAGCCTACGTGCCCATCAACAGATGAATGGATAAACAAACTATGGTACATACATACACCGGAATACTAGGCAACAATAAAGAACAATAATGAATCCACAAAACATCTCACAACATGGATGAATCTGGAGGGCATTATGCTGAGTGAAATAAGTCAATCACAAAAGGACGAATACTGTATGCGACCACTACTATAAAAAGTCAAGACAGGTTTACGCACAGGAAAAAAAAATTTTTGATGGTCAAGTGGGATGGGGGGAGTGAGGAGGGGTAATCACTAACTAGATAGTAGACAAGTGTTAGCTTTGGTGAAGGGAAAGATAACACACAATATAGGGGAAGTCAGCACAACTTGACCAAGGCAAAGTCATAGAAGCTTCCTAGATACATCCAAATACCTTGAGTTACTGGGGCTGAAGGCTGGGGACCATGGTCTTGGGAGACATCTAGGTCAACTGGCATAACATAGTTCATAAAAAAAATGTTCTACATTCTACTTTGGTGAGTAGCATCTGGGATGTTAAAAGCTTGTGAGGGGCCATCTAAGATACATCTATTCATTCCATCCTGTCTGGAGCAAAGGAGAATGAATAAAATCAAAGACACAAGGAAAATATTAGTCCAAAAAACTAATGGACCATATGAACCACAGCCTCCACCAGCCTGAGCCCAGAAGAACTAAACGGTGCCTGGCTACCACCACTGACGGCTCTGACAGGGATCACAACAGAGGGTCCTGGACAGAAAGCGAGAAAAATGTAGAACAAAATTGAAATTCACAAAAGACCAGATTTACTGGTCTGACAGACTAGAGGAACCTCAGAGATCATGGCCCTCAGACACCCTGCTAACTCAGAACTGAAGCCACTCTGAAGTCCACCTTTCAGCCAAAGATTAAACAGGCCTAGAAAACAAACAATACACATGAGGAACATGCTTCATAGTTTAATCAAATATACAGGACCAAATGGACAATACCCGCCCAAAAGCAAAGACCAGAAAGCAGGAACAGGAAAACTGAACCAACAGACATGGGGAACCTGGGGTATAAAGGGAAAGGGGGAAGGGGGCTGACACAATGTGGGGGTTGCAACCAATGTGACAAAACAATTTGTGCATAAATTTTTGAATGAGAAACTAATTTGCGCTATAAACTTCCACCTAAAGCACAATTAAAAAAAAAAAAAACCTACGGAGCACAGTTCTACTCTGAAACACATGGGGTCACCATGAGTCAGAGTCAAACTAGATTGCAACCGGTTTAAACAAAGGAAACAACATATAACAAGGTGCAGAGGTACCGTAATTTCAATCCCAGCAAACAATGCCTCAGATTAGAATGTAACTTCAATCTGGCCCTATACAATTCCCATCACACCTGATATTAAGAGCACTGGACCCTTAAGAGTCAAAAGACCTGAGTTTGAATTCTGACATTTAAAACTTTCATGGTCCTCAGTTTCTCATCTATAAAACAAGGAACTCCTTCTTCAAACAAAAATACTACTTAGTACACGCAGCTCAACCATGTATATGAGACTAAATGGACACACCAGCCCAGGGGCAAGGACAAGATGGCAGGAGAGGACAGGAAAGCTGGTAATGGGGAACCCAAGGTCGAGAAGGGGAGAGCATTGACACGTCATGGGGTTGGCAGCAAGCACCACAAAACAATATGTGTATTAACTGTTTAATGAGAAATTTGCTCTGTAAACCTTCATCTAAAACACAATAAAACAAAACAAAACAAAAAAACATTACTTATAAGCCCAATGTCTTAGTCATCTAGTGCTGCTGTAACAGAGATACCACAAGTGGATGGCTTTAACAAAGAGAAATTTATTCTCTCACAGTCTAGTAGGCTATGAGTCCCAATTTAGGGCATCAGTTCCAGGGAAAGGCCTTCTCTGTCAGCTCCAGAGGAAGGTCCTTGTCTTCAGTCTTCCCTTGGTCTGGGAGTGTCTCAGCGCAGGAACCTCAGGTCCAAAGGACGCGCTCTGTTCCTGGTGCTGCTTTCTTGGTGGTATGAGGTCCCCATGTGTCTCTGCTCCCTTCTCTCTTTTATATCTCAAAAGAGATTGGCTTAAGACACTATCTAATCTCTTAGACCTCATCCGTAGAACTGTCACTAATCCATCTTATTACATCACAGTGATAGAGTTTACAACACATCAGGAAGTCACATCAGATTACAAAATGGCACACAATCATAGAATATTGGGAATCATGACCCAGCCAAGTTGACAGATATTTTTGGGTGACATAATTCAATCCATGACACCCAACAACTTGTACAATATAGAGTGCCCTCTCATTGCAAGTTAACATGGATTTGTGGGAAAATGCCAACCAAGGAAAGTGAAACCCTCTCCAACTGGCCTCCCCTAATCCAGGAGATGGAGCCCTGGTAACGCAGTGATTAAGAGCTCAGCTACTAACCAAAAGGCTGGCAGTTCGAATCCACCAGTCGCTCCTTGGAAACTCTATGGGGCAGTTCTACTCTGTCCTATAGGGTTACTACGAGTCAAAATCAACTCAACGGCAACAGGTTTGGTTTGGGTTTACTCCAGGACAGAGGTCCTTTCCCAGAACTTTAGGACTCCACAGAGCAGAGTATGAAAACCAAGGACCATGACTGCATTCAGCTCTAACATTGTACTATTCTATGAGGTAAGTGCTCCAAGCTGCGTCTCAACAGGCCTCCTCATCAGCTTTCCATGCAGTCCACAGCCAGAGACATCACTTACCACAGCTCACTTCTATATTAACGGCACTATACTAAGTACTGGGCATCCCAACAGCAGTAAAGCTCACAGCATCAGAAGCAAGAAGGTATGCCTCAAGAATATTCTATGAAGCACCCAAGTGCACATTATTAAAATTGGCCCTATACTTATATAGACTTCTATAACCCTGACCAAAGAAAATACTAGGGCCTCTAACCAGTTTGTTCTGGTTCAAACCCCGCGCTAAGAACTTGTTCTGACAAGTTCCCTGCAGAGAATTTGCACTTCCACCGCAGATATACTGAATCAGAATCTACATTTTAACACGATCTCCAGGTGATTCTTATGTATAACTTCCTGGGGACTTGTTAGAACCGTAAATTCTTAGCAGGGGTTCCAACCAGAATCGGTTGGAAACTGGACAAACAGGCAGATACAGGACCAAAAGTATGATTTTAACTCCACCATGATCTTCAGCATGTTCTTATACCCACAGACTTTTATGTATATTGTCTGCTTTTCTTAGAACACCCTTTTTCCTTCCTTCCCTTTCTCCCACTAACTCCTCACTGGCAACTCAGCATGGGCATTGTTTCTCCAGCACGCCTTTCCTGATCTTCCCAGACTAAAGCACTCTGGGCTTACACAGCACTCTCCACTCTCCTCTCGTGACACTTCATTCATTCAGTAAACATTTATTCAGCACTACCATGTATCAAGAATTTTGCTAGGTGCCAGAGATTATAAAGATGAGTAAGACATCCCTGATCATAAGAGTTAGGGGAGGAGCGGGGGGAATATGTAAATGAAAGACAGAAATAAAGCGTTACAAGGACAGTGGGAACACAAAGGGAGAAGTGATTAGTTGTATCTGGAGTGGCAGGAAAAGTGCTGAACCTTAGAGGATGAGCAGCTACTGGAAAAATAAACAGAAATGCTGTTGTTGTTGTTAGGTGCCATTGGGTCAGTTCTCACTCCCTGCGACCTTATGTACAACAGAACAAAACACTGCCCAGTCCTGTGCCATCCTCATAATCATTGCTACGTTTCAGCCCACTGTTGCAGTCATTGTGTCAATCCATCTCATTGAGGGTCTTCCTCTTTTTCACTGACCCTCTACTTTACCAAGCATGATGTTCTTCTCCAGGGACTGGTCCCTCCTGATAACATGTCCAAAGTAAGCAAGACGGAGTCTCGCCACCCTTGCGTTTAATGAGCATTCTGGCTGTACTTCTTTCAAGACAAATTCGTTTCTTCTTCTGGCAGTCCATGGCATATACAATATTCTTTGCCAACGCCATAATTCAAATGCATCAATTCTTCTTCGGTCCTCCTATTCATTGTCCAGCTTTTGCATGCATATGAGGCCACTGAAAATACTATGGCTTGGGTCAGGTGCAACTTACACTTCAAAGTGACATCTCTGCTTTTTAACATTTTAAAGAGAAAGTCTTTTGCAGCACCTTTGCCCAATGCAATGCGTCATTTGATTTCTTGGCTGCTGCTTCCATAGGTGTTGACTGTGGATCCAAGTAAAATGAAACCTTTGACAACTTCAATCTTTTCTCAATTTATCATGATGTTGCTTATTAGTCCAGTTGTGAAGATTTGTTTTAAGTTGAGGTGTAATCCATACTGAAGGCTGTGGTCTTTGATCTTCATCAGTAAGTGCTTCAAGTCCTCTTCGTTTTCAGCAAGGAAGGTTGTGTCATCTACATATCACAGGTAGTTAATTAGTCTTCCTCCAGACCTGATGCCCTGTTCTTTTTCATATAGTCCAGCTTCTTGGAATATTTGCTCAGCAGACAGACTGAACAAATATGGTGAAAAGATACAACCCTGGCTCACACCTTTTCTGATATTAAAAACAGGAATGCTAGGTAGGGAAAAAGGACAGTCCAAGCAGTGGGAGAAATAAGTAGAGTCATGAAATAGCCTGATAAGCTCAGAAACAGCCAGTTCTGTAGTCGAGTATGGTTAGTGCAAAAAAGGGGGAAGGGTGGCCCAAGTAAGGACGTGGGCAGTACAGCCTGATGGGTACGTTCACAGAGCCTAGAGTCAGAGTGCCTGGGTTTGAATTCTAGCTCTACCATTTATTAACTATGTGAACTAGGGCAAGTTACATAACTTTTCTATGCCTCAGTTGTCTTCATTTACAAGATGAGGATAATTACAGCTTCTACTTCACAGAGTTCTTGTGAAGATTAAATGAATTAACGTATGTGCAAAACACAAAATAAAGTCCACCACATGGCAAGCACTATGTAAGTGTTTGACATTATTGATCAGAAGGTAGATCATGGAAAGCCGTCAGTACCAATTGAACCATGCTGTTTCATAATTCTTGCTTCCTAGGATGTGCTTCTCCTATGCGTAGTAATCACCTATTCAACTTTAAAGACTCAACTCAAGAATCATTTTGCCTATAACGCCATTCCTAAACCCTTTCCCCTGGGTGCATCCACTCTACCACGTACATGTGTTTAAATATTTCTTTCCTGTGAGTTCCCTGAAGGTGAGGACTGTGTGTTAGCCATCACTGTATTCCCAATAACAGAATGTCTGCCAGATGCCAGACACTGAATCAGCGTTTATGGAATGAGGATCTGTGACCCTCACAATAACCCTGTATAAGAGCCACGCTCAAACAGGTGCAGAAGGGACATCAGAACCCAAGTTTGCAAGACCTGAGGTTCCTGTTCTCAATGAAGTTATGTTCTCTGGTTGGTAATCATGAACACAACTAACCGTGATAGGAGGCAGACTGTGTCAAATGCCACAACTCTGGTGTGATGGGAATCAAGGCAATGAGTCTTGCTAGCCTCCCAAGCTTTAGAGGGGGTGTCCACGGCATCCCAGACATACCTCCATCATGACATTCATAGCCTTCACCTGTTGTAAACAGATAAACCATTTTATCATAATTGGTCTCTTATCCCACTATGTGCTGCTTGGGGCAGGGATCTTACTTTACTCCCCTTTGTATTTCATTGCCCTGCACCTAAACAACAACAACAAAAAAATCCCATGGGTTAAAGAGTAGAACTGCTCCGTAGAGTTTGGTATTATAAATGAATGAAGGGCTGAAGTGAAAAGAGTTCAGGGACTGTGCTAAGGGAATCTGGTCCCGGGTCTGGTGCTCAGTCGCTGTGACTTCGAGCAGATCCTCCCCTTTCCGAAACTCAGTTTCTCCAACTGTTGCATGATGTGGTAGACTCGGGTTCTCTCCAAACTCCCTTCTACTTCGGGCAGTTGGCCCCATGGCCCGGTCGGGCCGGACTCGCTGGCGAGGAGCTCGGCTGCGCGGTCCATGGGGGCTCTGCATTGCCAACCACCTCCTTCGGGCCCAACCCGGCCCGACTCGAGGAGCCCTCCTCCCTCAGGGGAAGCTGGACCGAGCGGCCCTGCTGCACTGCTCACCCCCACCAGCCGGCTAGTCCACGGCCTGCCAGCCCAGAAGCCGCAGCTTTACCTCGGCTCCCGGCGCGCAGTAACCGCTCCCAGCGCTCCCCACGTTCCCCACGCCGCCTCTGACTGACAGCCCAATGGCGCCGGCGCACGATGGCCGAGCGGATCGATGGGACGCACTGAGCAGGCCCTGGGAGAAGGGACGAGCACCGAGCGATGGATGAGAGAGGATCTGGACGCAGACCTAGGAGAGGGAAAGGGAGAGGGAGAGGGAGAGGGAGGGGGTGGGGCCGGAGGGGCGGAGCCTCCGAGGAGTAGTGCTCTCTCGCGTTCTTTCACAGAGCATCAACGTCCACTGAATGTCCCGCTCAAACCAGGACGCCGGGAATCTAAAAGGAACAAATTACCATCTCTCCCCTCAGGGAGTTCCCATTCTACGACGTGGCCCCTGCTACCACTGTCTGAAAAGAGAGCTCACTGGGGGCCGCAATTATTGGCTAGCCAGTGAAGAAATCACTGAATGACGTTGTAGGCCAGGGCTTGCTATATGCTTGACGTCTAACATAGCTGCTCATGTCAGTGTTCCGAACCAGAATATCCTGGTTCTGAAAGCATCCAACTGTAGCCATCAAAGGAGGAGGGGTTGGAAGTTGGTGAAGGCCTCACTAAGAAGGTGACATTGAACAATGGCTTGAAGAGAGTCAGATGGGTATATTGGGGAAGACTGTCCCAAGAAAAGGAGACGGCCAGTGCAAAGGCCCTAAAGTGATATTGCATGTCCAAGGAACAGCAAGGAGGCCTGTGTGGCTGATGTGAACTAAGCCAGAGGAGGAATGAAGACTGGCAGAGGAGGTACCAGAGGCAAGGGTGGTGGAGATGGTGGAGAGTTCAGATCCTGTGGGACCTGTAGGCCATTGTGATGACTTTGAATTTTTCTGTGGGATAGGAAGCTACCAGAGATTGTTGAGCAGAGGAGGAACATGATATAGCAGATTTTTAAAGAATTACTCTGGTTGCTGTATTGAGAATAGACTCTGGATGCAAGGAGACCGCTCGAGGCTGCAACTGTATGAGAGATTCCAGACACCTGTATGGACAACCCCCAACTGTGAGATAACAATAAACTAATTGTTTTAAGCACTACATTTTAGGGTGGTTTGTTATACTATAGTATATAACTGAACAATGGTCATTGTCTTCTTCCTACATAATTTCTGCAATCTCCTAATCTTTGGCGGGGGGCTCCTCTTTTTGTATCCATCTCTTAAATCTTTAGAGTTGCTTTAGCTCTCTGCCAGTTACGAGGGAGTCAAATTTACGTCATGAAAATAAAGGAGTTTGACTTCATTCAACAATGTTAATTGTGTGCCTAATATGTGTAATGCACTATCTTAGATGCTAGGTGCTGGGGATACTGTTGTACAGGAGTCAATGAGAGATTTGTAATTTTTCCCATGTCAGAAGAAAAGGAGTTCAGCTTAGATCCTGCTAACAAAAGACCTGATGTTCTTATTCATAAAGCCAGCCTATCCCTGCCCTGCCTCTCCTTTATTTTGGATGTTGATGATCAGTTATTGAATACTTATTCATTTTAACCCTAATATAATATGGAATGTATAGATAAGGGGAAGCTATGGAATAATTGATTCTGTTGCAGAAGGCCTAAAACCTGGCTCCCCTTCTTTCCTCAGTATGATTCTCTCTCTTCTTAGCACTGGCTCAAGCAAACAGAAGCCTTGAGATTTACAGCATGCTTTTGAGGTGAGAACTAGTTATGAGGTAAAAATAGAATTCGGCCTTACATGTCTGTCATCCATTTTAAATGCTCATGTTTAAACTAGCAAATGTTTTCAGGGAACTAGAGGGATTTCTACTTTACTCATTGAGGAAAGTTGGTGAAGGACTGCTTCAGTTTAAACTCACTTTAAATTATTCCCTTAGAACAGCAGTTCTCAAACTTTTTGGTCTCTGCACTCTGAAAAATAAGTGAGTACCCTAAATAGCTTTTGTTTTTATGGGCTATATCTATCAATATTTACCATACTAAAAATTCAAATGGAAAAAAAATTTTAAATATGTATTAATTTTTAAAATAACAATAATAAACCATTATATGGTTACTTACATTTTTATTAAAAAAATTGTTTTTAAAACAAAAAAATTTAGTGAGAGGAGTGGCATTGTTCTACAGTTTTACAAATCTCTTTAATCTCTGGCTTAATAAGAAACAGCTGGATTCTCCTAGCTGTTGCAATATTTTGTTTTGGTTGCATTATATGAAAAAAATATGACCTCACAGATACATAGCTGGAAACATGAGAAGTATTTTAATAGCCTTTTCAGATAATTGTACATATACTTCTTTGATACTATACCAAAACTCAATAATTGGTAGTTTGTTAAAGGTTAATTGCAATGTGGAATCTGAAATGATATCGTGGTGGGAAAACTGCGCTGAGGGTCCAGGACACTGACCACATCTCTTCTCCTGAACTTTCCTCCCTATAAGTCAAACCATATTATTATCCTACATGCATTGTGCTTAGGAACACAGTAAGCACTTAATAAATGATTACTGAATATAGGCTGTTTCCTGTAATGTTTGTTTCCTGTTCACAATGATTATTTCTCATTTATTCCCCAAGGGATATTTGTGTGTGTGTTTGAATGTGTTTGTGTGTGGTGGGGTAATAGTTTAAGAAAGGCAATCTCTAAAGTTCCTTCTGAACTGTGGGAGACAAAAGAAACCTTTCAAAAGTTGGGCCTTGGCTCAGAAGTACTCTTCCCACGGTCTGCTAGAGATCTCCCTTTGGGGATTTGCTGGCCACGTCACAATACTCATCCACTCCATTTGGCTGTAGACTAGTCAGTGGGGCAGGGGATTATTATTTTTAGAGTGCTGAGTGAAAGGTAAAAATGAAAGGGGAAACTCTACATTGGCAGTCAATTGCAGGCCCTAAAATGTTTGCGTTTTATTTTTGTGTGTAAGCTCAGCAATTGCCTAATAGAGTCACGATAAGTTAAAAAGCAAATGAAGCAACAGTGTTTATCTAAGGAGCTTGGAAAGAATCCTTATGAATTAGAACTTCACTATTTGTTTTCAAGCACACAGATTTTTCACAGTTGGTGGTTTTCAAGGTCAGGATCTGGACTTCATGTTCTAAACGGATGGGTCAATTTTAAAAATATATAATTTTATCAGTTCAATTGTTTTCCCCTTATTGAAAACAGTAACAACTGTTCAGATAGCTGGTTTTCACTTATTTTTAAATTGGAAAGTATGACTTATCAGCCACAATTCATTTATTCATTCAACAACATACATATTGAGTACCTGCTATGTGCCAAGGACAGTTTTAGGCTCTTGGGATACGTTAGTGAACAAAATAAAGATCTTACCCTCATGAAGCTTACGCCCCAACAGGGAGAGGCAGTATAACTTATACAGAATGTTGAATAATAAATAAGCAAATTTTATAGTATATTAAAATGTTTGATAAGTGCTTTGGGAATAGGAAAAAAGCTGGGCAGAGAGGAGTGGCAGGGAGAGGGAGAACACCACCTTGACAGCCGTAAGGTTTTAGAGTTTTATAGAGGCTATCAGAGTCCCTGGGTGGTATAAATGGTAGGCATTTGGCTACTAACCGAAAGGTTGGCTGTTCAAACTCACCCAGGCATGACTTAGAAGACAGGCCTGGTCATCTGCTTCGAAAAGGTCACGGCCATGAAAACCCTATAGAGCGGAGTTCTACTTTGTTGCTCAACTCAATGGCAACTGGTTTGGTTTTTTGGTTCAGAGGCTATCAAAATTTGGGACTTGTGTCTCAGTTATATCTTGCACAACTTTCTATTTAGTAATCTTTGAAGCAAATACAAAAGAACAAGTGATATCAGGGAAATTGCTAGAGTGAAGTCCTTTGAAAATTCTCTTCTCCATAAAAGCAATGAAAACACTGTCAAAATTTATCAGCATCAACTTTTTCAGAACTCTGGAAATTAATCAAAGGCTTACAATAATCTGGGGAGCATATTTTCAAGAAAAATAATTGAATCTTGGTAAGAACAATAAGGAGCCCTGGTGGTGCAGTGGTTAAGCGCTTGACTGCTAACTGGAAGGTCAGCAGTTCAAACCCACCAGCTGCTCCACAGAAGAAAGATGTGGCAGTCTACTTCTGTAAAGATTATACCCTTGGAAACTCTATGGGGCAGTTCTACTCTGTCCTATAGTGTTGCTATGAGTTGTAATCAACTCGATGGCAACAGGTTTGGTATTTTTTTGGTTTTAAGAACAGTAAGCTTTGTGGTGTTTTAACTTGCCTTATCCCCATCCCTCCCTGACCAGCTCTATGGAGGCTTGAAAACCTACACCCACCATTATGGTGAAAACCAGCAGCCTAGAAGCCACTGAAGGGAGCAGAATGAAATTAGAGCCCCTTTAAAGTCCCATTTCACAGAGAATTGTCATTATTTGACCTGTATGGTGGTTCCCTGGAAGACCCCCCTCACAACTATGTGGAAACTAAACAACACACTTCTAAATAATCAATAGGTCAAAGGAGAAATCACAAGGAAATTAAAAAATACTTTGAGATAATAAAACAAAAACACAACATACCAAAACTTATGGGATACAGTAAAAGCAGTGCTCAGAGGAAAATGTAGCTGTAAATGTCTACAACAAAAAAGAAGAAAAATCTCAAATCAATAACTTAACCTTCCATCTTAAGACATTAGAAAAATAAAACCAAACTAAATCCAAAGCAAGCAGAGGAAGGGAAAAAAAAAAAAAAAGATTAGAGTAGAAATTAATGAAATACAGACTAGAAAAACAATAGAGAAAACCAGAAAAACCAGAAGTTCGTCCTTTGAAAAGATCAACAAAATTGACAAAACTTTAGCTAGACTGACCAAGAAGAAAAAGAGAGAAGAACCAAATTATTAAAATCAGGAATGAAAGAGAGGATATCATTACGAACTTTACAGAAATAAAAGTATAAGAGCATACTATGAACAATTGGAGGCTTGGTGGTGCAGTGGTTTAGAGCTCAGGCTGATAACCAAAATGTTGGCAGTTCAAATCCAGCAGCCGCTCCTTGGAAACCCTATGGAGCCATTCAACTCTGTCCTATAGGGTTGCTATGAGTCGGAATTGATTCGACAGCAACGGGTTCCACGGGTTTATGAACAATTATACGCTAACAAATTAGATAATCTAGATGAAATGGACAAATTACTAGGTAGATACACACCACCAAAAATGACTCAAGAAGGAATAGAAAATCTGAATAGACCTACAACAAGACTAATAATCAAAAAACTTTCCACAAAGAAAAATTCAGGCTCAGATCACTTCACTGGTGAATTGTGCCAAACATTTAAAGAATTAACATCAATCCTTCACAAACTTTAAAAAAAGAATTTGTGAATACTTCCCAACTAATCTTATGAAACCATTATTATCCTGATACAAAAAACAGACAAGCACATTACAAAAAAAGAAAACTACACACCAATATCCCTTCGGAATATATAGGCAATATTACTCAACAAAATACTAGCAAACTGAATTCAGCAACATATAAAAAGAATGACACACCTTGATCAAGCAGTAGTTATCCTAGGAATGCAAGTTTAGTTCAACATACAGAAAATCAATCAATGTAATACACATATTAACAGAACAAAGAGGGTGACACGCACACAATTACTTCAACAGACATAGAAAAGCGTTTGATAAAATCCAACACCCTTCATAATAAAAACACTCAATAAACTTGGATAGGAAGAGAACTTCCTCAACCTGATAAAGGACATGTATGAAAAACCCACACCTAACATCATACTTAACGGTAAAAGATGAAAGCTTTTCCTCTAAGATCAGGAACAAGACGAGGATGCCTACTCTCACCACTTCCATTCAACACTGTACTAATGGTTCTAACCTGCCAATTAGGCAAGAAAAAAAGAAATAAAAGGCTACCAGATTGGAAAGGAAGAAGTAAAACTATGTCCATTTGCAGATGAAATTATCTTGTATATAGAGAATCCTAAGGCATACATACACACACACACACACACACACACACACACACCACACACACACCAATCAAAAATGATTAGAGCCAATAAATGAACTTAACAAGGCTATAGGATTCAAGATGAAATTTAGAAATCAGTTGTATACACTAGCAATGAACAATCAGAAAATGAAATTAAGAAAACAATTCTATTTACAATTGCACCAAAAAGAATAAAATACTCGGAGTAAATTTAACCAAAAAGTTCCAGACTTGTGCCCTGGAAAGTGCAAGACATCACTGGAAGAAATTAAAGAAGACCTAAATACAAGGAAAGACATCCCGTGTTCATGGATTGGAAGACTTAATATTGCTAAGATGGTAATATTCCACAAATTTATCTATAGATTCAATGTAATCCCTGTCAAAATCCCAGCAGCCTTATTTATTTATTTATTTTTGCAGCAATTGACAAGTCATTCCTAACATTCAAATGGAAATGCAAGAGACCCAGAATGTTGTTGTTAGGTGCTGTCCAGTTGGTTTCGACTCATAGCAATCCTATGTACAACAGAGTGAAACACTGCCCAGTCCAACACCATCTTAACAATCATTGCTATGCTTGAGCCCATTGTTGCAAACACTGTGTCAATCCATCTTGTAAAGAGTCTTCCTCTTTTTCGCCAACCCTCTACTTTACTAAGCATGATGTCCTTCTCCAGGGACTGGTCCCTCCTGATAACATGCTCAAGGTACGTGAGATGAAGTCTCATCATCCTCACTTCTAAGGAGCGTTCTGGCTGTACTTCTTTCAAGACAGATTTGTTCATTCTTCTGGCAGTCCATGGTGTGTTCAATATTCTTTGCCAACGAAAAATTCAAAGATGTCAATTCTTCTTCCCTCTTCCTTATTCATTGTCCAGCTTTCTAGTGCATATGGGGTGATTGAAAATACTATGGATTGGGACAGGTGCACCTTAGTCCTCAAAGTGACATCTTTGCTTTTTAACACTTTGAGATCTTTTGCAGCAGATTTGCCCAATGCAATTAATGTGTCATTTGATTTCTTGACTGCTGTTCCATGGGCATTGATTGTGGATCCAAGTAAAATGAAATCCTTGACAACATCGATATTTCCTCCGTTTATCATGATGATGCTTATTGGTCCAGTTGTGAGGATTTTTGTTTTATGTTGAAGTGCAATGCGTACTGAAGGATTTGATCTTTGATCTTCGTGAGTAAGTGCTTCAAGTCCTCTTCACTTTCAGCAAGCAAGTTTGTGTCATCTGCACAGTCTTCTTCATATAGTCCAGCTTCTTGGATTATTTGCTCAGCATACAAATTGAGTAAGTATAGTAAAAGAATACAACTCTGATGCACAGCTTTCCTGACTTTAAACCACACAGTATCCCCTCTTGATCTATGTACAGGTTTCTCATGAGAATAATTAAGTGTTCTGGAATGCTGATTCCTTCATAATGTTATACATAATTTGTTATGATCCACACAGTCCAATACCTTTGCATAGTCAATAAAACATAGGCAAACATCTTTCTGGTATTCTCTGCTTTCAGCCAAGACCCACCCGACATCAGCCATGATATCCCTCGATCCACATCCTCTTCTGAATCCCATTTGAATTTCTGGCAGTTCCCTGTTGACGTACTGCTGCATCTGCTTTTGAACGATCTTCAGCAAACTTTTACTTTGGTGTGATATTAATGACATTGTTCGATAATTTCTGCATTCGGTTGGATCACCTTTTTTTTTTTAAATAAACTTTTTATTTTAAAACACTTTTAGATTTAGAGAAACATTGTGAAAATAATGCAGAGTTCCCATATATGGTTGGATCACTTTTCTTTGGAATAGGTGTAAATATGGATCTCTTGTCGGTTGGCCAGGTAGCTTGTCTTCCAAATTTCTTGTCATAGACAAGTGAGCAATCCAACACTGCATCCGTTTGTTCAAACATCTCAATTGATATTCTGGCAATTCCTGGAGTCTTGTTTTTCACCAATGCCTTCAGTGCAGCTTGGACCTCTTCCTTCAGTACCATCAGTTCCTAATCATATGTTACCTCCTGAAATGGTTGAACGTTGACCAATTCTTTTTGGTATAGTGATTCTGTGTATTCTTTCCATCTTTTGATGCTTCCTTCATCGTTTAATATTTTCTCCGTAGAATACTTCAATATTGCAACTCAAGGCTTGAATTTTTTCTTCAGTTCTTTTGCTTGAGAAATGCCGAGTATGTTCTTCCTGTTTGGTTTTCCAAAATTTCATATACAAGTAAAAATTTTGCTGAAGATCATTCAAAAGTGGTTGCAGCAGTACGTCTACAGGGAACTGCCAGAAATTCAAGCCACATTTAGAAGAGGACTTGGATCAAGGGATATCATTGCTAATGTCAGATGGATCTTGGCTGAAATCAGACAATACCAGAAAGATGTTTACCTGTGTTTTATTGACTATGCAAAGTTATTGGACTGTGTGGATCATAACAAATTATGGATAACATTATGAAGAATGGGAATTTCCAGAACACTTAATTGTGCTCATGAGAAACCTGTACATAGACCAAGAGGTGTCGCAGCAGCGACGGTAATTGGGACAGCGAAGACAGTAACCAACTGCACAACTCTTACAGAGAAGTGGGGCCAGGAGGGTCACCCTGAGGAGTCGACCCCCACTTCAGTCCCAGGAGTTTATTTTATAGTCAATACAGCAAGCGATAAAGCAATTAACATAACAATGGGCTTTGGGAGTGGGCAAGGGAGAAGGAATTCAGGTAAACAAGTTAATCAGTAAAGGGACAATAGGTTTGGGAAAACACATCCGGATAAGTCTTGACATGTTGGAGCCAGGTCTCAACATGCTGTGCAGCATAGAGGCCTGTGGGGGCTGCAGTTGTCAATAGTGCAGCCATGTTTAAATGGCATATATCCCCACAAAGAGGTAGTTGTTCGAATAGAACAAGGGGACACTGCCTGTTTTAAAATGAAGAAAGGTGTGCATCAGGGTTGTATCCTTTCACCATACTTATTCAATCTGTATGATGAGCAAATAATCCGAGAAGCTGGACTGTATGAAGAAGAACATGGCATCCGGGTTGGAGGAAGACTCATTAACAACCTGCCTTATGCAGATGACACAACCTTGCTTGCTGAAAGTGAAGAGGACTTGAAGGACTTACCGATGAAGATCAAAGACTTCAGCCTTCAGTATGGATTACAGCTCAACGTAAAGAAAACAAAAATCTTCACAACTGGACCAATAAGCAACACCATGATAAATGAAGAAAAGATTGAAGTTGCCAAGGATTTCATTTTACTTGGACCCACCATCGATGCCCATGGAAGCAGCAGTCAAGAAATCAAATGACGCATTGCATTGGGCAAATCTGCCACAAAAGACCTCTTTAAAGTGTTAAAAAGCAAAGATGTGACTTCGAGGACTAAAGTGCACCTGAACCAAGCTATGGTATTTTCAATCGTCTCATATGCATGTGATAGCTGGACAATGAATAGGGAAGCCTAAAGAAAAATTGATGCCTTTGAATTAGGGTGAGGAATATTGGATATACCATGGACTGCCAGAAGAATAAACAAGTCTATCTTGAAAGAAGTACAGCCAGAGTGCTCCTTGGAAGTGAGGATGGCAAGGCTTCGTCTCCTGTACTTTGGACATGTTATCAGGAGGGATCAGTTCCTAGAGAAGGACATCGTGCTTGGTAAAGTATAGGGTCAGTGAGAAAGGGGGAGACACTCGATGGGATGGATTGACACAGTGGCTGCAACAATGGGCTCAAACATAGCAATGGCTGTGAACATGGCACAGGACCGGGTGGTGTTTCCTTCTGTTGTACATAGGGTTGCTGTGAGTCAGACCCAACTCGACAGCACCTAACAACAACAACATCACACCACATACAAAAATTACCTCCAAACGGATCAAAGACCTAGATGTAGTATCTAATACTATAAAACTCTTAGAAGAAAACATAGGCATAAATCTTTGTGAGCAGGTTAGGCAATAGTGTCATAGATATGACACCAAAATCACAAGCAACCAAATAAAAAATAGATAAATTGGACTTTATCAAAAATAAAAACTTTGGTGCTTTAAAGGACACTATCGAAGAAAGTCAGAAGACAACCTACAGAAAGGAAGACCATATTTGTAAATCACACACCTCATAGTTGTTGTTGTTAGGTGCCAACGAGTAGGTTCTGACTCATACTGACCCTAGGTACAATAGAATGAAATGCTGCCCAGACCTGCACTATCCTCACAATCATTGATGTTTGAGTCCATAGTTAGAACCACTGTGACAATCCCCCGGTTGAGGTTCTTCCTCTTTTTCACTTTCTTTTTTTCTATCTCATAAGGGCCTAATATCCAGAATGTACTGTATTAAGAACTAATACAACTCAACAAGAACAAAAACCAAATAACCCATTTAAAAAAAAGGGAAAGGATTTGAATAGACATTTCTCCAAAGAAGATATATACTTGGCCAATAAGCACATAAAAAAACCACTCAACACTATCAGTCATTGTACCAATTGCTGTGGAGTCAATTCTGATTCATGGAGGCCATATGTGTTTCACAGTAGAACTGTGCTCCATGGGGTTTTCAACGACTGTGATCTTTCAGAAGTAGATTGCCAGGTCTTTCTTCTGAGGCACCTATGGGTGGATTTGAACCAACAACCTTTTGGTTAGTAGCTGATGGCTTAACCTTTTGCTCCACCCCGGGACTCATCAGTCATTAGGGAAATGCAAACCAAAACCACAATGAGATACCCACTAGGACAACTATAATAAAACAAGAATAATAAAAAAGATAATAAAAAGTGTTGGTTAGGATGTGGAGAAATTGGAAACCTCATACATTGCTAGTGGGCATGTAAAGTGGTTCAGCTGCTTTGGAAAACAACTTGGCAGTTCCCTCCCAATTTTTTTTTTTTATTGTGCTTTAGATAAAAGTTTACAGAGCAAATTCATTTCTCATTAAACAATTGATACACATATAGTTTTGTGACATTGGTTGCCAACCCCATGATGTGTCAACACTCTCCCCTTCTCGACCTTGGGTTCCCCATTGCCAGATTTCCTGTCCCCTCCTGCCTTCTCGTCCATACCCCTGGGCTGGTGTGCCCATTTAGTCTCATTTTGTTTTATGGGCCAGTCTAATCTTTGGCTCAAAGGTGAAGTAAGTCTGGTCTTTTTTTGTGAGTTAGATTTTTGTTCTACATGTTTCACCAGCTCTGTCTGGGACCCTCTATTGTGATCCCTGTCTGAGCAGTCAGTGGTGGTAGCCGGCTACCAGATGGTTTTGCTGCACTCAGTCAGGTGGAGGCTGTGGTAGTTGTGGTCCATTAGTCCTTTGGACTAATCTTTCCCTGTGTCTTTGGCTTTCTTCTTTCTCCCTTGCTCCCGAAGAGGTGAGACCAGTGGAGTATCTTAGATGGCCGCTCACAAGCTTTTAAGACCCCCAGACACTACTCACCAAAGTAGGATGTAGAACATTTCGTTTATAAACTATGTTATGCGGACTGAGCTAGATGTCCCCCGAGACCACAATCCCCAGCCCTCAGCCCAGTAATTTGGTCCCTTGGGGAGTTTGGATGTGTCCATAATGCTTCCATAACCTTGCCTTGGTCAAGTTGTGCTGACTTCCCCAGTATTGGGTACTGTCTTACCCCTCACCAAAGCTACCACTTACCTATTGTCTAGGTAGTGTTTTTTCCTCTCCACCCCTCCCCTCCCTTATACCCATGAAAGATTGTTTCTTTCTGTGTGTAAATATTTTCATGAGTTTTTATAACAGTGGTTTCACACAGTATTTCTCCTTTTGTGATTGACTTATTGCACTCAGCATAATGCCTTCCAGAGTCATCCATGTTGTGAGATGTTTCACAGATTCATCATTATTCTTTATCTTGTGTAGTATTCCATTATATGTATGTACCATAGTTTTATTCATCTGTTGTTGGGCACTTAGGTTGTTTCCATTTTTTTGCTATTGTGAATAATGCTGCAATGAACATGGGTGTACATATATCTATTTGTGTATTGGCTCTTATTTCTCTAGGATATACTCTTAGGAAGTTCCCCAAAATTTAAACATAAAGTTACCATAAAACCCATTGCTGTCCAGTTGATTCCAACTCATAGCAACCCTATAGGACAGAGTAGAACTACCTTATAGGGTTTCCCAGGCTATAATCTTTACAGATGCAGACTGCCACATCTTTCTCCTGAGGAGAGGCTGGTGGGTTCAAATCGCCAACCTTTCGGTTAGCGGACAAGTGCTTAACCACTGTACAACCAGGGCTCCTATGAAGTTACCATATGACCCAGCAATTCTACTCCTAGATATATATCCAGAATTTAAAACGTATGACCATTGTCAAGAAGAAAGAACTCAGACTCTGTAAAAACAAAAGTAAAGAGATTTATTAAAGGCTCAACACAGTTTGAACCGGGGACACACCAGATCTCACAAAGTGAAAACTAGTGCTCGAGGTGGTGAGGTTACACAAACGTATTTATATGCTTAAATCAGGAACTAACAATACAAAATTTATGATTGGTAATTAGTGATCTAGGGAAGTGGGAGGTGTGACAACTTGAAGCAGGGGTTTCAAAGAGATTGGTGCAAAGAATATATGTGTGTTTCTTAGATTGGTTATCTTAGATAATTGCAGAAGTTTGTGACTGAAGGTGTGGTCAAAAGACAATCACAGGACATTCGTTTTTAAAAAACATTTTGCTAAGATAGTATCTTTAGCAAACATTGTCTGAGAGTTACTTGCACAGGAGATTTCTGATAAGGGGCTTGTGTCAGAGCCCACCTTTTTGAGACAATGTTTCTGCATCCTTAGTTTAACCCAGGGAAAAACTTTTCTTTAGTTACAAGCTTAAGTCTGTACAAAGGTCAGTGATTGTTAAAGAAATAAGTCAGTCTTAAGACGGTGTCTGTCATGAGGAAATGCTCACGATCACTAGCCATTAGAGAAATGCAAATTAAAACCACAATGAGATTACCATCTCACCCTGGCATTACTGGCACGAATCAAAAACACTGGAAATAGCAAATGTTGGAGGGGCTGCAGGGAGATTGGAACTCTTATGTACTGCTGGTGGGAATGCAAAATGATATAACCAGTTTGGAAAATGATATGGCGTTTCCTTAGAAAGCTAGGAATAGACATACCATACGATACAGCAATCCCACTCCTAGGAATATATCCTAGAGAAATAAGAGTCGTCACTCGAATAGACATATGCACACCTATGTTCATGGCA
>NW_004443951.1:11386492-11424289 GCF_000243295.1 Trichechus manatus latirostris | reverse complement strand
GTGTATCTTTGGCTATGTGTATTTTCACCAAAAAAAAAAAAGAAAGGTCGAGAAGGGAGAGGGTTGACATGTCATGGGGTTGTTAAGCAATGTCATAAAACAATATGTGTACTATTGTTTCATGAGAATCTATTTGTTCTGTAAACCTTCACCTGAAGTACAATAAAAGAATTAAAAAAAAAAAAAAAAAAGATCGTGTCTGAACCCGACTCCCGGCCACCCGTTTTGTAAGATCAAGTGCCTCAATTCTGGTGCTCTCACACATCCAAACAAAAACTTGTACACAGATGGTCACAGGAGCATTATTCATAAGAGCCAAAAAGTAGAAAAAACCCAAACGTCCATCAAAAGTGAGTGAATAAACGAAGTGTGGTATATACATTCAATGGAATATTATTCAGAAATCAAAAGGAATGAAGTACTGATTTTTTGCTACAACATACAGAAACCTTGAAAACATGCTAAGTAAAAGAAGCCAGAGATAAAAGACCACATACTGTATTATTCTGTTTAGATGAAATGTCCAGTACAGGCAAATTCATAGAGACAGAAAGTAGATTAGTGGTTATCATGGGCTGGTGGGGACGAGGGAATGGGGTGTGACAGTGTTTCTTTTTAGGGTGATGAAAATGTTTTGGAATGTGATAGTGGTGATGGTTGCACAACTTTGTGACTATGCTAAAAACCACCGAATTACACATTTTTAAGGAGTGAATTTTATGGTATGTGAATTATATTTCAATAAAAAAAAATAACAAAGGGGGAACAGGAAGTTTCTCCTCCGCCTTGGGATAACGTTGGTCAAAGGGGACACCTACTGTTTGGGATATTTAAATTACAACTCATCATCTTCAGAATCAACACAATAGCAGAAAAACAGAAGTATTGTCTTTTTACCTGGGAGGCAAGAATGAAAGCTGGGACTGCATTTAAGCAAATTACTACACTCTTGAGAAAAGCAACCATCCTATCAGCTAAAGAAAGACATTGTATTGAGTGAGTGTCCTGTGGTTGTCTGCTGTGCTCTAACTTCTAGAGTGAGCCACCAGGCTAATGAAACAGACGCCCATGGGACTAACTGATTGCAGTTGGTCGCTGTGGCAACAAAAGCTCTGACAAGTGTGCTCTAGATTTTAATTTCTAAATAAGGCCCTTGATTGTCCCAGCAGAATCTCTATTTTTCTTGGACATGGAGCTTTGTTCACATTAGTAACGGGCTGGCTGCTGCTAAGCATGGCAGCAGTGGGCGTTTGAAGGTTTTCAAGCAAACAATAAACAAATAAGGAGCTCCAGATCCTGATAAAACTTCTCAGAGTCTCAGGCTCTGAGAAAATGGCGTATTCCTTAACATTCAGTTGTACCAATGAACACATTCTAATAGCCAAGAAATTTTTTTTAAAAAGAAAAATAATGCCCTATCAAATTGTAACATGAATTCTAAAGCTACCATAATTAAAGGGCAGAATGGAATAGGAATGGATTATTGGGGTAGAACGCGAAGTCCAGAAATAGAAGCAACAATATTTGATAATTTAGTATACAGGTGGTCCTCCTTTTCGTTTTTGGTTAGGGTTTTCAATGGCTGATTTTTCAGAAGTAGACTGCCAGGCCTTTCTTTCCAGTTGCCTCTGGGTGGAATCAAACCTCCAGGCCTCTGTTCAGCAGTCGAGTGCATCATTTACCCCACTCAGGGACTCCCTCTCTCTCTGTGCATACATTACATATATGTGTGTATATATACATATATGTGTGTGTGTGTGTGTGTGTGTGTGTGTGTGTATACAGCCCTGGTGGTGCAGTGGTTAAGTGCTTGGCTGCTAACCAAAACGTTGGTGATTTGAGCCCCCACCAGCTGCTCTGCGGGAGGAAGACACGGCAGTCTGCCTCTGCAAAGATAACAGCTCTGGAAACCATATGGGGCAGTTCTACTCTGTCCTACAGGGTGTTGCTATGAGTCGGAACTGACTCGATGGCAATGGGTTTGGTTTTTGGGTATATATCTAACCAATGCCTTTTTACTAGAATAATGAGTGAAGCAACTTTGTTTTATTTGTTTTATGGCTAGTATTCTCAATGCCTAGAACAGTGCTTGGCACATAATAAATGTTGGAAAAATGCCATCATTTCTCGACTTATCTATTGACCTCCAGCTAACAGATGAGGATCTAGTGCACTAATATCATTTCCCTTTCACCCCCCCCGGGCAGTCCTCCTTTTGTACAGCTCTTCAGTTACCACCCGTTGCTGTCGAATCGATTCCAACTCATAGATACCATACAGGACAGAGTAGAACTGCCCCATAGAGTTTCCAAGGAGCAGCTGGTGAATTCGAACTGCCGACCTTTTGGTTAGCAGCCGAGCTCTTAACCACATGGTATATTCACTGTGATCAACTGCACAGAGTACAAATGTTACTGCTAACTTTTCAGTCCACTGATCACTACATAAATAACAAATGGGCATCATGATCAGTGACACATCATGTCACTTCTTTCAAAGACTGTCAATGACTGGTCACTGTACATCTATTCAGCTTACGCACAGACGACAACGAGCGCAGTTGTATTGACTCCAGTGATAAACCCACGCAACCATTTGCAAAAATGAATAATTGAAAGAGAATCAGTCAATAAAGATGAAAGCACAGTAAAGCAATGGAAAGTGATAATGCTAGAAGTGAAATTCAAATCGAATGTAAATGGAGTTATAGAAGACATAGCTAATGGCGGTGATGCTGTTGGAGAGTCTAGATATGTAGTAGATATGCAGCCAGAGGAACTTAGCGAAGGGGCCTTTATCTACATAAGTGAGGAAAGTGGTTGTGACAAAAGGATGAAGGTGCCCTAGAGGAAGCAATGGTAGCAAAAAACATGACATGAAGCTATTTCATAACATTGAACGCACAAAGCATAAAATGTTGAAAGTTGATCCAAACTTAGAAAGGAGCATGCTGATTCACCAAGGCATAGAAAGATGCTTGCTCCATATCATAAGTTATACAACAAGAAAAGGTAAGCACTGTTCAAACTACTCTCGATGAGGGTTTTACAAAGAAAAAAACTTTTAATTCTCAATTTTCTAAGGTTTTAGATTACAATGTACTAAATAGTTTTAATATTTATTTTATTTACCTATACATTTATAATTGATTGTAAGAAAGTTTTAAAGTTTTGACAAAAAATTTTAAAGGTGGGTGTAACTTTGGCTATGCATATTTTCACTGGAAAAAAAAAGGTCGAGAAGGGAGAGGGTTGACATGTTGTGGGGTGGTTAACCAATGTCATAAAACAATATGTGTACTGACTGTTCAATGAGAAACTATTTGTTCTGTAAACCTTCATCTAAAGTACAATAAAAAAAATTTTAAAAAAATTTTAAAGGTGACAGAACAATTGTAATTTTCCCATTGATTATTAAGATCACTTTGCTCAGGTTAGCCTGCAGGGTTATTTTTATGGTTCTGCATTACAGTACAAAATGAGGATTTCTTATACATAAAAACTTGGTGTATAATGATGATATGATGTGAAAAGGTAGCATCTCAAATTAATGGGTAAAGGATACATAATTCAAAAAAGAAGCTGAAGAAACTGGCTAAGTGTTGAGAAAATGAAAACACAAAACTTCACAAATTACACAGAGTAAATTACAGATGGATCAATGGGTTACAAGCAAAGAATAAAACGATGAAATTACCAACAACAAAAAAATAGGCAATAGTTTATCTAATCTTGGTGAGGAAGGACTTTAAGAATTCTGTAACAATAACTAACATTAATTAGGTTATTTATTATTCACAGCAACCCTATAAGGTAGGTACTATGATTAATCCTTATTTAAAAAAGTAGAAGCTGAGGCACAGAGTGGTTAAGCAACTTGCCGACGGTCAACAGCTAGTATGTGGCAAAGCCAGGAGATGAATACAGGCAAGCTTAGTACAAAGACTGTGCTCTTAACTAGTCTATACTATATTGCCTCCTCGTGGTATATAGCCAATATACAGATTCTTCTATAAAGAAAAAGATTTTGAATTGGACTGGACTGTGGGATATAAAGTGATACTCGTGAGGAGTGTGCCTCTTAGCTCAAGTAGATACAAGAGACTAAATGGGCAGCTTCTGTCCAGAGGTGAGATGGGAAGGTAGAGAGGGTTAGGAGCTTGTTGAATGGACATGGGGAATCAGGGGTGGAAAGGAGGAGTGTGCTGTCACAGTATGGGGAGAGCAATTAGGGTCACATAACAATGTATGTATAAATTTTTGTAAGGGAAAAAATTTAAAAAAAAAAAAAGATTTTGAATTCATAAAAATTTGTATGTTAAAAAAGAACATAAATGAAATTAAAAGGCAAAGAACCAACTGGGAAAACATATTTGCAATACAATACAGCATCTTAGTTACCAAGTCAGTAGGGTTTAGAGCTGGCTACTGTGATCCAACTCCTAGCTTCATCACTTGCCGCTTATGTGATGCTGGACAAGTTACTTAGCCCCTCTTTGCTCTCAATTCCTCATCTGGAAATGGGCATAATAATAGTACCCACTTGATACAGTTGTTGTGAAGATAAAACATGATAATAAATCTATAGCACTTCGCACAGTGGCTTGTACTTACAGGGTGAGCAGTGACTGCCAAGGTTTTACTATCTTAGAACTATGCAAAGATTGCTACCAATCAATAAGAAAAATATAACTAAAGCAATAGAAAAATGCACAAAAGTACAGAACAGCAGAACACAATGAAAAACAAATGGTCAACACTATAAATAATCTAAGAAATGCAAATTAAAACAACAATCATATAATTTTTAGCACATCAAACTGTCAATTTAAAAAAATGTTAATATCCCAGGTTGATGAGAATTTAGGAAATGGACACTAGAGGGAGTGAAAATTGATACATCCGTCCTAGGGGGCAATTTGGCAGTATCAAAAACCTAAAAAATCTGTATAGTCTCTGATGAAGGGATTTTAAGAAGTTATTCCAAGGAAGTAGTCAAACAGGTATGTAAGGATATATGAATGAAAATGTTCATTGCAATATTTGTAGTTTTCAATATAAAAAATTTAACAACAACCTTAATGTGCATCTGTAGTTGTTGTTGTTATTAGCTGCTGTGGAGTCCACCCTGACTCATGGAGACGCCATGCACAAAGGATCAAAATGCTGCCCAGTCCTGAGCCATCCCCATGATTGGCTGCAGGTAGAACTCGAACCCTTGTGATCCACATAGGATTTCCATTGGCTGATTTTCAGAAGTAGATCGCCAGCCTTTCTTTTATAGAGGGTTTAATATGAATAAGAATTACGAAAATTGCTTACAATGTAATCCAGTGCAGCCAATAAAAATAATGATTAAAATGAGTACCCACCCATTAGTCCCAGCCACCATAATTTCCTGCTTGGATTATCCCCTGCCTCCAGTCTCTCCCTCTCAACCCAGTCTATACAGTAGACAAAGGCAAATATAATCATGCCCTTCCCTTGCCTAATCCCCTTGGATGGCTGCTCTTTGTGAAATCCTAAAATGAACCTCTAAAGCTGGAGTCTCATCTCTCTCTTTGCTTTATACTCTGGTAACACCATGCTCAACATGCTTCTCAGTTGGCCCTTGTACTATTATTTTCCCTAAGGATTTAGCATTTCATTGAGGCTCTCAAAATTTGGAAGGCTCTTCTTTGCCCTATTCTTCTAGCTACTCTAGCTTCAAGTTTCAGTTTAAAATTAAATGTCCCAAGGAAAGACAAGTTTCTCAAAGAACCCCCCCCCCACTGGTTACAATTATCCTGTTCTGACCTCTAACAACACCCTTCACTTCTTTTTTTGTAGCTCTTAACCCATTGCCATCAGTTGATTCCGACTTATAGTGACCCTATAGGACAGAGTAGAACTGCCCCATAGGTTTTCCAAGGCTGTAAATCTTTACTAGTTCATTTCAGTTCACTAATGCGTAGGATTGTGATCATGAGGAACCTGTATATACATCAAGAGGTTGTCTTTTGAATAGAACAAGGGAATACTGCGTGGTTTAAAGTCAGGAAAGGTGTGCAGCAGGGTTGTATCCTTTCACCATACTTATTCAATCTTATGCTGAGCAAATAATCCAAGAAGCTAGACTATATAAAGAAGAACGTGGCATCAGGATTGGAGGAAGACTCATTAACAACTTGCGTTATGCAGATGACACAACCTTGCTTGCTGAAAGTGAAGCGGACTTGAAGCACTTACTAATGAAGATTAAAGACCACAGCCTTCAGTATGGATTACACCTCAACATAAAGAAAACAAAAATCTTCACAACTGGACCAATAAGCAACATCATGATAAATGGAGAAAAGATTGAAGTTGTCAAGGATTTCATTTTACTTGGATCCAAAATCAACACCTATGGAAGCAACGGTCAAGAAATCAAACGACGTATTGCATTGGGCAAATCTGCTGCAAAAGACCTCTTTAAAGTGTTAAAAAGCAAAGATGTCACCTTGAAGACTAAAGTGCGCCTGACCTAAGCAATGGTGTTTTCAGTCGCCTCATATGCATGTGAAAGCTGGATGATGAATAAGGAAGACTGAAGAAGAACTGATGCCTTTGAATTGTGGTGTTGGCGAAGAATATTGAATATACAACCAACTGCCAAAAGAACGAACCTCATATGCATGTGAAAGCTGGATGATGAATAAGGAAGACTGAAGAATTGATGCCTTTGATTTGTGTTGTTCGTGAAGAATATTGAATATACCATGAACTGCCAAAAGAACGAACAAACCTGTCTTGGAGGAAATACAGCCAGAATGCTCCTTAGAAGCAAGGATGGGAAGACTATGTCTCACATACTTTGGACATGTTATCAGGAGGGATACGTCCCTGGAGAAGGACACCATGCTTGGTAAAGTAGAGGGTCAGCAAAAAAGAGGAAGACCCTCAATGAGAAGGACTGACACAGTGGCTACAATAATAGGCTCAAGCATAACAATGATTGTGAGGATGGCGCAGGACTGGGCAGTGTTTCGTTCTGTTGTACGTAGGGTTGCTACCAGTTGGAACCGACTTGATGGTACCTAACAACAACAACAATGCCTAGGATGGAGCCCTGGTGGCACAGTGGTTAAGGCTCAACTGCTAACCAAAAGGTCAGCAGCTCAAGTCCACCAGCCCCCGTTCTTGGAAACACTATGGGGCAGTTCTACTCTGTCCTATGGGGTCACTATGAGTTGGAATCAACATGATGGTAATGAGTTTGGATTTTTAGTTTAATGCCTAGAAATATTGATCTTCATGTGTTCCCTTTCATTTTTGATGAATTCCAATTTTCCTAGATTCATACTTCCTACATTCCATGTTCCCATTATTAATGGATGTTTGCGGCTACTTCTTCTCATTTTGAGTCATGCCACATCAGCAAACGAAGGTCCCAAAAGCTGGACTCCATCCACGTCATTAAGGTCGACTCTACTTTGAGGAGGCAGCTCTTCCTCAGTCATATTCTGAGTACCTTCCAACCTGAGGGACTAGCTCATCTTCTGGCACTATATCAGACAATGTTCTGCTCCTATTCATAAGGTTTTCACCGGCTAATTTTTTTCAGAAGTAGACCGCCAGGTCCTTCTTCCTAGTCTGTCTTAGTCTGGACGCTCTGCTGAAACCTGCCTACCAAAGGTGACTCTGCTGGTATTTGAAATAGCAGTGGCATAGCTTCCAGCATCACAGCAACACATGAGCCACCACAATGCAACAAACTAATAGACGAGTACTGGTCTATGATGGTCTACTATGCTGGGAGAGACAACTGAAGAGGAGTGGAATCGCATTTATCATCAAAAAGAATGTTTCAAGATGTATCCTGAAGTACAACTCTGTCAGTGATATGGTAATATCATACACCTACAAGGAAGACCAGTTATTATGACTATTATTCAAATTTACACACCAACCACTTATGCCAAAGATGAAGAAATTGAAGATTTTTACCAACTACTGCACTCTGAAATTGATCAAACATGCAATCAAGAGGCATTGATAATTACTGGTGATTGGAACGCAAAAGATGGAAACAAAGAAGGATTGGTAGTTGAAAAATATGGCCTTGGTGATAGAAACAATGCCGGAGAGCACATGACAGAATTTTGAAAGACCAACGAAATTCATTGGAAATAACTTTTTTCAACAACGTAAATGGTGTCTATACATGTGGACCTCACCAGATGGAATATACAGGAATCAAATTGACTACATCTCTGGAAAGAGATGATGGAAAAGCTCAATATCATCACTCAGAACAACACCAGGGGCCGACTGTGGAACAGGCCATCAACTGCTTATATGCAATTTCAAGCTGAAGCTGAAGCAAATTAGAACAAGTCCATGAGAGCCAAAATATGATCTTGACAATATTGCACCTGAATTTAGAGGCCATCTTAAGAATAGATTTGACGCATTGAACACTAATTACCGAAGACCAGGTGAGTTGTGGAATGACATCAAGGACATCATACATGACAAAAGCAAGAGATCATTAAAAAGACAGGAAAGAAAGAAAAGACCAAAATGGATGTCAGAAGAGACTCTGAAATTTGCTCTTGAATGAAGAGTAGCTAAAGCGAAAGGAAGAAATATGAAGAAAAGAGCTGAACAGAAGATTTTAAAGGGCGGCTCGAGAAGAAGACTAAGTAAAGTATTATGATGAAATGTGCAAAGACCTTGAGTTAGAAAACCAAAAGGAAAGAACATGCTTGGCATTTCTCAAGCTGAAAGAACTGAAGAAAAAATGCAAGCTTCAAGTTGCAATATTGAAGGATTCTATGGGGAAAATATTGAATGATGCAGGAAGCATCAAAAGAAGATGGAAGGAATACACAATCACTGTACCAAAAAGAATTGGTCGACGTTCAACCATTTCAGGAGATAGCATATGATCAAGAACCGCTGGTATTGAAGGAAGAGGTCTAAGCTGTACTGAAGGCATTGGTGAAAAAAAAGGCTCCAGGAATTGATGGAATACCAACTGAGATGTTTCAACAAATGGATGCAGCGCTGGAGGTGCTCACTCGTCTATGCCAAAAGATTTGGAAGACAGTTACCTGGCCAACCAACAGGAAGAGATCCATACTCGCGCCCATTCCAAAGAAAGGTGGTCCAACAGAATGCAGAAATTACTGAACAATATCATTAATATCACACGCAAGTAAAATTTTGCTGAAGATCATTCAAAAGTGGTTGCAGCAGTACATCAACAGGGAACTGCAAAAAATTCAAGCCAGATTCAGACGAGGATATGGAACGAGGGATATCATTGCTAATGTCAGATGGATCTTGGCTGAAAACAGAGAATACCAGAAAGATGTTTACCTATACTTTACTGACTATGCAAAAGCACTCGACTGTGGATTACAACAAATTACGGATAACATTGTGAAGAATGGGAATTCCAGAACACTTAATTATGCTCAAGAGGAACCTGTACATAGACCAAGAGGGGATATTGCATTGTTTAAAGTCAGGAAAGCTGTGCATCAGAGATGTATCCTTTCACCATGCTTACTCAATTTGTATGCTGAGCAAATAATCCAAGAAGCTGGACTATATGAAGAAGAACGTGGCATCAGGATTGGAGGACGACTCATTAATAACCGGCGATATGCAGATGACAACCAGAAAGAAAGCAGAGAATACGACAAAGATGTTTACCAAACCAAACCAAACTCATTGCCCTCAAGTCAATTCCGACTCATAGTGATCCTATACAACAGAGTAGAACTGCCCCATAGGATTTCCAAGAGTGGCTGGTGGATTCAAACTGCTCACCTTTTGATTAGCAGCTGAGCTCTTAACCACTGTGCCAACCAGGGCTCCAGAAAGATGTTTTCCTGTGTTTTACTGACTATGCAAAGGCATTTGACTGTGTGGATCATAACAAACTATGGATAACATTGCAAAGAACTGGTGTTCCAGAACACTTAATTGTGCTCATGCAGAACATGTACATAGACCAAGAGTCAGTCTTTCGAACAGAACAAGGGGATACTGCGTGGTTTAAAGTCAGGAAAAGTGTGCATCAGAGTTGTATCCTTTCACCATACCTATTCAATTTGTATGCTGAACAAATAATCGAAGAAACTGGACTGTATGAAGAAGAATGGGGCATCAGGATTGGAGGAAGACTCATTAACAATCTGTAAAGCGCAGATGACACAAACTTTCTTGCTGAAAGTGAAGAGGACTTGAAGCACTTACCGATGAAGATCAGACTTCAGCCTTCATTATGGATTACACCTCAACATAAAACAAAAATCCTCACAACTGGACCAATAAGCAACATCATGATAAACAGAGAAAAGATTAAAGCTGTCAAGGATTTTACTTTACTTGGATCCACAATCAACACGTACTGAAGCAGTAGTCAAGAATCAAACGACGTATTACATTGGGCAAATCTGCAAAAGACCTCTTTAAAAGCATAGATGTCACTGTAAGGACTAAGGTGTGCCTGGCCCAAGCCATGGTGTTTTCCAATCACCTGATACGCATGCGAAAACTGGACAAAGAATAAGGAAGACTGAAGAAAACTTTGAACTATGGTGTTGGAGAAGAGTATCAAATATACCACTGACAGCCGGAAGAACGAACAAATCTGTCTTGGAAGAAATACAGCCAGAATGCTCCTTAGAAGCAAGGATGGTGAGGTTTGTCTCATGTACTTTGGACATGTCATCTGGGGGGACCAGTCCTGGAGAAGGCCATCATGTTCAGTAACGGGTCAGCAAAAAAGAGGAGGATCTTCGACAGGATGGATTGACACAGTGGCTGCAGTAATGGGCTCAAGCATAATAATGATTGTGAGGATGGTGCAGGACTAGGCAATGTTCTGTTCTATTGTACATAATAGGGTTGCTATGAGTTGGAACCCACTTGACAGCACCTAAGAACAACAAATCTTTATAGAAGCAGACTGCCATAGCTGTCTCCTGCAGAGCGGCTAGCGGGTTTGAACCACTGAACTTTCAGTTAGCAGCTGAGTGCTTAACCACTACTATCCCACCAGGGCTCTTACACAAATGTTGTTAAATGTTATGGGATTACTTATTTAATATATGTCTCTTCCATTAGAGTTTAAACTCCATGAGGGCAAAAATTGTCTCTGCTTTAGTCACCATTTTATTCATCGCACCTAGTATGGTGCCTAACATAGGTGCTCAATGCGTATTTGTTTACTGAATGAACGAAGAATGATTACTAAATGAAAATCAGGCTACAAAATACAGTGTGAGTGTGATTTGGTAAAAGAGGGGCCAAAGACTCACTTTGGCCAAAACCAGACACACAAATGGGCTATCAAGCAGGCCAGTTCCTTCCCTGAGGGGCAGAGAAAGGAGCCGCGCTTCCCCGAGGGAGATGAAAGAAAGGGAGCTTGTTGCGAAGAGGAGAGTTGGGCGGGGGCGATGGCCTCTTGGGCTTCTGCCCTGTCAGCTTCCAGAGCTGAAAGGGGCTGCCTGGCGGGCATCTCCAACGGGCCACCCAAAGCGCAGGGACTGGGGCGGGGCAGGGCAAGGGCTGTTCTGGAGGCTGAGCTGGGGTGTTCGGAGGAGACAGGCCACGGGCACAGAGCCAGGAAAAGGCAGAGCCGGGAAAAGGTTTCCCCGCCAGGGCAGCATCCGGGCGCACCCTAGAGGACCGCGTGGGGGAAGCAAGCGTTCGGAGAGCGAGATTTCGCGGGTGCCACTGGGCTGGGGTACTGGCCACTGCACGTGTCTCACATTGTACCATGACTCTGAGATTCCCAGGAGACTGCTTGAGAGCGACTGCTCACTGTAGAAGTGACTGTTCTGCACCTTAGCTGTGTGGTAACTGGAGGTGAGGGGGTAGTGCTGCTGCTGCCTTCTCTTCTGTCAAAATCCTGACCTGGCTAGTTTATTAGCCATTGCAAGGCTTTGTCTTGTATGATGTCGAATTGTTCTGCCACTTGGTTCCAGAGGACAGACCCCCATCTTCCATCACCACACCCATCCCAGAAGATGTTAGATTAACCTCCCCCTACTTCTCCTGGGACTGTGGGGTCCTTATTTTCCTGCTCAGCTCTAAATCTTATGTTTGTCCCTGAGAAGTCCCACCACTTCCACTTGACACACACCTCCTTGGTTCTCAGTCGGGCTGTGAGGTGCTGCCAAGAGTCTTCCCTGGCTCTTCTAGGACAGAGAAGTTTCTCTGTGTGCTCTCTGTGCCTAGCAGAGAGCCCATCCCTCAGAAGCTCAATAGACACATTCTGAAGCAATGAATTCATCCATTTATTCAACTTTCCCAAGTGCAGGACCTTTTGATGGAGTGTCACAGAGGCCCTAAAGGGAGAAAGGGCTGAGGCAGGGACGTGCATAGCCCTAGAAGCAGTTGTAGAGTCTAGGCTTTATTTTAAGTTGGGTAAGGGGAGCTATTGAGGTTTTGGAGTAGGACATAATTGTCCGTAACCTGTGCAAAATCTTGGGGGTGATGCATATGAATAATATGATGAATGTGGGGTGGTGGTGGTAGCAGAAATTTGAATTTGAACGGATGTAGATTCTGAGCCAGGGAAAGTGGTGGCACTTTGTCAGTTGAGACTGGGTTGGAAGAAGGGTAGAGCTCACACGTCAGTATGGAGGGAAAGGAGGAAAAGACCAGCATGTGAGAGATGGGGTGCTCAGCTTTTGCCTCATTTTTTGGGTAGGTGACCAAGGAAAATGGACCATTACTCCCTACCCATCCCTGGCTCCTTTCATGGACAGCAGCCTTTACCACCTTCCTTTAGTTTTTAGTCCAGGCTGAAGTCAGAGAGAAACAAGTTGGAAAAAGGAGGAGCCAAAAATGAAAGCAAATCCATGGGGGTGGGGGGCTAGAAGGCCCCCTTCAAGTAGCTCAGTCCTGGAAAGCTTGTGCTGGGCTTGTGGAAGAGTCCCTCTCGCAGAGGCTAAATACCTTGAGAAGAAAGCCCCAGTACAAGTTGGGCTTGTGGATCTGCGGGGCTGGGGCTGGGCCACCAGTCTCAACCCACTGTACCCACCCCAGCTGCAGGTCGGAGTGGTATGCGTGGGTTTCTCTGAGCTGTCAGCTCTGGGAGCACAGATACGAACCGGTCCAGTGAAGACATCTCGCCCTGGGCGGGGCCAAGTGGGACTGTGCAGGCCTGCTGGGCCCGAGGCTGCCCCCTGGCACCGCCTCACTCCTCCCAAGGGCTCATGTCCGTGTCTATGGCAACACAGTTGTAGGCGGCATAGCGGAGCTTCTCCTCACATACTTTGGCGCTACGGGTGTGGAGACTTGGTCAGCACCAGCTGCAGGGGTCCCTACATGACTACCGCGGGTGATGGAGCTCCAGCTAGTGCATTTTAGTGCTGGATGTCTTCCCCCACCCAAGGATTCCACCTTCCCTCCCTGTTCCCCACTCTCTAGGCTTCATCCAGCCTAGGAAACTCACCTGGCATAGTGCGGTAGAAAGAGGGTACTAGAGCAGGTTGAAGATTCTGGTAGTGCATCTGTGGTTTCATAGCTAGGGGTATGGAGGGGCCACAGATCAGGAAGAATTGTAGGGGCACTGGGCAAGGGTCTCAGAGGGCCAGCCACAGCCCCTTCAGAGCTGAGCTCCCCTCAGCACTCACCCCAGCTTGTCTGGGTAGATGTAGATCCGTGCTGGCAGGCGGCTCCGGCCTGTGACAAAGCGCAGGAAGCGGCTCCGGTCCTCTGGAGAGAGAAGGAAATCAGCACTGGCACGGATGGTGGGGGAAGTTATACAGCTTGTACCCTGTCTTGCATTCCACAAGTGGAGTCCAAACTCAGGCATTACCCCACCCTCCTCCACTGACCGTTGGTGAAATTGTTCAGTGCCTCCCAGAAATACTGCACCCTCGTGTCAGATGGCTCGAAGTCTTCAAACCGGGCTAGTGGAGACAGAATTTCTTCTTAGGTCCTGACCTGCCAGTCGTTATGCTCCATCCTCATGCCTCCTGCCTTGACCAGCCCCGCCATCGGAGACTCACTGAGCTTGCGGAGAGCATCCACAGTGACCTCAGGGTCCCCGCACACCTTCTTCTCCAACTCTTGCCAGGTCAGCAAGTCCAGCACAGCCTGTGGCACCACCTTCAGAAGACCTGCCTGCATAGCTGCCAGCTGGGGAAGGGGGGAATGGCCTCAGCTGGGGAAGCAGGTACAACTCCCAGCTCAGTGTGTGGTGGGAACACTTGGCCTCTACTCACGGAGACAAGTGGGGGACACGTGTCTTTGCTCAGCACTGGGGACGTCTCTACCCCACTGATCAGCAGGAACATGAGGCTGAGGAATAGTGGAGGCCAAAGTTCTTAGAGTACCAGTGTACTATCAGGCTAGGCCATGGCTACTAGGGGCTAGGGTCCAAGGCTCACAGTTCCACTGGCCTCTGAGTAGTACCTGCTCTTTGCTCTCCTCTAGCCGTGCCTTCTGCACCAGTTGGATGAAACGGGAACGGTCCTCATATCCCACCACGATGCCTGCACCCCCGGGGATCAGCTCCACCACCTGCTGGTCACTCAGCACTGTGGTGAATGTTAGCTCCTTCCCAAACTTGAACTCAAATGTCTCCTTGTCCATTCCTTCCATTACTTCCAAGAGCTTCACCTGGAGGTTGGAGAGAGGTGTAGAGGTCAGCTTTTCATTGTGGAGACAGTCCCTGCCTTTCCTCAGAGGAGACAGCCAGGTAAGGCAGTCCCCATGCAGGCAATGAGGGCAGGGAGGGAGTCAGTACAAGGGCTGTGAAAGCACTGAGACAATGTCTAACTGGTCTTGGAGACCAGGGACAGTGTTCTGGAGGAAATGACATCTAACCTGACACCCAAATGATGGCTGGGAGTTGGCAGGGCCACATGGCAAGTCAGGAGAAAGAACATCTTGGATAAAGGTGGAGGAGCAAAAGACCTGAGGAATCAGTTTGGCTGGAGCCTACACATGAACCAAGAGATCAGAGATACAGGAGTCATGTAAGGCCTTCCCAGCGTCTGCATTTTATCCTAAGCTCAGAGCAGAGCCATTGACGAGTTTACACTAAGAAAGTCAAGTGAATTACTCTGGCTGCATGGAGGTGATGTAGGTAAGAATGGGGGTAGGGACACCAGCTTTTGCAGTAAATGGTTGGGTCAGAAAGGAAAGGTGGCCTGAACCAGGGAGATCGTAGCGCGGATAGGAGAAGTAGACATATTCCAGAGACCTTTAGAAGGGAAACTTGACAGAATGTGAGGAGTAAAGGAAAAGGAGGAATGAGGGACAACTCTGAGGGTTCTGGCATGGGGAGGGGTGGGGAGTGGTGCTAGTCCAAGACAGGGAGCCCAAGAGGCCAGAAGATTGGGGAAGATGAAAAATGTGCTAAGCCTGAGGTGCCATCTTGGGGGAGCTACCCAGGAGGCAGAGCATATATGCCCCAGGTTTAGCGGAAAGGCTGGGGCTGGAGGTAAGGATTTAGAGGTCATCAGAAAAGAGATAGTAGTTGAAACCATGGGAGTAAATGAAACTGGAGAGAAAGCATGTGTGCGCTAAGAGGTCTAGGCCAGAGTGCTGGGGAGCACCAACCTCTAGGGGCTAAGCAACACTGGCTCCAGATCCTACTCACCAACACAGAGTCCACAGCTGGGAAGTCCTTGCTCCAGCTCACCTCCTCACCAGAGAGCTGTTTCCATACGAAGCCAGGCAGAGCCAGGACCTATGGAACAAGACTCACTGCTGCCTTCTCACACTGAGTTGCTCAGGCTTGGCTGGCCCTCCGTTCCCTCCAGGGCCCAGGGCTGCCTTGATAAGAGTGCAGACTGGGCTACTCACCAGGAACTCTTTACCCCGAAGGGCAGCCCCCATCAGCTGTCCGATCCACTCATACTTGGCAAAGTCTCGACAGGAAGGGTTGGGCACATACATGTCCCGGGCCTCACCGGTACCATTGCCCTGCCCCAGAGATGGAGCTGTCAGCACGGCACAGGACAGACCCTATTTTGTTGCCCTAAGCTTCTCTGAACGCCTTTCACTGGAAGCCCTGAACGATCCCTCTGAAAGCACCACGGCTCCTCCTGTCCCTGCCTGCCCTGAGGTTGCCGGCAACTTGGTCCTTCCTCTGCCCCCTCTCTAGCTCAGCCTGGCACCTGGGAGCTTTGCAAAGACAGAGCAGCAAAAACAACTTGGGGGTGGGGGTGGGAGATTACCTGGTTGGCTGTGCGCACAAAGAAGGGCAGAGGCACAGGGGTGTCTGCCGAGCTAGGGCACAGCTCTTCGGACATGTCGGCTAGGCTGTCCCGGAAACCACCCCCTGAAATCACAGATGTCCTCAGTTAGACGCTCAGGAGCCCCAAGTCCCATAGTGGGGTGACATCCAAGACCCCTTTCTTGGTTAGCTGGTGACCCCAGAAGCCTTCACCACTCTCAACAGGGCAACAAGCAGGACTCCTGTCATCCTCCCTCAGGGTCTCACCTTGGTCAATGATGCCTTCTGCAATGAATTTACACTCCCACCACTGGTCATAGCGCATGGGCCACCTGCAGGGGTGGAGCTCTGTCATCATGCTGGGCCAAGGCTCAGGACGATTCACCAACCCAGAGACCCGCTAGGAGTCAGGACTAAAGTAGGGGTGTCTAGGGCAGCATGTGGGTGTACGTGTGTGCCTGTGTACCCTGAGCAAATGCCTCACTCTGATGCCATACCTGTAGTCCAGGGGCTTCTCATACTTGTCAGAGGGCTTGAGGCCTTCGTAAACCTGGGGGTGGGAGGTAGTAGGAAAGTCTATGTCAAGACCTGACCCTACTCTTACCTGAAGACCTTGCTCAGCTCCCTCTCAAGCCCTTTACTGACCCTCCCTCAGTCTGACCCCAGGTGGTCCAGACCTGGGTGAAGACTGCATTCTTGCAGGCAGGGTCCCTCGAGGGGCAGGCACGATGCTCCATGGCAAGGCGCCGGTTGATGTACAGGCGTGGCATGAAGCTGGGCTTGCTGCTCTCTGAATCACGCAGGCACTGGGCCACCAGGCTGGGCCGCTGGCGTGACAGCAGCAGGAACTGCTTAACTTGCTGGTGAGGAGAGGTGGCCAGAGCAGACAGCCTGGTGGGCAGTCAGCCTCTGTCCAGGCCCTGGAACTTTCTTCTATGCCTGGACCGAATTCCACAAGTCTAGTCCTAGTCCATCCCCTGTCCCTGCCTCCAGTCTCTCCCTTAGTCCAGCCGCCAGGGCGACTTTCTAAAACAAAAAATCCAACACTGTCATTCCCTTACTTAACACCCTTCCAATGAATCTGCTGACCAGGGACTAAGTCCCTGTTTTACAGCCTGGCCCACTTCCTGTCTACCTCCTCCCAGCCTCATCCCCGTATCATCTTGATCTGTCATCTTGAGCTGCTGATAACTCCCAGCATGTACCTTTCACGCAACCTGCTCTTTCTATGCTGTCACCACTCTTCCTCTGGCCCTTGTGTATTCTACACATGCATCTGGGGAATAGCCCCAAAGCACTATATTTTAACCATTTGTGTCTCGCTGTCTCTGTATTCACAGAGCTCAGCAGAGGTCCAGGCCTAGAATAGGTTTCAGGAACTTTCTGCTGAGTGAACGACTGCATGAGCAGGAAAGGGGAGCCTACCACCAAGGCCAGCACTGGGTGGGGCAGCTCACCTTAATCTCACTGAAGGTGCCCAGCGTGTGGTCCCAGGCAGGTACCAGGTGGTGCAGGACACTGTCCAGGATCTTTATGAATCTGGGGTGGGTAGGTAAAAATAAATGCAGCTAAAGAGTTGGGCATGGATGTAAGGGCAGAGTCCCCCTCCCCAATACACAGGGACAAGGGAAAGGCAGGGCATAGGGGCTGCTCTGACTCTTGAAGTGAAACAGCTTATAGTACAAGGCCTTGAGGACCTTCTCCACACAGTTACAAAAGCCCAGGGTGGGGGAAAGGGAGGGCCTGGCAGGTCCAGCTCCATAGCCACCTCTGTAGGAGAACAGCTCTGCGGTACAGTACTTCCGGGTCAGTGCCTTCCAAGCGTGGATATCGCACCAGACTGGTTGGTTGGAACAGGTCTGCATTCAACCCTAGTTCCCGCTGCCTAGATGACTTGATCTTGACCCCTCGAAGACGCACGTCAATTCCATCATCTGAGGAAGGGGTCAGAGTGTACCTGCTACCTCCTTGGCCCCAGGCCTGGGAATGGCTCCTCACTCCTCAGCCTTTTGTCACCCTTAGCTCCTAGAAACTCGAGACCTCTGGTATCCCCTTCTACCCACCAGACTGTGATTTATACATTCTTTTTTCTTTTGGTTTATGTATTCTTGATGGCTTTTCTGTCCACCATTGTAACGTTGGGATCCCTGAGGGTTGCCACTCAGTTCCTCTCCTAGGTGAACCGTTATGACTTCAAAGAACCTCCTTTAAAGCACCTCCCACCTGGCTCAGGCTCCTATGCCTCAAATCCTGGGGTTACCTCAGCCATTACCTTCACCCCAATTCTAAGCCCATCTCCTTTCTACACCTACTGTCAGCTTGTCCCATCTATATACTGGCTCCCTTTCCCTCTCCACAGCCTCAAGTCCCACCTCGGCACTCAACGATGCGGATCTCGATGATTGGGAGGTGGACGGTCATGTCCTCCAGGACACAGACATCCCCGATCAGGGTCCTGAGGAGATGAGTGTGAGGCACTTTAGACACTGTCCCCTCCAGGCCTTCAGGGATTGCGGGGTCCCATTCAATCTTAGCTGAGTCAGGCCCCATTGCTAGGATCACTCCTCTTCCCCCAACATCCCAGGCCAGCTCACTCACTCATCAATGCTCACGTCACTCAGCTTCTTCAGGTTGTCCCCTTCACCCCCATAGACCACCACTCGCTTAGGCATAAAGTTGTCATCTGTGGTATCCACCGTGAGTAGCAGCTTCCTGGGGAGTCAGAGTGTGCACATGGGTCTCTGTGTACCCAAAAGCATGTGGCTCACCCATCCTGCTCTGCCGCAGAGCCCACTTACTTGACAATGGTGCCCTTCTTCATAGTAAGCCGTACCCAGTGCTGGCATTGGGACCCATCACTCTCCCAGTAGGTGTCTGCATTGCTATCTGTCAGGCAGGACACATTGAACTCTTCCTGGGGAGGAGCAGAAAGATAGAGTAAGCAGTTACCCCTACTCCCTACACTGGGGGTGTGCTTTGGGCCAGGGAGCAAAAGAGAGAAAGCACAGTGGAGCTGGGCTAATACGGCAAGTGGCATGGGGGGTGCTTAAGGGGTCCCTATAGTAGTTCCAAGATGGGAGGCTAAACTGGGTGTGGCCTGTGGGGTTTGGGTCTGGCCTTGACGTAGAAATGGGGTTCTGAATCTAGCCTTGAGGCACATGGCTACATCTTGCCTGGGGTCGGGGGAGTCCCAGCACCCACCGTGTAGGAGGAAACGTCTATGCTCTCCACATACTGCTTCACGCTACCCAGGTTCTCATCCTCCTTGCCCAGGTGGTCGTACAAGAAGTGGATCAGGTCCTCGTCGCACTCGTAGGTCCATGTTGGGGGCACATAGCTAAGCAACCCAAGCCCCTAATTAGGTCGGGCCCAGACCTGGAGCTCCCTCCTCCCCGTCGTAGCCCAGCTCACTTACAGCAGCCTTTGTACAGCTTCAGTGTAAGGCTCCGCCGGCTGAGGCTTCGATCCAAGGCGATGCGAGTATGTCAGGTCCACTACTTGCTCCCATCTGTGGACACAGCGTGGGAGGTGGGATGGGGAGACATCAGCCGGCAGCAGGACACCTACCTCAGGCGCGGAAGTCTCCTCCAGAGCGACTTCTCCAAACCACACCCCCAGGAGCCCCTTCAGGTCCCGCCCCTTCCGGCTCTTAACCTAGTCTCCGTTCCAATATACCACCTCCCAGGCCAGTGGCCGACTTGTGTCCAACTCCTCCTTGCCCGGCCATCTAACAGCAAGTCCCACCCCTTCAGGTGCAGGACCTGAGCACTGGCCGGTAGTCCACACCGAAGAGCTGCTGCTGCCGCTGGAGGTGGTCGGGGGTGTCGATGGGCACGAGGCGGGCCCCGCCTTCCGCCGGGCGGCACACCAGCAGCCAGCCTGAGTCCAGCCCGCATTCGCCCAGGTGTTCTGCTAGTTGCTCCTGCCAGAAAGGGCCAGATGGAGACAGCCGTCAGGACACTGCCCAGCGGCCCGCCCTGCCCCGCCCAGGGCAAAAGACACTGAACACAGTGTCGGCTCAATCTGGGGGAGGGCGGGGGAGAGGAACAACCTGGGGCTTCCCTGGCCCCAGGGGTCTTTTGCGAGTCCCCGGGTAGGCCAGGCCGCACCTTGGTCAGCTTCACCCAGAGTCCGTGGCCGTTGCACAGCTCCTCTCCCGTAGTGCGCACGCAGGCGCCGCGCCGGAGCTCGATGCTATCGCGGGCAGCGCGGAGCGGTCCGGAGCCAGTACCTGGGGCCGGGCCGGCGGCACCTACACGCAGCCCCAGGCCCTCCGCCTCCCACACTGGCAGCAGCACGCGCGACGGTCCCGCCGGGTCCTTGTAAAGCTTGTAGAGTACCTCGCGCGGTACGAAAGCCAGCGCCGCCGGCAGTGGCCGCCCGGCGCGGAGGTTCCGCGCTGCCTCCGCCAGGAAGCGCACGCGGCCCAACAGCTGCCGTGGGGACTCCAACGCTGCTCCCGGGCTTGGGCCCGCCATGGTGAGATGGCTGAGGGAAGCCTAGGGGCGATCCAGCCCTTAAAGCAGTGGCTGCAAACGCTGACCGAGCTTCCCACCACGCCCGGCCCCGCCTCCGGCCAGCCGTCGCCGTATATTCTGGACTATGCGCACACACTTTCGTTGTATTGCCCTGTGTACTCTGAGCTCTCCAGCCACAATACTTATCCCCGCCTCCCACCATGTCCCCTACCCAGCCAATCAGACCCAAGTTCAGTCATTTTTACCTGATAATCCTCTCCTCTTCATTCCTACTGCTACACTGTCATTCAAGCCATAATCCTCTCTAGACTGGATTATTGTAACTGTCATTTTTCTGGTCATCCCGCTTCCTGTCTTACTTCCCCTCCCTTTCCCCCTCAAGCCGTCCTACTACCACCAGAGGAATCTTCTAAAAACGCACGTGAGACCATTCGCTGCTAGACATCTGACTTCCCATCTTAGGGGTGGTGTGACTAAAACGTTTGGGAGAATGACCCCCATCCCATCCCTATCACTACGGAGTGTTGAGTCAATCCATATCTAAGTTGCTTCTCCTATTCTCAGGACACTGGTGATCATTAGGAGCCCTGGTGGCGCAGTGGTCAAGCCTTGGCTGCTAACCTGAAAGGTCGGCGATTATGAATCTACCAGCAGCTCAGCAGGAGAAAGATGTGGCAGTCTGCCTCGTAAAGATTACAGCTTTGGAAACCCTATGGGGCAGTTCTACTTGCCCTATAGAGTCCCTATGAGTCGGAAAAGACTCCACGGCAATGGGTTTAATGAATTGATGATCACTGTTCAATTTCTCCTGGCTGCCTCAGTGGTGGGAAGGAAGGGGCAAAGAAAGAAAGGAACTGTTGGTGAAGTACCGGAGGAAAAGGAAATTTTTTTGACATAATTTTCACATAACTGAAGTTATCGAGAAAGAAACGTACTTTTGACAGTGCTCCATTTTTTCCTCCTAAGAAGTTGAAAACAGTGCCTCTCGTTGCCTCCCTCCAAGCTATTTGTCTGCTACCGACTTGACAGCACCTAACAACAACAACACATTTCTACAGGATAAAGTGAACCAGTGCGCCGCACAAGGGCTTGCATGACCTGGACCCTGCTGGCATCTCCAGTTTCTCCTCTACCCTCCACCAGACTGATCTCCCAGTGCCTAAGAACAATCACATTTGCTCTTTCTAGTCTTCTCTTTGCACATGCTGTTCCCTCTGCTTGGAGGCCCCTCCCCCAGTTTCCCCCAGTTAAGCTAGTTGCTTCCAACTTTTTCCCTCTTCAAACATTTACCATTGTGATTGTGGTTTCTCTATTTCCCCATTAGTCTAGCTCTATGGAGGCAGCGACTGTCTTGTTCACCACTGTAATGTCTGCATCTAGTGTAGCGGCTGGCTCTTAGTAGGGAATATATACAATAATTTCAGTTTTCTGTCCGGATGTTCCATCATCTGCTGTATGCCTAGCTGGATCAGACAAAAGACTGTTAGAATCATGGAGAATGGGAGTGAGAAGGAGACTTGGGCCGAGGCTTTGGGATTCTCAGGCCATCCTAGGAGAATAAATTGCTCATGCCATCCTAAGATGTAGTTACAGCATAATTCTTTCTTTTGGGCGTTTGCTGCTGCGCCGCTACGGCAGACTTTACGGTGAAGAAAGGTAAGCGTCGTTTCGGCGGCAGTCTAGGCAGCCTGGGAGCTGTCACTGGAGTCTGATCATGTGACTTTCAACATGGCGACGTCCGTGGCTCAGTCCAGGAAGGGGCGGAGCCTGGGCAGGGGGCAGGCGTAAAGTCAAGTTAACGTGGGGACTGTGCTGACATTTACAGACGGCTTACCATGGAGGCGAAAGAGTTGGGGTGAGTTCTCCGTAGCACCCGATAAGGCCAGCGGGGCTTCTGACCCGAGTATTCTAATTCATGAACCTCTCCCTTGCCCACCCCCCTCCCTGAAGATCTCCCAACCCGAACCCCAGTCGCTGGGATCCTGATCCTCCCACGGATTCCTGAGACCTTCATCTAAGGGATCGCTTAGCTGTACTGCGTTCCCCAGACCTTCATTTAGGGGATGCTCCCAGGACTTTCTAATCCTCAACTATGATTCCCCCTTGAGTGTAACAGTCTTGGGGGGGGGTCTCCCAGCCCCAGAGCCAGCCTACTGGGACCCCTGTCCCTGAGATTCTCAGGTCCGAAGACCCCCAAACTATCTGGGCTTTCGCCCCCCATCCCCCACCCCCGCCCTGGTCCCTTCAGTTGCTTTAAGCTTGGGGGAGCTGGGACTTTGTAGAGGGAAGAGGCCTCAGCACGAGCCCTTCTGGAGTCTTGTACACCACTTGATAGGCAGAGGAGGCGTAATGGGCGGGGAGCTGCGGGCTTGGTAGCTGGCCTGCAGCAGGCAGATAGCGGTCCCGGAGTGAATCCACCTAAGAACCCGCGCCTTCTCCTGCCTTCCCCATCCCCCAGCCTACCATCGTACTGACGCCTACCCTCCTCCCCTCACCTGTACTCCAGACGCCAGGATTTTCCAGAGCTGAAGAATGACACGTTCTTGCGAGCAGCCTGGGGGGAAGCAACAGACTACATTCCCGTTTGGTGCATGCGGCAGGCAGGCCGCTACTTACCAGGTCAGGGTCAGGGTCAGGGTCTGCGAATCTATGTAAAACACCGCCGAGTGAAAAGTCTTTGAGGAGCGGGAGGGCTCTGGAGGGCCTCAAGGTCGAGTCCAGCCTTCTCTCTCCTGCCTGTAGAGTTTAGGGAAACTCGGGCTACCCAGGACTTTTTCAGCACCTGTCGCTCCCCTGAGACCTGCTGTGAACTGACTCTGCAGGTGAGGGGTCCACAAAGGAGGGAGGGATTTCTTCCCTCAGCTTGCCAGCTAGCAACCCCTCTCCTATTCCCCACAGCCACTACGTCGATTCCCTCTGGATGCTGCCATCATCTTCTCCGACATCCTTGTTGTGCCCCAGGTACAACCCAAACCTGATTCTGGAATGGGTAAAAAAAAGGGGGGAAAGATCACTTGGAAGTCCTTCTGTCAGTCTAGTCAGGTTCAAGATAAGCACATATCCTCACTGGACAGAGAGGGAAAACTAAAGCTGGAAGATACAGAGTTTGGCCTGACTTCTCTCTTCTTGGCATAGGCTGGACAGAACCTTTCCTCCTGGAATTCCAGGTAGAGAACCCAGATGTTTTCTCCCCCTTCAGGCACTGGGCATGGAGGTGACCATGGTGCCTGGTAAAGGACCTAGCTTCCCAGAGCCGTTAAGGGAAGAACGGGACCTGGAGCACCTACGAGATCCAGCAGCAGCAGCCTCTGAGCTGGCCTATGTGTTCCAGGCCATCACCCTTACCCGACAGCGGCTGGATGGGCGTGTGCCACTGATTGGCTTTGCTGGTGCGCCGGTAATGTGAGACAGTGCAGGGGCCAAGGCATGGGGAAATCACTCTGGCAGGTCTGGTGTAGACAACGGAAGGAGGGAAGTGTCAGTTTTCCTGTGACATCCTCTTTGCATCCTTCTGCAGTGGACCCTGATGACGTACATGATTGAGGGTGGCAGCTCAAGCACCATGGCTAAGGCCAAGCGCTGGCTCTACCAGAGACCTCAGGCCAGTCACCGGCTGCTTCGTATCCTCACTGACACACTGGTACCATATCTAGTGGGACAAGTGGCTGCTGGTGCCCAGGTGAGTCCTGAGCGGGGAGACAAGTAGGCTGGGATTTAATCTATAAGGACTGAGAGGGCAGGGATCTTAATGCCAGACATGTGGGAATTTTGGCCTCCAATGATCTGGCTGGAGTAGCCAAGCCCTTTGTGACACTGGCAAGGGGCTTGATGCTCTGTGTGTTCGAAGACCAGAACTATTTCTGGGGTCTGCAGGAAAGTCAAAACTTTTTGACTAGACCTAGGCCTATAAGCTCAGGCAGTATCAGAGGTTGAGGTCATGTGAGGAAAATTGAGGCACATTCTGTGTGTGAGTCCGGGGGTTACTTCCTCTTTGTATGTTATGTATTTCTTCTCACCACCCCCTAACTGCAGGCATTACAGCTCTTTGAGTCCCATGCAGGGCATCTTGGCCCACAGCTCTTCACCAAGTTTGCACTACCCTATATCTGCGATGTGGCCAAGCGGGTGAAGGTCGGACTGCAGGAGGCAGGCCTGGCACCAGTGCCCATGGTGAGGATGGGAATGGGTGACTTAAGATGGGCCTGTGGAGCTTTCTGGGCAAGTCTTGCATGCACTATAATGACCACTGGAGGGCAGCAGAGGTACAGCTCAGAAAGGTTAGTGGGCATGGCAAGGCCCTCTGGCCTTAGCTATCTGCCCTTTCCCCTAGATCATCTTTGCTAAGGATGGGCATTTTGCCCTAGAGGAGCTGGCCCAGGCTGGCTACGAGGTGGTTGGGCTCGACTGGACACTAGCCCCACAGAAAGCCCGGTGAGTGATGCAGAGTTGGGTCCTTGCGGTTAAGGCGGAGAGGGGGCAGCTGCTGTATGTGCAGTTGCCAGAACTTGGCACTGGCTCTGCTTTCAGGGAGCGTGTGGGGAAGACCGTGACATTGCAGGGCAACCTGGACCCCTGTGCCCTGTATGCGTCTGAGGTAACAACCAGGATCCCTTTGTGGGTCTATGAGTTTGTCTTTGTGCACCTCGGAGACATGCTGTGTGAATTACTGTGTGTTTTTATTATGTCTGTCTGTCCCTTTCCCACCTCTCCATCCCATACATACAATGTAAGCTCTATGAGGGCAAGGATTTTTTTTGTTCATTTGTTTTTCTCAGTGCCTAGCCCATATTAGGTATATTTTATTGAATTAATATTGAATGAATAAGAGTAGAAGCATGCCTGTGTATATGTGTGTCACTATTATGTATAGCAAGGCCAGAGGCCTGCTGGCCCCCCCGTAGCCAGTGCTCTCTTGGTCCCCCAGGAGGAGATCAGGCAGCTGGTGCAGCAGATGCTGAATGACTTTGGGCCACAGCGCTACATTGCCAACCTGGGCCATGGGCTTTACCCTGACATGGACCCAGAACATGTGGGGGCCTTTGTGGATGCTGTGCACAGACACTCACGTCTGCTTCAACAAAACTGAGCATGTACCTTCTCCCCCAAGTACCACCAACACAGATGATTATTTCCAGAAGAATAAAAGTCCCAGAGTTGGAATCTAGTATGTTGTTTTGTTTGTGAAAGATCTGTGCCCTTATCCTTACTTCTTTTTAGCCTCTGCTCCTTTCCTGGGGCTTCTCTCTGCACTTTTTCCTCAGGGAGCTCAGGTTATCAGTGAATATGTGCTACAGGAATTAACGTCAGGATCCTCACTGTCCCCTTGGTCCTAGATATCTAAGCCTCAGAGCTACAGGGGTTGGGTACAGCTTCCTAACAGTTGGGGCTGTAACATTTGCAGAGAAAGGGGTGGGGCCCCCACAGCATACAAAGGCCAAACTGACCAGGCTTTGTGTCTGGGCAGAGAGGGGAGTATAGATTAAAAGAGGGCACAGAAGTGGCTGGAACACTTCAGAAAGGACTGGGGAGGAAGATGAAGTCTGAGTGAGCAGGGAGAAGTTGAAGGGCCTTCAGCTTTGATGCCGAAAGATGGGGAAGGCACAAAGACTCAGAGCTAGGAGCTGGGTTGGTTAGGCCTTAGAGCAGACTGCCATCACCGAGGCGAGAAAGCCTTCAAAGCCAGAAGCCTCTCTGGCGCTCAGGGTTGTTCTGCATTCTCTCTGGAGCACATCCTCTAATTTTCTCAGGATCTTGGTGTTTCTTCACATAGTGGCATCTAAATCCTGAGACAAGGCTCTGTGGTGCCTGTGAGAACTGGAGAGAGGTCTGGCATGGCAGAAAATTCCTCATCTGATATATCTCCTCAGACCACCAGGAACCCACTGTGTTACAGGCCCAACCAGAAACCTGTCCCAACTAGGCAATATGGAGGAGAGAAAGGCCTAATTTATTGAGAGAATGTAATTTCTCCTTTTAGAAAAATGATCTTTTCTGTGATCCATGATTTATTCATAGAAAAGCACTGTGAGTTCACACATTTGCTAAAAAAGGGTAATCGTGATACAGAAATGGGAGTGGCTTCTCTTTTTTTTTTTTAACCAACAAATTAGGCTGAGAGGTTGTAGGGGCCCATGGCTGGACAGTAAGACTTAAGTAGCCACAAACAGTTAATACAACTTATTCGTCAGTCAGGAGCAAAGGTGACACAAACAGTTTGTCAAAGAAGGGAAAATAAAGTAAAGCAGACAGGGAGGTCCTAGTTCACACTCTAGCTATAGCACCCTTCCCTATAACACCCCACCCCCCACTCAGAAACTAAGACATGAAACAGTAAACACAAGACACTGGCATCCAAATGACTCTTCTGAATGTCCCTTGCTACCTCCTATAAAAATTCCACACTCAGAATAGGGGACAGGCAGGTAGCAGGAACATGGGACACTGTGGAGGTCAGCCAGAGCTAGGAAAGGGGTAGTCCAACAGGACTAGAAATCAGGAAGGGAAAGGCCAAATGAATTCTAGCCCCAGCCTCCAAATCAGCGACCAGGGGGACTGTGACAAAAGCAGGCAGAGGAAGCCTGAGGTAGAAAGGCAGGGGAAGAAAGCAAGTGTGGAGTCAGAAGAGAACTATGGGGCTCAAGCAGCTGGTTTTAGGGCAGAGAGAAACTGGTGCTTAGAAGCTTGTTGGTGAGAGAGAATGATGAATAGAGGAGGCACAGAGATGGGGGACATATTTAGCTGGTGAGACAGACTGAGAGAGGAATGACGAAGAGAGATCTGGCAAAGAGAGAAGGGACACATGCAGATCCTCAAACATAAGTACACAAACATACCTACATGTAGAAATATACACACATAATGACACAGATCCGTGAATAGCAGGCATACACAGATATAAACGTGTTTATACACATGCACTTATGTGTGCCCAGAAACACACACTAAAAATGCATACATATATGAACATGAGTGCATTTACACACAGATACAGATTTATGCATGTATGCTAATGTGTACCTCCTCACATCCAGAGTCCAACACACATACATGTATCCATACATATATCCATACATGTATCCATACATGTATCCAGACACATGCAGAACTAACCCAGTACACATATATATGTGCACATACAGACAGGCATGCACAGATACATTTGTGCACACGGACACATGTATTGAGCCACGTAGATATACACATACATATGCAATCAGAGATAAAACAAGACGCTCTCTAACAAACATGACCAGAGTAGATGTATATCATGAGCTCAATGGCTTCCCAGACCCCAGACCCTCATCTTCTCCCTGCACTTGCTTCTCAAGTGCTCAGCAGGCTCCCGAGAGGCTATGTAAGGCAGGAGCAGGAACAGGAGCTTCAGTGTCCTCATAGCTTCATGAGGCAAAAGTCTAAGTCCTGGCCTCTGCCCTTCACCCACATTTGGGCTACAGATGCCCGTCTGCAGGCTGGGGTTTCTGCATAGACTAGACTTGAGAATTATTCCGACTGGCCATTTTTCTCCCTACCACCCCCACTCTTCCACTGCTGACAGCATACACTCTACAAGGGAAACCTGAGAAATGGTTGTGAGTCTCCTCAGAAAACAAGACCTCCTTTCAACCAGCTTATCCTCCCACCCACAGCTACTTCAAGTGCCCATCAAATTAGAACCAGAATCATAAATAGTTACAACTTTACAATGTCATTGGCACCACATATACTATAGTATTTACAGTACCATAAATGCTTCTGTTTTCTCTGGTTAAGCAATCCCTGAGACGGAACAGTGTTCTGTGTTTGCCAAGGGAAAGAGGGCCAATGCCCAGGAAATGCAGGATATAGGGGTGCGAGGTGGCATGTTGTGGGGTTTCTGATCGATCTGCAGGGCCCAGCTCCTCCAGGAACAGTTGGCTGTAGTGCGAACCTGGCCAAGGCAGGCCTATTGGCTACAGTTGGACTCTCCCCATCCTTAGCCCTGTGGTCCTTTGGTTTCAGTCACAGGTGCTCAGAGTCCTCTCAGGGGGGACAAATGTTTCAGTGTCCTTGGCCTGACCTGATGGAACCTGGCAGCCCAGCCTGCCCTGGTGGTGAGCTGTCTGCTTTCTCAGCCAAAGCGCTCTCGCACCAACAGCATCAGCTTCTTCTTGCCTTTGTAGATCTGTTTGAGGTTGTCGATGAACTGGGCAAACTGCAGGTGGCCATCCTGGGGCAGCAGGAAGGTCTCCCGAGCCTTGCTCAGAAATTCAATGAACTCTCCATAGTGGCGGGGGCTGATGTGTGTCAGGCGTGAGTGTGTGGTGTTGATATAGGCATTGATGGTAGCATCCAGCAGCTGGCGCAGTGGAGCTTTGTCGGTGGACATGAGTTTTCCGGAGCTGCGTCGGCCTGGGATGCCGGCCAGGCCAGGTGCAGTCACCGTGCAGCGCCGCAGGATGTCTGAAAGCACCGTGGCACAGTGCACGCTCTTTACCACCAGGGGGATGAGAGCCGCCAGCTCATTCTTGCCTAGAGAGTGGCTGAGGGCACATGCCCAGAGCACATCATTGATGGCCGGGTGGGTGTCCTGGTTATAGGCCAGGTTGAGATGGCTCATGGCCAGTGAGGCCAGCTTGAAGGCACGTAGCGGGTAGCCACGGAGCTCCATGTAGCGGGCAATGGTGAACAGCTGTGAATGGGTCATGCCACCAGCAGCAGCATCAATGGTGATCTGGTAGGCTGCCTCAAAGGCGATGTGGTCTTTCTCACAGAGTGTAAGAGCTGACAGAGCACAGCTCTGTGGATCCTTCATAGCACACTGCAGGGCCAGGGTGCGAGCGCAGCTAGCCAGCTCCTCCCGCTGTGGATAGTCGAGACTGAGGCGCAGGATAGTAGTGTGGGACACGGCTGTGGCAGCCACAATACTAGTAGCCTCAGTGGGGGTGAAGAGTGTGTACCAGCTCTGCAAGATGCTCACCAGGGCCCGCACACCTGTCAGGGAGAGCCTGAGCTCAGCCGTGGCCATCCGGGTCCCAATCCAGGTCTGCCCAGATTATCATTTGGGGTCAGAACTTGGCCTGTAGAGATGAGTTCTCCCTCCTCATCAGCAGCCTTGAGATGATCTGAGGCAAACCAAGGCAAGGGGAGCATCCCGGATGGCCAGACCCTGTTTGGGGTCTCTTCCCATCCCTTCCTTCCCCAGGTGAGAGGGTTGAAGGTCTCTGTAGGTGCTCTTAGCTCCTCACAAGGACGAAGCAGCAAAGCCTGTGGCTTGCTTACCCCAAGGCAGGTGTCCCAGGTCTGCCTGGGGGTTCTAGCTGAAGTAGGGTAGAGAGTCTTGTGCCGGGGCTTTGGGCTCTAGAAGGGGTCCTCAGCCTCCAGGTTGTCTGGGGTTTCTCAGAAGCATGGGCAGGGACTAGGACCAAACCACAGGGCCAACCACCTCCCAAGGGAGCACTTGAGTATTGGTGGCTGAAAATTCATTCTCTCAGACATGTCTCTGATCAGAGGGTTAAAGTGCAGCTGACATCAGGGTATAGTCCAAGCAGTAAGGGCAGAGCTTGGGCTGGCTGAACAGAGGCCGTCTTCTACTAGCAGCCCCATCCTTTCCTAGGCCGTCAGTAATGGGAATAAGAGAGCTCTAAGGATTCATTGTCCTGTCTCAAGAGTAGGGCCTAGAAACTCCTTTCCCCTGGGGGTAGAGGGAGGTGGGAGACTCACCCACTTCTGTAGCACATGTCACCAACCATCGCACCATCTCCCGGCGCCTCCAGTTAAGGGTCGATAAGGTCATCCGCATTACCTGGGCACAAAAGAGGATTTATGGTGGGCTGAGCCTAATTGTTGTGACTTCCCCATTTCCATTCATTTATTCAACAAATATTTACTGGTGCTTTAAACAGCCATTTCTCCCTTGGTAAGTATAGACAAGTCTGTTTAACATCTGTGCCACATCTCCCACCATCAGATATGAGGCTTCTCTGATGAAATGCAACGAATAAAGTCCTTATTACCATACCTTGCTTGACTTGGAGGAATTGGGGCGGGGAGGAAGAGGAAAGATGGGGACACTATAGAGCCTAAAGCTACACTGCTTCTGGTCTTAACTTCAAAATGGAGCCCAATTTATGCAGTCCTTACCTATAGGGTCGCTATAAGTCAGAATCGACTCGATGGCAATGGGTTTGGTTTTTTGGTTTTTACCTAAGGACCAGTCTAGAACTTGTGTTCTGGGGACACAGGAAGAACAAGACTTGTTTGTGCCCAGTCCCCCTGGGATCTCATGTCTTGTCAAATGTCACTTGGCCAGAGGGTTACAGCAGGGATGGCCTATTCCTTCCCCATACCTGTAACCCTAGTTCCAGAGCCACGTTGAGCAGGGTGCTGTCGGTACTACTGTCTGTGGGAGTAGCAATCTTGAATGCATCTTGAGCCAATTTGAAGATAAGGGAGGAAGAATGGATGTGCTTCTGTATTGCTTCCAGGATTGTTCGAAGCCTCAGAGTATCCCCTGTAGATGCAGAGAGAAGGAGCAGGGGCAAGACCTGCTTTAATGCTTCCTTGAACAGTCAGCTGATCATAACAGGCACTGATTGAACTGGCTATCAATTCATTGAATGCTTCTGGATGCTACCATCCTTTCTGGGCGGTCAACTCTGTCTCCAATGAACCTGGTGGAAGGTCCTTCCTTTTCCAAGCACCCACATGAATTCACTTCTCTCCACTTTTTGATTTGCCTCTAACCCTCATTCTCTATACCTTTAGGGTCCTCAGGTCCCAGAAATAATTTTCTTGAACACATGAATTTTGAAATCTACTTATACAGGAGACAGGAAGCCACATTATTGCCAAAAAAGTATGTCAGGCCCATTGTTTGCCTCTCACTAAAGCCCCCTGAAGCAAAAAGGAGCTGGGCCAGCTCTTCTTATTCAGAAGGCAAGGATTCTATACAAAGTACTAACAGTCAAGGAAGACACCACAGGAAGGGCATGTGTACCATATGAAGTGACGGTCACTGTTATCTTCAAAGGCAGTAGAGTATATGAAAGATTGGGATACCTTATGAAGGGTAAGTATGTGAAATAAGATAGAACAAAAAGTAGAGCTTTAGTTTTGCTTTGTAACTGGTTGATAAAGTCAAAGAGGTGTAGTGGTAGGAGTATAGGTATGTTACCTTGGGGACTGAAACATTTACAACCAGCAGCCATTCATTGCTCAGTTACTTCATCTATAAAATGGAAATAATAACCTGCCCTGGTGGTGTAGTGGTTAAGAGTTTGGCTGCTAACCAAAAGGTCGGCGGTTGGAATCTACCAGCCACTTCTTGGAAACTCTATGGGGCAGTTCTACTCTGTCCTATAGGGTCACTGTGAGTTGGAATCAACTCGATGGCAACTGGTTAGGGGTACTGTGAGAATTATAAACAATTTGTGTATAGTAATATTATTCTATTTTAATAAAAGATAAATAGCTCTTCATCGTATGTATGTATAGTGTTTATGTGTGCATATATATGAATAGAAAATCATATATGCAATACATGTATAGTGTATGTGTGTATATATACATATACATAAATTCTCTATATGAATAGAGTTGTGTGTGACTCAAAACGAGAAGAAACAGCTGCAAACATTCATTAATAATCGGAAGGTGGAATGTACGAAGTACGAACCTAGGAAACTCGAAAGTTGTCAAAAATTAGTGAGCTGAAACGGACTAGTATTGGCCATTTTGCATCAGACAATCATATGTTCTATGCTAGGAATAGCAAATTGAAGAGGAACAGTGTTACATTCATTGTCCAAAAAAAAAGAAAAAAACCCCAAAATCAAAAAAACATTTCAAGATCTATCCTGAAATACAACGCTGTCAATGATAGGATAATATCCATACACCTACAGGGAAGTTCAGTTAACGTGACTATTATTCAAATTTACACACCAACCACTTATGCCAAAGATGAAGAAATTGAAGATTTTTACCAACTTCTGCAGTCTGAAATTGATCAAACATGCAATCAAGAGGTATTGATAATTACTGGTGATTGGAATACAAAAGATGGAAACAAAGAAGAAGGATCAGTAGTTGAAAAATATGGCCTTGGTGATAGAAACAATGCCGGAGAGCGCATGATAGAATTTTGCAAGATCAATGGCCTATTCATTGGAAATATCTTTTTTCAACAACATAAAGGGTGACTATACACGTGGACCTCACCTGATGGAATACAAAGGAATCAAATCGACTACATCTGTAGAAAGGAGACGATGGAAAACCTCAGTATCATCAGTCAGAACAAGGCCAGGAGCCAACTGTGGAACAGAAAATCAATCGCTGATATGCAAGTTCAAGCTGAAGCTGAAGAAAATGAAAACAAGTCCACAAGAGCCGAAGTACAACCTTGAGTATATCCTAACTGAATTTAGAGACCATTTCAAGAATAGATTTGACACACTGGACACTAATGACCGAAGACCAGATGAGTTGTGGGATGACATCAAGGACATCATACATGAAGAAAGCAAAAGGTCATTAAAAAGATAGGAGAGAAAGAAAAGACCAAAATGGATGTCAGAAGAGACTCTGAAACTTGCTCTTGAATGTCAAGTAGCTAAAGCAAGTGGAAGAAATGACGAAGCAAAAGCTGAACAGAAGATTTCAAAGGGCAGCTCGAGAAGACAAAGTAAAGTATTATGATGAAATGTGCAAAGACTTGGAGTTAGAAAACCAAAAGGGAAGAAAATACTTGGCATTTCTCAAGCTGAAAGAACTGAAGAAAAAATTCAAACCTCGAATTGCAATACTGAAGGATTCTATGGGAAAAATATTGAACGATGCAGGAAGCATCGAAAGAAGATGGAAAGAATACACAGAGTCACTGTACAAAAAAGAACTGGTCGACGTTCATCTATTTCTGGAGGTAGCATATCATCAAGAACCAATGGTATTGAAGAAAGAAGTCCAAGCTGCACTGAAGATATTGGTGAAAAACAAGGCTTCAGGAATTGACAGAACACCAATTGAAATGTTTTAACAAAGGGATACAGTGCTGGAGGTGCTTACTTTTCTATGCCAAGAAGTTTGGAAGACAGCTACCTGGTCAACTGACTGGAAGAGATCCGTATTTGTGCCCATTCCAAAGAAAGGTGATCCAACAAAATGCAAAAATTATCAAACAATATCATTAATATCATATGCCAGTAAAATTTTGCTGAAGATAATTAAAAACTGGTTGCACCCCTGAACACCTTTATATCTCAGTAATGAAGTCACTCCTGAGGTTCACCCTTCAGCCAAAGATTAGACAGGCCCATAAAACAAAACAAGACTAAATGGGCACACCAGCTCAGGGGGCAAAGATGAGAAGGCAGGAAGGGACAGGAAAGCTTGTAATGGGGAACCCAAGGTCGAAAAGGGGAGAGCGTGGACATGCCATGGGGTTGGCAACCAATGTCACAAAACAATATGTGTATTAACTGTTTAATGAGAAACTAGTTTGCTCTGTAAACCTTCATTTAAAAGTACAATTAAAAAAATACAGTAACTAAAAACAAACAAACAAAAATTGTTGCAGTAGTACATCGACAGGGAACTGCCAGAAATTCAAGCTGGATTTAGAAGAGGACGTGGAACAAGGAATATCATTGCTGATGTCAGATGGATCTTGGCTGAAAGCAGAGAATACCAGAAAGATATTTACCCTGTGTTTTACCAACTACGCAAAGGCATTCGGCTGTGTGAATCATAACGAATTATGGATAACATTGCAAAGAATGGGAATTCCAGCACTTAATTGTGCTCATGCAGAATCTGTACATAGACCAAAGGCAGTTGTTTGAACAGAACAAGGGGGGATACTGCCTGGTTTAAAATCAGGAAAGGTGTGTGTCAGGGTTGTATCCTTTCACCATACTTATTCAATCTGTATGCTGAGCAAATAATCTGAGAAGCTGGATTGTATGAAGAAGAACCTGGCATCAGGGTTGGCTGAAGACTCATTAACAACCTGTGATATGCAGATGACATAGCCGTGCTTGCTGAAAGTGAAGAGGACTTGAAGCACTTACCAATGTAGATCAAAGACTATAGCCTTCAGTATGGATTACAGCTCAACACAGAGAAAACAAAAATCCTCACAACTGGACCAATAAGCAACATCATGATAAATGGAGAAAAGACTGAAGTCGAGGATTTCATTTTACTTGGATCCACAATCAATGCCCATGGAAGCAGCAGCCAGGAAATCAAACGACATACTGCATTGAGAAAATCTGCTGCAAAAGACCACTTTAAAGTGTTGAAAAGCAAAGATGTAACTCTGAGGACTAAGGTGTGTCCGATCCAAGCCATGGTATTTTCAATTACCTCATATACATGGGGAAAGTGGACATTGAAAAAGGAAGACCGAAGAATTGATGGCTTTGAGTTATGGCATTGGCAAACAATATTGAATGTATCATGCTCTGCCGGAAGAAGTACAGACAGAGAGTGCTTCTGAAAGTGAGGATGGTGAGACTTGGTCTCATGTACTTTGGACATGTTAACAGGACGGACCAGTCCCTGGAGAAGGACATCATGCTTGGTAAAGTAGAGGGTCAGTGAAAAAGAGAAAGATCCTCAGTGAGATGGATTGACACAGTGACTGCAACAACGGGCTCAAACACAGCAATGTTTGTGAGGATGGCGCAGGACGGGGCAGTATTTTTTCTGTTGTACATAGAGTTGCTATGTGCCAATTCGACAGCACCTAACAACAGCTACATAGTATGCATATATTTCAACTGCTAAAAATTAGGTAGCTGTGTTCTCCTTCTAGAAGCAAAGAAGCATATTTTTCAAAAATTTACTTGTGTCAAATAAAAATAAAATCATATAGGTGAAAAAAAATCACTTAGAGAACTTGTTAAAACTTAGATTCTTGGGCTATGCCCCCAGAGATTCTAATTTAGTAGGTCTGGAGTTGGGCCCAAGAATTTGAATTTCTAAGAAGCTCCCAGGTGATGCTGATGCTGCTTGCCCCACTTTGAGTAGCAAGGTTGTGACTTACACTTTTATCCAATAAACCTCTGATGTAAGTAATGAGGTTAGATATTTTCTCATTAGTGATGCAAAATCCTTCAAAGCCCTTGTCTGCAGGCTTATTGTCTTAGTTATCTCAAGCTGCTATAACAGAAATACCACAACTGGATGGTTTAACAAACAAATTTATTTTCTCACAGTTTAGGCAGCCAGAAGTCCAAATTCAGGGTACTGGCTTTAGGGGAAGGCTTTCTCTCTGTTGGCTCTGGGGCAGGGTCCTTATTCTTTGGTTCTTTGCTGATCTTCATGTGTTATGGCATCTATCTTCTCCCATCTCTGCTTCCTTAAATCTGCTTTAATATCTTGTAAGAGACTGATTCAAGGAACACCCTACACTAATCCTGTCTCATTAACATAACCAAGACAACCCATTCCTAAATGGGATTATAACCACAGGCATACAGGTTAGGATTTACAACACATATTTTCTGGGGACACGATTCAGTCCATAACACTCACTTTCAAACATTACTGTTAGCCAAAAACCCAAAGAAACCAAACCTGTTGTCATTGAGTCAATTCCGACTCATAGCAACCCTACAGGACAGAGTAAAACTGCTCCACAGGGTTTCAAAAGAGTGGCTGGTGGATTTGAACATGCCGACCTTTTGGTTAGCAACTGAATGCTTAACCACTGTGCCACCAGGGCTCTGTGTAAGCCAAAGTCTGTGCCAAATATTTATCAATCATTCTAAGCATCAGTAATTATGTAAATGCCATCCTTAAGGCACACCTGATCAAGGTTCTATAATAACTTTTTGGAAGTCTTGGATTCCTAGGCCTCCTTTAACTGCCCCAAAATAGAGTAAAATTCCTTGGTCACAAGATTGTGTTACAGATGTTGTACTGGAAAAAATTAAATGCTAAAAATGTTACTTTTCATGAGAGAAGTTCCAGAGGGGGATGTGTGGAATCGTGGTCCAGGAATAGTAAAATCATACAGTTTTTTTGTCAGTCCAGCTTGTGCGCAATGAGCTCACGTCACTGGTACAGGTTATTGAACCAATGAGAAAATACTTGATTACTCATGCTTTTCTGTTTACATACTAATAAATAAATTGTAAACACCTTTTGAAACATCTTGGATGTTGGTTTTTTACAGCTTTACCTGTCTGTTGCACTGGCATACCTCAGACCATTCAACCTATGCTGAGAGTCCTTAACACCTTAAAACCTCTTGGTGTTTGCTCATCAGTCATTGTTAATTTTTTTTTTTTAAATTTTATTGTGCTTTAAGTGAAAGTTTACAGTTCAAGTTAGTTTCTCATACAAAAATTTATACACATTGTTATGTGACCCTAGTTGCTCTCCCTATACTGTGACAGCACACTCCTCCTTTCCACCTCTGATTTCCCGTGTCCATTCAACCAGCTCCTGACCCTCTCTGCCTTCTCGTCTCACCTCCAGACAGGAGCTGCCCATTTAGTCTCATGTATCTACTTGAGCTAAGAAGCACACTCTTCACGAGTATCATTTTTATGTCCCATAGTCCAGTCTAATATTTGTCTGAAGAATTGGCCTCGGGAATGCTTCTAGTTCTGGGTTGACAGAGAGTCCAGGGGCCGTGCTTTCTGGGGTCCCTCCAGTCTCAGTCAAACCATTAAGTCTGGTCTTTTTACTACAATTTGAGCTCCACACCCCACTTTTCTCCTGCTCCATGAGGGATTCTCTGTTGTGTTCCCTATCAGAGCAGTCATTAATGATAGCCAGGTATCATCTAGTTCTTCTGGTCTCAGACTGGTGCAGTCTCTGGTTTATGTGGCCCTTTCTGTCTCTTGGGCTAATACTTTCCTTGTGTCTTTGGTGTTCTTCATTCTCCTTTGCTCCGGGTGGGTTGGGACCAATTGATGCATCTTAGATGGCTGCTCGCTAGCTTTTAAGACCCTAGACTCCACTCACCAAAGTAGGATGCAGAACATTTTCTTAATAAACTTTGTTATGCCACTTGATCTAGCTGTCCCCTAAAAGCATGGTCTGCAGGACCCCAACCCTGCTACTCTGTCCCTCAAAGTGTTTGGTTGTATTCAGGAAACTTGTTAGCTTTGGTTTAGTCCAGTTGTGCTGACTTCCCCTGTAGTGTGTG
>NW_004443951.1:11382725-11384194 GCF_000243295.1 Trichechus manatus latirostris | reverse complement strand
TGATGAACTCTCTGGTTTATGTGGCCCTTTCTGTCTCTTGGGCTAATACTTTCCTTGTGTCTTTGGTGTTCTTCATTCTCCTTTGCTCCAGGTGGGTTGGGACCAATTGATGCATCTTAGATGGCTGCTCACTAGCTTTTAAGACCCTAGACACCACTCACCAAAGTAGGATGCAGAACATTTTCTTAATAAACTTTGTTATGCCACTTGATCTAGCTGTCCCCTGAAAGCATGGTCCCCAGGCCCCCACCCCTGCTACTCTGTCCCCAAAGTGTTTGGTTGTATTCAGGGAACTTGTTAGCTTTGGTTTAGTCCAGTCGTACTGACTTCCCCTGTAGTGTGTGCTGTCCTTCCCTTCACCTAAGATAATTCTTGTCCACTACCTAGTTAGTGAATACATCTCTCTCTCCCTCCATCCCTCCCCACCCTTGTAACCATCAAAGAATATTTTCTTCTGTGTTTAAACCTTTTCTTGAGTTCTTATAACAGTGGCCTTATACAATATTTATCCTTTTGTGACTGACTAAATTCACTCAGCATAATGCCTTCCAGATTCCTCCATGTTATGTTTCACAGGTTCATTGTTGTTTTTTATTGTTGAGTAGTATACCATTGTGTGAATATACCATAATTTGTTTATCCATTTGTCCGATGATGGGCACCTAGGTTGTTTCCATCTTTTCGCTGTCATGAACAGTGCTGCAATGAACATGGGTGTGCTTATATCTATTCGTGTGATGGCTTTTATTTCTCTAGGATATATTCCAAGGAGTAGGATTTCTGGATCGTACAGTACTTCTATTTCTAGCTTTTTAAGGAAGTGCCAAATCGATTTCCAAAGTGGTTGTACCATTTTACATTCCAATCAACAGTGTATAAGTGTTCCAGTCTCTTCACAACCTCTCCTACGTTTATTATTTTGTGCTTTTTGGATTAATGCTAGCCTTGTTGGGAAGAGATGGTATCTCATTGTGCTTTTGATTTTCATTTCTCTAATGGTTAATGATCATGAGCATTTCCTCATGTGTCTGTTAGCTGCCTGAATGTCTTCTTTGGTGAAGTGCCTGTTCATATCCTTTGCCCATTTTTTAATCGGGTTAATTTGTCTTGGGTTTATTTGTTTTAAGTTGGTTTGTCTTTTTTTTGTTGAGGTTTCGCAGTATCTTGCAGATTTTAGAGATCAGATGCTGATCGGATTTGTAGTAGCCAAACAATTTTTCCCAGTCTGTAGGTTGTCTTTTCACTCTTTTGGTGAAGTCTTTTGATGAGCATAAGTGTTTGACTTTTAGGAGCTCCCAGTTATCTAGTTTCTCTTCTTGTGTTTGTGCATTGTTACTTATGGTTTGTATTCTGTTTATGCCATGTACTAGGGCTCCTAGCACTGTTCCTATTTTTTTCTTCCACGGTCTTCATTGTTTTAGATTTTATATTTAGGTCTTTGATCCATTTTGAGTTAGTTTTTGTGCATG
>NW_004443951.1:11348008-11382238 GCF_000243295.1 Trichechus manatus latirostris | reverse complement strand
CATTGTATAGATCTTTAATGTCTCTGGTTAGATTTATTCCTAAGTATTTTATCTTCTTGGGGGCTATTGTAAATGGTATTGATTTGGTGATTTCCTCTTCGAAGTTCTCTTTGTTGGAGTAGAGGAATCCAAGTGATATTTGTATGTATATCTTGTATCTTGATACCGTGCTGAAATCTTCTATTAGTTCCAGTAGTTTTCTTGTAGATTCTTTGGGGTTTTCTGTGTATAAGATCATATCATCTGCAAACAGAGATACTTGGACTTCTTCCTTATCAATCTGGATGCCCTTTATTTCTTTTCCTAGCCTAACTGCTCTGGCTAAGACCTCCAGCACAATGTTGAATAAGAGTGGTGATAAAGGGCATCCTAGTCTGGTTCCTGTTCTCAAGGGGAATGCTTTCAGGCTCTTTCCATTTAGGATGATGTTGGCTGTTGGCTTTGTATTAATGCCCTTTATTATGTTGAGGAATTTCCCTTCTACTCCTATTTCGCTGAGTTTTTTTTTAAATCATGAATGGGTGTTGGACTTTGTCAAATGCCTTTTCTGCATCAATTGATAAGATCATCTAGTTCTTGTATTTTGTTTTATTTATGTGATGGATTACATTGATAGTTTTTCTAATGTTGAACCATTCCTGCATAGGTATAAATCTCACTTGATCATGGTGAATTATTTTTTTGATATGTTGTTGAATTTTATTGGCTAGAATTTTGTTGAGGATTTTTGTGTCTATGTTCATGAGGGATACTGGTCTATAATTTTCTTTTTGTGTGTGTCTTTACCTGGTTTTGGTATCAGGGTTATGCTGGCTTCATAGAATGGGTTTGGGAATATTCCATCCTTTTATATGCTCTGAAATACCTTCAGTAGTAGCGGTGTTTTCTCTTAAAGTTTGGTAGAATTCTCCAGCGAAACCATCAGGGCCAGGGCTTTTTTTTTGTTGGGAGTTTTTAAATTACTTTTCAATCTCTTCTTTTTTTATAGGTTTATTTAGTTGTTTGTTTTTGTTTTTAAGAACACGGGACAGAACACAGCTGGTGCATCCGCACTGTACATATGTTTGGGGCTAAGGTTCTCATTAAAAGTTATCTTAGCAAATCTGTCAATATAATTTTCATCTACTTCATAATCAGCAGAAACTTTTTCATCATAGATTTTCATATATTTTATAACTTGATGATCCCTAAATTTCTGCAGCCAATCTTCAGAATATTCTATACTGATCTTTAATGTTTAGCCCTTCATGGCATATTCTAGCTTGTTTCACAACGAACAAATCAGCAATGGCATATTCACACTTCATTGTTGAATCAATTCAATCATGGTCATGCTCAACATCTTCATTTTTTGCCCTCTCAAAACATTCTATTCTTCATTAGTTCTAGTCATTAATGTCCCTGTAAAACTTCAACACTTTGTCTTTCTCTTTCTTCAAATAATAAACCCTGAAACCAAACCCATTGCTGCTGAGTTGGTTCCGACTCATAGCCACCCTACAGGAGAGAGTAGAACTGCTCTATAGGGTTTTCAAAGCTGTAATCTTTATGGAAACAGGCTGCCACGTCTTTCTCTCGTGGAGCAGGTAGAGGGTCCAAACCACCAACCTTCTGGTTAGCAGCCAAGTGCTTAACCACTGTGCCACCAGGGCTCCTTCAAGTCATAGATGGTATTAATTCCCACATTTTATTTTTATTGTGCTTTAAGTGAAAGTTTATAGTTCAAGTCAGTTTCTCATACAAAACTTTATACACACATTGCTATGTGACCCTAGCTGCTCTCCCTATAATGTGACAGCACACTCCTCTTTTCCACCCCAGATTTCCTGTGTCTATTCAACCAGCTCCTGTCCCTTTTTGCCTTCTCATCTTGCCTCCAGACAGGAGCTACCCAGTTCGTCTCATGTATGTACTTAAGAAGCACTCTCTTCATGAGTATCAATTTATGTCCCATAGTCCAGTCTAATCTTTGTCTGAAGAGTTGGCTTCGGGAATGTTTTCGGTTTTGGGCTAAAGGAGAGTCTGGGTGCCATGTCTTCCAGGGTCCCTTCAGTCTCAGTCAGACCATTAAGTCTGGTCTTTTTACTAGACTTTGAGTTTTGCACCCCACTTTTCTCCTGCTCTGTCAGGGACTCTGATGTGTTCACTGGTAGTAGCTAGGCACCATCTAGTTCTTCTGGTCTTAGGCTGATGGAGTCTCTGGGTCATGTGGCCCCTTCTGTCTCTTGGGCTAATATTTTCCTTGTGTCTTTTGGTGTTCTTCGTTCTCCTTTGCTCCAGGTGGGTTGGGATCAATTGATGCATCTTAGATGGCCGCTTTACTAGCTTTTAAGACCCCAGACACTACTCACCAAAGTGGGATGCAGAACATTTTCTTAATAAACTTTATTATGCCAATTGACCTAGAGTCCCCTGAAAGCATGGTCCCCAGTCCCCCGTCCCTGCTACTCTGTCCCTTGAAGTGTTTGGTTGTATTCAGGAAACTTCTTAGCTTTGGTTTGGTCCAGTTATGCTGACTTCCCCTGTAGTATGTGCTGTCCATCCCTTCAAGATAATTCTTGTCTACTATCTAGTTAGTGAATATCCCTCTCCCTCCCTCCCCACCTTTGTAACCATCAAAGAATGTTTTCTTCTGTGTTTATACCACTTCTTGAGTTCTTATAATAGTGGTCTCATACAATATTTGTCCTTTTGTGACTAATTTCACTCAGCATAATGCCTTCCAGATTCATCCATGTTATGAGACCACATCACATTCTTTAGTAAGATGCCTCATAGACACACCTTGATCAAGCTTCCACAATAAGTCTATCTTCTGTGCTATTGATAATGACAAATGCTTCCTTTTCCTCTTCTTACCCAGGGGGTAAGAATTTAAAGTTTTTACAGGCAATTAAACTCAAAGTCACAAAACAACAACAAAAAAACCAACAAAAACAAAAAAAAGCAGCAAAATATTGGTGAATAGCAGAGGTGTCTATGACTGGTAAGAGTGTTGCGTAACACCTAATGCCTCATGTCAGCTGAGGTAAGGTTTTGCTGTCAAATTTATGGAAAAAATGTTGGTTTTCAAAAATGTTTTCAGATTTTGGAATTGCATATAAGATATTTTGGATCTAAAGTAATGTATTTAATCAGTCTCCTAATGATGGAGATTTTTAGATTGTTTCCAATGTTTTCCAATTATAAACAGTGTTGGAGTGAATGACCTTATACAGACATTGTTTCTCATTTACACACATATCTGTAAGATAAAATACTGGAAGTGAACTTGCTGAGTTAAAGAATATGTGCATTTGTAATTCTGATACATACTGCCAAACTGCCCTCCGCAAGGGATTACCAATCTAGACTCCTACCAGCAATGTAAAAGAGTGCTAGTTTCTTCACACATTTGCCAACACAATGTTATCAATTTTTGCTTTCATTTTGAAATAATTTCAAATATACAGAAAAGTTTCAAGAATAGTAAAGAGTTTTCTTCTCTCTGAATCATTTGAAAGTAACTGACTTGATGCCCCATCACCCCTGAATGCTGTATTGTGTATTTCCTACAAACAAGGTCATTCTTCTACATGCTCGAAACATAACCATCAAAACCAGGAAATTAACCTTGATATATTACTGTCATCTACCACAGACCCCGGTGTGTCACTCTGACTAAGCTGCACCTAACTCAAGCCATGGTATTTTCAATTGCCTCATATGCATGCGAAAGCTGGACATTCGAATAAGGAAGACTGAAAAAGAACTGATGCCTTTGAATTATGGTGCTGGCGAAGAATACTGAATATACCATGGACCCTGGTGGTGTAGTGGTTAAGAGTTCAGCTGCTAACCATAAAGGTCAGCAGTTCGAATCCACCAGGCACTCCTTGGAAACCCTATGGAGCAGTTCTGCTTTGCCCTATAGGGTCGCTATGAGTCAGAATCGATTCAGTGCCAACAGGTTTGGTTTTTTTTTTGGCCAGAAAAACAAACAAACATGTCTTAGAGGAAGTACAGCCAGAATGTTTCTTAGAAGTGAGGATGGTGGGACTTCATCTTGCTTCCTTTGGATATGTTATCGGGGAGAACAATCTCTGGAGGACATCATGCTTGATAAAGGATCAGTGAAAGCGAGGAAGACATTCAACAAAATGGACTGACCCAGTGGCTGCAACAATGGGCTCAAGCACAGCATGACTATGAGGATGGCACAGTACCAGGCAACATTTCATTCTGTTTTGTCAGAACCAACTCAGTGGCACCTAACAATAGCAACAACCACCACAGACCCCATTCAAGTTCACCAGTTGTCTCAATAATGTCCTTTATAGCAAAAGGACTTTATACAAGATCATGTGTTGTATTTAATTTGTCATGTCTCTTTAGTCTTCTTCGATTTGGAAAAATTCCTCAGTTTTTCCTTAACATTCATGATCTTGACACTTTCGTGGATTACAGACCAGTTATTTTGTAGTACGTCCTTCAATTTGGGTTTCTCTGATGTTTCCTTGTGATTAGATTTAGGTTTACATTTTTGGCTGTAATATCACAGAAATGATACTGAGTTCTTGTTGCATCCAGTCAGGTAATATATGATATTTGACTTGATTCGTTAATAATATTAACTGTGATCACTTGATTAAAGTGATATATACCAGGTTTATCTACTGTAAAGTTACAGGTTTTTCCTTTACGATCTAGAATATTTTGCAGAGAGGTACTTTGAGACTATGTAAATATCCTGTTTCTTATCAATGTTCACCTACCATTAGTATCCACTGACGTTTCTTGACTAAATTAAGTATTACTATATGATTACCAAATGGTATATTCTCACTTCATCTTTCCTTCCATATTCATCAGTTGGCATTCCACTCTACTCATTTTAGTTATGTCAGTGTAAAACTCATGGATACCTATTTTATTCAATGGGATATAATTTCATTATTTATCTATGTATTTATTTATAGCTTTATTGAGGTGTAACTGACATATAATAATTGGCACATATTTAAAGTGTACAACTGAATAAGTTTGACATATGTATACATCCAAGAAATCATTACCACAACCAAGATAATGAACATATCCATTACCCTTCTTCCCTTGTCACCCTTTGTAATCTCTCCTTCCCTTCCACCTTAGCCTGCCCCAGCTTCTATTCTCAGGAAACCAGTGATCTTCTATCACTATAGATTAGTTTGAATTTTCTAGAATTTTACATAATGGAATTATACAATATGTACTGCTTTTCCATAAGGAGCCCTGGTGGCGCAGTGGTTAAGTGCTTGGCTGCTAACCTAAAGGTTGGCAGTTCAAACCTACCATCTGCTCCCCAGGAGAAAGATGTGGCGGTCTGCTTCTGTAAAGGTTCCTTTGGTATGCTTTCTTTCACTTAAAAAGAAAACCCAACAAACCAGTTGCCACCGAGTTGATTCTGACACAGGGTGACCCCACGTGTACAGAGTAGAACTGCACTCCATAGGATTTTCAAGGTTGTGACCTTTCAGAAGCATATTGCCAGGCCTTTCTTCTAAGGTGCCTCTGAGTGGGTTTGAAGCACCAACTTTCCAGTTAGTAGTTGAATACTTAACCGATTGTACTACCCAGGGACTCCTTTCACTTAGCATAATTATTCTGAGATTCATCCATGTTGTAGTGTATATCAATAGTTCATTCCTTTTTATTGCTGAGAAGTACTCCATTTCATGATTACATCACAATTTGTTTATCCATTCACCTGTTGATGAACATCTGGATTGTTTCCAGTTTTTGGTTATTAAAAATAAAGCTTTTATGAACACTCATATTGAAGTCCTTGTACAGATACATGCTTTCATTTCTTTTGGGCAGTACCTAAAAGTGAAATGGCTGGATCATATGGTGGATGTCTGTTTAACTTTTTAAGAAACTGCCAATTGGTTTCCCGAAGTGGTTGTGCCAGTTACATTCCCACCAGTGGTGTATGAGAGTTCCAGCTGTTCCATATCCTTGCCAACCCTTGCTAAGGTCATTGTTTCCTTGTTGTTTTTTCTCTCATTGTGTTTTTAATTTGTATTTTCCTAAGGACCAATATTGAGCATCTTTTTATGAGCTTATTTTCCATTGGAATGCTTTCTTTGCTGAAATATCTGTGTGATCTTTACCCATTTTAAAAATTGAGTTGTTTGTTCTTTATTATTGAGTTTGAGAGTTCTTTATATATTCTGGATACAAGTCCTTTACGAGATATTCGATTTGCAAATATTTTTCCCAGTCTGTGGCCTGTCTTTTCATTCTCAATAGTGACTTCCACGGAGCAGAAATTCTTGATTTTGACACAGTCCAATTTATCTTTCTTTTATGGATTTTGCTTTTAATGTTGTAAGAAATCTTTGCCTAACTCAAAGTAAAAGTGATTTTGTCCTATGTTCTGCACTGGAAGTTTAATAGTTCTAGGTTTTTTATTTAGGTCCACAATCTATCATAAGTTAATTTTTTAATATAATGCACCAGCTGAATTGATGTTGCACCTTTATCGAAAATAAATCAACCACACGTTTGGGTCTATTTTGAGACTCTATTCTTTTCCACTGATCTGTCTATCTTTACACTAATAACACTGTATTGACTACTATAGCTTTACTAAAAAAAAAAAAAAAACCCAAAAATGATACTCGTGAAGAGTGTGCTTCTTAGCTCAAGTAAATACACAAGACTAAATGGGCACCTTCTGTCTGGGGGTGAGATGAGAAGGCAGAAAGGGTTAGGAGCTGGTTGAACAGACACAGGAAATCAGGGGTGGAAAGGAGAAGTGTGCTGTCATAGTATGGGGAGAGCAATTAGGGTCACATAACAATGTATGTATAAATTTTTGTATGAGAGACTAACTTGAATTGTAAACTTTCACTTAAACTACAACAATAAAAAAAAAAAAAAACAGTTGCCATCGAGTCGATTCTGAGTCATACAGACCCCATATGTGTTAGAGTAGAACTGTGCTCCATAGGGTTTTCAATGGTTGTTTTGGAAGTAGATTGCCAGGCATTTCTTCCAAGGTGCCTCTGGGTGAACTCAAACTGTCAACCTTTTAGTTAGTAGCCAAGTGCGTTAACTGATAGCTTTATAATAAGTCTTAAAATCAGGTAGTGTTAATCCTCCAACTTTATTCTTTTTTTTCCAAGCTGTTTTTGGCTATTCTAGGTCCTTTACATTTCCATATGAATACCACTGATTTTTTTATATTGATCTTGTATCTTGTAACCTTACTAAACTCATTAGTAATTCTAGCAGCTTTTTGTAGATTCCGTAAGATTTTTTACATAGACAATCATGTCATCAGTGAATAAAGATAGTTTTACGTCTTCCTTTCTAACCTGGATATCTTTTATTTCTTTTTCTTGTCTTATTACGCTGGCTAGAACTGCCAGTGTGATGTTGAACAGAAGTGGTGAAAGCAAACATCCTTGCCTTGTTCCTGATCTTAGGGAGAAAACATTCAATCTTTCACCATTAAGTATAAAGGTAGCTATAAATATAGCATCACCCAAACCCAAACCCCTTGCCGTCGAGTTGATTCTGACTTATAGCGACCCTATAGGACAGAATAGAACTGTCCCACGGGATTTCCAAGGAGTGGCTGGTGGATTTGCACTGCCCACCTTTTTGGTTAGTAGCTGTTCTCTTAACCACTGCGCCATCAGGGCTCCATATATAGCACAGATGTCCTTTATAATATTAAGGAAGTTCCCTTCTGCCCCTAGTTTGCTACAGTTTTTTTTATTATTTTCATTAGGAATGAATGCTGGATTTTGTCACGTGCCTTTTCTGTATTATTAAGATGATCATATGTGTTTTCTTTTTTAGTCTATTACTGTATGTTTATGCTAATAATGTGCGTCTTCTATGTTTGTTTGCAAACTGCTCCCTCCCCCTGCGAGGTAGTTCCACAAGTGCCGCTATTACACTTTTTCTTACATGTTGCTGTAAAAAATTAGCATAATGGGCTTACAAAATACCTCGCGGGGGTAGGGAGTGGTTGGAAAACAAACGTAGAAGGTGTGCGTTATTTGCTTGAAAATATGGTAATAGGGCAAATTATAGTGCTTGATCTTCTAATGTTAAACCAACCTTACATTCCTGGGATAAACTCAACTTAGTCATGATATATTATCCTTTTTTATTTATTGTTGAATTCTACTTGCTAAAATTTAAGAATTTCTGCATCTATGCTCATGAAGGAGTAAGTCTTTAGTTATTTTTTCTTATAATGACTTTTGTCTGATTTTGGTATCAGGGTAATGCTGGACTCATACATAGATTGAGCTGGGAAATATTTTCTCCTCTTCAATATTTTGGAAGAGTTTCTATACAATTTTTATTATATGTTTCTCAAATGTTTGGTAGAATTTACCAATGCCATCTAGACCTGGTTTTTTCTTTGTAGAAAGGTTTTTAACTACAAATTCAATTTAATAGATATAGGCTATTCATTTCTATTTATTCATGAGCGAGTTTTTGTAGTTTGTGTCTTTCAAGGAATTAGTCCATTTCATTTATGTTGTTGAGTTTATTGGCAAAAAGTTGTTCACAATATTCCCTTATTATTTTAATGTCTTTTAGAATTTGTAATGATGTCACCTCTTTCACTCCCAATATTGGTAATTCTTTTTTTTAGTATATTATTTAGAGTAGTTTTAGGTTTACAGAAAAACTGTGCAGAAAGTACAGAGTTTTCCCATTTATCCCTTTTCCCTGCACATTGCATTTCCAATTCAGATCCTGCATTCCTGTGGTACATTTGTTACAACTGATGATCCAATATTGGTAGATAATTATTAACTAAAATCCACAGTTTACATTAGGGTTCATTCTTTGTGTTGTAGAGTCCTATGGGTCTTGACAAATGCTTAATGTCACCTGTCTACCATTACAGTATCACACAGAATAGTTTCACTGTCCTGAAAATACCCTGTGCTCCACCTATTCATCCCTCCCTCCTCCTGATTCCCTGGCAACCACTGATCTTTTCACTGTCTCTATAGTTTTGCCTTTTCTATAATGACATATAGTTGGAATCATACAGTATATAGCTTTTTCAGACTGGCTTCTTTCACTTAGCAGTATGCACTTACAGTTCCTCCATGTCTTTTCATGGTATGAGATTTCATTTATTATTACCACTTAATAATAGTCCATTGTATGGATGTACCACAGTTTGTTTATCCATTTATCTATTGCAGGGCATTTTACTTGCTTTCAATTTTTGACAACTATGAATAATGCTGTTATAAACATTCATGTGCAGGTTTTTATGTGGACCTATCAGGAGGGATTAGTCCCTGGAGAAAGACATCATGCTTGGTAGAGTAGAGGGCCAGCAAAAAAGAGGAAGACCCTCAACAAGACGGACTGACACAGTGGTTGCAATAATGGGCTCAAGCATAACAATGATCGTGAGGATGGCACAGGACCAGGCAGTGTTTCGTTCTGTTGTACGTAGGGTCGCTATGAGTCGGACCGACTTAATGGCTTCTAACAACAACAACATGTTTTCATCTCACTTGGGTAAATATCTAGCAGAGTGATTGCTGCACTGAATAGTAATCTTATATTTAGGTTTGTCAGAAGCTGCCATACTGTCTTCCAAAGTGGCTGTACCATTTTGTATTTCCACCAGCAATGAATGAGAGTTCCACATCCTCGCCAGCATTTGGTGTTGTAAGTGTTCTGGATTTTAGGCATTCCAACAGGTGTGAAAGGAGCCCTGGTGGTGCAGTGGTTAAGCACTTGGCTGCTAATCGAAGGGTAAGCTGTTCGAACCCACCAAGTGCTCCAGAGAAGAAAAACGTGACGGTCTGCTTCTGTAAAGATTTACAGCCTTGGAAACCCTATGGAGCAGTTCTACTCTGTCCTACTGAGTTGCTGTGAGTTAGAAATGGCAGCAACAAGTTTAACAGGTGTGAAGCAGAAGTCACCTTTATTTATTTTAATGCTCAAATTGTCCTAGATTTGGCCAGTGGTAGCCCCTCCAAGGTGGCTTTTAAGTCCATTTTGATATGTCCTCATCTTTCTTTAAGCCTGTCCTTACTTTCTGGCACAAGATATTCCAGATTCATCTTGTATCTTTCTTGCCCCAGCCCTGAAATTATCCATTTCTCTAAGCAACACTGGTTCCTAAATGATGTGCTCATGCTATTGGGAAATTGCTGCTCTTAGGACCTCTCAGTGAATAGAACTAGGGAATATATACATGTGTGTGGGTATACCCCCTCCCCAACACATGCACACAAAAACACATATACATACATATACACACATTTATACACACTTCCATATCTAAATTTATTTCTATATTTATTTTTATATATATTAAAAACTGTGAGTTTGTACAAATGTCTCGAATTCCGACCCAACATTGCAGGATTCATTCTAGTTTTCTCTGTTTGCATAACTACCTTTTCTGACCAAGAAAAATCTAACCCTCTTTATTATTAATATATTTATGATATGTAATCACCTTACCATTGCCGCTGCTACAATTGTGCAAATGCCCTCCTTACCTTCTTTGGGTTCTGACATGCTCACTGGGTCACTGTCACCACTGCTCCCCCAACGGGTGTCCTCCTCATCCTGCTTGGGCTCTGTCACTCCTTGTCAGGCTGTGAAGATGCCCTCAACCCCTTGTGCTCTGACACCCCGTGCTGGGTCACTGTCACTGTCCCTCCCCTTCCCATGCAGTCATCCTCCTTTATCCTGCTTGGAATCCAATGCCTTATGCCAGCCACTGCTGCCACCACTCCCCACTCCACACATGGATGCCTATTATGAATTTATTGATTTTTGCCAATAAGATCGGTGAAAAATGTTACCATGGAGTAATTTTAATTTGTATTGTATTTCTCAAGCGAGGCTGAGCATTTTAATTGTTTAAAAGTCATTTATATCTCCTTTTCTGTGAACTGATCAATTTTTGTATTGGTTTTTTATTATACTGATTTATCTGTATCTTTTACTTTTCTACAATGAACTTGCATTTTTTTGGTAACAAAAAGATACAACAAAAGGTCATTTTTAATTAAAAAAAAGAAAAAAAAAGATGTTCCAAAAAATCCATGTAGTTTACTGGTACCTGAAAGATGCTCAGAGTCCATGGTAGCTAGTATCTTACTGTAGCTCCTCAGGCAGGGGCTTAATTTCACTTCTCTTTGTGGTGAAACGTGCATAGCTGACTGGGAACACATGAGTTTAAAGGCCCTAGAGCCACTCTGGGCTGCTTGTCTTTTGGTCAGGGTTCCTGGAAAAATCACAAACTCTCTTACCTGTAAAGAGTTTTCTAGCTCTATCTTAGTCATCACTTCATTGAATCTTCCAATGGCCCTAAGAGGCTGATAGGTCATTGACAATGATCCCCACTTTATAGGTTTTGAACCTGAGTCTTGGAAAGACGAAGTGCCTTTATCATATGGAGGGCTAGATCTGGGAGTTACCTTAAAGATCATTTCATTCCACGTACTCAGGGCCATACAATTAGTAGGGCAGAACTTTGACTTGGGCCCAGGTCTTCTCACCCCTAGGTACTCTTTCTAATGGCAGTATTCAAAATGAGGACCCTTATTATTCCACGCCCTGGTGGCTCAGTGGCTAAGAGCTAGGGCCGCTAACCAAAAGGCTGGCAGTTCAGATCCACCAGCTGCTCCTTGGAAACCTTATGGGGCAGTTCTACTCTGTCCTATAGGGTCGCTATGAGTCAGAATCGACTCGATGAAAATGGGTATTACTCCTGGTTATCAAGGGGGGCTGAAGAGCTTCTCATCTTCAGGAGACTGCAGGCTAAGCCTTTGACAGAACAGGGCTGGACAGGCACAGTGGGAGTGCTGGAGCCTAGATCCATCTATGCTCACCTTTGGCAGCAGTCAGCATGGTGGAGGCCAGTTCACACTGCTGTGATTCCAAATGTCCAAGGGTGAACCAGCGAGGGTAACGGCTAGGTACCACAGACACCATATGGTGCGGGTGGGAAGTGTCGCCTGCAGAAGCTGAATTTTCTAGAACTGGTAACCTAGAAGACCCAAGAAGAGTCATCAGCCACCATCTAGATCCTCGCCGTTCTGAACAACCTTAGAGAAGCCTGTTCTTTGCTGGGGAGAATCTGGGCAGGAAAGGGTTAACCAAGAGTTTTGAAGATTTTAAAACCTAGAGTACAGTACTCTGTGTGAGGTGAGTGCCTGGACACTTGCAGAACTCAAGTGGAGTGACCAGTCCCCACTGCAAATGGATTTGAAAGGCAGTTCAAGAGCCACAAGGTTATTTTTAAAAGTATAAGAAATAAATGTCTAGGAATCCTCAGCAGTCTTTTTCTGTTTGAGCTGAGAAGTTCTCTCAGCCTTATGGTCTAACTAAAATTCTTCTTCTGCATGGTTTGCTGCATCCCAGAGGTCCACCTGTCTGAACCAAGGATTTTATTCCAGTTTGGAAACAAGATGACCACAGCTCATTGTTCTCAAGTCTTGGTATACTCAGACCTATCACTACATCCATCAGATGACTCAGGGGACCTGTGCTTGGGAATCAAGACTCAGTTGAGCTCTGGAAAGTCTCAAAACCTTTTAAGGCTATCTAAGTGGCCCCAGAACAAGAGATTCAGGTCTTGGGTGCTTCATATCTATTAATGCCTCAGGGGCTTTCCCAGGTAATCCACCAAGGGTACAGCGAGACAGCCAAGTGGGTCACCAGCAAGGCATCCCAGATTAAGAATCCTAGATCATATGAAAAAGTCTGAGCTATTTTAGGGCAGGCTTAGTGCCAGGTCCAAAAGAATAGACAAGAAGAGATAAGAAAGTGAGATAAACTAAGAAAAAGAGCATTGGAGACGTCTGCTTTAGTGGAGGCAATGGGGCTGGGGAAGGGCCACCCACCTCATAGCACGTAAGGCTAATTTATAGGACAGGTCTGGATCATGAGGCAGCAGAGCTGAGAACAAATACTTGGCAAAGGTATGCATGGGCACGCTCTCTCGGTGGATGACTTCTCCCAGACCGCTGAAGGGACCTCCTGCAGAAAAAAGACAAGCTAGCCAGTTATCTATCTGCATACTTCCATTCACCAGCCTGGACTTGAGCCTCGGGATCTCTTTTTTTTTTTTTAATTGTACTTCAGGTGAAGGCTTACAGAACAGTTTCTCATGAAACAGAAGTACACATGTTGTTTTATGACATTGGTTAACAACCCCACAACATACCAACCCTCTAACTTCTCAACCTTTTTTTTTTTTGGTGAAAATACACATAGCCAAAGATACACCATTTCAAAAATTTCTACATGCACAGTTCAGTGACATTGACTACGCTCTTCGAATTGTGCTGTTATTCTCACTTAAGATGAAGGCTTACAGAACAAAATAGTTTCTCATTTAAGAGTTACTACAAATGTTGCTGTATGACAATGGTTAACAATCTCACAACACATCAACAATATCCTTACTTAACCTTGGGTTCCCTATCACGAGCTTCCTTGTCCCCTTCTGCCTTCTGGCCCTTGTCCCTGCACTGCTGTACCTCGTTAGTCTCATTTGGTTTTACGGGGCTGTCCACTCCCAGGCTGAACAGTGAACCTCGGAGGTAACTTCACCACTGAGCTAAAAGGGTGTCTGGGGGCCACACTCTCGGGGTTTCTCCAGTCTCCTTTAGGCCAGTAAATCTGATCTTTTGTTTGTGAGTTAGAATTATGCTCTACATCCTTCTCCAGCTCTGTCCAGAACTGAGCCTCGGGATCTCTTATGCATCTGCTAGCCATGGGAATTTTCACTACATTTCAAGGCCATAAATGTTCCTGTAACTGTGCTCTATTAAATGGGAGTTCAGGGTCACAGGCGAAAGACACTGTGACAACAGTTTCTCTCCACTTACCTTCCAGCAGTAAGATGCACTGTTTCCGCAGTGTTTGCACTAGCTCATCGTCCAGTTGCAGCTCCTGGAGTCGACTCAGGAGTTGCTCCTCATTATGGCACACCTTGTCCTGTGCATAGAGGCCTTCAGGCATCACCCTCTGTTGACCCATTCCCATCAGAGCAACTTCGAGAGCCAACGACAGGTAGGACTCACTGCTGTTTGGGCAGCCTGCAGCTACAGGTACATGCTGGTACACAGGGGTTCTGCTTTCACTCATATCTGAGGGCAACAGGGTGCCAGGTTGCTGAGTTCAGGCCCAGTGGGTTCTTCTGCCCCTCTCACCCTCTCTTTGGGATACAGCTTGGTTAACAGCTATCACAGGGAAGCTGAGTCAGAACCCCAGAGCAGTAAGGAAAATATACTGAGAAAAAGGTTTTACAGAGCTACAAAGATTATTAGCTCCTTTCTAGTATAGGAACTGGTCAGGCCAGCTGGAGAAGTATAAAACCTTATACTTATCTTTTGTTAGCACATTACATAATGCCATCATTGTCTGTTTTTGTGTCTGTCTCTTTCAGCAGAGTGTGAGTACCTTAAAGGGAAGAGACTTTATCTTATTGTTCAAGGCCTGGCATATGGAAAGAGCTGAGTGTAGGTCAATGGTGAATGAATGAATCCCCAGTGCAACCTCAAGATATAAGCATCACTGTGTAAATGAAACAGACCAAAGATGCTGATTCCTTCCACAGGGGATCAAAGGGAAGATAAGGACAGTGCTAGCTTGGCTTGGGGCTACCCCTTGCATCTCCACACAGAGAAATCCAAATTCATCCAATTAAACTCTTACTTTTGTAAAAACTTGCAACTTTGGTGCTATTATTTTATATGTTTCACCAATGGGTTCACAGTTTCAGCAGAAGAGCACAGGTTTAAGAGTCAGAGTCTTGGTTTCTTTACTTTTTCCCTTCACCCATCCAATAAGTATTTATGGAGGACTAGGAGTTCCTAAGGAGCCGTGGTGGCGCAGTGGTTAAGTGCTCAGCTGTTAAACGAGAGATTAGCTGTTTGAACCCACCAACAAATCCGTGGGAGAAAGATGTGGCAGTCTGCTTCTGTAAGGATTTACAGCCTTGGAAACCCTATGGGCCAGTTCTACTTCGTCCTACAGGGTCGCTATGAGTTGGACTCAACTCGATGGCAACAGGTTTGGTATTTTTTTTTAGGAGTCCTTTGGTTAAGCACTCCGCTACTGGCCGAAAGGTTGGAGGTTTGAACCGACCTAGAGGCACCTCGAAAGACAGGCCTGACAATCTGTTTCTGAAAGGTCACAGCCTTGAAAACCCTATGGAGCAGTTCTACTTGCACAAATGGGGTTGCCATGGGTCAGAATTGACTCAGTGGCGACTAACAACAACCAAAACGTTAAACGTCAGGTACTGTCCTGCACTAAATGCAAGGATCACAGAGATAAGTAAGTTACAGTTTTTGTTTTCAAGTAGTAAGCTATAGGAATTTGTAAACAAACTGTAATGCAGTGTGCTAAATACTACAACAGATGTGTGTATACATATTATGATGGCAGAGAGGAGAGAAGAATCAATTCTGTCCCTAGGACTGGCTACTTTGAGATTCTATTAAACGACTCCCCCTTTATGAGTCACTGGGTGGTGCAAACAGTTTGCACTTGACTACTAACCTAAAGGCTGGCAGTCTGAACCCACTCAGTGGTGCCACAGAAGAAAGGCCTGGTGATCTGCTTCTATAAAGATTATAGCCAAGAAAATCCTATGGAGCAGTTCTACTCTGTAACACATGGGGACTCCACGAGTCGGAATCTGTGGGACAGCAACTTTTTTTTTTTATTTTATATTTCTCATTTGTAAAATTGGTACAAAGCCTCAAGAGGGGGAAAATTCAACAGAAACCACAAAGTACTGTGTAATTGCAAGGGATACATATATTCTTCATGGAAATTCTCTCCCGCTTCCAGACTGCTCTGAGGACCTGGCCTCTGACTCCTAAAATTCCTCTATCCCTTCTTATTCCCCTTGGACCAAACTCCTTAAGCATTCATCATGGGGCATAAGAAAGAAACAAACGAAGGCTGGTAAGGTAAAATGGGAAAGTAGGACAGGGCCAGACCACAGTGTGGCAGGATGGTGGGAAAGAGAGGAAGCCCAAGGAAACGTCTCAGGGGCAGGCCAGTTTGGACAAGAGGAGGAAAAGGCAGCAGGAAGAACACAACAGAGTCTAGCAGAAAGGAGAAAGCTGACGAGGGCAGTCGTCCTGGCTTGCCTCAGGCTGACCCCTGTACCTGACACTTCCAGATAGCCATCATCATTCAGGCGGCAGGCATCGGTCAAAGTGAGAAACAGACAGCCAATGGGATCCAGGGGGTGGCCCACCCAGCCCTCCAGGTTTGTGATGGTTGTGGTTCCTCTCTGCAACAGTTCTGCAAGCAAGCAGGTTAGAGTTTTAGAGAGTGGAAAAAACACATTTCCCTACATCCCTGCCTAGGTCTCCTCTTTAGTTTCTTTGTTGGCCCTGAGAGTCAAAGAAAAGTTAGCCTCATTGTCTTGCCTTGAGTTGACAGGACTAGTAACAAGCTCACCAGTCAGCTGTAAGGCCATATGATTTGCATGTAGACTGCCTCCTGGCAGTGCACACAGGTGGATACAGCTTTAGAGTTTAGGAAGGGTCTTCTCATACCAGACCTTATGTGAGCCTTACAACTGCCCTGTGAGGGATGCAGGCAGGCATTATTATTTCCACTATACAGATGAGAGAACTGAGATTCAGAGACATAAAGTGAGGTATTCTAGGTCACAGAGCAGGTGGAATGATCTGTAATCCTCTAATCCTTGCCATACTCACTCCATGAAACTTAATGAAAATTAAGTACTAGGCCTTGCATCCCCTGAGGATCCTTATCAGTCTCAGGTTTACAGGCTTGGGATGGCTCCTAATCACTATACCTTTCTTTTGATGCTTGTAGATTTCCAGTTGCCTCTGTTGCTGCAACCTCAGAGTATTGATAATTGCCACTGTGAGTCTGAGGGCCTCTTTTGGATAACCATGGGAACGCAGGGCATCAACCCGAGCACAAGCTGTAGGTACATGCTCTACCGGATAAGAAGAAAGTATTTGGGTTGAGTTAAATGTTTAAACCAGGAAAATTCATGCTTGACAAACGGAGTTTGTGTTCAGTTCAGTTCCTCAAATTCAACCTGACATCTATTGTGTACCAGGAACTGTGTTTTATTTATTAAAGACAGAAGACTGAATAAATCACAGATGCCAACTTCAAAGAGCTACCTTGTAGCCTCAGGGTGGGGGCATGGTATAGAAAGAGACACACAACTATGATAATAAAATGTAGTATCTCTTTGTGAACATGTACTATGGGAACCCAGAGGAGGCAGCAACTAACTGACTAAAGGGAAAAGTCTTATTCATTTATTAATCTTATATTTCCTGAAAATCTGTTATATGCCAGGTAGTGTGCTGGCAAAGGGGAATACAAAGATGAGTAAGAAAAGGTCACTGACCTCAAAGATCTCACAAATGATATATAAACAGATAATTATTAAAACAGATAAACAATTAAAAAGAAATGATATGACAGAAATATATAGAGAGAGACGATAATATTTGAGCTGAGCCTTGATGGATAAACAGGTAGGCAAACAAGGAAAGGCATTCCTAGCAACGGGAACATAAAAGCAAAGGCACATAAGTAAAAGCATAAAACGTACACTGTATAACAGCTTCAGAGTATGGTAAACAGTTCACTGTGGCTAGAGTTAGTATATGTAGCTGGAGCTAGGCTAGAAAAGAGGAGGCTGGAATGTGAAAGGTTTTAAATACCACAGTAAGGAATTTGGATTTACCTTAGAGATAGTGGAAGACTACCAAAGGCTTATAAGTGGGTGAGTGATTACTAAGAGATTTATTATTTCTTTTAAAGATGACATTAAAAATTATAGAAATAATTGCAAAAAACTAGAAAATACAGATATACAAAAGGTAGCAAATAAAAATCATCTGTAATCCCATTACCCAGAGATAACCACTATTCCAGTTTCATGTATATTTATCCAGACTTTCCTACTCAATTTTTTAATAAAAATGGGATGATATAAATATTGCTTTGTAACTGCATTTTTCCACTTAATAACACATATTGTAAATATCTTTCCATGCCACTAAATATACTTCTATAATGTTAAAAGTGATGACATATCATTCCACTGAATATGTGTATTATCCACTGCGTCAACCCTCTATTGCTGGACATTTAGATTGTTTCCAATTTTCCCATCTGTAAACTATTTATATCGATGCTCTAATGAACCCCCTAGCTTGTGCATATCCTTAGTTAATTATGGCCTCAGGATAAATTCCCAGATGTAGAATTCCTGGCTTAAAGAGTATAAATGTATTTTAAAGGCTTTTGATAAGTGTTGCTGAAATATCCTTCAGAAAGGCTGTAAGAATTTGCATTCTTACCAATAGTATATGAGAGTGTCTATCTCCATGCAACTTTCCCCCCCACCAGAAACTAATTAGCTTTATTAAAAAAGTCTCTGACCATTTGACAAACAATGATAATTCGGTGCTCTTTTACTATGCATATTTGATGATTAATGAGGTATGTATTTTTTCACAGGCTTATTAGATTTACATTTTTGAAGCGCTGTGTCAGAGAAGAGGAAAGATGATCAAAGGGAATTTCAGGTGGTGACCCACAGTGAGTCTGGCCAAGGCTTTCAAGAGACAGACAGAGACATATCCAGATGCAGCAAGATCTTGAGAAAGACAAACATATGGGGTGAAAGAGTTGGGAGAAGACAATGAAAATGGATGTCATTGTTGTGAGACTCAGAAAACGAATAAAGAAAGAAAAAAGGATGTCTATTTTGGAATGGACATCCTATGATAAAGCCAAGGATAGAGAGGCTAGAAGGCCATGCTGGCAAACTATTTCAGAGGAGGACTTAAACTCATGATGGAACGTCTCCATCCTGTTATGATGAAGGAGGGGAGGGAAAATGCGTAAGAGAAATGGAAGACAGCCTGCTGAAAAATGCAGACTGTCCCCCAGCTACTAGTACAGGGTAATTTAAGTTTCAAGCTTAGTGCTTTTCTATCAAAACATGTAATTTTAGAGTAGATTATAATCTTGCTCAGTAACTGTTGACTAAGAGAGCCTGTGAACCAATGTCTAATGGTTTTGTTAGTACTCTGAGATTTGTTAACTCCTTTCTCCTTTCAAAGCTAAAAGAACAGGATACAAATTCCTCCATTTGAGGTTACTGTACCTCAGCTGAATGCAGACACAAATATCTCAGGCATCACATAAATAACCTGAGGTCCTAGACAAGGTCTCAAAAGATCTGTGTGAAGAACATCCAAATTGTAGTTGGTGTTGCTGGTACCTATGCAGATAGCTCACCCAGGCCTTGCAGGAGTACAGGAGAGATAGACTTACCAAGCCACAGTGGCTGGCCTTGAGAATTAAAGAGCAGTCTCTCGCTTTCCCGCTGGCAGGCAGGAGCTGTATATATATCACTGCTGATTATTCGCTGTAAGTGGCTGTCCTGCCAATGCAATTCACGGCCTTCGATGGCTCTAGTGAACACTGTTCGTCTTGGTCTCGATAAAGAGTCTGGGGAAAGAAAGAAACATATAATTCAATGATGAGCAATCTGAGACTCTAGCCCCTATGTCTTCTTCAGAGTGAAAGGAGGGGCAAAAGAACAGTATGTGTTTAAGCACGAGAGCCACTTTGCCATCTCGGTGTTTGCTGTGTCGCCTCATTCATGGATAAACTTTCAGTGTGTCTGTGCCCTCTATGGGAAGAACCTTCTTTCAGAGACCAATGCTGCCTTCCTCCTTCTACAGAAAACCAAATTTCTCCTGGGACCCAGAGCCACATACAAGAGAGGAGTGACAGTGGTGTTCAATCAGTGAGGATACCAACTGCTTTTACAGAGGTCAGAGGTAGAAAGAAGCAGCCAGCTAACTTCTCTGGCCACTCCAGAACCTGTCTCATTTATAGCATAGCCCTTATCACACTAAGGACTTCCAGGAAATTCATATTAAAAGCTGATAAAGAGCTCAAGCCTTGAGTATCCTGGTACTTTTTATCACACTAGTATCTACAGACTTAGTCTTGTTCCACAATAAGGAAAATTGATGCTGACAAATAACTGATTAACTTATTCTCTCACTGGTGTTTTACCATGCCATCTTTCTTCAGGAAAAGGGCTTCTGGGAAACCAAAACTGCAGTCACAGTAGGTTCAACCTTAAGGGTGGTGTGTAGAAGGACTAAATGGAAGCTACACTATCATAAACTGTGGACTTAGGAGGACTCATGGAAATGATATTTCAGGAAACAAAAAACCATAAAGGGCCATTTAACTGACTCTCTGCTAGACTAAGGCAGTTGAAACTATTCTGGGATTAAGAACTGAAGTACTATATAGATGTTTCCAGAGATGTCCAAATGAAGTGTATATCTACTAAGCCTGGGCCAAAAAATGGGGGTGAGGGGGAGGAGTCAGATGATTCAGATTGAACATGAAAGAAACTAACATATTTATCTACTCAGTAAAAGTCCTTGGGATCTGATCATCTCTTTAGAATTTGATATATCCCATCGGGTATGGGCTCAGATGACTAAAGGATGCTATTATAACAATAAGAACCCTGGTGGCTGCTAATAGAAAGGCTAGTGGTTTGAACCCACCCAGTGGCTCTGTGGGAGATGCTTCTGTAAAGACTACAGCCAAGAAAACCCTATGGGATAGTTCTACTTTGTCATGTGGGGTTGCTATAAGTCAGAATCAACTATGGCACCCAGCAACATCATATAAATAGCACACACAGTATCTATCGAAATTGCTTCTCCTTCACGTTGTCCCTCAGTGGGAAGCACACTGACCCTTCTACTGGATGGAGTCTATACCCCTCTCCTCACTGGCTCATTAAACCAATGATAGAAACCAAATGAAGGGCTGACCTAGCTATGGCTCAGGGAAGAAAAGTTGCAGAAGCCTTATAGCCCACACATCTGGGGTACTGACATGCCTGCGTCTTTGCCTCTGCCTCTTCCTCCCTGCCCTCCTGCTTGTCTCTCTCACTGCCTTCCGTAAATATACTGTCATTAGTTATTGGTACTCACTGCTTTTAAACTGGAGGTCCTCAGCTGAAATCCATCATGAGTTTGCTCAGCCCACAGTGAGGACTGGACTTGTAATACGTCTTGTAATTAATTAAATCAGAAAATAATGAGTGCCTACTATATGGCTGCAGTGGTTAACAGCTACAGCTGGTAACCAAAAATGTCGGCAGTTTGAATCAACCCACCACTCTTGGAAACCTTCTGGGGCAATTCCACTTTGTCCTGTAGGGTTGCTATGAGTCAGAGTCAACTCAATGGCAATGGGTTTGGTAGGTTTGGACTATACGGCAGGCACTGTTCTAGGTGCTGGGGATATACAAGGTCTCTGCCTTTATGGGCCTTTACGTTCAAATGGGGAGGAACAGTTAAACAAAGGAGCAAATAAATATGCAGTATATCAGATATATTAGATGGCTATGAGTGCTATGGAGAAGAATGAAGCAAGGTTGGGGAGAAAAGCATGCTGGTGTTGGGGGGTGGTTTACTGTTTTATATAAAATGGTCTAATAGGATAACATTTGAACAGAGATCTAAAGGAATGGAGGGGCAAGTTTTAGAGATAACTAAGGAAAGGACATTCCAGGCAGAAGAAGCAGCAAGTGCTAAGGTCCTTAGGTGGAAGCATACTTGAAGTGTTTGAGGAACAGCGAGGATGCAAGTATAGCTGGAATGGAATAAGCAAGCAGGAGAATCATAGGAGATGAGGCCAGAGAGACAGTGGGGAGCCAGATCATGGAGGGCGTTAAGCCATGAAGGGATATGATCAGACTTGTATTTCAAAAGGCTAACACTAGCAGCAGTATTAAGAACAGACTATAAGATGAAAGGGTAGAAACAGAAGCAGTTAGAAGGTGTTATGAATTGAACTGTGTCCCCTCAAAATATGTGTTGAAGACCTGATCCCCGTACCTGTGGATATAATCCCTTTTGGGAATAGTGTTTTCTTTCTTCGTTAATGAGGCCATATCATTTAGGGTGTATCCTAAATCCAATCATTTTTGAGATATAAAAAGAGCAGATTAAGCACAGAAGCAAGCAAGAAAGGACAAATGAGGGTAGACAGATGCCACATGAAGATTATCAACAAACATAGGAACAGAAGCTAAAAGAGGCAAAGGTCTTCCACCAGAGCAGTCAGAGAGAGCCTTCCTCTAAAGCTGGTGCCCTGAATTGAGAATTCCAGCTTACTAAACTGTGAGAAAATAAATTTCTGTTCTTTAAAACCACACACTTGTGGTATTTCTGTTAAAGCAGCAATAGATAACTAAGACAGGAGGCCTCTGCAATAATTTATGAAAGATGATGGTAGCTTGGCCAGAGTAATAAGCAGGGAGGTGATATGAAGTGGTTGGATTCCAGATATATTTTGACAGTAATTGCAATAGGATTTTTTCAAGGATTAGATCTGGGGTGAGAAAGAAAGAAAAGAGTCAAGAGACTCCATGGTCTGCCATATACGGAGATAAAGAAGACTATAGGAGGAGCAGATTTGGGTATGGTTTGAGGGATAAGAAATCCTACTGAGATGCCCATTAATATCTGTGATGGTTAAGGTTGTGTGTCAACTTGGCTGGGCCATGATTCTCAGTGGTTTGGCAGTTATGTAATGATGTAGTTTGGTAGTTATGTAATGATGTAGTTTGGCAGTTATGTAATGATGTAGTTATCCTCCATTCTGTAATATAATGTAATCACCTCCATGACGTGATCTGATATGATCAGTCAAGCAGTTCTACGAGGAGTTTCCTCAGGGGTGTGGCCTGCATCCAATATATATGGACATTCTGGCAAAGCTTGCTGGCTTTTGCTCACTCTGGATCCTGCATCTGGCTTGTCACCATCTGACCTCTGGTTCTTGGGACTGGAGCCAGTGGCCTGCCACACTGCCTGCCAATCTTGGGATTCGTCAGCCTCTGCATCCTGTGAGCCTGCAGCCTTCTGTCTTACCTGCCAATCTTGGGTTTGTCAGCCTCTGCAGCTATGTGAGTCTGGAGAGGCCTCTACACGGACAGGGACTTGCCAGCCTCTACAACCTTGTGACCCATCTCCCTCTCTACATATATATATACACTTCACTGGTTTTACTTCTCTAGTTAACCCAGCCTGAGACAGTATCTATGTGGAGATAGTGAGAAAGCAATTGAATATACAAGTTTGAAGTTGAAAAGAAAGTTCTGGACAGGAGATATAAATTTGAGAGTTGTTAGTATACAGATGATTACTGAAATGCTGCAATCATCAAGAGAGCAAGTATAGAAAAAGAAGAGAAGAGGTCTGTTGACTAAATCCTGGCACTTCAGCATTTTAGGTTGGGAAATGGGGAGGAGACAGTAAAGGAGACTGAATTGGAGGGGCCACTGAAGTAAGAGAAGAACCAAGAGACAGTGGTATCCTAGAAGTCAAATGAAAAAGGTGTTTCAAGAAGAGAATGATCTCTTGTGTCAAATGCTGCTGACAGGTCCAGTAAGATTATGACCAAGAATTAACCATTGGATTTAGCAAGAGTTAGCATTAGTGACCATTACAAAACCTGTTTCTGGAGTAGTGGGGATAAAGTCGATACAAGGGAGTGAAGTAGATACAAGGGAGAATAGGAGCAGAGGAACTGGAGATGGTAAATATATACTATTCTTTTGAATTATTTTTCTATAAAAAGAAGCAGAGAAATAGGGTGGTAGACAGAGAGGCATGTGAAGTCACAAGAGTTTTTGTTTTGTTCTGTTTTTTCAGCATGGGAGATATAATAACATCCTGTATAATCATAGGAATAATCCATGGAGAGGGAAAACTTGGTGATGAAGAAGAGAGAGGATGTAATTCCTGGAGTGATGTCCTGGATAAAAAAGAAAGAATAAGGTCTCAAGAATAAGTGGAAAGCTGGGACTTAGAAGCACGAATAGCCACAGAGGAGGAGGCAGAATATAATGGACACAGACAGAGGCAGATGTGGTGATAGAGTTTTAGAAATTCTCTTCCGATTTCTTCCACATTTTCAGTGAACAAGAAGCAAGGCCATCAGCTGAGAGTGAGGAATGGGGAGGAAATACAGAAAGTTTTAGGGAAAAGATGTTGTTAAAGAGTAATTTAGAAGAGTAAAAAAGGGCATGGATTAGGGACAAATGGTGGCTATCTAGGTAGCACTAAGGACTCACTTGAACTCAGTGGTCACAAATTAAAAAAATATATGTATAAGACCAGTTATCATGGTTATGTTTCTCCCTGTGTTCAGCTGTGCAGGTGTGAGTTAAGACTGGGGTTTTGCAACATGAGTGTGACAAAGGGAAGGAGGGAGCTGAGTATCTGTACGCAAAGGATTGATTATAACGATGTACCAAGGAATCTAACCTAGGTAAATGAGGAAAATGAGACTATCAAGACAGTGAAAAAGTGGTAGAATCAAAGGACCAAAATTCCTAGAATTACTAGAATTGGGACACCAAAAAAAAATCTAGGAAGATTGGTAAATGGAGAGGCTTGAAATTGAGATTATGAAGAGGGTGTAGTTATTGGTAATGACAAAGTCTAAGGTAGGACGTTGGGACTGGTTGGCTAAGTTATGGCAGAAGATAAGATCTTTGGAAGAGATCAAGAAACTGAGGGGCCAGGATACTGGAAGGATCATCTATGTGGATATTGAAATCATCAAGAATTATGATATAAGTACTGACATAGAGTAGTGCTAGTAAGCCAATAGCTAAAATCTTCAAGGAATGAGGGGGAGTGACGTAGAGGTTTACAGTTGGATGGCATGAATTTTAAAAGGGATATTTTAGGGGGGAGAAGAGGACAGTGATGCAGAAATGGCAATGAAGAATAAGCAGGGGGCCTACTGCTCCCCTAGTACAAGGGGTGTGAGAGAAAAATCGGCTACAACTTGAAAAGACTGTAGAGAAAGCAGTGTCCTCAAAGGAGAACCAGTTGTTATTGTTGTTAGGTGCTGTCGAGTCAGTTCTAACACATAGCAACCCTATGTACAACAGAAGGAAACACTGCTTGGTCCCGTGCCATCCTCAAAATCGTCGCTATATTTGAGCCCACTGTTGCAGCCATCTTGTGTCAATCCATCTTGCTGAGGGTCCTCCTCTTTTTCGCTGACGCTCTACTTTACCAAACATGATGTCCTTCTCCAGGGACTAGTCTCTCCTGATAACATGTCCAAAATAACGTGAGACTAGATATATCCATCCTTGCTTCTAAGGAGCATTCTGGCTGTATTTCTTCCAAGACAGATTTGTTCATTCTTCTGGCAGTTCATGATATAGTCAATATTCTTCGTCAACACCGTAATTCAAATGCATCAATTCTTCTTCAGTCTTCCATATTCATTGTCTAGCTTTTGCATGCATATAAGGTGACTGAAAATACCATGGCTTGCGTCAGGCGGACATTAGTACTCAAAGTGACAGCTTTGCTTTTTAACACCTCAAAGAGATCTGTATTGCCCACTGCAATACATTGTTTAATTTCTTGACTGCTGCTTCCATTGATTGTGGAGCCAAGTAAAAGGAAATCCTTGACAACATCAATCTTCATTTATCATGATGTTGGTTATTGGTCCAGTTGTGAGGATTTCTGTTTTCTTTATGTTGAAGTGTAATTCACATTGAAGGCTGTAGTCTTTGATCTTCATTAGCAAGTGCTCCAAGTCCTCTTCACTTTCAGCAAGCAAGATTGTGTCTTTGCTCTTCATTAGTAAGTGCTCCAAGTCCTCTTCACTTTCAGCAAGCAAGGTTGTGTCATCTGCATAACGCAGGTTGTTAATGAGTCTTCGTCTAATCCTGATGCCGAACTCTTCTTCATACAGTCCAGTTTCTCTGAGTATTTGCTCAGCATACAGATTGAATAAGTACTGTGAAAGGATACAACCCTGACACACACCTTTCCTGATTTTAAACCACACAGTATCCTCCCTTGTTCTATTCTAATGACTGTCTCCTGGTCTATGTACAGGTTTTGCATGAGCACAGCTAAGTGTCTGGGAATTTCCATTCTTCGCAATGTTATCCATAATTTGTTATGATCCACACAGCTGAATGCCTTTGCATAGTCAATGAAACACAGGTAAACGTCTTTCTGGTATTCTCTGCTTTCAGCCACGATCCATCTGACATCAGCAGTGATATCCTTCTTTTCATGTCCTCTTCTGAGTCCAGCTTGAATTTCTGGCAGTTCCCTGTTGGCGTGTGGCTGCAACCTTTTTAAAATTATCTTCAGAAAAATTTTACTTGCATGTGATATTAATGATATTGTTCGATAATTTCTGCATTCAGTTGGATCACCTTTCTTTGGAATGGGCACAAATATGGATCTCTTCCAGTTGGTTGGCCAGGTAGCTGTCTTCCAAATTTCTTGGCATAGACAAGCGGGTGCTTCCAGTGTTGCATCCGTTTCTTGAAACATCTCGATTGGTATTCTGTCAATTCCTGAAGCCCTGTTTTTCACCAATGCCTTCAGTGCAGCTTGAACTTCTTCCTTTAGTATCATCAGTTCTTGATCATATGCTACCTCCTGAAATGGCTGAACATCAACCAATTATTTTTGGTACAGTGACTCCGTGTATTCCTTCTATCTTCTTTTGATGCTTCCTGTGTCATTCAATATTTTGAATAGAATCCTTCACTATTGCAACTTGAGGCTTGAATTTTTTCTTCAGTTCTTTCAGGTTGGAAATGCTGAGTCTATTCTTCTCTTTTGGTTTTCTATCTCCAGGTCTTTGCACATTTCATCATAATACTTTACTTTGTCTTCTTGAGCCGCCGTTTGAAATCTTCTGTTCAGCTCTTTTACTTCACCATTTCATCCATTTGCTTTAGCTACTCTACATTTCAGAGTCTCTTCTGACATCAATTTTGGTCTTTTCTTTCTTTCCTGTCTTTTTAATGACTTTTTGCTTTCTTCACGTATGATGTCCTTGATATCATCTCATAACTTACCTGGTCTTCGGTCATTAGTGTCCAATGTGTCAAATCTATTCTTGAGATGGTCTCTAAATTGAGGTGGGATATATTCAAGGATGTACTTTGGCTTTCATGGCCTTGTTCTGATTTTCTTCAGCTTCAACTTGAACTTGCACAGGAGCAATTGATGGTCTCTTCTGCATTCAGCCTCTGGCCTTGTTCTGACTGATGATATTGAGTTTCTTCATTGTCTCTTCCCATAGATGTAGTCAATTTGATTCCTGTGTATTCCATCTAGTGAGGTCCGTGTGTACAGTCACTGTTTACGTTGTTATAAAAAGGTATTTCCAATGAATAGGTCATTGGTCTTGCAAAATTCTATCATGTGAGCTCCAGTGTCAATTCTATCACCAAGGCCATCTTTTCCAACTACTGATCCTTCTTCTTTATTTCCAACTTTAGCATTCCAATCACCAGTAATTATTAATGCATCTTGATCACATGTTTGATCAATTTCAGACTGCAGAAGTTGGTAAAAACCTTCAATTTCTTCATCTTTAACATTAGTGATTGGTGTATAAATTTGAATAATAGTCATAAATAGTGTCCTCAAAGGAGAACCGATGACAACAAAGAACTGATGCATTATGAGAGGAAGGAACTGACAGATCTAGGCGCATCTGTTTGTATGCATTTGACCTTCTCTATGCCATCCAAAGCCAGTACTAAAAGGATGGCTTCTGGTGTTGTGGAGGCTAGATTAGTTCCAGGAAAGAGTAGCTTAAAGAAGTTGCAAAATAGTACCTTTTTTTCATCTATTACCTTAGTTGCCTTAAATATACTGAAACAAATTATAGTATGGTAGACAGACACCCAGCAAGAGATTTAAGTGATTTCCTCCTTGAAATAAAAATATCAATAGATTTATCATCTAAAATAATAGGAACCAACTATAAAATCAACATTTGATAAAATCCCCTACCAATGAAGGGTTCCCAGTGGGCTAAAGAATAACCAGTTACCAAATGGTGCTAGCATAACTGGATATCCATCCACAAAAAACTGAAATAAGACCCATACCTCACACCATGAACAAAAGCTAACTCAAAATGGATCAAAGACCTAAATATAAAATCTAAAATGATAAGGATCATGGAAGAAAAAATAGGGACAACGCTAGGAGCCCTAATACATGGCATAAACAGAATAAAAACCATAAGTAACAATGCATAAACACCAGAAGAGAAGCTTGATAACTGGGAGTCACTAAAAATCAAACACTTATGCTCATCAAAAGATTTCACCAAAAGAGTAAAAAGACAACCTACAGACTAGGAAAAATTTTTTGGCTGTGACAAATCCAATCAGTGTCTAATCTCTAAAATCTGCAAGATACTGTAAAACCTCAACAACAAAAAGACAAATAACCCAATTAAAAAATGGGCAAAGGATATGAACAGGCACTTCACCAAAGAAGACATTCAGGTGGCTAACAGACAATGAAGAAATGCTCATGATCATTAGCCATTAGAGAAATACAAATCAAAACTACAATGAGATACCATCTCACCCCAACAAAGCTAGCATTAATCCAAAAAACACAAAATAATAAATGTTGGAGAGGTTGTGGAGGGACTGGAACACTTATACACTGTTGGTGGGAATGTAAAATGGTACAACCACTTTGGAAATCAACTTGGTGCTTCCTTAAAAAGCTAGAAATAGAAGTACCTTATGATCCAGCAATCCCACTCCCTGGAATATATCCTAGAGAAATAAGAGCCATCACACAAATAGATATATGCACGCCCATGTTCACTGCAGCACTGTTCATGATAGTGAAAAGATGGAAACAACCTAGGTGCCCATCAGTGGAAGAATGGATAAACAAATTATGGTATATTAACACGGTGGAATACTACTCAACAATAAAGAACAACGATGAACCCATGAAACATAATGTGGAGGAATCTGGAAGACATTATGCTGAGTGAATTTAGTCAGTCACGAAAGGATAAATATTGTATAAGACCACTGTTATAAGAACTCAAGAAAAGGTTTAAACACAGAAGAAAACATTCTTTGATGGTTACAAGGGTGGGGAGGGAGGGGGAGAGAGAGGTATTCACTAACTAGGTAGTAGACAAGAATTATCTTAGGTGAAGGGAAGGACAGCACACACTACAGGGGAAGTCAGCACAACTGGACTAAACCAAAGCTAACAAGTTTCCTGAATACAACCAAACACTTTGAGGGACAGAGTAGCAGGGTTGGGGTCCTGCAGACCATGCTTTTAGGGGACAGCTAGATCAAGTGGCATAACAAAGTTTATTAAGAAAATGTTCTGCATCCTATTTTGGTGAGTGGTGTTTGGGGTCTTAAAAGCTAGCGAGCAGCCATCTAAGATGCATCAATTGGTCCCAACCCACCCGGAGCAAAGGAGAATGAAGAACACCAAAGACACAAGGAAAGTATTAGCCCAAGAGACAGAAAGGGCCACATAAACCAGAGACTGCACCAGTCTGAGACCAGAAGAACTAGATGATACCTGGCTATCATTAATGACTGCTCTGATAGGGAACACAACAGAGAATCCCTCATGGAGCAGGAGAAAAGTGGGGTGTGGAGCTCAAATTGTAGTAAAAAGACCAGACTTAATGGTTTGACTGAGACTGGAGGGACCCCAGAAAGCACGGCCCCTGGACTCTCTGTCAACCCAGAACTAGAAGCATTCCCGAGGCCAATTCTTCAGACAAATATTAGACTGGACTATGGGACATAAAAATGATACTCGTGAAGAGTGTGCTTCTTAGCTCAAGTAGATACATGAGACTAAATGGGCAGCTCCTGTCTGGAGGTGAGACGAGAAGGCAGAGAGGGTCAGGAGCTGGTTGAATGGACACGGGAAATCAGAGGTGGAAAGGAGGAGTGTGCTGTCACAGTATAGGGAGAGCAAGCAGGGTCACAAAACAATGCATGTATAAATTTTTGTATGAGAGACTAACTTAAATTGTAAACTTTCACTTAAAGTACAACAATTAAAAATTAAAAAAAAAAAAAAAAGAATCAGTTGCCAACATAAAAAAAACCCTGAGTTATACGAACTAAAACTGACAATGAATGATGATGCCCAGCAATGACTGTTGGCCAGTGGGCTCAAAAGGCAGAGTATGCTATCATTGTACTGGCTCTGTCTTAAAAAGCCAGGACTCCTGGAGCAGGAATCCTGATCGTAACTTGGAGGATATCCCCCTCCCAGCTATCTGCTATATAACAATTTGAGGAAAACAGAAAAATGAGAGGCTATTGGTGGCAAAGTGGTTCAGAACTTAGTTGCTAAGCAAAAGGTTGGCAGTTCGAATCCACCAGGTGCTCCTTGGAAACCCTATGCAGCAGTTTTACTCTGTCCTATAGGGTCATTATGAGTCGGAATCAAGTTGATGGCAACAAGTGAAAAAAACAGGGTCCCTCCCTTGAGGTAGGTTTTCTGAGCTAAAACCAATTCCAGTTGAGGCCAAGATACATTATACATAAAGAACTTGAAGGCTGGAGAAGATTCATGCAGAGGGCTGTACGACTTTACGCTGGGCACTGTAAGGGCACCCTAGATGTAGAAAAGGACAGCTTCCCCAACATCGAAGATAAAAGCTTAGCCTTATTTAAGGTTTACCATTTCAAGATGAACAAGGGGACAATTTTTCTTGTTCAGGATATCTATTCTGACAGCCAAAAAGATGTCTGGCCACCATTGTTCCACCACTGTACCCTCCCATTTTTGGAGTCCCACGCACAAAAAGCCTAAAAGGATATCTGGCTCACCTGGGCTGTGATTGGCACTCTGGGGAAGTGCATTGGTAATGTTGGGCAGCTCATGCCCATAGTTTCCATCTTCCAGGGGACAGACATCAAGGTCGCTCCACTTCTGCAGCTGCAGCAGCCAACAAGATTTTTCCTCCAGTTTGCAGTGTGGATTTAAAATGATGCACACCCATAAGGCCCCTGGAAAATAAACCAACCCACATTCTTGATACTTCTCCTTTGATATATGTGTAAGCCTTAATGTTTCAGTTTACCCTTTTCTTTCATTTTCCAAAGCATCAGCTCTTCTAATTATAAAAAACCAAGTTGGCTAGGGTTTTTAGAACTGGCTTATTTTTCCTTCTCAATCTTCCTTAAAGCAGAGACCATCTTGATACCTAGATCTGTGTGCCTGTGCTTATGAACAAGACAGATTTAGTCTTGAACCTTGAGCTCAGATTAGCAGTCCAACAAATCTTTATTGAGAACCTCCTATGATTGGAGTTGCTGGGTGGTGCAAATGGTTAATGTGCTTGGCTGAGAACTGAAAAGCTGGAGGTTCGAGTCTACCTAGAGAAGCCACAGAAAAAAGGCCTGGCAATCTAGTTCTGAAAAATCAGCCATTGAAAACCCTTTGGAGCACAGTTCTACTCTGACACACACAGGATCAGTCTAAGTTGGAACTGACTTGATGGCAACTTTTTTTTAATATATGATTTTGCTATAAATAATATTTACACTGCCATTATATAGTTATTCTTGGCAGAATGAGGGAGCAGTTAATGATATGTGTACCATGAGGCAAATCCTCATCTTTCACAGTAAGAAGATAAGAGATAATATCTAGAATTAAAAAATCAAGAAAGAGTAGTATAAGCACGTTATTTAGAAATGTGGAGGTATATTAGAAAAACACCTAAAAATTAAAATTTGCTCTGTCTGAGAAGTGGGAATTGGGAGTATGAAGGGAATGGAGCACGGGAATGCTGTTTTTATTATAAGCTTTGTAGAACTATTTGAATTTTTAACCTAAGTACTTTTATTATTTCATTTTAAAAAAAGAACAAGAGATAAACACTCCTGCATTCTTTGGGCAGAGAGGTAGAGGGGAGGGTTTATACCCAAACAGGGGAAACTACATAAGTAAAGGTAAGTATGCCCTCAGGGGTCATTTTAATGCTTTTAGACATTTACTCTATTGGATGTTTTTTTCTTCTGGTAGCAATTTTTTGTAATCTAGGATGTTGACTTTCAGTCCTACCAAAACCAATCCAACTTGTGGTGACTCCATGTATGTTAGAGTAGAACTGTGCTCCATAACAAAAACCAAATCTGCTGCCATCGAGTTGATTCCGACTCATAGCAACCCTATAGGACAGAGTAGAACAGCCCCAAAGGGTTTGCAAGGCTGTGATCCTTACGGAAGCAGACTGTCACATCTTTCTTCTGCAGAGCGGCTGGTGGGTTCAAACCTCTGACCTTTTGGTTAGCAGCCGAGCGCTTAACCACTGCACCACCAGGGCTCCTTAAACAAAAACAACCAAGCCCATTGCTGTCAAGTCAATTTTGACTCATAGCGACCCTACAGGACAGAGTAGAACTGCCCCATGGGGTTTTGAAGGCTGGTGGATTCAAAGTACCAACCTTTTGGTAAGTAGCCAAGAGCTTAACCACTGCACCACCAGGGCTCCTTCCAAAAAACCAAACCAAACCCGGTGCCATAAAGTAGATTCTGACTCATAACGACACTATAGGACAGAATAGAACTGCCCCAAAGGGTTTCCAAGGAGCCGCTAGTAGATTTGAACTGCTGACCTTTTGGTTAGCAGCCGAGCTCTTAACCACTATGCCACCAGGGCACAGGACTGCTAAGTTCCTACCCATTGCAGTGTCCTTTATGAACACTAGGTGGCAGAAAATCCTTAATATGTAGTTGCAGGAGGTAAAAAATTTGGACCAGTGTAGCAGTAAGGAAGATGCACAAACAATCAGATCATCAAAGAGTTATTTTCTCTGCTATAGTTTGAGAATCCTAAAGTCCGTATAAACCTCACAATACAATTTTTCCATACTGTAATTCTTTCCCCATGCTGCTTCTTTTGAAATTACTGTAGGGATAGAGCCCCATCCACCAACAAACAAAAAAGATAAGAATGACCTCATCATTTAGGATGAGAGAGGAAAGTTAAGGGTACAATTTTGAGAAAACACCACCTCTGTGGGCAGAAGAGGAGGAAGAACAAACAAAAGAGAGAAAGAGGTGGAAGAACCAAGAGAATTCGATGTCACATAGCCAATTAGCAATGTCTAATGTAGCAGAAGGTCAACATTAGTAACATTTATTTTACAGTTTAAGAAGTGCTTTTCATCTATAGTGAAGTAAAGGATTTTCATATTTAATCTTCACAAGTGGAATAAAGATCAAAAAGAGGCCATTAACCCAAAGCTCACCCTTCAGCCGAAGATTACATAGGTCTATAAAACAAAGAAGAATTGATGCCTTTGAATTACGGTGTTGACGAAGAATACTGAATATATCATGGACTGCCAGAAAAATGGGAAATCCTGGTGGCGTAGTGGTTAAGTGCTACAGCTGCTAACCAAAAGGTCAGCAGTTCAAATCCACCAGGTGCTCCTTGGAAACTCTATGGGGCAGTTCTGCTCTGTCCTATTGGGTCGCTCTGAGTCAGAAATAACTCGAGGGCAACGGGTTTGGTTTTTATTTAAAGGGCCAGAAGAACGAACAAACATGTCTTGGGAGAAGTACAGTCAGAAGGCTCCTTAGAAGCAAGGATGGCAAGACTTCCCCTCATGTACTTTGGACACCTTATCGGGAAGGACCAGTCCCTGAAGAAAGACATCATGCTTGGTAAAGTGGAAGGTCAGCGAAAAAGAGAGAAACCCTCAACAGGATGGACTGACGCAGTGGCTGCAACAATGGGCTCAGGCATAACAATTGTGAGGATGATGCAGGACCAGGCAGTGTTTCGATGTGCTGTACATAGGGTCGCTATGAGTCGGAACTAACCAGATGGCACCTAACAACAACATAAAACAAATAACACATGTGAAGAAAGTGTTTCTTAGTTCTAGCATGTAAATGAGACCAAATGGGCAACACCTGCCCAAAAGCAAAGACGAGAAGGCAGGAAAATGGGATGAATGGAAACAGGGAACTCAGGATAGAGAAGGGGAGACTGTTGACACATCGCGGGGATTGCAACCAATGTCGCAAAACAATTTATGTATAAATTGTTGAGTAAGAAAATAATTTGCTCTGTAAACTTCCACCTAAAGCACAATAAAAAAAAAAAGAGGCCATTACCCATGGACACATCCAAACTCCCCGAGGGACTGAGTTGCTGGATGGAGGGCTCTGGGGACCATGGTCTCGGGAACATCTAGCTCAATTGGCATGACACTACTTATAAAGATAATGCTCTACATTCTACCTTGGTGAGTAGTGTCTGGGGTCTTAAAAGCCTGTGAGC
>NW_004443951.1:11343220-11347028 GCF_000243295.1 Trichechus manatus latirostris | reverse complement strand
CAAGGAGCACCTAGTGGATTTGAACTGCCGACCTTTTGGTTAGCAGCCAAAGTCTTAACCACTACACCACCAGGGTTATGGATGGCAAAATTAACAGGATAAGAGGAATGGAAAACAGATTGGACAAGTTGAGAGAGACTTAAAGAGGTAAAGGGTGCTGTGTTTAGCCACCTAGGAGCTTCTATTTCCTAGGCATTTAGATATCAAGAAGGGAGTCCCTAGAAAGTGAGTACAAGTACATTTTTATCTGCAGGTTAATAATGAGTTTTCCAGCTTATTAATTAGGTCTACACGAATTTGTTTTAAAAAATAATCAAGAGACTGTCACATCTTCAAGAAAGCCAAAACAACCCTGCAGTTACCTGCATATAACAGCACTCATGGTACTGTGTGCCCAGTATCCAAAAGAATATTTTCCCACAACTTAAAAAAATTTAAAAAATTCTAACCAAAGGTTGCTACTATGGAAATTAAAATTTTAAATAATATTGATTAAATATAAAAATAATAACCAGTTGCTGTCAAGTTGATTCTGACTCATGGTGACCACATATGTGTCAGATTACAACTGTGCTCCACAGGGTTTTCAATGGCTCATTTTTCAGAAGTAGGCTTCCAGGCCTTTCTTCTGAGGCACCTCTGGATGGACTCTAGCCTCCAACCTTATGGTTAGTAGTCAAGCACATTAACCTTTTGCAGCACTCAGGGCCCCCAAGATAATAATTAAAAAAAAAAAAACAAACTAAACTCACTGCCATTGAGTCAATTCAATTTACAGCAGCCTCACAGGGTTTCCAAGGCTGTGAATCTTTATGGAAGCAGACTGCCACATCTTTCTCCTGCAGAGCTGGTGGTGGTTTTGAACCTCTGACCTTTTAGTTAGCAGCTGAACACTTTAACCATTGAGCAACCAGGGCTCCTTTTAATAACAGCTTTCATTTATTTCTTTTTATGGGCTAGGCATTTTATTAAGCACTTTATATACATTGTCTCATTCAGTTCTCCAACTCTGAGGGTTAACAGGTCTTGGATTGGATGTAGAAGGTAGAAAATGGGGAACCAAGGATGACTCAGATTTTCTTCCTGAGCACTAGATATATGTTAATACTGTGTACTGAGATGGGGACAATAAAGGGAAAATGAGGATTTGGTAGGAAAATTAAGAGTTCTGTGATGTTCATGTTAAGTTTGAGATACTTCTTAGAAGTGGTAGGCAGCTGGACACTGAGACTGGAGCTGAGGGGAAACGTCAGCATTGGTTAGGTTAATTAACTTTGTGACTTACTTGCATCTAGATGATATTTAAAGCCATAAGACTGAATAGAATCACTTTAGGTAGAGGATGTAGACATGGAAGAGGGTGCTGCGGGTACTCAATATGAGAGGCCTGAAAAGGAGGCTGAGAGAAAGTAGCCAGAAATTTAGGAGGAAAGTCAGCAGCGTATGGGGTTATGGAAACCAAGAAAGAATAAGTTTCAAGAAATGTATGGTCAGCTCTACTGAAAATTGCTAAGAGGTTAAATTAGATGAGAACTGAGAAGTGATCATTGTATCTGGCAAAACTGAAGTCACTGGTGATTTTGGTAAGATTTATTTCTGTTGAGTGATAGCAATGAGCAATGGAAGCTCAGATGGAGTTGGCTCAAAAGAGAATCCGCCCCCCTACAAAAAAAAAGCAAATAACAAACCTGTTGCCATCGAGTCGATTCTGACTCATAGCGACCCTATAGGACAGAGTTGAACTGCCTCCACAGGGTTTCCAAGGAGTAGTTGGTGGATTCGAATTGCCGATGTCTTGCTTAGCAGTCAAACTCTTAACCACTACACCACCAGGGCTCCTCAAAAGGGAATGGAGGTGAGCAAATGGAAAGAGTGACTTCAGGCAACTTTTTCAAGAAGTGTTGCTTTGAAGGGGAGATGAAAAATGGTGTAATAGTCGGAGGGGAATGAGAGGGTCAATGGTAATTTTTTTTTTTTTGTACTTTAGATGAAGGTTTACAGAGCAAATTACTTTCTCATTAAACAATTAATACACATATTGTTTTGTGACATTGGTTGCCAACTCCATGACATGTCAACACTCTCCCGCTGTTGACCTTGGGTTCTCTGTTACCAGCTTTCCTGTCCCCTCCTGCCTTCTCGTCCCTGCCCCGGTGTGCCCATTTAGTCTCGTTTTGTTTTATAAGCCTGTTTAATCTTTGGCTGAAGGGTGAACCGCAGGAGTAACTTCAGTACTGAGCTAAAAGGGTGTCCGGGGGCTATATTCTGGGGGTTTCTCCAGTCTCCGTCAGACCAGTAAGTCTGGTCTTTTTTTTTTTTTTGAGTTAGAGTTTTGTTCTACGTTTTTCTCCAGCTCTGTCTGGGACCCTCTATTGTGATCCCTGTCAGAGCAGTCTGTGGTGGTAGTCAGGCACCATCTAGTTCTGCTGGACTCAGTCCAGTGGAGGCTGTTGTAGTTGTGGTCCATTAGTCCTTCGGACTAATCCTTCCCTGTATCTTGTTTTCTTCATTCTCCCTTCCTCCTGAAAGGGTGAGACCAGTGGAGTATCTTAGATGGCCGCTCGCAGGCTGTTAAGACCCCAGATGCTACTCACCTAAGTAGGATGTAGAACATTTTCTTTATAAGCTATGTTATGCCAATTGAGCTAGATGTCCCCCAAGATACTTTGTTTTTAAGATTGAAGATATTAGAGCTTATGTGCATGCTAATGGGAAGATCCAGTACAGAGTGAGAAATCAGTGATGCCAAAAAAAGAGAGAATTACAGGAGCAAAGTTCCTGAGAAAACAAGATGGGATAGGACTCAGAGCAAATATGTAAGGATTGGCCTTTTATGGAAGCAGAGACACTTTATGGATTGTTTAACAGAAGAGAAAGCAAAACATACGGGTACCTACACGGATAGATTAATAGATTTGTAGGTGGTGAGATGAGGAACTTTAAGTCTGACTGCTTCTATTTTGTCTGCTTCAGGAGCTGAAAGTAGTGAGTCCACTCCTCTAAGTTTCTACAAACCCTGTCCAACCTCTCCTCAGGTGAGCAAGCCTTGTGACCAGTAATGAGCCCTTGGAGTAGTTACAGGAACATGAACACACTGTGTTCTACTGTCTAACCCAATAAGGCTTCCCTTAGTGCAGTGGTTCTCCCATCCAAGTACTAACCAAGCCCGACCCTGCTTAGCTTCTGAGATCAGACGAGACCAGGCGCGTTCAGGGTGGTATGGCTGTAGACTGTGCAGTGGTTCTCAAAGTGTTGCCTCTGGATCAGCAGCATCAGCATCAGTTGGGAAATTCTTAGAAATGCAAATTCTCAGGCCCCCCTCCAAATGTATTCAATCGAACATTCTGGGGATGGGGCCCAGTGATCTGTTTAAACAAGTGCTCCAAGTGATTCTGGAACACGCTACAGTTTGAGAACCACTGTCTTAGCAGAATGCTAAGGGTTTCTTGAAACGTTGATATAACAATTTCTTAGATACGAAAATGTCCAAAGCAAGAGCTTTTCATAATGAACTCAAGTATATGACAAGAGTTTTAAAAGCACTGGGAATCAGCTCTGCTTACTTCGCCTCACCTACATTTGCTCCAAAGGCCAAGTCCAAGTCCACAGCATAGTCCTGTGATTGGCACAGATATTACTTGACGAGATTCGGGCCTCAAATAAAAGTGACTCTCAAGAAGACCAATTTCAAATTTTTAAGAAACATTTACTTTTTATTTTTTAAAATTGTACTTTAGATGAAGATTTACAGAACAAACTAGTTTATCATTAAACAGTTAGTACACATATTGTTTTATGACATTGGTTA
>NW_004443951.1:11340536-11341985 GCF_000243295.1 Trichechus manatus latirostris | reverse complement strand
AGGAAGTGCCATATCGTTTTCCAAAATGGTTGTGCCATTTTTCATTCCCACCAGCAGTGCATAAGAGTTCCGATCTCCCGGCAGCCTCTCCAACATTTATTATTTCCAGTTTTTTTGATTCATGCCAGTAATGCTGGGGTGAGATGGTATCTCATTGCGGTTTTTATTTGCATTTCTCTAATGGCTAGTGATGGTGAGCATTTCCTCATGTGTCTGTTGGCTGCCTGAATGTCTTCTTTTGTGACATGTCTGTTCATTTCCTTTGCCCATTTTTTAATTGGATTATTTGTCTTTTTGCTGTAGAGGTGTTTGATTTTCTTGTAGATTTTAGAAATTAGACCTTTGTCTGACTTGTAATGTCCAAAACTTTCTTTCAGTCTGTAGGTTCTCTTTTTACTCTCTTGGTGAAGTCTTTTGATGAGCATAAGTGTTTAATTTTTAGAAGATCCCAGTTATCTAGCTTCTCTTCTGGAGTTTGTGTGTTGTTGGTTATGGTTTGTATCCTGTTAATGCCGTGCATTAGGGCCTAGCGTTCATCCTATTTTTTCCTCTACAAACTTTATAGTTTTTGGCTAGAGGTGTTTGATCCATTTTGAACTAGTTTTTGTATTTGGTATGAGGTATGGGTCCTGTTTCATTTTTTTGCAGAGAGACATCCAGTTTTGCCAGCACCATTTTTTAAAAAGACTATCATTTCCCCATTTGATGGTCTTTGGGCACTTGTTGAAGATCAGGTGACTGTAGGTGGATGGATTTACATCTGGGTTCTCAATTCTGTTCCATTGGTCAATGTATCTGTTGTTGTACCAGTATCAGGCTATTCTGACTACTAAAGCTGTATAGCAGGTTCCGAGGTCAGGCAGTGTGAGTCCTTCTACTTTATTCTTCTTCTTCAATAGAGCTTTACTTATCCGAGGCTTCTTCCCTTTCCATATAGTTAATGACTAGTTTTTCCATCTCTTTAAAGAATGTTGTTGGTATTTGGATTGGGGTTGCATTGCATGTGTAAACTGCTTTCAGCAGAATTATCATTTTCACAATGTTGAGTCTACCTACCCATGAGCATGGGATGTTTTTCCATTTAGGTAGATCTCCCTTTGGTTTCTTGCAGTAGTGTTTTGTATTTTTCTTTGTATAGGTCTTTCACATCCCTAGTTAGATTTATTCCTAGGTATTTTTTTTTTAAGGGGCTATTATAAATGGTATTTGTTTTCCTGATTTCCTTTTCATCGTTCTCTTTATCGGTGTATAGGAATCCAACAGATTTCTGTATGTTTATCTTGTATCCTGCCACTCTGTCGAATCCTTCTATTAGTTCCAGTACTTTTCTTGTGGAGTCTTATTGGTTTTCTATGTATAGTATCATATCATCTGCAAACAGGGACAGTTTAACTTCTTCATTACCAATTTGGGTGCTCTTTATTTCTTTTTCTTGCCTTATTGCTCTAG
>NW_004443951.1:11196553-11339390 GCF_000243295.1 Trichechus manatus latirostris | reverse complement strand
ATTGCCGTGTAAGGATTGACTTTCCTCTGTTCCAAATGTTTTGGTATGATGCGTTTTCATTCTCATTTGATTCTAGGAATTTTTTGATTCCATCTTTGACTTCTTCTATTACCCAGTGGTTTGTAAGGAGGAAGTTATTCAGTTTCCATGTAATTGATTTTTTTTCCTTGCTCTTCCTCTTGTTAATTTCTACCTTGATGGTGTAGTGGTCAGAGAAGATACTTTGTATTATCTCAATGTTTTGGATTTTGTTGAGGGTTGCTCTGTGGCCTAAAATGTAGTCTATTCTGGAGAATGTTCCATGTGCATTGGAAAAGAATGTGTACTTGGCAGATGTTGGGTGGAGGGTTCTATATGTGTCTGTGAGGTCAAGTTGGCTGACTGTGCCCTTTAGGTCTTCTGTATCTTTGCTGAGTTTCTTTCTAGATGTTCTGTCCTTTATCGAGAGTGGTGTGTTGAAGTCTCCTACTATTACTGTGGAACTGTCAGTTGCTCTTTTCAGAGCTGTTAAGAGTTTATGTATTTTGGAGCCCTGTTGCTGGGTGCGTGAATGTTTATTATGGTTATGTCTTCATGTTGGATCATCCCTTTAATCATGATATAGTCCCCTTCTTTTGTCTTTTATGGTGGATTTTGTTTTAAAGTCTATTTTATTTGAGATTAGTATTGCCACTCCTGCTCTTTTTTGATAGCTGTTTGCTTGATGTATTTTTTTCCATCCTTTGATTTTTAATAAATTTACGTCTTTGTTTCCAAGGTGCGTCTCTTGTAGACAGCGTATTGATGGATCCTGTTTTTTTTCACCCATTCTGTCTCTCTCTGTCTCTTTATGAATGCATTTAGGCCATTTACATTCAGTGTAATTATTGATAGGAGTGAGTTTATTGCTGTCATTTTGTAGTGCTTTTTTTTTTTGTGGTGCTGACATTTTCTTTGTTCCTCTTACTCTCCTGTGATGAATTCCTTTTGTTTGTGGATTTCTTTTTCATTTCTTTTGTTTTTGTAGATTTTGTTTTTACTGAGACTTTATGTTTCTCTTCTTTATTTTGATGAGTAGGCCTGTTAACTTTCTTTGTGGTTACCTTGAAATTTACCCTTACCTTCCGGTTTGAAGGTTTGAACCAGTCTATTATTACTTAGTATCACCTTGCCTTCCTCTCCATTAGAAGGTTCTATACCTAAACCATTTATTCCCTCTTTATTGTTCTGATGTTGTTGTCATCTACAGATTAACCTCTCTGGTTCCCTGTTATAATTCTTTTGGTTTTGGATAGTCTTTGAGAGTTCATTTCCTAGGTTGGTATCTGGATGGTAGAATTTTGTGTCCTAGATTCAGGCTGTGGTCTGATGTTGTTTGTTCTCAGACTGAAGGACTCCCTTTAACAATTCTTGTAAGTTTGGTTTGGTTTTTACACAGTCTCTTAATTTCTGTTTATCTGGAAATGTCCTAATTTCCCCATCATATTTGAATGAAAGTTTTGCAGGATACATTATTCTTGGCTGGTGATTTTTTTCTTTCAAGGTTTTATATATGTCATCCCATTGCCTTCTTGCCCGCATGGTCTCTGCTGAATAATCCTAGCTTAGTCTTATCGTTTCCTCTCTGTATGTGATTTTTCATTTTTCTTGGGCTGCTCTCAGGATTCTTTCTTTGTCTTTGGTTTTAGCGAGTGTGATTATGATATGCCTTGGTGATTTTCTTTTGGGGTCTAACCTATATGGAGTTTGTTGACCTTCTTGGATGGTCATCTTTTCATCTTTCATGATATTGGGGAAGTTTTCTGTCAGTAGTTCTTCAATGATCCTTTCTGTTCTCTGTTTTCTCCTCCTGTTCTGGAACTCCAATCACATGCAAATTTTTGCTTTTGATTGCATCCCACATAATTCTCAGGGTTTCTTCATTTTTCTTTGTTCTTTTTTCTGATTTCTCCTCAAACAGAGTTGTATCCAAGTGTTTGTCTTCAATTTTACTGATCCTATCTTCTATCGTTTCAAACCTGCTCCTCAGCCCTTCTATGACACTGTCCATTTCTGAAATCTTGTTGTTTATCTTTCGGATTCCTAATTGTCATTTTTATGATTTCTAGTTGTGAATTTATTTTGGCATTTTGTTCTTGTATTATTTTCCTGAATTTTTCCATTTTTTTGTCTGTATTTTCCATGAATTTGTCTATTTTTTCCTCATTTTTGTCTGCTTTTTGCTTCAACTCTTGGATGGCTCTGGATATTAGAGATTTGAATTCCCTATCAGGTAGTTCTATTGTCTTTTATTCTACTGGAAAGTCAACTGGTGTTTTATTTTGGATGCCTACTGGAAACATCCTGTCCTCTCTTTTTAATATGTTTTGATATTGTCTGTTGTCTTTGGGACATTCAGTAGTTATTTTCCTTGTTTATTGATTGTAGATGTGTTTGTTTCGTCCTGCTTTTTTGTTTTATTTGGTTATGTCTGAGCAGGTGGGCTGTGTGTTCTTTGTTGTTTGCTCATCTGTGAGCACAATACTTTTCACCTCCTTGTCCAATGGGCAGAGCTAGTCACTCAGCTATGGTGTAGCAGGGCAGGTCCAGCTGAAGTGGAGTTGCTGGGATGGGATGTTTGTGGCATGTACTAGGGCCAACAGGGTGGGCTGGGAATCAATGCGGGGGAGGTTCCGGTAGTCCGTGCCTGTGCTGCTCAGGGGTATGATGTTTAGCACACAGTGCAGGTAGGCAGGAAGGGTGAAGGAGATTGTGATGTGTGGAGTTAAGGTGGTATGGGAAAGAGAAGAAAGAGGAGAGAGAAACAGAAGCCAAAAACAAAAAGAGAAAAAAGAGTGCTAAGAGAGCTTGTCATTGGAGTGGAGAGATGAGAAACTGAGAAATGGAGGAAAAAAAAAAAAGAAAGAAAATAAATAAATAAAAATTAGGGGGGAAAAAAAAAAGAAAAGTGAAGGCCCCAGGGATCCCACTGGTGTAGCTGTGAAGATTGGGGAAGTGGCTCCCAGGCCCCAAAGTACAGCCTGGCTATAAGGGGTAGAGATGTCACACAGCAGCAGATATTCAGGAGACAAGAAGAGAAGGTAAGTATAGAGAGACAAAAAACTGAGAAATGAAGAAAGACAAAAAGGAAAAAAGAGAGAAAAGGAAAAAAAAAAAAAAAGGGAGAAAGAAATGCCCCCAGGGATCCCAGCCACATGGCTGCGCAGACTGAGGAATTAGCTCCCAAGCCTTGCAGTACAGCCCAGCTAGAAGGGGCTCCCCCAAGCTGAGAAAAGAAAAAGAAATCAAACAAACAAAACAAAACAAAAAAGCTCCAGGGATCCCACCAGCATGGCAGCGTGGGCCGAGTAGTTCAACAGTTGAGGCACTTCACAGCCTTTCAAGAAGTAAAGACAGCACACGGAGCCAGGCATTTGACAGAAAGGAGGGAGAGGTGGTGAGAGGTATAGAAGAAACCAAAAGAAACAGAAAAAAGCAACATCAGCAATAAACAAATGGCACTCAGTGAGCCGGCCAGTGTGGGCAGGGTGAATCCAAGCAGCACAGGGCTGAAGCCTGTGCCTCCTGCTCAAGAGGCTGTGGCTGCAAGCAGAGGAGGCTGAGCGGGGGTGAAGAAGGGTGGGGGGTGGGAAAGCATGTATCGCTGGTTACCAGTTTTTCTGTCTCCTGCTGGGAGCTCCGTGAAGCTGCTTTCCCATACTCCCTGTCCACAGATCTCCGATGTGGGCAGGGCAAATTCAAGCATGGCAGGGACCCTGCACTTCCCAGCCAGCCAAGCTATGCGAGCCAGCTATGAAGTGGCAGAGGTCAAGCAGGTGGGAGAAGAATGGAGGGTGGGAAGGCATATATTGCTGGTTACTGGGTGCTCTGTCCCCTGCTGGGACCTCTGTGAAGCTGCTTTCTCATATTCCCTGTCCACCAATCTCCAACAGGTGTGCAAGATAGCGAATTTGTGCTGCCTCAGCTGATAGGGGACCTCTGCACATATCTCTCCTCACTCTCTGTTCTCTGTTAGTTTCTTACTCCATTTGGTGCTTGGCTGAGTTCTTTATCTCTTCATTTGACCCTTAGGGTTCCAGGATTGATGTCTGTCTCTGTTTTACTTAGTTTTTCAGATTTTTGCTGTGGAGGGACGGTGTGGTGCTTCTGTCTATAGCACCATGTTGGCTCCGCCTAGAAACATGTACTTTGAAAAAGAAAGTGCATAACAAGATAGAATTGAGGGAGATGTTGCAGACGGATGTTTGATTTGGAGTCAGGCAGATTGGGGTTCCAGTGTTAGAGCCACCACTTACTAGCAGTGACCTTGAACAAAATATTTAACTTTTCTGAACTCAGTTTTCTCATCTAAAAATATGAGGGTGCCAATATCTTATCCCTTCAGAGGAGAGTCTAGAAGCAGTTCCTTGTACACAAGTTGCCATGCTTTTGTCATGTAACCCTGTAATCCTGGTCACAACTGGCTGGACCAGTCGCCACAGACTAATAGTACAACATTCCTGTTCTTCAGAAGGCATGACTGTGTCACTGCAGAGACAGTTTTCTATAATTCTTTATTTTATTCTTTATCCAGAAGTAACCAGAGCTGTCTGTTACTTTACAAATGGCACACAGTTACCTAATAGGGTTGTTATGAGAATTAAATGAAACAATGTGAATACAATCTTTAACACAGAGACTGGTACATAACACTCTATAATGTAGCCATTCATCAGTAATAAGAGCTCCAAAGCCATTAGAGTCTTAGATGATGTCCAAAAGCCTCAGTACACAAACCAAAAACCCAGGTTTACCAGCCCCAGGGTAGTCAAGTATAGTCTCAAAAATCACTAATCCTCATTTCCAATGCTTTCAGTCCTAAACCTATAAAACATATGCTTCAGGGGATCAGTCCAGGAGAACTCACTAAAATCCCAAACTGTAGTTTTTTCTTGTACTATTTTGTATAAACACTAAAGCAAAAGGAGCACAAGATATAAGGAGCTGCCTAAGCTCCAGAGGAGGGTAATTCCATCCAACTAAGTTTATTGTTGCTTTTTGGGCTGGGTGAAGTAAACAGGAGGCTGCCATATTAGAACTTTTCTAGTATATCCCAAAAATGGGGCCATGGCAAGTTCAGGATATGAAAGGTTCTAAAAACCGGGAGAGGCGATAAATATTAGCATTGAAAAACTGGCCTTGGGGACAGGGGAATGATACACAGAAATGATCAACGAGGACTGCCCTGAGGAGGAGAACCTAGAATAGAGAGGCCATTCAGGAGGCCACAGTTCTAATCTATAAGTGTCAAGGCCCTCAACCAGGCCCGTGGTGACAGGGAATAAAAAGTGGGAATAGATACTAAATTGCATTTTGAAGGTCGAGGAATCACATGAAGCTGGTGACTTGATGTAGGGAATGGAAAAAAAAAAAAAGAGTCCTCAACAATAAGTTTGGTAGAATAAGGAATGGTAATGCCAATGCTACCCAGAATCAGAGGAACCTTTTTTGTAAGGGAAGGTCTGGGTTCATTTTTGGATTTCTCAAGCTTGAGGTAATCAGGGGATGTTTAAATGGAAACGTTCAATGGGCAGCTGCTAATATGGGACTGGTGCTCAGATCAGTGGAAAGAGGTTGAGGTTGAGATTTCAAAGTTGTCACCATAGAGGTAAGCTCTGAAGCTATGATATTTAAACAAAAAAGTTCTCAAGGGAGTATAAAGAAGAGCATGAGGCCAAGCCCGTATCTTAGATACTGCCCTATGTCTAAGAGATCTGGCTAGGAGTGATACAGAAGAGCAGGCCTGGAGAATGTGACAAAACTGAGGCTGATACGTATTTGGAGAGTTAGGCTAGCGCCATGCAACAGAAGCCAAGGGAAGAGGTCTTCTCTCAGGAAAGGCTTCTATGTGGTAACATCAGAAACAGAATGCTATCAATAGCAAAGCATGCAGAAAGCTGTGGAAACAATACAAATGAGTTCAGAACTACTCTGGGTGGCCTTTCTAAATCTTCCATAGCTGGGCTAAAGTCCACTTAGTGAGATCCATGCAATAACCGATGGCAAGTGTCCCTTAACACTGTTGCCAGAGGACAAGCTGGCAGGCCACAGTACTTCTTCTTCAAGTGATGGGGACTTACCTAGCTCATCCCAGAGTTGCCTGCACTTGTCTGTCATGCTTGTTCCTTGCTGCCTCCAGAGAGTGAGACGTGGGTCAGCCATAAACTGCTCAGTTATAAGTGTCAACATCCTGGCTCCATTGGAATCTCTCATCCGCAGCATCTCTCGAACCTAACACATAAGGAGGGGCAAAGAATTGGTGACTGCACATCATAAACAAGTATAAGGAGAAGGAAGGGAAGGAGGGGGAGGAGAAGACGAAATATCTGAGCATAATATATCCACAAAGTCAGAAAGAAGACCTCTTGCTCTGTAAGCAGGTTCTCTGCACGTATCAAGAAAGCCTGTTGTGAGAGCACCCAGTTCCAAAACACTCAGTCTCTTCAGAGACACCGTTGAGACTTTAGTCTTCAAGCTCTCATTTGGTAGATTTAGGGTGAAAGCAAAGAGAAAGTAGCTTCCTTACTAACCCCCACCCCGCACCCCACACCCAGCAAAGCCATGCTAACTTATTTAGAAAGTAGAGAAGGAACAGGACTACCCAGAAAGGCCACCCAGAGTACTTCTGAACTCATTTGTATTGTTTCCACAGCTTTCTGCATGCTTTGCTATTGACAGCATTGTTTCTGATGTTACCACACAGATGCCTTTCCTGAGAGAAGACCTCTTCCCTTAGCTTCTGTTGCATGGTACTAGCCTAACTCTCCAAATATGTATCAGCCTCGCTTTGGTCACATTCCCTGGGCCTGCTCTTCTGTATCACTCCTAGCCAAGGGGTAGTAGGGCTTGCTGCATGCATCTTGCTCAGGTCTGCTCTGATCGGCCCTCCCACTAGGTTTCAAGCATTCAGAATAGTTAGGTCAAGTGAGATGGTTACAATGCATGAAGCCAGAAATGTGGTAAGCCCAGCTTACTTAAGGAAGTAAAAAAATATCTCTTCATGTCTTACCTTGGCAAACATTGAGTTGAGCTGCTTTCCAGAGCCATAGTAACCACCCTGGGAAAGAAAGAGCTTCACTTGTTCTTTCACCTGTTCTTCATCCAAATGCCAACAGTTCTCATCATCAATGCTGGCACCAGCTGTGGGGTCAGGGGCACCTGAGAAGAATGGGAACAGTGAAATGAATCCCCTGAGTTCACCTGCTACACACAGAGCAGGAAGGCACTTTGTGAACATATTCAAATACAGATTGGTATTCTGCTTTAATCTGGGGTTGGTCAACTGTGTGGTCCTAGATAAAACTAAGGGATCTACTGCTAGCTTTGTGTTCACTTATGTCTCAGCTGTATTCTCTCCCAAGGCCTACAAATATCATCTTAGAGGAAAAAGCCTAGAAGGTGATATACAAATATGAAAATAGTGATGTATTTTTTTCCTAGGAAGGTGGTATTTATTTTTCATTCGTTTTGCTTTTTTACAGAGTTCAAATATGCCTTAATACACACATATTACCTTAAAACAAAAAAAAAAAAAATACTTTCTTAGAACATAAAAAAATTCTGCTTTTAAAGTTCACTATAAAACTGTAGCTTCTCCAGTGGATTCAACACTTTTAAACGTCTAGAAATTTGCCCCCTAAAGCACAGGCAGAGTTGCATACAACATGATATAATTTTATAAATTTATACTCAAAATCTCTTTCATATCTGGGCTCACCTCTACAATATTTAAAGCACTACTGTAGTTATGTACACATGCCTCTCACTTAGGAGCCTGTCAGCTACTTGTTCACATTTGAATCCCTAGAACATAGTGCTGGTAATGTGACAGGCCCTCAGGAAATACTGGTGGAATGAAAGCTGAATTTTCCTCTCCTACTCTCTCATAGACAGAGTCCTGTGACAAGTTTTTAGCAACATGCCTTCAAGTGACAATAGAACCCTAAGTTAACACTCTTTAAGTGTAGTCATGCAACAGGTTACAAATTCATATCATGTTTTAATCAGTCTACCTTTCTCCTTGTCTCCTTATGTCAAAGTCCTGCTTAAATGAAATCCAGTTCTGCACAGCAAAGCCGCTCTCTTGCTAAGATTTAGGAGGGCTCACATATTCATTCAGCCCACAAATACTAATTAACACATATGATATGCCAGTTTATGGCATGTACTATATATGCTACTTTTCTTCAAACGTTTTGTTCTAAACACAGATCTGATCATATTATTTCCTTGCTCAAAAGTCGTCAATGATGCACTGTTTCTACTAAGTCCAAATGCCTTAGCTTGGCATTCAAGGCCCTCTATACTCATGCCCTAACTTTCATTTCTAGCTTTGTCTTCCTTATACTTATGCTATGCTTCAGCTAGAAACCTAGTGTTCCCAGAAGTCAACATTTTCTTATGACTTTATTTATGCGTTTCCCTTTACTTCACACTCCCTTCCCCTAAACTGTTCTTTGTCCAAACATCAACAGTGCTCATTGTCAATACTGCCTCAGCTCTAGAATCAGGGCCACAATGAGAAAAAGGAACCATAAAACAAGTATACAGAGAGGCTACCACTGCCAAATTCACGTACTGCTTAGCTCACTCAGCAGATGGGGCTCTTCCTTACTCCCTACTAAATCAGCCATTTACCCCATTGCCACCTGTCAAAAGTATGCCCATCTTATGTTCATATACTCAGCATATGAAGGCAGTAACACTATTCATAGCACTGTATTACTGCTGTTGTCAGGTGCCGTTGAGTCAGTTCCGACTCATAGTGACCCCATGCACAACAGAACGAAACACTGCCCGGTACTGTACCATCCTCACAATTGTTGCTATGCTTGAGCTCATTCTTACAGCCACTGTGTTAATCCCTCTTGTTGAGGGTCTTCCTCTTTTCCGGTGACCCTTCACTTTACCAAGCATGATGTCCTTCTCCAGGAATTGATTCCTCCTGATAACATGTCCAAAGTATGTGAGACATAGTCTCTCCATCCTTGCTTCTAAGGAGCATTCTGGTTGTACTTGTTCCAAGACAGACTTGTTCATTCTTTTGGCAGTCCATGGTATATTCAATATTCTTCGCCAACACCACTATCCAAAGGCGTCAATTCTTCTTCGTTCTTCCTTATTAACTGTCCAGCTTTCGCATGCATATGAGGTAACTGAAAACACCATGACATCTTTGCTTTTCAACACTTTAAAGAGCTCTTTTGCAGCCAATTTGCTCAATGCAATGCGTCTTTTGATTTCTTGACTGCTGCTTCCATGGGTGTTGATCGTGGATCCAAGTAAAATGAAATCCTTGACAATCTCAATCTTTTCTCTGTTTATCATGATGCTGCTTATTGGTCCAGTTGTGAGGATTTTTGTTTTCTTTATGTTGAGGCATAATCCATATTGAAGGCTGTGGTCTTTGATCTTCATCAGTAAGTGCTTTGTCGTACTTTATTATTACTTCTCTTAAAAATAAACATTTTCTTTTTTTATATTAGAATTATGCATTTCTTATATATTCCCAACTAAACTGAAATTTAGGGGTAGAGATTCACTTTTGTACCTCACAGTGCCTGGCTCATTATAACACTGAATTAATATTTATAGAATGCACAAATACGTATCTCACTGACCACCTAGATTTAAGCTCCAAGGAACAAATATTATATCCTGTATTTATTTTGTATCCTGAAAGAGGCAAAGGAAAACAAATATAGTCCTTATCCTTAAATATTTGTTAATAACAACCATTTGAGTGTTTCCTACATGCCATAATAAGCACTTTTTGTACATATCCCCACTAGAATGTATACCCGTTGAGGGCAGAAACTGTTTCTGTTTTATTCACTGGTATATCCCCAACATGTAGAACAGTGTATGACATGCAGTAGGTGCTCAAAAAATATCTGTTAAATAAATCCCAAAGACCTCTCATAACAACTCTATGAAATGGTATTATCTAATTTTAAAATGAAGAAACTAAAGCTTAGACAGGGCAAGTAACTTAATAGATGGAAAGTATATGAGTCAGGATCTATACATTGGTCTCTTTCCAACTATGCTTTAAGACTATGTTCTTTATAAGGCTCTTACTCCAGAGGCCTCCAGCCTCATACGCTATGATATACCAGCTTGCTTCAGGCCCCCTGCATGTAAGCTGGATAGTGTGTCCAAGATAGCCAAATCCCATTCTTTCTTGCCTATTCTACTACATAGATTATGGAATTAGAATAACGCATTTATCCCATGGTGAGGATAATAGATTTCTCATCAGTACCACTATTCTTAAATGTTAACATACACAATTGGGGTTTGTGTTATAAATGCAGATTAGAATCTCACCTCTAAGGATTCTGGTTTTCAGCAGCTCCATAGGGATAGAGCTGAGATACACTAGGTATAAACCCAGGACCGGGCTTCTGAGTACCTTAGAGCTAACGATGTGGGTGGGGAAAGAACAGTAATGATGATCCAAGAGCAAAGGGCAAAGATGGTTTGAATACTATTTCCAATCATTGGGTGGTTCAATTAGGATATGAAAAAAGCAGGAGCAGGACCCAGTCTCCCAGGGAAGGTGGCCTTAATCAACTCGCTGGAGTATGGAGTGACATCCTCTTAAGGATTTGAAGGGCTATGCAGAAAACTTGAAAATCCTTGGAGCCCAGGTAGTGGCAGCAGCTGTGGTAATGGAAGCAGCTGTGAAAGAAATAAGGCACAGTTTACAATAAATAACTAGTAAGCCAACAATAAGGAGCCCTGATAGTGCAGTGGTTAAGTGTTCGGCTGCTAACTGAAAGGTTGGCAGTGTGAATCCACCAGCTGCTCCAAGGGAGAAAGATGTGGCAGTCTGCTTCCATAAAGATTACAGCCTTGGAAACTCTATGGGCAGTTCTACTCTGTCCTATAGGGTTACTATGAGTCAGAATCGACTACACAGCAATGAATCTGGTTTCGGCTTAAGCTGACTATAGAGAACTGCTGGGATAGGGCTAGGATACGGCAAAACCTTGGGAGTTACTAACAGTAACATTTCACCTAAAACTTCAAATGAATTTATTTATTTGATAGGAAAGAAAGGAAGCTAGTTGTGTAACATTTGATGATCTACAATTGACCCAGGAGATGAGAAACTGAGCTGCCAAAATGGGTAGTTGCAGCAAAAAAAGTCAATATTTGGGGCATCCAGGTAATAAACTACTGGGAGTTGATACAGAAGACTGTTGAGGGAATCAAAGTCATTTGGGGAAGGCATAAACTGGCTAGAGGCCCCAAGGAGGATTTTCTAAGAGTATAGTTTCATTTATTCAACCAATATTTACTGAGAGCCTACTATGTACCAGGACCTGTGCCAAATACTGGATATATATTGGTAAACAAAGCAAGTATTGTCTCTGCCCTCAAGGACCTTATAGACTAGCGGAGGAGAGGGACATTATTGGGAATTACTGGGAAGCAAATAATCACACATACACATATTGGTATGGAAAGAAAGACACATAAAAGAAGGCTTTCCTTAGAAAGTGACATTTAAATTAAGACCCAAGGAATGGGTCGCCATGAGTCTGCAGACAGTAGGGGGAAATACTGCTTGTATTTTTTGTTTTAAAAAACATGAAGTCATAAATTACTTTGGTAATTAAATATAACTATAATAAAGGGGGAGGATAGGAAAAGTACTCCAAGGAGAGGGAATTTTGTGTGAAAATATAGGCACGAGTCAGATCATACAAGGTTTTATAGGCTATGGTAAGAAATTTGTACTTTATCCTAAGAGCAACAGGAGGCCATGAAAGATTTTAAGTAAGAAGTGATATGACAAAATTGGTAGTTATAGAAAAGTCACTTTGGATGGTTGTGTGGAGAATGGAATAGAGGAGAACAATAGTGGACATAGATCAATTAGAAGACTAGAGCAGCAATGTAAGTGAGAGATTACAGTAGTTTAATTTAGAGTGATGGCAGTTATCAACAGAGAGTAGAAATTTTTGAAATATATTTAGGAAGCAAAATGAACAGGCCTTGGAATGGAATGCATATGACATATAAGAAAGAGAAAGATGCTAGGAATGACTACCAGGTTTGTCTTGAGCCAGTAGCTAGACGGTGGTGCTACTTACTGAGATGGCGAACACAGGAGGTATCTTAGTTTCTTCGTGCTACTATAACAGAAATACCACAAGTGGGTGGCTTTGATGAACAGAAATTTATTTTTTCACAATTTAGGAGCCTAGAAGTCTGAATTCAGGACTCTGGCTCTAGGGGAAGGCTCTGTTCACTCTGGGGGAAAATCTTTGTCTCTTTCAGCTTCTCTTTCTCAGTTCTTTGGTGACCTCCATGTGGCATCAGTCTTTCTCCATTTGTGCCTCCCTGCTTCTGTGCCTGATCTGTTCTTTTTATATCTCAAAAGTGACTGACCACTACATGGATGAACCTTGAGAGTATCATGCTGAATGAAATAAGTCAGCAGAAAAAGAACCCCCTACACTGATACGGCCTCATTAACATAACAAAGAAAATTCTATTCCCAATGGCGTTACATCCACAAGTATAGGGATTAGGATTTACAGCACAACACATATTTTGGGGGGACATAATTCAATCCATAATAGGAAAAGTATGTTTGAAGACAAAGATCATAAGTTCATGTTTGAATATGTTGATCTTGGGATGCCTATGTGATATGAAATAACTGGATACAGAGTCTAAACCTTAGAAGATACGGGATGGAAAAATACATCTCTGATTCATAGCACAGAGATGACATCTGAAGTCAAAGATGCAGCTGAGATTGCCTATGGAGAGCATGCAGAGTAAGAAGAGGAGAAAACTTAAAATTAATCGAAGAGAAATGGCAACATTCAAAGGTCAGATAGTAGAGGAGGATACCAAACAAACCAAACCCACGGCTGTCAAGTCGATTTTGAATCGCAGCGACCCCTGTAGGACAGGGTAGAACCGCCCCATAGGGTTTCCAAGGAGCGGCTGGTGGATCTAAACCGATGACCTTTTGGTTAGCAGCTGAGGAGGGTACAGCATATAGGAATGAATGAACAAGAGTACAGATAGCTTTAAGTAGACAAACTAGGCCTGGGGTTCACAAACAGGCCTAACTGCCCCTCACTAACTACCAGAAAAAAATCTTAAAAAAAAAAAAAAAAGATAAAAATGTCCTTAGGTATGCTCACTGGCTGGAACATTTTAGTCTTTTCATAAAAAGAGATAAAAGTATAAAGCTGCTTACTCTCAGTAGCTGTAAAGTGGACCCAGTCCACATAAATGACACTTTGATATTAGCCTTTGAGGTTTTCCTCAGGAAATTTTTCCACAGTATATTCTTAAATATCCTTTCTTAAATTATAAAAGTAATATATCCTTACCATGGAGAAACTGGAACCTATGTCCATTGCTGGTGGGAATGTAAAATGGTACGGTCACTGTGGAAATCAGTTTGGCAGTTCCTCAAAAAGTTGAACATAGAACTACCATATGACCCAACAATCCCAATCCTAGGTATATCCACAAGACGCAAAGGCATGAATGCAAACAGAAACCTGTATACCAGTGTTCATTGTAGCACTTTTTACAACCTGTATACCAATGTTCATTGTAGCACTTTTTACAATAGCCAAAAAGTAGAAACTACTGAAATGTCCACCAGTAGATGAATGGATAAACAAAATGTGGTATATGCACAAGATGGAATATTACCCAGCCATAAAGAGAAATGAAGTCCTGATGAATGCCACTACATGGACGAACGTTGAGAATTTCATGCTGAGTGAAATAAGTCAGTTGCAGAAGGATGTTGTATGATGTCACTTACGTGAAATATGCAAATATACAGAAACCAAAGATTATTAGTGGTTACCAAGGGTGGGAGAGAGGTAAAAAGGGGAGTTTTTGCATAGGGAACATTGAGTTTATGTTAATGGTAGTGGAATGATTTGGAAAAGGACAGAAAGAATGGTTGCACAACTTGAAGAATGTAATCAGCGTCACTGAATTGCACTTGTAGAAATTGTTGAGATGGTATATGCATATTGTTATGCACATTTTCACCTTAATTTTAAAAAATGCATGCTTATTGAAGAAAATAGAGTAAAGCATAAAAAAAATAAAAATTCACCTATAATTCCACCAGTCAGAGATTGTTAATATTATTGTGCATTTCCTTCCAGTCGTTTTTTCTCTGTACATGTTGTAATGTAGCTGTAGCATCAGAAGCCATCTAAATTCAGGTGGGGGAGGGATGAGAACCATTAAACCGAAGCTGATTCCTATGAGGTGGAGGTCAGACATACCTCCACTCTACTTAACAAATCTGACACCAGCTGTCCTCCCCAGAGCACTCTACTTCTCTGCTGGGTTTGATAATTCGTTGCAATGGCTTCACAGACCTCATGCAGAACTCACAGACCATACTCATGATTATGGAGTTTATTAACGAAGTTTAACAGGTTACGATTCAGGATCAGGATCAACTTGGAGGTAACGGGAACAACTCAGGAGACAGGATACAGTTCTTCAATCAGGATAGCTTCCAACCAAGACAGCTCTCAGCTCCTTCTCTCTTGTGCCCGCAGGCAGGCCTCGTTTCTTGGCTGTGCCTGCAGGCAAGCTGTACTTTTCCTGGCCCTTCTCTTCGCTGTGCCCGCAGGCTGGCTCCACTCAGGCGAGCCTCTGCCTTGCTTGGGTAAGCATTACAGCTCTTTTGGCTCTCCCGACGTGCCCAAAGGCACCCCACTCCACCAGCAAGCCTCCTGCCTGAAGGCACTCAGCTCTCTTGCTCCATGGGTTGCAAAGCCTACTGCAGCTGTCTCTCGATACTGTGCCACTGCCATTTCATGCCACTGCTGTCCTGCACTGTCACCAGTGTTACAGCTCTATCTCCTGGGTCTAGGAGGTTCTCAGCACAGGGACCCTGAGTCCAAACAGTGAGCTCCGCTCCTGGTTGTTCTTCTTGATGGTAGTGAGGTCCCCCTCAATCTCTGTGGGATTGTCTCTTTTAAGTCTACTCCTTCTACCAAGACCATGAACTGACCAAACCCCTTAGTAGGCCACAGTCACCGTATTTGCACAGTAAACTGTCCAATTCCTGCAAAGGTTTTACATACCTTATTTGAATAACAGACTCTCCAAACCCTTTGCAAGACTGTGGCCTAGCAAATTATCTTGGCAGAACTACAAACCCAGGGCCAGGAAGGCCATATATAAAGAAACTTCTTGTATGCATACACAAACGTTCTAATTGATTTGACTATCAGAACAGTAGTGATAGTGGACAACCTTCTCTTTTTTCTTGATTTTGAAGGGAATACTTCTAATGTTTCCCATTTAGAATGAAAGCTGCAGTTTTATGAAGATAATCTTTATTTTTAGGTTAAGGCAAGTTCTTAAGGTGTTGAGTCCACAGAGACCCCTTAAAGGGTCTATTAGGTTAAAACTATTTCCATAGTAATACTAAGATGTTATTTGCCTCTTTTTTCTCGTTTTTATGCTGTTGACTTTTGCACTGATGGTGCAAAAGAAATTGTGGCTAAATGAATCAAGGCAATGACACCAAACAGTACTAGTAGTCATTATATTCTTCCCTGCTGCTAATTTGGAATAAAAAAATGCCAGTCTCACTTATGAATGTCCTTGACGAAGCAGTAAAAATTGTTACTTTTATTAAATCTCAACACTTGAGTACACATCTTTTTACTATTCTGTGTGATAAAATATGAAGTACATATATAAAGCACTTCCGCTATATGTACAAAAAACTTGTTGCATGCATACTCAAGTATGAAGGGTGTCCTGAGGAAAAGCACTTACGTGGTTGTTTGAGGTGAGTGAACTAGACATTTTTTTTAATGAAATACCATTTTTACTTGAGAGAATAACAGACAATTATGGTTATTCAAACTTGGGTATATTGCAAACATTTGCTCAAAAATGAACAAAGTGAGCCTGTCGCTTCAAGGAAAACAACTGACAGTATTTGTTGCCAACGATAAAATTCGAAATTTCAAGCAAAAATGACTATTTTAGAAAACTTGTATCTGTCACTGTGAGCTTGACTGTTTCCCAGTTCTTAAACACTCTTCTGATTAAGATCAGTGGTGATATTAAAGAAATGTAATATTTTGATATTATGAAAGTGTTAACATTTGGAAGATCTGAATAACGTGGTGAACCAATATTTCCAAATGATTAGTGGATGATATTACCAAAAAAAAAAAAAAAATCATGAATGAATATTCAATGTACAAGACAGACCAATGGATTTTTTTCTTTTTTCTTTTTGGTCAAACTATTTTATTAAGGAGTTTCTAGGGGGTTGAAGGGGTGGGGACAATGAGGTCTGATGACCACAGTCTGACCGGGGGTTTGGCCAGGATCTCCTGGGGTTCGCAGCCTCACCGAAAAGGTGGACCAACGTTCATACGTCATTTTTTCTTTAATCTTTGAATATGCTGAATGGTATTTATAGATTTTCTAATAAGTGCATATCCTTGCATTCCTGGAATAAACCCAGCTTGGTCTTGGAGTATTATTTTTTAAAATCTATTGTTGGATTTGGTTTATTTTATGACTTTTACATCTATATTCATGAGTCAAATGGGCCTATGGTTTTCCTTTCTCATACCATCCTTATCTGTTTGCAAGATTCACCCATGGTTACTGTGTTTAGCAATACTTCATTTATTTTCATTGACATATAGTATTCCATTATATGAATGTATCACAATTTACAGCCATTCTACTGTTTTAGGCTATTACAAATTATGCTTCTCATTTCTATTGTATAGACATTTCTATTGCATAAGGGAAAAATTTCTGGGTCACAGGGTATGCATATGTTTAACTTCAGTTAGATAATGCCAACTTCCCAAAGTGATTGTAACAATTCCTACTACCACCAGCAATATATGACTTTTAGTTGCTCAATATTCTCACCAAACTTGATATTGACAGTTTAAAAGATTTTAGCCATTCTGGTGGGTGTGTAGTGGTATCTCATTGTTCTCTGTTAATTTGTGTTTCCCTGATTATTAAGTTAAAGTACCTTTTAATATGTTTATTAGCCACTTGGATATCCTTTTTTGCCAAGTGCCTATTTTTCTCGTCCATTTTACTACTTGCAGGGATTCTTCTGTATTTAGGATACAAGCCCTTTGCCAGTTACCTATTTTAAGTACTTCTCCCACTACTAGCTTGCTTTTTTCACTCTCTTAAAACTGCCTTTTGATAAACAGACATTCTTAGTTTTTAAAAAAATTTTATTGTGCTTTAGGTGAAAGTTTAAAGTGCAAATTAGCTTCTCATTCAAAAATTTATACACAAATTGTTTTGTGACATTGGTTGCAATCCCTGCAATGTGTCAGCACTCTCTCCCTTTTTCTTTACACCCTGGGTTCCCCGTGTCCATTTGTCCAGTTTTCCTGTCCCTTCCTGCCTTCTTGTCTTTGCTTGTTGTCAGGTGTTGCCCATTTGGTCTTGTACACTTGCTTGAACTAAGCAGCACTATCCTCATGTGTGTTACTGTTTGTTTTACAGGCCTGTCTAATCTATTGCTGAAAGGTGGACTTTGGTTGGAGTGGCATCACTTCTGACTTAGCAAGGTGTCCATGGACCATAGTCTCGGGGGTTCCTCCAGTCTCTGTTAGACCACTAAGTCTGGTCTTTTTATGTGAATTTGAATTTTGTTCTACCTTTTTCTCCTGCTCTGTCCAGGACTCTCTACTGTGATCCCTGTCAGAGCAGTTGTTAGTGGTAGCCTGGCACCATTTACTTCTGTGCTCAGGCTGGTGGAGGCTGTGGTTCATACGGTCCATTAGTCCTCTGGACTAATATTTTGCTTTTGTCTTTGGTTTTCTTCATCCTCCTTTGCTCTGGATGGGATGGGACCAATAGATGTATCATAGTTGATCACTTGCAAGCTTTTAAGACCCCATATGCTACTCACCAAAGTAGGATGTAGAACATTTTCTTCAACTGTTATGCGATTGACCAAGGTGTCCCGAGACCATAGTCCCCAGCCCTCAGCCCCAGCAACTTGGTCCCTCAAGGTGTTTGGATATGTCTAGGAAGCTTCTATGACTTTGCCTTGGTCAAGCTGTACTGACTTCCTCTATATTGTGTGTCTTTCCTTCACCAAAGTTAACACTTGTCTACTATCTAGTTAGTGATTTCCCCTCCCCATGCTTCCCCTCTTTTGTAACCATCAAAGATGGTTTTCTTCTGTGTGTAAACCTTTTCCTGGGTTTTTATAGTAGTGGTCTCATATAGTATTTGTCCTTTTGTCATTGACTTATTTCACTCAGCATAATACTCTCCTGATTCATCCATGTTGTGAGATATTGCATGGATTCATCATTGTCCTTTATTGTTGCGTAGTATTCCTTTGTGTGTATGTACATAATTTATCAATTCATCTGCTGATGGGTATTTAGGTTGTTTCCATCTTTTTGCTATTATGAATAATAATGCTGCAACGAACATGAGTGTGCATATGTCTATTCCTGTTAACAGCTCTTATTTCTCTAGGATATATTCTGAGGACTAGGATTGCTGGATCATATGGTATTTCTTATTTCTAGCTTTTTAAGGAAGCGCCATATTGTTTTCCATAGTGGTTGCGCCATTTTACATTCCCACCAGCAGTGTAGAGAGTTTGAGTTCCCCACAATCTCTCCAACATTTGTTATTTTCTGTTTTTTGATTAGTGCCAGTAATTTCGGGTTCAATGATGTCATCTCAATGTAGTTTTGATTTGCACTTCTCTAATGGCTAATGATTGCGAGCATTTCCTCATGTGTCTGTTAGCTTCCTGAATGTCTTCTTTGGTGAAATGTCTATTCATATCTTTTGTCCATTTTTTAATTGGATTGTCTTTTTGTTGTTGAGATGTTGAAGTATTCTATACATTTTAGAGATGAGACCCCTGTCAAATATGTCAGCCAAAAATGTTTTCCCAGTCTGTAAGTTCTCTTTTTACTCTTGGTGAAGTCTTTTGATAAGCATAAATGTTTAATTTTTAGGAGCTCCCAGTTATCTAGTTTATCTTCTGGTGTTTGTGCATTGCTAGTTATGGTTTATATTCTATTTATGCATGGGCATTAGGGTCCCCAGCGTTGTCCTTATTTTTTCTCCCATGTTCTTTATCATATTAGGTTTTATATTTAGGTCTTTGATCCATTTTGAGTTAGTTTTTGTGTACAGTGTGAGGTACGGGTCCTGTTTCATTTTTTTACAGATGGACATCCAGTTTTGCCAGCACCATTTGTTAAAAAAGACTGTCTTTTTCCCCCATTTAATGGACTTTGGTCCTTTGTCATAGATCAGTTGACCGTAGGTGGATGGATTTATGTCTGGGTTCTTGATTCTGTTCCATTGGTCTATGAGTCTGTCGTTCTACCAGTACCACATTGTTTTGACTATCGTAGGCTGTTCTGACTACCTTCCTGTACAGTAGCTTCTAAGATCAGACAGTGTGAGGCCTCCTACTTTGTTCTTTTTCTTCAATAATGCTTTGCTTATCCGGGGCCTCTTTTCTTTCCATATAAAGCTGGTGATTAGTTTTTCCATCTCATTAAAGAATGCTGTTTGTATTTGGATCAGGATTGCACTATATCCATAGATAGCTTTGGGCAAAACTGACAATTTTTAATGTAGTTCAATTTATCACTCTTTTCCTACTTAAGAAATCTTTCCCTACCTCATGAAAGGACATGAAGATATTCTCTCATGTTATCACCTATAAAGTTTATTGTTTTACTTTCACATATATATCTACAATTCATATAGAATTGATTTTTCTGTACAGTATAAAGTAGGAATCAAGTTTCAATTTTTTTCACATGAATATTCAATTGATTCAGCACAACTTATGCAAAAGAGTCTTCTTTTTCCACTGGTGGGCACTTAGCAGAATCTTTTCACTTTCAAAACTTGTATTTTTGTTCTAGAAGATTTTCTTCTATTAGTTCATTAATGAATTCCTTACCTTTGTTTCTCTGTTCTCTATTTCTAGAACCTCTATTATTTAAACATTGAACTTCCAGGGCTGGTTCTCTTCAATTTCTTTTTTTCCTCCTGTTTTTCATCTCTTTGTCTTTGCTCTGCCCTATAGGAAGTTTCCTTAGCTTTATTTTCCAACACTTCTACTGAGGATTTTTTTTTTTTTTTAATTTTTGGCATCATATTTGTAATGAATGAACTCTTTCTGTTCTCTGAATATGTTTTCATATGATTTTAGTAACTTGTTAGCTTTTTCTCATGGTACTTTGCTAATTCCTACATTGGTTCTTGTTTTATTATCTGTATATGCATGTATGTGTTTGTCTTAGTTATCTAGGGCTGCTATAACAGAAATACAAGAGGATGGCTTTAACAAACAGAAATTTATTTTCTCACAGTTTAGGAGGCTAGAAGTCCAAATTCAGAGCGCTGGCTCTAGGAGAAGGCTTTCTCTGTTGGCTCTGGAGGAAGGTCTTTGTCTCTTCAGCTTCTGCTTCCTGGTTCCTTGGAGATCTCCATGTGTCCTGGCGTCTATCTTATCCCATCTCTGCTTGCTAACTTGCTTGTTTAATCTCTTTTTATATCTCAAAAGAGATTCACTCAAGACACACCCTATGTTAATCCCACCTCATTAACATAACAAAGACAGCACATTCCCAAATGGGATTATAACCACAAGCATAGAGGTTAGGATTTACAACACATATTTTTGGGGGACACAATTCAATCCATAACATTCCACCCTTTGGTCCCCCAAATTCATGTCCTTGCCACATGCAAAACACATTCACCCCAACACATCATTCCAAAAGTTTTATATTAACTCCAAGTCCAAAATCATATCTTCTGAATCATCTAAATCATATATGGGTGAGACTTTAGGTGTATTCCATCATGGGGCAAAACTCCTCTTCATCTGTGAACCTGTGAAATCTAGAATACAAGTTATCTGCTTCCAAAGTACAATGGTAGAACAGGCACAAGATAGATGTTTCCATCACAAATGGGAAAAACTGGAGGGAAAGAAGGGATAACAGGCACCAAGCAAGTCCAAAACCCAGCAGAACAAATTACACTAGTTCTCAAGGCTTGAAAATAATTCCCTGTTCTCTGAGACCATCTGGGCAATGGCCCTACCCCCCAGACTCTGGGTTTTGGCTATACCCTCTTGGATTCTGGGTGGAGGAATCTTGGCCCTGGGCTTCAGCCCCGTCTTCAGCCCACTGGGACGGCAACTCTGCTCCCTCAGTTTTCGGCATCCCCATTATCCTAGTCCCTGAGTGGTGACCCCACCTCAGCCCCGACAAGGCATGTTCTTCTGTCCCTTGGGCATGTCAGCTCCACCCCCTCAGACTGGGGGGCAGCCCCATACCCATGGCACACCTTAACAGTAGCCTCACACTCCAGAACTGAGTTAGCGAAGATTCAACTCTTTGAAACTTTGCTGGCTGCGGCCCCACCCTTTGAGATCCAGAAGACCATTGCGTGAACCTTTGAAACCAAGAAGGCCCTGCTTTCTGTGCTCCTTCCAACAGTTCTGCTGATCTCTTGGTGCTCCAGCAATGGTCCTTTTCTTTTCTTGGAGGACAACTGATGTAGCTCCTTTGGCCTGTTTCCTGCCTGTAACATTCCAAGAGGTGGACAGCGTTCTTTCCTTTCGTTCTTCCTCTGTCCTCTTCAGTCTAAGTTGATGGGTTTTCTGCTGTGGTAGCTGGTTAGATGCATCAGCCACAGGCTTAATCTCTTTAACAAGAGATTGTGCAGCCATGTCTTTGGTGAACATTCTAGGACATGTGTTCTTAGTTTGTACAACACAATTTTCCAAATCTTTAAGTTCTGTTTTCATTTTGCACAGTTCATTTTTAAGTCCATCTCTTTCCTCTTTCCTCTTGCATTTTACTGTAAGTGGCAAGGAGAAACTGTGTGGTGGCCCCTTTAAGGTCTTGCTTAGAAATCTCATCAGCCAGATATCCAAGTTCATCACTTACAAGGTCTACCTTCAACCAAACATTTGAACATAATCCAGACAAGTTGTTTGCCACTGCATAAAAAGCATCGCCCTTCCTCCATTGTCCAATCACGTGTTCATCATTTCTCTTAAAGCCTCACCAGAATCACATTTAATGTCCACATTTCTAGCAACATTCTGCTGCTGGTGCCATATGTATTCTCTAAGATGATAGAGAGAGACTTTCTCTACAGCTCTTCTCACTTCCTTCTGAACCCTCATCAGAACTGCCTTTGATATCCATAATTCTACTAACAGTCTCTTCAAGGAAATTTAGGCTTTTACTATTAGGCACCTTCAAACTCTTCCATCCTCTACCCATTACCCAAGTTCTAAAACTGCTTCCATATTTTAGGTATCTGTTACAGCACACCCCACCCACTCCCAGTACCAAATTCTGTCTTATTTATATAGTGCTACTATAATAGAAAGATCACAAAAAGATGGCTTTAACAAACAGAAATTTAATTTCTCACAGTTTAGGAGGCTAGAAGTCCAAATTCAGGATGCTGGCTCTAGGGAAAGGCTTTCTCTCTCTGTCAGCTTGGGAGGAAGGTCCTTGTGTCTTCAGCTTCTGCTTCCTGGTTCCTTGGAGATCTCCATGTATACTGGCATCTATCTTACCCTATATCTCTCTCTGCACACTTGTTTAATCTCTTTTATATCTCAAAAGAGATTGACTCAAGATATACCCTACACTAATCCTGCCTCATCAACATAACAAAGACAATGTATTCCCAAATTGGATTATAACCAAAGGCATAGAGGTTAGTATTTACAACACATATTTTTTAGGGACATAATTCAATCCAAAATAGTATTCATTCAACAAATGTTCATAGAATATTTATTATTTTCCAGGTACCATGCTAGGTGATAGGGATTCAAAAAGTAGTTAAGACATGGTTCCTGACCTGACTCCTCAAGTTTTTTTTTACTTTTCTCTTGGTATTTACTCACTCTTTATGGATAAGCAGAAACAGAAACCTTGGCCAATATGTTGTATCTCAGAGAATCCTGGGCTGTGGGGTCACCAGAGCAAATCACAAAAAGGGCATGGAGCAGTTCTAGAGGCAGAGTTGTAAAGACAGTCCAAATTGAATCACCAATCCAAAAAGGATGAGGCAAAATCTAGTTATAAATACATATCAAGACTACTATTAGAAAAAAGTTTCAGGGAACTAAGGAACAGAGCAAGGCCTAATCCATTTCTAAAATGAAAAGTAGTCAGCAAGCAGCTTTAGAAATCTTATTACTGGTGTCTTAGGTCTGTCCGAGTGAGGAGTGGGGTAAGGGAGAAAGGGGCAGAAAGATGTTCTAAGTATTTAAATATTCAGCAGGAAACAGAAACATGAGTTCAAATATCATCTCTGTGCTACTGACTCCAATATTCTGACTTTTACCCTCAATTCCAGATCCATACAGCCAATTGTTTATCAGAAATCTTTTCCAAAATATACTTTAAGCACCTCAAACCTAAATTCATCTTCCTCCAAATTCTTTCATCTTCTTATGCTCCCTAAATGAATGGCCACATCATCATTAATCATCAATGCCACCTGAGCTAGATATTTTGGAATTCAGTTTTCTCTGATCTTCCTCTTCTTTACTCCCAACTCATTCAACACACCTGGATGTTGTACCCAGTCCATTTTACCTCTACAGTATCTCCATTTTTTTTTTTTTAATAACATTTTCAGTACAATTGCCTATATCAGCACTGGTTATCAGAGATAGATCTGGAAACGTCTGTGAAATGCTATGGAACAAGGTGTAGGAAGCTAATATAAGTAAGCATGGCATAAACACAGATACAGAAGCAATAGTTCTTGGGATAGGTTGAGAATCACATCTCAAGTTCAATGTGGCAATTTCAGCCTAATTTCAGACAAATAATAAGACACTGGGATGGGAGGTGTAACAAGGGATGACGGTTGCTTCAGCACAGTGGTAGTGTAAAGAGGGAGTAGGCTGCTTCGGTGACAGGGGTGGTAAAAAAGGCAGGTACAATACTGGTCCTGAATCAAGGTGGTCAGTTCAAGAGAAGGCAAGAGAACCTGGAAACAGGCAACAATTCTATGAAATTCTATGAAAGAGAGTGAGGCAGGAAAGCAGATCATAGCCCACTTACTGGGGTACAGAGCTATACTTCTCTCTGGTGCTATAGACCTAGGCAATGGGGCAGAACTCAGGTGCCCAAGAGCTCTAACTTAAGGAGGCCAAAAAAGAAGAACAGCCTCCCCATTTAGGGTAAGAAGAGACAAACAGAGCTATTTTTTGACCATATTACTCAAATAGTGAGAGCCGAGTTACCATGTAAACACTACAACTTTGGGTATAAAGCAATAGACGATTATTTATGTTGGTTAGCAAGAGCTTCTGGAAACCTGTTTGAATATCCTTGTTTCTTTCTGTGAAGTGGTGAAGTTGTTTGTAGGACTTGATTGGCTTTGTTGGACAACTAGGAAAAGCAAGCCCTCTGGCACATGGACCATTGTATCACACAGGCCACCCAGCTGGTCTCACTGTATCCTCATACCAGTACCAAAGCTCTCCCTGAAACAGACAGGTAGTAAAAGTTATTCTCCTAAAACAAAAGTTATCTTCTTAATAGAGAGGTAATGTAGAGAAACATAAAAAGCATGAGTTCTGATGTCAGATGAGCCTGGGTTAAAAATAATTTCCTTATTTATAAAGCAGAAATGATTGTAACACCTACCCCACAGGGTAGTTTTGAAGACTAAATGAATTAACATATATAAAGTTTTTTTGCATGATGCCGGGTACATAGTAGGCCCTAACAAGCAAAATAAAAAAAGTTGGCTGATTTAACTCCTCTTCTTGAAATCCTTCAATGGTTTTCTATGGTTAAGTCTCTACAACCTGGCTTCATTATAAAAGCATGCATTTATTTCAGACTTCTCTGTCTTTTCTACTAGATTATAAGCAGGAAGGTAGGAATCGTGTCTGTTTTATCCCCTCAACAACCAGCACAGTTACTTGCACATAGTAGGTTCTCAAAAAATACTTGTTGAATAAGTAAGGGAATATAATCTCTTTTTCCATCATGCATCCCCATTATACAGCTCATAATAAGCACAGTGCTAACACATTCTCCTCAGAACTACCCTGAAGCCATGCAGGATCTTGAAATGTTGAGAGAATTCTCATATCATTTCACTGAATGGCACAAGTTATTTTGTGCTCTCTTTCACTCTTGAATATTTTCAGCTCTTGGGGACAGGGATTGTGTGGATGAATAAAGTACATAAGCTAACAATATACAATCTTTATGAGGTAGATAATTAGATTGCTTCAAGTAACTGAGTTAAATATACGCTTGTCTCCATAGAATGAATCAAGTTTAAGTGATAATAATTGTAAAAACACCACAACTGTTAAAGAAGCAATATAAATATAGCAACAAAGTATATTTTTAGCAACTAAAATGCTGAACAATTACCATGCACTTGGTTGATTTCTGAGTTGGAAGATAGAATCTCATCTGCCAGTTTCTGTGCGGTAGGAAGAACTTCAGTGTGATGTGCCGTAATTAAATATTGAATAAACTTTTGTAGCTGATCCCTGTTCATCTGGAAAAGGGTTTCTGAGATAGGAAGACGCAATTTGACTTGCTCTGGTTTACGGATTCTGTAGAGTGAGAGCGCTACCACGTGAGCACAGTAGAATATATCCTTATTCCCACAGCCACATGTCACTGAAGTAATTTTGCATCGATCAAAACTGATTGCAACTTTGTAAGTCATTGCTGGTTCAGAAGCAGTGGCCGGCTCAGTTACTGTACCACTCAGATGGAAGCCTAAGGAAACAAAGAAAAAAGTGTTTAGAGAGATATTCAGTAGTAAGAGACTTAAAGTTTCTCATTTTGCATTTCAAATCATCAATTCAGAAACTATTTACTGAGTTTCCCCTATATATATGCTAGGCTGTGCCACAGACACAAAGGCCAATGAAACTCAGGCCTTGGTCTCAAGCACATAGAACTAAGGTCCTTAACCTGGAGTCCATGAACTCCCTGAATTTATATGTAAATTTGTATTAGTTTGTAGCTATATGCATTGTTATAGGGAGATAGTTCATAGCTATCATCATAGTCTCAACAAGGTTTATAGCCCCTAATAAGTTAAGAACCTCTGTAACAGATTTTGAGCTCCGGGTAGTGGCCAAAGGCGAGTCCGCAAATAACATCAATACAACGTAGAATAAGGAAAGTGGAAGAGAAACTAAAAGAGTGCCATGAGGAAGGGCGGGAGACAGAACAAGGAAAATCAAGGACATTTCTTACTCAATACAACTCCCAATTAGTGATCATATTGTTGTTGTTGTTAGTTGCTGTTGAGTTGGCTCTGACTCACGGGGACCCTATGTATAAGAAAAGTCAATGTTGCCCAGTCCTGTGCCATCTTCATGGTCTTCGGTATGTTTGAGTTCATTGTTGTGGCTATTGTGTCAATCCATGTCATTGAGAGTTTCCCTTATTTTCGATGACCTTCCACTTTACCAAACATGATATCCTTTTCTAGTGATTGGTCTTTCTTGATAATGTGTTCAAAGTAAGCAATCAAAGTTTCCCCATCCTCGCTTCTAAGAAGCATTCTGGTTGTATTTCTTCTAAGACTAATTTGTTCATTCTTTTGGCAGTCCATTGCAAGTTCAATATTCCTTGTCAACACCACAATTCAAATACATCAATTCTTCTTCTGTCTTCCTTTTTTATTGTCCAGCTTTCACATGCATATGAGGTGAATGAATACCTAAAGGGCAAGAAACCTCATACAACATGAAGATAAAGATTGGTATAGTGAGACCCTGTAGTGTTTATACCTCTACTTACTAGCTACTTACTAGCACCAATAATTTTGAAATGTAGAGAGAATACATTTTAAACTTATAACTAAATTGAAAATAATCAAATCAATAATAAATTCATTCTACAATACTGTTTATTCTTTTTTTAATTCTTTAAATATTCTTATAAATAATAAGAATAAAATAGTGTTTATTCTTTACTTCTCCTTTGACAAGAATATGTATTCATCTAATTATTCAGACATTCAACAGAAGTTTAACAAGACCTCAAGTATCAGACACTACTAGGCCTAGCAATACTAAAAAAACAGCTGGGGGGAGGGTAGAGGCGCTGTGGTGCAATGAGTTCCTTTATGTGGCCTTTTGCCTTGGTTCTTTAGAAAAACAGCTTGGGAGATTTTTCCCTTAAACCCTGTGGAGTTGTTACCTTTGTCCTAGGTTCTTTGGAGAAGCAACTTGGAGGACCACCTCCCAGGGTGTTTTCTACCCCAGAGGGTTTGTTGTTACCTTTGCCCAGGGGAAGAGCCTATCTCTGCTGGCAGAAGATGTTACTTTTGTAGAAGATCTCGGTTGACTGATATCTCATGGTTAACTGATGATTGGCTGAACTCTGGCCTGGTGAGGAAGGCCCCACCGTATAGCTGATGAGGACTGGGATATATAAATGGCTGAAAGGCAGAGGTTTTATAGGCCTTCTGGTTCACAGCAGCTGGGAAGGGAGCTTGTCCTTTGGGACATGAAGGCCTTATATCTAAAATTCTCCCAGTCCTGGTAAAAAAGCTGCAGTTGAGAGAGCTGCTGGCTGACAGCTGGGCTGGCAGAGAAGTAGAGCCACGTGAGAGCTGAGGAGTCCTGAAGCTGCTATACTGGCTGTGCAGAGAGGCAGAGAGGTCCAGCGGTAGAGAGGCCTGATGGTGAAAAGCAACTGAGAAAGCTGAGTGGGCTGCTACACTGGCCATAAGCTGCGCCAGCTAGCAGCAGAGAGGCCGGACAGCAAAGAGCAGCTAAAAGAGCTGTCCTGGTTGGAAGCTGTCCTGAAGGGAGGGATGTGCTCTCCACTTCAGGGGAGCCTTCCAGACCCTGCCTGTGTGTTTCCTGATCCTGATCCCGAGTTGTTCCTAATACTTCCAAGTTGATCCTGATCCTGAGTTGCAGCCTGCTACTTCCCTAATAAACCACATAACTGTGAGTATGGTCTTTGAGTTTTGGGTTGCTATTGCACTAATTATTGAACCCAGCAGAGAAGTAGAGTGCCATGGGGTCAGAAATGGTGAAGAAATTGGAGAGTGGAGGTATGTCTGAACTCCACTTCATAGGAACCAGCTTTGTGCTGATCCTCATTCTTTCCCCTCATGAATTTAGACGATTACACTACAACACAGGTGCAACCAATATTTGTTAAGCTCTTACTATGCAGCAGAACTGTATGGGCTACTTTCCATACTTTAACACAACAACCTTGTGAAGTCAGTATCATTTTTCATTTCCCTTACTTTAAAGTTGTGTAAACCAAGGCTCAGAAAGCTTAAGTAATTTGCCTAAGGTCCCTCAGGAAGCAAGGATAGACTTGGGATTTGGATCCAAGTCTGACTGACTCCAAAGTCCATTTTCTTTTAATTATACTATACCACCTTTAAAGATGCCACACGTCTAGGGTCTTAAAAGCTAGCAAGCGGCCATCTAAGATACATCAATTGGTCCCAACCACCTGGAGTAAAGGAGAATGAAGAACACCAAAGACACAAGGAAAATATTAGCCCAAGAGACAGAAAGGCCCACATAAACCAGAGACTGCATCATCCTGACACAAGAAGAACTAGATGGTGCCCGGCTACCACTAATGACCGCCCTGACAGGGAACACAACAGATAGTCCCTGATGAAGCAGGAGAAAGGTGGGGTACAGAACTCAAATTCTAGTAAAAAGACCAGACTTAATGGTCTGACTGAGACTGAAGGAATCCCAGAAAGCATGGCTCCCGGGCTCTCTGTCAACCCAGAACTAAAACAATTCCCAAGGCCAACTCTTCAGACAAAGATTAGACTGGACTGTGGGACATAAAATGATACTCGTAAGAGTGTGCTTCTTAGCTCAAGTAGATAAGTGAGACTAAATGGGCAGCTTCTGTTCAGAGGTGAGATGAGAAGGCAGAGAGGGTAAGGAGCTGGTTGAATGGACGTGGGAAATTAGGGGTTGGAAAGGAGGAGTGTGCTGTCATAGTATAGGGAGAGCAATTAGGGTCACATAACAATGTATGTATAAATTTTTGTATAAGACTAACTTGAAATGTAAACTTTCACTTAAACTACATCAATAAACAACAACAAAAAAAAGATGCCACAAAAATCACAAACACATAAATAGATTATTACAATGTAATGTGCCAAATGCTATAGTAGAGATCGGAACAAACGTGAGGCTAATTTCTGAGACTTATCTGTTTAACAGCACTACACAACTGTAAGTGAACAGGAAAATAATTTAAAACAATCTTACATTTATTGCAGAAATATTTGCCAAAGAAGAAGAGCTGCTGGTGTAAGTCTCAGAGCTATCACTGTGACCTAGAAGAATCAAAAAATGCAACGAGAAAACTTTCCAAAGTTAAGTTTCAGATAATTATAGCTAATTAAAACGAGATCTAAATTTATAAGCATATTCCTAAAACTGCTTCTCTTTCTGTGTCACTAAATATGGCAAAATCAACACTACTGAAGGCATATTTAGGTTCAATCAAAAAAAAAAAAGTACATTACTGGAAAATTAAGATTAATTTCTAGAGCAAAAAAAGATCAGAATAAATTTACTAACTTCATAGCATCCAGGTATATTTTCTAAACCCCACAAAAGCTTTTTCTCAACTAAACTTAGCTCTGCAGGTTTAAAAATATTTGCTGTCATTTGTTTAAAGCAAAGTCAAAGAATTGCATTTAAATATGATTAAGAATGGATAAAGACTTTAGAACTAAGGAAGAGAAGTGCAGGGTTGAGAAACAGTTCCTCTCCAGACTTACATCCACCAGACATGGCCAACAGAATAACACAGCAGAGAGAACGTTACACTAGGAATTAAGAGGCTAGGATCTGCTATTTACTCTATAGTCCCGGGCCACACACTTTGCAAGTAGGCTACAGCTTCCTCTTCAGTAAAGTGGAGATAATACTTGTTCTGCTTATCTTACAAAAGTGTTTTGAAAAACCATAAAATAGCCTACAGGTTTATTATTATTATCTTAAAAATACAGTTTTCATTAACGGGTCTCATGCTAAGAGATAATATTCATATGCCTACAAGGAAGACCAGTTAATACGACTATTATTCAAATCTATGCACCAACCAGTAAGGCCAAAGATGAAGAAATTGAAGATTTTTACCAACTTCTGCAGTCTGAAATTGATCGAACACGCAATCAAGATGCATTGATAATTACTGGAGATTGGTATATGCAAGTTGGAAACAAAGGATCGGTAGTTGGAAAGTATGGCCTTGGTGATAGAAATGATGCCGTAGATCGCAAGATAGAATTTTGCAAGACCAACGACTTCTTCATTGTAAATACCTTTTTTCACCAACAAATGGCGACTATACCCATGGACCTCATCAGATGGAATACACAGGAATCAAGTTGACTACATCTGTGGAAAGAGACGTTGGAAAAGCTCAATATTATTAGTCAGAACAAGGCCAGGGGCCACCTGTGGAACAGACCATCAATTACTTATATGCAAGCTCAAGTTGAAACTGAAGAAAATTGGAACAAGTCCACGTGAGCCAAAAGATGAGTATATACCACCTGAATTTAGAGACCATCTCAAGAATAGATTTGACGCGTTGAACGCCAATGACCGACGACCAGACGAGTTGTGGAATGACATCAAGCACATCATACATGAAGAAAGGAAGAGGTCATTAAAAAGATAGGAAAGAAAGAAAAGACCAAAATGGATGTCAGAAGAGACTCTGAAAGTTGCTCTTGAACGTTGAGTAGCTAAAGCAAAAGGAAGAAATGATGAAGTAAAAGAGCAGAACAGAAGATTTCAAAGGGCAGCTCGAGAAGACAAAGTATTATAATGACATGTGCAAAGACCTGGAGATACAAAGCCAAAAGGGAAGAACATGCTCTGCATTTCTCAAGCTGAAAGAACTGAAGAAAAAAATTCAAGCCTCGAGTTGCAATACTGAAGGATTCTACAGGGAAAATAGTAAACGACGCAGGAAAGCATCAAAAGAAGATAGAAGCAACACACAGAGTCACTATACCAAAAAGAATTGGTCAATGTTCAACCATTTCAGGAGGTAGCACATGATCAGGAACCGACGGTACTGAAGAAGGAAGTCCAAGCTTTACTGAAGGCACTGACAAAAAACAAGGCTCCAGGAAATGACAGAATATCAATCGAGATGTTTCAACAAACAGATGCAGCGCTGGAAGTGCCCACTTGTCTATGCCAAGAAATCTGGAAGACAGCTGCCTGGCCAACTGACTGGAAGAGATCCATATTTATGCCCACTCCAAAGAAAGGTGATCCAACCGAACGTGGAAATTATCGAACAATATCATTAATATAACACACAAGTAAAATTTTGCTGAAGATCATTCAAAAGCACCTTGCAGCAGTGTATTGACAGGGAACTGCCATGGATTCAGAAGAGTACGTGGAACAAGGGATATCATTGCTGATGTCAGATGGATCCTGGCTGAAGCACAGAATACCAGAAAGATGTTTACCTGTGTTTTACTGACTATGCAAAGGCATTCGACTGTGTGGATCATAACCAATTATGGGTAACATTTCGAAGAATGGGAATTCCAGAACACTTCGTTGTGCTCATGAGGAACCTGTACATAGATCAAGAGGCAGTTGTTCAAACAGAACAAGGGGATACTGCATGGTTTAAAGTCAGGAAAGGTGTGCGTCAGGGATGTATCATTTCACCATACCTCTTCAATCTGTGTGCTGAGCAAATAATCCAAGAAGCTGGACTATATGAAGACGAATGGGGCATCAGGATTGGAGGAAGACTAATTAACAACCCGCCATATGCAGATGACAACCTTACTGCTGAAAGTGAAGAGGACTTGAAGCACTTACTGATGAAGATCAAAGACCACAGCCTTCAATATGGATTACACCTCAACATAAAGAAAACAAAAATCCTCACAACTGGACCAATAAGCAACATCATGATAAATGGAGAAAAGATTGAAGTTTTCAAGGATTTCATTTTACTTGGATCCACAATCAACACCCATTCAAGCAGCAGTCAAGAAATCAAAAGACGCAAGGCACTGGGCAAATCTGCTGCAAAAAATCTCTTTAAAGTGTTGAACAGCAAAGATGTCACCTTGAAGACTAAGGTGCACCTGACCCAAGCCATGTTGTTTTCAATCACCTCATATGCATGTGAAAGCTGGATGATGAACAAGGAAGACCAAGGAAGAACTGATGCCTTTGAATTGTGGTGCTGGTGAAGATTACTGAATATACCATGGACGGCCAAAAGAACAAACACATCTGTCTTGGAAGAAGTATGACCAGAATGCTCCTTAGAAGCAAGGATGGCGAGACTATGTCTCACATACTCTGGACATGTTATCGGGAGGGATCAGTCCCTGGAGAAGGACATCATGCTTGGTAAAGTAGAGGGTCAGTGAAAAAGAGGAAGACCCTCAACGAGATGGACTGACACAGTGGCTGCAACGATGGGCTTAAGCGTAATGATTGTGAGGATGGTGCAGGACCAGGCAGTGTTTCATTCTGTTGTACACAGGGTCGCTATGAGTCGGAACCCACGGCACCTAACAATCATAACAACGTGCTGAGAGAATCAGAGATTCACATACAATGGCTAAGTTTCAACACTGCTGAAAACCAGGTGCTAAGAAAGTAATTCTTAATTTCCCTCAGGTCAGTTGGGAGTATTTAATACATTCTTGAGGAATGGCTTAAGCCCTGGTAAAAAAAGACTCCACAGAAAGGCCAAATAAGAGAGTGTGCCAATGTAGAAAAGCTTGTGCCCCAGGACCCTGAGTGTAAAAGATGAGTAGAGTAAGTGGCAACACCAGGATTCAAACCCCGGTAGTCTGGCTCCAGATTCCATATTCTTAACTGCTATACTATACTGCCTCTGAATAATACTGTGTTGTACAGGGTCGCTATGAGTCGGAATTGACTCGACAGCAACAGGTTTGTTTTTTGTTTTTTTGTTTGTATGGCAATCAATACCACAATTATAAACTATAAACACAATATAACTAGTAACATTATTAGAAAGTAACTTTCAGGTTTATTGAAATTCCAAAATTTCAGTTTTTATGACATTGATAATGGTTTGAACCCTCTATGTTAATCTGGAATTAGAGCCAAAATGTCAAGTATCAATTTCGATTCCAGCTATCTCCACAGCAGGTCCATTTTAAAACAATTAAGAAATTTTCTGCACGATATTGTTCTTAGATATGGCTTCCTAGAGGCTTTGGCCCATGATGCTCTTGGGAACAAGTTCATACTGGGTAAATGTTTGGGGTCCATTAGCTGTATTAATGCTGGTATAGCTCATGCACCAGACCTAGGCAGATCTCAAGGTAGAAGGCTCTGAGTGGCTAGAAGTTTCCTCGTTGGGAGTTCCTTTTTCCCTTCACATCTCTTAAATGTAAAAAGTCAGTTTCAAATATTTGTACTCCTTACCTTACTGTAACCTAGCAGCATTTTTTAAAAAAGTGTAGTTACTCTCGAGGAGGATAAAGCTACTATATTCTATGTAGTGTTTCTTTCTCATTGCGAACATAACAGCCATAAACATGTCCATCAATAATCTGATGATTTAAGCAAACACGAAGTGTAGAAGCCTAATTTTTAAAAATCCTAATTGAATTTAACCAAAATGTTCCGTTGCACATAGGGTCACTATGAGTTGGAACCAACTCAATGGCACCTAACAACCACTGAACCTAACATATAGTTATTGAGTATCCACTGTGTGCTCTGACTTTTTACTTTTTAACTGTTTTATTAGGAAGTTTTCAAACATAAAAAAGTAGAGAGTTAATGAGTCCCCATGTATCCATCATAAACTTGTTTAATCTTTACCCCTTCCCAACTCCTTCCCCACTCAACCTCCCATGGATTATATTGAAACAAATCCCAGACATATCATTTCACTGGTAAATACTTCTGTTTGTATCTCTAAAAGATAAGAACTTAAAATTAATAATAATTCATTATTATCAAATAGCCAGTGTTGAGATTTTCACAATTAACTTTTTTTTTTCCTAGACAGGGGTTTGTTCAAATCAAGATGCAAACAAAGCAGTTTTTTGGTAAAAAAATACTTCATAGGTTACATTATATGCTTTCTATTGGATCTCATCAGGAGACATATAATGCCTGATTTTCTCTTTTTGTGCTGTTAAGATTCATCAGTGGGTTCAGGTATCGTTAGCCTGATCCATACATTATAAAGTTCCTTGTCAGCTTTTCACCCAATGGTTTTGGCAGTCATTGATGATCTCTGCTTAAATCTATTATTTCATTAGAGGTGGATTTATTTTTTATTTAAAATTTTTATTCTCTCACTTATTCTGTTAACTTCCTCATCTTTAAAATAAGGAAACAAACACATGGTTAGCTCAGTGCCTGGCACATGGTGGGATCTTAACGAAAAAATGGACAGAAATAACAAACACAAAAAATGCTTAGAACTCATGGGAAGAACAACTACTTAATAGACAAACTTTTCTTGAATATCATCTTTGTGATGATACCCTCATTCACATTTTCCTAAAATACAAAAAGATAACATATTGTAAAGTCATCCTGATTATCAAACGTTCAAATTGCCCAAGTACTGTGGGTTTTTAAAAGTGTCTTTTATCAGCTGTAGAACTTGAAACGATTAGGATAATGGATAGACTGGGGGACGGGCATCAGGCAGACATTCAGGAAGCAACATATAACGTTTGCTTCCCTAGTAGCTCTTTTGTAGTCAGCTGCCATCAAGTAGGTTCCAAATCATAGCGAACCTATGTACAACAGAAGGAAACACTGCCTGTTCCTGTGCCATCCTCACAATTGTTGCCATGTTTGAGCCCATTGTTGTAGCCACTGTGTCAATCCATCTTGTTGAAGGTGGTCTCTTTTTTGCTGACCTTCATGATGTCCTTCTTCAGGGACTGGTCCCTCCTGATAGCATGCCCAAAATCTTGCCATCCTTGCTTCTAAGGAGCATTCTGGCTCTACTTTCTTCTGGCAGTCCATGGTATATTCAATATTCTTCACTGACACTATAATTCAAAGGCATCAATTTTTCTTCAGTCTTCTTTATTCATTGTCCAGCTTTCACATGCATACGAGGTGATTGAAAACAACATGGCTTGGGTCAGGTGCACCTTAGTCCCTGAAGTGACATTTTTGTTTTTTAACACTTTAAAGAGCTCTTCTGCAGATATGCCCAATGCAATGCATCTTTTGATTTCCTGACTGCTTCTTCCACGGGTGTTGATTGTGAATCCAAGTAAAATGAAATCCTCGACAACTTCAGTCTTTTCTCCATTTCTCATGATGTTGCTTATTGGTCCAGTTGTGAGGATTTTTGTTTTCTTTATGTTGAGGTGTAATCCATACTGAAGGCTGTAGGCTTTGATCTTCATCAGTAAGTGCTTCAAGTCCTCTTCACTTTCAGCAAGCAAGGTTGTCATCTGCATATAGCAGGTTGTTAATGAGTCTTCCATCAATCATGATACCACGTTCTTCATATAATCTAACTTCTCAGATATTCTGTTCAGCATACAGATTGAGTAAGTATAGCAAAAGCTACCACTGACAGACATATGGTGGCTAATGGCTCTAACCCAAAACCAAACCAAACCCACTACCATCAAATTGATTCTGACTCATAGCTCATGGTTCTAGCAGGCCATAAAAGCTATATACCCATATTTTCCTTCCTTTGCACTCTTTTTGGTGCAAAGGAGCCAGGAATGGTGGACCTGAGAGAGACCTGGCTTTCTGAAGAAAAATGTCAGGCAATAGGGCAGCTGCTCCCCTTATGGCCCTGTCACTTCACACACAAGCCAAAAAAAAGCTCAAGTGCTTTAACATGGAGCAGGCCCTGAATAACGCACCAAAATACGTTCAAGGAGTTCCTGTTTAGTTTTGCAAGCGGTGCATTTCCCCCAAAAACGCAAAGCAAGCCTTGCCCTAAGAAAAAGGAACGCATCATTTCAACTTTCTGTTCTGTGGCCAAGGCAGCTTCCGTACCCAACCTCTACATTGTTTAGAAATATAAAAATACAATCATACTGCAGCCCCTTCTCCATCACATATCACAATGCCCTGACAGTGACTCAGCTTCCGAGGAAATCACTGTCCTTCTATGAATACCTGCTAAAAGCTGAATCCCTACTAGCATGGCATCCCATAAGTGTGCCATGTTTTCCTTGCCATTAACATGCCCCAAGTGCCACTTAGGAGTAGGGTGAGATCTAAAAAGAGTACAGAATTGGCCTCACAGGCCCCTGACAACCAATTTCTTTGTAAGTGGTTCCTGCTAGAGCTTGTCATGCTTAAATGTGCAGCAAGAACTCTGAGAACCTCAAGATCTGCAAGAAATTGTTAAAAAAAAAAAAACCCATGAGAGGCTCATGGCTCAAAAGAGTTCTAATTCTCCTGCCTCCTACCTGAATGATGGCACAAGAGGAAATGGGAACTGACTGAAACTGCTAACTTAACAATTTTCTTTCCCAGCACCAACGCTAGAAAATCAAGGGTATGGACTGGGCCCTAGGAGCCCTGGTGACGCAGTGGTTAAAGCATTTGGCTGCTAACCGAAAGGTCAGCAGTTCAAACCCACCAGTCGCTCCATGGGAGAAAGATGTAGCAGTCTACTTCCATAAAGATTACAGCCTTGGAAACCCTACGGGGCAGTTCTACTCTGTCCTATAGGGTCACTATGAGTTGGAATTGACTCGATAGCAACCGGTTTGGATTTTTTTTGGCTTTGGGGCTAGACCCAACCTTGGACTAAACGTTATCAGATCTAACAGAAGTACCAAGGACCATTTTTCCATTTGGACATTTGTGACATATATATCGTTTCTCTCTTCCAAATAAGGAAAACTTACATTCTTCGCTGCTTAGCTCATACATTACCTCCAAATGAAACTCTACCTGGTACTCCCAGCTGCAGAACTGAATTACATGAAATGAAGATGCCCCAACATTTGCACCTATGAAATTTATATCCTACTTTACAAGAGAGAGACTCTAGCCAGAATCAAATAATTAAAAACCTAAGAGACAATCATTTCACAGAAGAGGAACAGGCTCAGAGAAGTTATGTGATTTTTCCCAATTTTATTGCATATTGAATATAATAATACAAATAGAAATGACAGTGACCATAAGTTCATATTTTGAAACATTTTGGGCTCTAAAAACTGGGAAAAATAAATCTGTAAAGAGTTTCCTTCAAGTTAATATACTTCCTGAATATAGCCAATTGCTTCTTTTGATCAAAAAAATAAATTTTAATCACTAAATTTTTTTAGCACTTACCATGTGCTAAGCACTTTTTAAGTCCTTTTACATATATCATTTTAGCCTCACCACACATTATTTGTTGAGTACTATTATTATCCCCATTTTTTGCAGGTAAAGAAATGAGGCTTAGAAAAGTTAACTTGCCTAAGTTTACACAATCAGTAAGTGGCAGAGGTAGAATTTGAATCTAGGCAGCCTGGCTTCAGAGTCAGCTACATTTTATTTTATTTCCACTACAATGTTTCTAACACATCAACCTCATTTCCCTAGACTAGCAAAATCAGAGTGATATCTAGTATAGCTTCTTAAAAAAAATTTTTTTTTAAAATTAGGACATTGCTAAATCATACTACTCCAATTTTAATTTTTTTTTCATATACAGTCAGCTACTATGATGCTCAATTACCAAACTGATCAAAAAAAGGAATCCTAATAGGGTCAAATGGCAGAAAATATGCAATATGTGGTCCCCTTGTCAGATTCAATTTGCTAACCAAAAAGTCATAGCACTTGTCTTTCCCTCTGGGATTACAGGAAATTCAAAGAGCCAAAAACACACAAAAATGTTAACCTCTTAAATCAATTTTAAGTCACTCATTGAACTAGTAGTTATTTAACATCTACTATATGTTAGGTCCCAAGGATATATCCACGAAAAGACCAAATAATCCCTGATTTATGGCATTTATATTCTAGCTGGGGAGACAGATATTAAACAATTAAGTCCACAAATAATTATTTAATTCCAACTGTGTTAAGTGCTATAAAGGAGAAGTACAGAATAATAGGATAGTGTATAATAGGGGAGACCTGACTTGGTTCAGAACAAATGGTAAGGAATGAGTATGTTGAGGAAAAGACATTTTTAGCAAAATTTTATAGAATAAGTAGAAAAAGTAAAAGTTAGTTAGGTGAAAAGATGAGGAATGGCAGAGTAGTGGTAAAGAGGACTCCAGGTATAAAAAAAAAAAAAAAAAAAGCATATGCAGAGGTCCTGAGGCAGAGAGGAACACAGAATGTTCAAATAACAGAGAGAAGACCAGTGACTGGAGCAAACAGGAAGCGGTAAAGTGCCATGTGATGAGGCTGGTGAGGCGGGCCGGAGCCACTGCTCTGGGATTCTTCTTTAGAGTTTCCCTCTGCTCCATACCCCAAAATCCACTAAATCCTGTGGATTCTGCTTCCTAAATCTCTCTCCAATCTAGCTCCTCCCTTTTTAACTCCCCCAAAACTACCTCAGCTCAATATCATAAAAATTTTTCGCATGGATAAACTAATCTCCCTGCCTCCAAGTCTTGACCCCTTGACCCATCTTCTATTACATGAGCACGCTGATCTTTCCAAAAGGGAAATCAAATCATGTCATTCTTACTATTGTGATTTATTTATCTTATATTCCTGGTACTTAACACAGAGCCTGGCAAAGAATAAGCATTTATGATAACGTCTGCTGAACTGAAATGTTTAAAATCCTTCAATGGTTCCCCGCTGATTACAGGATAAAGTTCAAAATCCTTCATGACGTAGCCTCTTTCTATCTCTTCAGACTTGTTTCCTACCACTTCTAAACTCATAAACATACCAACCTATTTACAAATTCTTGACTAGTTACGTTTTCTCCATTTCTTTGCCTTGATGCCTGTCCATGTGAAGTTCCCTGTATCAGGCATGACCTTCTCATCTCCTTCTCATCCTTAACTCTTGACTCAAATGATACCTACTCTGGGAAGGTCTCCTTGATCTCTTCAGACACTTAAGTGCTTCTTCCTGAGCTCTCATTTCTCATCAGTCATATCTCTATTATAGCATCTGACCTAACTGTAATTAATAGTTTTCATGTTTGTCTTCTCCTTTTATATTGTGAACTCCTTGAAAGCAGAGGTTGTCTTTTTCATCTCAGGCACATAGTTAGGGCTTATTAAGTGTTTATGTATGAATAAATAAATGAACACTAAACTGAATCTTTAATTTATATATTCATATCTATGATTCATAGATTGAGGATGTTTATAAAAGTCTTGATTTTATGATTAAAATGAAATCAGTCAAAAAGCAAACAATTTTACTGGGATGGTGAGCACAGTAGCAATAATTTGTGCACAAGCTAATAATATTAAAGCACCAAGATCATTTTCCATAATTCATGTTTACACCTCAGATGAACAGATGTTATGCTTCTGCCAATTTTTACAACCCATTTTTCATTTTTAATAATATAAAATATGAAGTTTTATTAGCTAACATTTATTGAGTACATACTATGTGCCTGACAGTATTCTAAGTGCTTTCCATGTATTAACTAATTTAGCCCTCATAATAGCCCTTTTCAGATAAGAAAACAGAGGCTCAGAGAAGTAAAAGAACTTACCTAAGATCAGAAGACTGTAGGCGGTACAGCTGGGATTTGAACACAGGCAGTCTGACTCCAGAGCTTGTACTCTTAACCACTCTAATATATTAAACATGACTGTTGTTGTGTGCCATCGAATCATGACTATAGTTTAAATTACGTATACAAAACTTCATAAAAGTCATTGGCAAGTACAATTCTACAAAGACGAAGTCCTATACTAATGACTTCAGAGTTTCTGAAGTCTGCTTGAATTCCTGGGCAATTGTTCAAGGCAACTGAAACTGACAAGTGCTCTGTGATGCTCTCACAGTTGGAATGAAGACGGGCTCATGAACTCATCTGTACAAGACAATGTCTCAGCACAGTGAGTGAATCATCTGCTCAGAGTTCTAAAGGAAAGTACTTCTCAGTACAGCCCTCTGACACCATTCAAAGTCTTTTGTGTTTCTGAGTGCAAGAAAGGCTCTAGTAAAGCTTGGGCAATTAAAACCACTTTGCTCACTGCTCTTTTGATTCACCAGGCCCCTGGGCAGGTGTTAATGCATGAAAATGAATGTTATTTCAGCCAATGGCAGAGAAAAGGAGAGCCGTGATACAAAAAAAGTAATCTTTCTCATAGTCAGTTTAAATATAATGTATATATACTAGGTAACTCCATTGAATGAGAATACTTTCCTCTTGAATAAATTTGGTTTTGATGAAACTGCATAGTATAAATTAGACCTTAATTCCCATATCCTGCAAGGCCACAACAGTATACCAGCAGAAAACAAAGCAGCCAATCTTCTTCTCCTTTTTGTCACTTAGCAAAACAGTAGCACATGAAGCCTTAAAACAGCAAGAGTGACACGTAGGCCCCGTCAAAATAACTAATTTCTTTTCCAGAAAGCCTTATTCAAAAGCTGGGTAACTATAGCCTAAACCAGAGCACTAGAATGGGCTCTGTGTACTCATAATATGATATAAAGAGCTCTGGAATCAGAATGCTTGAGTTCTAATTCCAGTGTCCCTGAATTCCTCTTTGCCTCAGTTTCCTAATTAAGCAAACAGACATAACAATATTTACCTGCCTACCCAACTCATGTGAAAGTTAATTTGTTAAGAACACATTTCCCAGAGATATCACTCAATAGCAATCCCAACTGGCCAGGGCCAGGGCCTATATAAGTTCACAAGAAGCAGATGGCACCCACACACTGGGTGAGGGTGCGAGAAACTGCAAAGTGAGGAGCAGTATTGTTAATTGAGAATACAAATGATGCTGCCCCATTACCCTGAGAGCTACTTGGTTTGTTTGTATTAGAGAGGTCATCCTAAGCTTCTCCGAGCAGCTGAGTAAGCTGGAGGGTCCTTCTTGTGGCCATCTGCTCCCCTCCCAGACTCCTCTGGAAAATCAAGGTTTTCCTTGTATTAACCTCTGAAGAGCAGCCACAGGCCCCTTCTCAGCACCAGCTTCAGCAGGCAGTGGTCTCTGCTCTCCATCTGTGCCAACAACCATAGTTAAAGAACAATGAGGCTTCCCAAGCCCAGGCATTCACTTACAGAGATACCCTTGCATTAGCCTAGTTTTCTAGTGTTCTTTTACTTGGATCCCTACAAGAGGATTTGGTGTGTATTTTAAAAAATTGAATTTTTTTTCTGTTATGTTTGTAGCATTGTATGTAGAAAAAAATATAAAATGGGAAGGATTTGTGTGGAAAATTCACTTAAAAATCTAACATGCATAAAACATAATTATACTTTAAAAACAGTAGTTTCATTTTCCCCTAACCACTCTGTGGAGCATAAGACTCACAGAACAAGTTGTCTTGTATACCAATGGATAACCAATCCATTCAAAACTGCAGTTGCTCAGTACACAGATTTGAACACTGATTGGGGAAAAAAAATACCACACTCCTCTGTATACAGAGCTTCCTTTGATGAAGTAGTTCTCCGCAGAAATGGTGTGTACATACGCAAGGTACATATGTTGCCAGAATGGATGTTGTAGGCTAACACCTATCACCTGGGTTACTGGTTCAAACACAGAAAAGGGTAATATATAATTGTGAAATGACTTCAGAAATTACACTGTTCCATTCAGTAGCCTACATCAATGGCATGGAGTGGGAGGCATGAGAATAAAAATCAAGTAATAAACTGCTTTTCAAAAGGAAAAGTTTATACATAGCTGTTTTCAATTAACCATAGTGTTATGTGATCAAAAGTATATTTTTGGGAGTTGTTGAAATTGTTTTCAGATTTATTTTAAAACATTAAAAAACTACCTAGGTATCCTTTTCCAGAATGAAAAAGATTTCCTGGATACTTCTTGGAGGCTGAGTGCACTGACTGAATTAAGTCATCAGAATATACTGAAATGATATTTAAATGAGTCAGTATATATAAAGCAAGTAGAATAGTGGCTTGCATACCATAAGTGCTCAAAAAATATTATTATGTTAGTGTTCCGACTAACTGTAGCTAGCTCCCTTATTCCAACATCTAAAGATAACCTCATTTCAAGCAAAGCCTAGCCTCAAATGAGCTAAAGAAAAATGCCTATGCATAAATATATCATATGAACTATAATCAAACTCTTATAGCAATCAAAAGACTAATTTTTAGGCGATCTTAATCCTCACCTTTTCTAAGCTCTATGACATTTTATTTCCAACATGGCCTTTTTAACATGGAGATGAATGCATATCCCACATAACATTCTTTATTTAAAGGTTTCATATACTAGTAAGAATGCCATTCCTAACGTTTACAACATTTTGTTCAAGGCCTCATATTACTCTCTAGCTCTCTTCTTTTGTTCCATTTTGCAACTTGACCTGTGTGGGGCAGCAAGAATGTCAAAACAAATTCAGTTAGGACAATGCTTTTGATTTTATTTAGAAACTGGAGCAAAACCATTTCTCTACATTCTACAGTAACCTGATTCTACACAAACACAAATCAAATAGACAACATTCTTATTAAGTCTTCACTCAGGGTTCTAAATGCATTCAAATCATCCACTAGATCTGAAGAGTGGTTCTTCAAAGGAAAAACCTCTGGTGTCAGCAACTCTTCTGAATCAGAATTACATTCTTACTGTACAATTCCATCAATTGGCCAGCGTCTCCTTGTGCCCACTGTTCTTATATGGCTGTTTACTCCTTTGCTGCTCTAGCCTCAAAGGCAAGGAACAAAATTGCTAAATAGTATGTTCCTCCTCACGTATACTTCTTCTTTAGAAAGATTCCCTGAACACCTTTAGAATACCCAAATTGTGAATTGTGAATTTATAAATTCTCATGATCTAAGTAACATAATTTATTTTTCTCTTTTTTAAACTGAGTTTAAGTTTGTTTATAAAACAGTCATGATCTGAGCTAAACGTCCGTTTACTCTGTCCTGGTCTCAGAATTCAAACAGGCTAGAGCTCAGAAGGTATACAGAGGAAAGTATACAAGGAAAAGGAAAGCTATCTTCTGTGAGTCATAAGAAGCAAACTTGCTTATTGGGGACCTGTAGGAGAAACAGAAAAAGCTAGTGAAGCTTTCCCCCATCTAATCCAGGCTTAGATTCAAGAACTCCTCTGTAGTTCATGTCGGGCCCTCAAGACTAAGAATGTGGGTAAAGAAGAGGGTTCTGGAATGTTTCTTCAGGCAAGGAAGCAGAGTCCTGGAAGATGAACGCAAATATTCTTAGCTGTTGTTGGTTGCCATCTAGTTGACTCTGACTCATGGCTACCCCATCTACGCAGAGTAGAACTACTCCATAGGGTTTTCAAGGCCAGGACCTTTCAGAAGCAGATTGCCGGGCCTGCCTTCCAAAGTGCCTCTGAGTAGGTTCAAACTACCAACCTTTCAGCTAGTAGCCGGGTGCTTAACCATCTGTACCACCCAGGGACTATTCTTAACTGAGGAACAGCTAAAAGATAAAAATCTTAGGAAGAACTTTCTTTGGCTCAAAAGTCGAGAACCACATAATAGAATCCCAGTCTCTGCACCAAAATATTATGCCAGGAAAAGTATTGTATAGTATTTTATCTCTTCTCATGTAAAACTTGCAGGGGGTAAAAAAGAAACCTGGATATTACCTATGAAAATAGCGCTAAAATTTAATAATCGTTTCAGAGAATGGGAACGTTGATCAGCAGGATTAGATCTCATGTGTTGTTGATGGTGGTCACATTGAGCTTTTTTTCTTATTAAAAAATAAAGTACCCTGTGGTAGAACAAAGTTGATGTTCAACCTCAGGATAAATATAATATTCTAACAGCAATTCCAAGGGATAAAATCACTGATTAAGGTAGATTCATTCATTCATTCATTCAATAAACATTATTTAAACCCTTACCATGTGTTAAGTGAGGTCCCTGAGTGGCGCAGTTTGTGCCTGACTACTAACTTAAAGGTTGGTGGTTCGAACTCATCCAGCAGCACTGGAGAAGAAAGGCGTGACAATTTACTTTCGTAATAATTACAGCCAAGAAAACTCATGGGTTATGGTGAGTCAAATCAATTTGATGGTAACTTTCTTTCTTTTTTTTAATGTGATAGGTACTAGGCTGGGTACTGACGATATTAAGATAATAAGGAGCAGTGAGGGAGTAAATGCTATGATAGAGATCAGCAAATGGTGTTATAGGAGCATAAAGGAAAGGGGTTCAGGAAAGACTACCAAATGGTAGTAACACTTGGCTATTTCAATTAGTACCTCTGCTTTAATACGCCAGTGGGAGCCCTGGGGGCTCAGTGGTTAAGAGCTCGGCTGCTAACCAAAAAGTCAGCAGATCAAATCCACCAGCTGCTCCTTGGAAACCCTATGGGGCAGTTCTACTTTGTCCTATAAGGTCACTATGAGTTGGAAGCAACTCAATGGCAACAGGTATATGCCAATGACTCTCAAATTTACAGCTCAGATAAAGATCTCTCTCCAAACTTCAGACTCATATATCTAACTGCCTACTCATCATCTGCACTTGAAGGTCTAATAAATACCTCAGACTTAACATGTACAAAACTTGTTCCACCTGTAGCCTTCCTCATCTGAATTGATGGCAATCTTCATCATTCCAATTACTCAGGTCAAAAACCTTGGAGTCATCCTTGACTCTTCAGTCTCTTCACATCCCACATCTAATCTACCAGGAAATCACACTTGTTCTATTTTCAAAATATTTCCAGAATCTGACCATTTCTCAACATTTCCACTATTTCTACCCTGGTCCAAGACACTTATCTTCCACCTGAATTATTTCATTAGCCTTCTAACAGGTCTATCTGCTTCTACCCTTACTTGTCCCATCTTCAATCTATTCTCCACAGAGCAGAGTAATCCTTTAAAAATATGTTGGATTCTGACACTCCTTTACTCAAAAACTTCCAAAGGTTTCCCATTTCATTCAACATAAAAGTTCAAACTCTTACAATGGCTTATACAGGTCCACTGTGATCTGGCCCTCCTCTTACTTCTCTGACTACCTTTTCTTACTATTCTGCCCCATGTAGTCATTGCTGCTCCTTAGACATACCAGGCACAATCCTACCGAAGGGTCTTTATTCTAGCTGTTCCCTCCAAGTATCTGCTTGGTTAACATCCTTCCCTCCTTTAAGTCTGCTCAAATATTACCTTCTCAGTGAGATCTAGCCAGTTACCCTATTAAATACTGAAACTTGTCCCATCTCCCCATGGCCACTCTAGCACTCTAAATTCCTTCAAACCCTATTCTATCATTCCTTTCTTCTACAGCACTTACTTTCTAACACACTACACAATTTACTTGCCTATTATTTTATCATTGTCTCCCTTTGTGCTACAATGCAAGCCACCACAAGGGCGGGGATCTTTGCTTTATTCATAAGAGGGCTTGTTATTGTTGTTAGGTGCCATCAAGTCTATTTCAACTCATAGCGACCCCATGTGATGAGAAGAACTGTCCCACAGGTATTTCTAGGCTGTAATCTTTACAGAAGCAGATCACTTGGTCTTTCTCCCGTGGAATCAACCGGTGGGTTCAAACAGACAAACTTTCCAGTTAGCAGCCTGAGCACTTAATCTTTGTGACACCAGGACTTGGCATTCAGTAAATGTTTGTTAAATGTGGAATGAATAGCCACTGGCTACCTTAGGCTCATGTAATCCTTATGACTAGCAACACCAGCCAAAAGCATGTGCATTTGATTGACCCCAGGACACAGGGTATGTCCATCAGCCAGGCCTCTCACGTGCCCACTTGTGACAGTAAGAAGAAAACAGGTCAGCTCTATTTCAACTACATGGAGTGGTTTCCCCACAAGAAAGAAGGATGACAATATCAAAAGTATAGGTAAAGGAAAGCATGCTGGACAAGCAAAAAGCACAGCTGGAGGAAAGCATAGTATAATGGTTAACAGACAGACTATGGAATCAGGATGCCTAAGTTGTATTCCAGCCCTGCTATTTGCTAGCTATGGCAGATTATGTATCTGTGCCTCAGTTTCTTCATTTGTGATGATAATAATAACTACCTCATAGGGTTGTTATGAGCATTAAAAATTAGCTTGCTCTACATAAAAACACTTAGGAGAGGGCCTGCAATATAGTAAGCATTATAGAAATGGTAGCCACTATAATCATAGCTATAATAATAATTATTATTATTATTAATTGAGGCAAAGTATCTCTCATCACACCAGTTGTATCACAGCACTTGAGGTTTGGTGAGTCATAGCAACAAAGAGCAAGAACGGCAGGGTGGCTTGCTTAATCACCCACATAGTCACTAAATGCATACTTAGTCCTGGCACTTGCCCAGTCGCAGACTTTGAGGAGGGCATAGTCTACCGTGGAGAGACATTTAGCAAATAAAAGCAATACATTTTATAGGTGCTATTTTAGTTCCATTCTTCCTACCATCTCTCATCTTTTTATTCTAATACCTCAATTTAGATACTAAGCCTTTAGAAATTAAAGATGTCTTCTGCCTTGTATCATTATTCAGCAGTCTTTAAATTTTTTTATCTATCACATAACTTTTGCCAATTCAACTTTTTACAAGTGTACAACTTATTGACAGCAATTACAACAATCAGCTGTGCAACCCTACCCTTAATCAAGGTGAATTTTCCATCACTGTTAACTCCCCTTTCCCCCCTCCCTCCTGCCACTGGTAACCACTAATAAACTTTAGTCTCTATACATTTGCCCTTTCTTGTCTTTTTAAATAAGTAAGGTCATACAACATTTGTTGTTTTGTGACTGGCTTATTTCACTCAGCATAATGCCTTCAAGCTCCACCTATACTGTAGCATGAATCAAGACTTCATTTCTCCCAGACTTTACATTTTTACTAATCATCTTAATTCCAGGTCTAGTGGCACATCTGGACTCCGAGCCTCATTGCCATAGAAGTTTCTGTGGCAACAGACAGCTAGTTGGCCTATTCAGGTTTTTGCTTGAGATCAGTTGCTACACTATCTGTTCTTATCTACATACTTCATGCTATCTTCTTCACAAGCTTGTGAACTTTCCCACTATCAAGCATGGAGGTATAAGGACATGACTGGTCTTGAAATTGTAAGAAAACCATGGATAAGCCTCATAACATTTCATTCAGACACTCAAGGATCACTATCTCACCATTTGAGATGTCAGACTAATGAATGAAACAGTTGGTTGCTTTTTATTTGATTACCCTGAAAGGTAAAAGTTCTCTATCTTTGGAAATACTAAAGCAAAATGTGACCACCTATTTTATGCATTTCAATCATTCATTTGCAAGTAAGATCTTATGGTAAGTATTAAAAATATAGTGATGAGTAAGGCATAATCCCTGTCATTGATCTCTCTGTCTAGTAGTTGAGGGGGACATAGAAAGTTCAGATTATTATAAAGATTTTGCATCAGATGATATTGGTTCATTTTTCATTCATTCATTCATTCATTTATTCATCCAAATTATAATTGACTGCCTATTATGTGCAAAGCACTGTGGGGATATGGTAGTAAAGAAGACAGGAACAATGCTGATGGGATGGCCTAGATGATCTCCACGATTCCTTCTAAATATGGTTCTTATATTCCCTGACAAATCAAGATGTGATGTATGACATCAAGCTGGAGACTAAATTGATGGCTATTACCTACAACTAGAGACTGGGGAGAGGTTAGGAGATACACAGAAAGGGAAAGAATACATAGAAAGGGAAAGGGGCTATGGAAGGCAAGGGAGAAGCAAAGGAAGGGAACTAACGCAATAAGTGCTTGCATTATTTTTCTTTTCATTTTACAAGTGAAAAAAATGGAGATGTACAGAAATTAAAGAACTCTGGGGTCACACAACTAGTAAGTGGCAGAGAACCAGAATGTGAACCTAGTCTAGTGTTGTCTCCTCTCCATCTTGTAGATATAGAAGGAAAAATTAAAAAGCATATGGGAAAAGAAGGGAGTTGGGAGGTTAGAGGCAGCAGTGGAATGGTGGGTGGCCACTCAGAAGTAGAATAAAACCCAAGTCCTTCCTAAAAAACTGGCATGCTGCACATGAACTACACTCTACCCAGGATCCTAATTAAGGCAGCTCTGCTCCTGTTCAGTCAGCCTTACTCTAGCTTAAAACTAGCCCCAGTTCAGCTTCATCATATCTCTGACTGAAATTTACTAAACTTGCCCCATATTCAACTAGCAGTTCCTTTCAGTGGGATAAAAAGAGCAAAGATCAGAACATTTGATTTGAAAAAATACAATGACAATGACCCCACCCCCCAAATAGACTGTTTTGCTTAAAATCACTACCTGAATTGAGTTTCAGGGAGGACATCACCTAAGATGCTTGCTAAAATGAAGATTTCTAGGTTCCATCCCAAATCCAGTGATTTGAAATCTCTTGGCATGGGGCCTGTAATCTGCATTTTAAACAAGCACATTAAGTGGTTGTCTTGGTCATCTAGTGCTGCTGTAACAGAAATACCACAAATGGATGGCTTTGACAAAGAGAAGTTTATTCTCTCACAGTCCAGTAAGACAGAAGTCTGAATTCAGGGTGCCAGCTCCAGGGGAAGGCTTTCTCTTTCTGTCAGCTCTGGAGGAAAGTCCTTATCATCAGTCTTCCCTTGGTCTGGGAGCATATCAGCACAGGAACCTCAGGTCCAAAGGACACACTCTGCTCCTGGCACTGCTTTCTTGGTGGTATGAGGTCCTCATGTCTCTCTGCTCGCTTCTCTCTTTTATATCTCAAAAGAGACTGGCTTAAGATACTATCTAATCTTTTAGATCTCATCAATGTAACTGCCACTAATCCATCTCATTACATCAGAGTGATAGGATTTACAACACATAGGGAAATCACATCAGATGACAAAATGGTAGACAATCATACAACACTGGGGATCATGACCTAGCGAAGTTGACAGATATTTTGGGGGGACACAATTCAATCCATGACAGTGGTTCTGGTGTAAACTAAACTGTGACAACTGCTGGAACTCTAAACGAAAGATTATAAAATCATGTTATCATCTGATCTAATGTAGGGCAGCAAGTTAGACTGGCTAGTGGAGAAGTTAGGAAGCCATGCCATAAAAGGAGTGATTGAAGAGAGATTTAGGGTCTTGTAAATATATAAGGATGAGGCGCTGGTGGTTCAGTGGTAGAATTCTTGCCTTCTATGTGGGAGATTCAGGTTCAATTTCTGGCCAATGTATCCCAGGCACACCCCCAGCCATCTGTTAGTGGAGGCTTGTGTGTTGCTACGATGCTGAACAGTTCAGGTTTCAGCAGAACTTCCAGACTAAGATAGACTAGGAAGAAAGGCCTGGAGACATAATTGTGAAAATCAGCTAATGAAAATCCTATGGATCACAATGGTCCAATCTGAAACTGATGGAAGGGGATGGCGCGGGACCAGGCAGTGTTTCATTCCATTGTGCACAGGGTCACCGTGAGTTGAGAGCCAACTTGACGGCAACCAACAACAACAAATATGTAAAGAACTGGCAGAGGTACTTCAGAAGAAAGTCCTGGCGATCTGCTTCCAAAAGGTTACAGCCCTGCAAACCTTATGGAGCACAGTCCCACTCTGTAACACGAGTCGGAATCGACTGACGGCAACTTGTTTGATTTTGATCATAGGGAAGAGGTGCTACTTTTGACTTCTTCCAGAGGCAACTCAATGCCAATGAGAAGATATAACACAAAAACTTTCTAACAATGAAAGGAATGCCCAAACACAAGCTGAATGTCCATATATCAGAGCCATTAAAGCAGCAAAGTGAGGTGGAAATGCATTGCACTGGGAATCACACAGACTCCACTGATTGATCCACAATCTACTAGTTATTGTGACTTTAAATAAATTCAGTCCATCTTTCTGAGCCTCACTTTCCTCATTTATAAAGATAATAATTCCCTGCCCTGCTTACTTCATTAGGTTGTTGTAATGATCACACAAGATTATATTTGTGAAAATAGTATACAAACTGATATTCGTGAAAATACTCTCAAAGGTTAAGTATTATACAAATATCACATTTACTATGTTGAAGAAAAGTTGGCTCCAATGGAAGAAAAGGGAAATCAGAACTTTAAGGTCCCTTCCAGAGCTAACATCCCATGATTCTGTAATTCAATTTGTCTATTCATTTAAGGTTTACTGATATCTTTTTTAAATTTTTTTATTTTTGTTGTTGTTGCTGAGAAAATACACCAAATCAATTTCTACATGGACAATTCAGTGACACTGATTATATTCTTCGAGTTATGCAACCATTCTCACCCTCCCCCATTAACATAAAGTTGTTCCTCCCCCATTAACATAAACTCACTGCCCCGTAAGTTTCCTATCTAATCTTTTGAATTACTGTTGTCAGTTTGATCCCATATAGATAGATCTTAAAAGAGCACAACGTTCAAGGCAGACATTTTTCTTAAATTGTGCTTTAAGTGAAAGTTTACACTTCAAGTCAGTTTCTCATATAAAAATTTATACACACGTTGCTATGTGACCCTAGCTGCCCTCCCTATAATGTGACAGCACACTCCTCCTTTCCACCCCAGATTTCCCATGTCCATTCAACTAGCTCCTGTCCCTTTTGGCCTTCTCATCTCACCTCTAGACAGGAGCTGCCCATTTAGTCTCATGTATCTACTTGAGCTAAGAAGCACACTCTTCACGAGTATCATTTTATGTCCCATAGTTCAGTCTAATATTTGTCTGAAGAGTTGGCTTCGGGAATGGTTTCAGTTCTGGGCTAACAGAGAGTCCGGGGGCCAGGTCTTCCGGGGTCCCTCCAGTCTCAGTGAGACCAATAAGCCTGGTCTTTTTACTAGAATTGGAGTTCTGCACCCCACTTTTCTCCTGCTCCATCAGGGACTCCCTGTTGCATTCCCTGTCAGTGTGGTCATTGGTGGTAGTCGGGCACCATTTAGTTCTTCTGGTCTCAGGCTGATGGAGTCTCTGGTTTATGTGGCCCCTTCTGTCTCATGGGCTAATATTTTTCAGGGCAGACATTCTTTACTAGTAAAGCTAAACTACTGTTTGGTTTTAAGAAGACCACAGGGGATATTTTTGGTTTAAGGTTTAAAGATTATCTCAGGGAAATAGTTTTAAGGGTTCGTCCAGCCTCCGTGACTCCAGAAAGTCTGCATTCCATGAGAACTTGAAGGTCTACTGATATCTTACTATATAAGGTCCATGAGGAGAGTAACCTTATCTGTTCATCACCATCATAAGCACCAGGGATAGCCTAACATACATATATGTGCTCCATATATATTGTAGAATGAATGAATGAATAAATTCTGAGTACAAAGTCGAACGACATTGTCCTTAAGAAGATCAGCATCAACTTGAGAAGAAAGACAAACGTTTTCAATAAAGCTGACACATCCTATGATAGGGTAAACCCAGATGGGAATCATCAACTGGGGTTCCAAAATCACATTTGGGAGTGGTTTGGGTAGGTTTTCTGAATGGAAATTACGTCTGAATAGAAATTAGATAGGCAAGCAGGAGTTGGACAAGTCAAGAGGTAAGGAGGAAGGGCTGTCCATATGGAATAAACACGCAGGGGCATTGACTGATCAGAACAGAAACTAGCATGTACCCTATTTTGTTACGCATCAACTGAGCATCAGACCTGTATCTAACATACTACAGTCTGCCCTCCATATCTGCGGGTTCCACCATCTGTAGATTTAACCAATTGCTGATTGAAAATATTGGAAAAAAAATTCCAGAAAGTTCCAAAAACAAAGAAGCAATTAAGAAAACGTCACTTGCCTGTGTTCTAAAAGCTAACTCCAATCTGTGGATTGGCCCCTGCCCTTCAGGCTTGGGTGTTCCTCAGTGATTGCCTTACCTGCTGGGGTGCCCACAAGGTCCCACCACTTCCTCGCACAGGAAAGGGGCAGCCAGGAAAAATGAGGCCCTCTTCTCCCCCTACCCTCCATCCAGGTGGGAACCAGAACTTGCCAGAGCAGGCGCACATGTGCAGTGGGTACCTTGCAGTGGCTGCCCCTAGTTCTAGCTTTATATACAAGTACTACGCCATTGTATGCAAGAGACTTGAGCATCCATGAATTTTGGTTTCCACAGGGGTCCTGGATCCAATCCCCCCCAGATATTGAGGGACGACTTGTATATCTATTATCTCTTTCCCTTCATTAGAAGGAAAGCTCTACGAGGGCAAAGATTGTCTATTATGTTTATTTCTGGATCCTCCATGCCTAGAATAGTGCCTGGTACACAGTAGGTGCTCAGTAAATACTTACTGTATGAATAAACATTGCTATGTAAAGAATACAAGATAAACAGTGTATATAGTAGGATACTATTAGTGTAAGAAAAGGGTATGTTTGAATGTTTGGAGAATAAGCAAATGTATTTGCTCACATATGCACTGAATATATCTGGAAAGAAAACAAATTGGTAGCACTGGTTACTTCTAGTGAGGGGAAGTGAGGAGTTTGAGGGCTGGGGTAGAGTGAACCTTTTTATCACCGTATATTTTTTGCATTTTGAACCATACTAATGTACTGTGTATTCAAAGAATAACATGAAAGCTAAAAAGATTTTTTAAAAAGAGAGTATCATTCTACTTGGCAACTAGGAAAACTCTCACAACCTCAGTAAGAGTGGTTTCTGTGGCATAACGGAGGCAGCCACAGTGCATTGGGAAGATGAGGAAATGGAGGAAGTGAGAACAAAAAACTGGCTGTAAAGAGGAAAAACGTTTCTAGAGGGATATGCACAATTAAGGGAGTTTTTTGTGTTTTAGATATGGGAGAGTTTTGCCTAGGAACACTGCGAGAACTAAAGGAAAGAGTGTGAATGCTGGAATTAGACAAGGCCTAGATTTGAATCCAGACTCTGCCACTTAACAGTTGCGTAATTTTAGGAAAGTTATTTAATCTCTCTGAAATGTAGTTTTGTTACCTATAAAATAAGTAAAAACCTTGCAGGATTGTTGTGAGAATTACGTAAGATGGATAGTGTCTGTAACTAAAATAGCAAAGGCTTATATATACATATCTTATATAAGATATATAGATACCTACCACCTACCCACTGCCATCGAATCAATTCTGACTCAGCGACTCTATAGGACAGAGTAGAACTGCCTCACAGGGTTTCCAAGACTGTAAATCCTTACGGAAACAGACTGCCACATCTTTCTCCTGTGGAGCAGCTGGTAGGTGTGAACTGCCAATCTTTCAGTTAGCAGCTGAGCACTTAACCACTGTGTCACCAGGGCTTCTTTATAGATAGATAGATACAGATAGATAAGATCTATCTATTTATATCTATTTAGATAACAATCTATCTATCTAGATATGCAGATATATAAGAGATACATAAACAGCTGCCATCAAGTCAGTGCTGACTCATGATGACCTTATATACAACATAAGGAAATGCTGCCTGGTCCTGCATCAGCCTCACAATCGCCGGCATGTTTGAGCCCACTGTTGCAGCTGTTGTGTCAATCCATCTCTTTGAGGGTCTCTCTCACCCTCAGTGGCCTTCTACTTCACCAAACATGGTATCTTTCTCCAGCCATTAAGCCCTCCTGATGACTGTCCGAAGCAAGTGAGTGAGACAATGTTCTGTTGTGATTCATAGGTTTTCACTGGCTAATTTTTGGAAGTAGATTGCCAGGCCTTTCTTCCTAGTCTGTCTTAGTCTGGAAGTGCTGCTGAAATCTGTCCACCATGGGTGACCCTGCTGGTATTTGAAATACTGGTGGCATAGCTTCCAGCATCACAGCAACACATAAACCACCACATTATGAAAAACTGACAGATGGGTGGTAGATTAATTAATAGTAGCCATTATATGATGAGGGGAAAGAGCTAATAGAGAAGGTGAAAATAATAATACAGGATACAGAGTGGAAAACTAATGAGTTAAGGGCCCTGAAGAGACAGAATAGGATAGGACCCAAAGCCTAAGTGGAAGGATTTGCCTCGGACAGAAGTATTTTTTTCTACCTAGAAAGGAGGAAAATTGAGATGAGCGTACATATTGATAAATTCCTGGCGGAAGTTGTGGAAGTTCCTGCCATTTGAATCTTATTTTCTCTTTGAAGAAGGTACAATATTTGCTAAGGGAGAAGGGAGTGGGAGTGGTTTCTCAAGGAAAGCAGTGAAGGTTTCATATAGGCACAGCAGGGTGTGGGACAGTTGGCTGAGTCACAGAGTAGGATTAGTGATTGACACTGTAGTCTCAGATGAATTTAGAGACGGTACATTTACGGTGGTATCAATCTGAAAAGTTGCATGACTACACTCAATGAACACTTATTGAATACCTACTAAGTGCCATGCTCTAGGCCAATTTGCTTGATAAATATTTTAAAAAGTAATTTTTCAACATTTAATACCCAGCTAGACTAATTTTTAAAAGTATCAGTCAGAAAATCATAATCAATGTAGTGTCTAACTATAGGACAAAACAACACCTGAGCCCAGATAAAGCCTATGCTAAAGAAGAAATGGAAGCAGAGGCTGTATACTAAGAGAGATGTGCTGCTTGGAGAATTTAGAATAGAAACTGGGGACCAGAAAAAATCTAGCACTATTGTCTCATGAGGCCATGTATCTTAATGAGATAACACATCCTTACAAATGGGATAAAATGAGGATCTCAATAAGGCAATGATAAGAGGTACCTTATATTGAATGCCCTTTATGAGATAGGTATTTTATATATTATCACTTATTCTTACAACAACCTCATAAAAAAATTAGCCTTTTTTCATATGAAGATCTTGAAGATCAGAGAAGGAAGTTAAGTGACTTTCCCAATGTCACATAATTAGTAAGCACGAGAGCCTTGATCAAACCTAAGGCCGCTTTTCAAAATTCTGCTCAGGCATCTCTTCCTCCAGAAAGTCCATTATTTCCCCCATGCAACCCTGTGCCTCTAACCAATTATACAACAGATATAGTGGGAGTGTGCAATAAAAAAGATAGAAGGATAGGGTGTTACAGACAGAGAACATAATTATTAAAACTTTAAGATTTCAGAGGAAGAGTTATTTTAGGCTATTAGTAGATCTACGGTATGGATATTGAAGTGGGTAGCTGAAGTGGAATGAAGAATAAATAAAAGCAGCTGGTGTCCAAGCTATCAAAGAACACTGCGTATAGGATATTGATGAATATTGTGGTAGGCAAAATAATGACCCCCTCCCCACAGATGTCCATGTCCTTAATCCCTAGAACCTGTGAAGATGCCTTACATGGCAAAAGAGACTCTGAAGATGTGATTAAGTTAAGGGCCTTGAGATGGGGATATTATTCTGTATTATCTGGGTGGGCTCAATATAATCATAAGGGTCCTTAGAAGTGGAAAAGGGAGGCAGAAGAAAAGCGACAGGAAGTGTGACTTTGGGAGAAAGGTCAAAGGGATGCAATGCTGTAGGTTCTGAAGATGGGGGAGGGGTGATGTGCACCAAGGAATGCAGGTGGTCTCTAGAAGTTGAAACCAAGGGGATGCGAGCAGCCTGTAGAAGCTGGAAAAGGCAAGGCAACAGGTTCTCCCTTAGAGCCCCTAGAAAGAAATGTAGCCTGCTGACACTTTGATTTTAGCCCAGGAAGACCCAAATCAGGCTTCTGACCTACAGAACTGTAAGATAATAAATTTGTGTATTTTTAAGCCACTAAGCTTCTTGTAATTCATTACAGCAGCAACAAAAAACTAATACAAACATTAAAAGATGTTAATCAGCAAATGGTATAGGGGGAAGGTATGATGCTGGGTAAAGTATGAGTCTCAAAAAAAGGAAAACTTTTACTAAAGGGTATTTTCAATTGCCTCAAATGCATGCAAAAGTTGGACAATGAATGAGAAAGACCGAAGAAGAACTGATGCCTTTGAATTATGGTGTTGGCGAAGAATATTGAATATAACATGGGCTGTCAGAAGAATGAACAAATCTGTTTTGGAAGAAGTACAGCCAGAATGCTCCTTAGACGTGAGGATGGCTAGACTTCATCTTTTGTACTCTGGACTTGTTATCAGGAGGGACCAATCCCTGGAGAAGGCCATCATGCTTGGTAAAGTAGAGGGTCAGTGAAAAAGATGAAAACTCTCAACGAGATGGATTGACACAGTGGCTGCAACAATGGGCTCAGACATAGCAACAACTGTGAGGATGGTGCAGGACCAGGTAATGCTTTGTTCTTTGTACACAGGGTGGCTATGAGTCCGAACCCATTCAGTGGCACCTAACAACAACAATGAAGGAGGGAGGATTATGCCATCAGGTGGGTCCTGGTAAACTATCACCTTTCATTAATCTTTGATTAATTAAAGAACAGGGACTCACCTAGAATCAGTAGGTCAGTAAGTATTTATTTAGTATTTACTATTTTCTCCAAAGTTTTTCAGTTCCATAGGACGTGCTACAGGAGCTGCTAAAGGAGATGCCGGTGAGGTCCTTCTGTCAACCAGAGCAGCTCTAATTTTACTGATTTTATATACTGTGGTTCCATATCTCACTTTTTAAAGGGTCCCACTACTGGGGATTAAAAAAAAAGTTGGTATAGTAAAAAAAGTATGGATTCTGAAATTAGAGTGGCCTGGGTTTGAATCCTGGCTGTTCCATTTACTGGTTGGGAGAACTTGGGTAATTTTCCTTTGAAATTTCAGGACTGCTTAGGTGAAGGGAAGGACAACACACACTACAGGGGAAGCCAGCACAACTGGACTAAACCAAAGCTAAGAAGTTTCCTTAATACGATCAAATACTTTGAGAGACAGAGTAGCAGGGATGCGGGGTCTGCGGACCATGCTTTCGGGGACATCTATGTCAACTGGCATAACAAACCTTACTAAGAAAATGTTCTGCATCCTCCTTTGGTGAGTGGCGTCTGGGGTCTTAAAAGCTTGCAAGCGGCCATCTAAGATGCATCAGTTGGTCCCAACCACTTGTAAAGGAGAACGAAGAACACCAAAGACACAAGGAAAGTATTGGCCCAAGAGACAGAATGGGCCACATAAACCAGAGACTTCATCAGCCTGAGACCAGAAGAACTAGATGGTGCCCGGCTACCACCAATGAACGTCCTGACAGGGAACACAACAGAGGGTCCCTGATGGAGCAGTAGAACGATGGGATGCAGAACTCAAATTCTAGTAAGGAGACCAGACTTAATGGTCTGACTAAGACTGGAGGCGGTCCAGAAAGCATGGCCCCTGGTCTCTCCATCACCCCAGAACTAAAACAATTTCTAAGGCCAACTCTTCAAACAGGGATTGGACTGGACTGTGGGACATAAAGTGATACTTGTAAAGAATGTGCCTCTTAGACAAGTAGATATAAGAGACCAAAGGGGCAGCTTCTGTCCAGAGGTGAGAGGGGAAGGCAGAGAGAGTTAGGAACTGGTTGAATGTTCATGGGGAATCAGGGGCGGAGGGGAGGAGTGTGCTGTCGCAGAATGGGGTGAGTGGTTGGGGCCTCATAACAATGTATGTTTAAAAAAAAAATTATGTATGGGAGACTAACTTGAAATGTAAACCTCATTTAACTACAACAATTAAAAAAAAATTCAGGACTGTTTTATTGTCTAGGATTGGATATTTTAATTTAATCTTACCCTCAGTGCTCTCATATGTAAAATGGAGATAAGAACCACTTCACAGGGTTATCGTGAGGATTAAATGAGATAAAATATATAATGCATGTAGCACAGAGACTACAACATAGTAGCCATTCAAGAAATGTTTGTTAGGAATATTTCTAATTTTTTAATTTCATTTTTTAACAGCTTTGCTTAGGTATAATTGACATACAATAAAATGTACAAATTTGAAGGGCACAATTAGATAAGTCTGAAATATGTACATATCCATGAAACTATCACCACAATCAAAATAATGAACATATACCATCACCTCCAAAACTTTCCTCATGCCCTTTGTAGGGCCTCATCCTGTTCCTCCAAGCCGCCCCCTCAAACACTGATCTGTTTACTGTCATTATAGATTAGTTTGCATTTTCCAGAATTTTACATAAATAGAATCATACAGTACATACTCTTTTTCTAACTTATTATTTTGAGATCTATCCACGTTGTTGAGTGTATCAATAGTTCATCCCTTTATATTGACGACTAGTTCTTCATTGTATGGATATACACATTTTGTTCATTCACCTGTTGATATGAATTTGAGTCATTTTCAGTTTTTGACTATTACAAATAAAGCTGTTATAGACATTTATGTACAAGTTTTTGTATGAATATACACTTTCATTTCTCTTGGGTAATACCTAGATGTGGATTGGTTGCATCATTGGTAGGTGTCTGTTAACTTTTAGGAAACTGCCAAACTGTTTTCCAAAGTGGTTGTACCATTTACATTCCCACCAGCAACATATGAGGGTTCCATTTCCTGTACATCCTTGCAAAAAAAACACATGGTCAGTGTGTCTCCCCAAAATATGTATTATAAATCCTAACCTCTATGCCTGTGGTTATAATTCCACTTAGGAATGGGTAGTCTTTGTTATGTTAATGAGGCAAGATTAGTATAGGGTATGTCTTCAGTCAATCTCTTTTGAGATATGAAAGAGATTAAACAAGCAACAAAGAAGCAGAGATGGGGTAAGATAGATGTCAAGACACATGGAGACCTCCAAGGAACAAGGAAGCCAAAGCTAAAGAGACAAGGACCTTCCTCCAGAGCCAACAGAGAGAGAAAGCCTTCCCTTAGAGCTGGCACCCTGAATTTGGACTTCTAGCCTCCTAAACTGTGAGAAAATAAATTACTGTTTGCTAAAGCCACTCATTTGTGGTATTTCTGTTACAGCAGCACTAGATAACTAAGACAGTCAGTCTTTTCAATTTTAGCCAATCTACTAGATGTATAGTGGTATCTCATTGTGGCTTCCTTTTTTTTTTGCATTTCCCTAACAACTTACAAGAAGCCCTGGTGGCGCAGTGGTTAAGCGTTCAGCTGCTAACCGAAAGGTCAGCAGTTTCAGTCCACCAGCCACTCCATGGAAACCCTATGGGGCAGGTCTACTCTGTTCTATAGGGCCACTATGAGTTGGAATTGACTTGACAGCAACCGGTTTGGTTTTGGTTTGAAAGAACGTATAAGTTAAGCATCTTTTGATGTGCATATTTGCCGTCTATATGTCTTCACCGGTGAAGTTTCCAAAATTTTGCCCTTTTTCATTTTATTTTTTTATTGTGGTAAATATATATGTAACAAAACATTTGCCATTTTAATTTTTAACATGTACAATTCAGTGACATTACTTACTTTCATCATATTGTTCAACCATCACCATTATCTGTTTCCAAATTTTTACATCACTCATTTTTTTTTGGTAAATAATTTATTATTATAATTATTTAGGTGAAAATATACACAGCAAATGATATACCATTTCAACAATTTCTGCATGTACAATTCAGTGACACTGACACCACTAACATAAACTCACTTCCCCCTAAGCTTCTCATCTAACCTTTCACACAGAAAATTCTTTAAAAGAGCACAATGCTCAAGACAGACACACTTTACTAACTAAACTGAACTACTGTTTGGTTCAAAGAAGACTTCAGGGGATAGTTTTCATTTGAAGCTTAAGGTTTAAAGATTATCTCATGGCAATAGTTTTGGGAGTTCATCCAGTCTCACTGGCTCCTAAATGTCTGGATTCCATTGAAAATTTGAAATTCTGTTCTACATTTCCCCCCTTCTGATCAGGATTCTTCTATAGAATCTTTGATCAAAACGTTCAGTAATGGTAGCTGGGCACCATCCAGTTCTTCTGGTCTCATGGCACAGGAGGTGGCTGTTCACAGGGGCAACCAGACACACATTCTATTTCCTCCTCCAATTCCTGACTCTCCTTCTACCAATCCTACTCCAGGTGAATGGAGACCAATTGTAGCTTGGATGACTGCCTGAAAGCTTTTAAGACCCCAGGCACCAAAAACGAACTAGAAGGTAGAACAGCAACAGTGAAAAAACAGTATTAGGCCAACTGACATAAGATGTCTCATGAAATCATGACCATACACTTCCAAATCAAGAAAACAAACCTTGTGAGGTGTTTGGTTATAGCACATTAAGCAGCAAGAGCAGATGCTCTTTTTTTGTTGATGTTAAAATATATATAACACAACACTTGCCAATTCAACACTTTTCAGTTGTACAGCTTAGTGACACCAATTACATTAATTGGTTGTATAACCATTACCCTGAATCTGTGCCAAATTTCCCACCACCACAAACAGAAATTCACTGCTTCCCAAACAACTCTCCTTCACCCCCTCTCTCCCCTTCCTAGAAGCTATCCACTAATAAACTTTGGTCTCTATGTATCTGCCTATTCTTGTCATTCTATATAAGTGAGATCATACAATATTTGTCCTTTTGTGATTGACTTATTTCACTTAGCATAATGTCTTCAAAATTCATCCATGTTGTCGTGTATATCAGGATTTCATTTCTCTTTCTGGCTGAGTTGCATTCCATTGTATGTATGTACCACATTTTGTTCATCCATTCATCCGTAGATGGACACTTAGGTTGTTTTCGCCTTTCGGCTATTGCGTAAAGTGCTGCAATGAACACTGGTATACATATGTCTGTTTGTTGCCACTACCCTCAAGTCCTATGGGTATATTGCTGGGTCATATGGTAGTTCTATTTTTAGTTTTTTAAGGAACTGCCACACTGTTTTCCACAATGGCTGTACCATTCTGCATTCCCACCAGCCATGGACAAGGATTCCAATTTCTCCACATCCTCACCAACATTTGTTATTTTCTTTTTTTTTTTAATCCTAGTGGGAGTGAAATAGTATCTCGTTGTGGTTTTGACATGCTTCTCTCTGATGGCTAAAGACATTGAGCACCTTTTCATGTGTTTGGTGGCCATCTGAATATTCTCTTTGGTGAAATGTCTATTCAGGTCCTTTGCTCATTTTTTGATTGTTTGTCCTTATCTTGTTAAGTTGTAGAAGTACTTTATATATTCTGGATATTAGACCCTTGCCCATTATATAGTTCCCCCAAGTTTTCTCCGTCTGTAGGTAGGTAGTTTCTTCACTTTGTTGACAAAGTCTTTTGATGTACAGAAGTCTTTAGTTTTTATGAGATCCCATTTATCTATTTGTCTTTTGTTGCCTGTACCTTTGGTGTTGTGTCTAAGAATCCGTTGTTCCGAAGTAGGTCTCAAAGCAGTATCCGGACATTTTCTTCTAAGAATTTTAAGGTTTTAGGTCGTACATCTTTGGACAGTCTTTGGATCCATTTTGACTCATTTTTTTTGTACATAATTTTTGTATATGGTGTGAGGTATGTGGGTCTATCTTCATTCCAGGTGGAAATCAGTGTCCCCTAAACAATGAGAAACCCTTTCTCCTTCCCACCTATCCACCCCTGTTAAACACTAATAAACTTAGGTGTGTATACACTTGCCTATTCTAGAAATTTCATATAAGTAGAATCATTGTTTTCTCATTAGTGAGTTTTGCGAGTTCTTTATATTTTCTGGATAAAAGTCCTGTATCAGGCATGAGATCTGCAAATATTTTCTCTCAGTCTGGCTTCTTTTTGTTCTCTTAACCATGTCTTTCAAAGACAACAAGTTTTTAATTTTGAAAAAGTCCAATTTATCAATATGTTCTGTCTTAGGCCGGGTTCACTAGAGAAGCAAAACCAGTAAAGTGTATAAACAAGTATATACAGAGATTTGTATCAAGGAAATGGCTCACGCAGTTGTTGAGGCTGGAACATTCCAAGCCCGTGGGTCAGGATAGAGGCTTCTCCTAATTCACGTAGCCCCAGACGCTGGCAAATCCAAGATTGGCAGGTCAGAGAGCAGGGCTCTTGCTCACAGGCTGCGAAGATCAACAAATCCCAAGATCGGCAGGCAAGACCACAGGTAAGCTGCTAGCTCAAGTCCCAAGAACTGGAGGTCAGACGAACAGGAGCCAGCTGCAGGATCCAGAGTGAGCAAAAGCCCACAAGCCTTGCCAGAACATCCACTTATATTCAGTGCAGGCCACACGCCCAAGGAAACTCACTTTCAACTGACTGGCTACTCACAGCAGATCCCATCATGGAGGTGATCACATTATATCAAATTTCATCATGGAAGTGATCACAACATCATACGGCTGCCAAACTACATCATAACTGCCAAACTACTGAGAATCATGGCCCAGTCAGGTTGACACACAACCTTAAACATTACATTCTTTCAAGGACTGTAACTTTGGTGTTGTATCTCAGAAATCTTTACCTAAGCTAAGGTCACAAAGTTTTTCTCTTAGAAGTTTTATAGTTTCAGGTTTTACATTTAGGTCTATGATCCATTTTTATTGAAGTTTTATATATGCTGTGAGCTGTGGACAAAATATTTTTTCTCCTCCTTCCCCCTTTTGCATAGGGATATTCAGTTGTTCCAGAACCATTTACAGTCATGTGCCGCATAATGTCCATTTGGGCAATGTCCGACCACACATACGTCCATGGTCCCATAAGGTTATAATAGAGTTCATAAATCCTTGTCAAAGAACAGGACTTAGCGGACATATTTTGCTAAATAGGGACCATTTGATCTGTTTCTCATTAGCTCTCCAGGTCCTCTGTACGCCCTGGCCCTGGGGCAGCAGTGGGAGGGGCTTCTAGCACTCATCTGTGGCTGCCTGTCCCACTGCACTCGCCTCAGGCAGGGACCATGCAGATACTGCCAGAGGGGGATGCCCCACTGAAGTCACTGCCCCACTAGGCTCAGGTACCCTGTGTGTGACACCTGGACCTGAGGCCACAGATCCTCCCATGGTAGCAGTCACTGAGCAGTTTAGGCTGAGGTGGTGGTAGGAGGAGGAGCAGGAAAGGTGGCCAGGGAGGAGGCAGAAAAAGAGGAGGGGCTAGAAGAGTTTAAAGCCCATTGAGGGGGCAAGGAGGATAGGCAGGGAGGAAGGAAGGGAAGGGAGCTGGGGTTGGGCCAGGAGACACCCGGCAAGGCAGTGAATGCATGCTGTGGCAGACAGAGGCCAGGAGTGGTTCTTGGAGACAGGGCAGTGACCACACAGGACCGGTGGCAGCGGACCCAAACTTTTTGCTCAGTCCCTCGGCTCGGTGGCAGTGGCACAGGTCCTGGGCCATCTGGTGACTGTCCTGCACACCTCTCTCCCATATATAATATGATGTTCGCACAACATCTAAGTCACATGACATCTTACTTCACAGAATGTATCATGGCTGTTAAGCGACGCATACCTGTATTGAAATGATTGTCTTTTCTCCACTGAACTGCCTTTGCATCTCTGTAAAAAATCAACTCACCATATATATATGGGACAACTTCTGGACTTTCTTTTCTGTTCCATTGATTGACTTATCTATATTGATGGCAATACCACATTGTTTTGATTACTGTAACTTTATAAGTCTTGAAATCAGGTAGTGTTAGTGTTCCAACTTCGTTGTTGTTGTTGTTTTATTGTACTTTAAGTGAAGGTTTACAGAACAAATAGTTTCTCATTAAACAGTCAGTACACATATTGTTTTATGACATTGGTTAACAACCCCACAACAAGTCAACACCCTCCGTTCTCGGCCTTGGAGGCCCCCCTTTTTTTTTTTTTTTGGTGAAAACATACATAGCCAAAGATACACCATTTCAAAAATTTCTATATGTACAATTCAGTGATGTCGATTACGTTCTTCCAGTTATGCTTCTATTCTCACTTTAAATGAAGGTTTACAGAGCAAAATAGTTTCTCATTAAACAATACACATATTGCCCTATGACAATGGTTAAGAACCCCACTACATGTCAACACTGTCCTTACTGAACCTTGGGATCCCTATCACCAGTTTTCCTGCCCCTTCTGTCTTCTAGTCCTTGTCCCTGGACTGCTGTGCCTCATTAGTCCCATTTTGTTTTATGGGGCTGAATGGTGAACCTCAGGAGTGACTTCACCACTGAGTTAAAGGGTGTCCGAGGGCCATACTCTCAGGGTTTCTCCAGACTCTGTCAGGCCAGTAAATCTGGTCTCTTTTTGTGTGTTAGAATTTTGTTCTACATCCTTCTCCAGCTCTGTCCAGAACCCTCTGTTGTGATCCCAGTCAGAGCAGTCAGTGTTGGTAGCCAGGCACCATCTAGCTGTACTGGACTCAGTCTGGTGGAGGCCTTGGTAGCTGTGGTCCATTAGTCCTTTGAACTAATCTTTTCCTTCTCTTCATTCTCCCTTGTTTCCGAAGGGGTGAGACCAGTGGAGTATCTTAGATGGCTGCTCACAAGCTTTTAAGACCCCAAATGCTACTCACCAAGGTAGAATGTAGAACATTGTCTTTAGAAACTGTGTTATGCCAATTGTGCTAGATGTTCCTGTTCTTTTTTTTTTAACCACAAAGTAATTTTTGCTATTCTAGGCTCTATGCACTTCCACAGAAATTTCAGGATTAGTTTGTCAAGAAATTTCCTGGGATTTTAACCAAAACTGCATTGAATCTATAAATTAATTTGGGAGAACTGAAATCTTAATTGATTCTTCCGACCCTTGGACATGGTACAAGAAATGAAATAGGGGGCATAATAACAGACCCAAGTGAAATAAAAAGGATCATAACAGAGTATTATGAAAAACTATACGCCAACAAATTTGAAAATCTAGAGGAAATGGACAAATTTCTAGAAACACACTAACTACCCAAACTATCACAAAATGATGTTGAAAATCTGAACAGACCCATTACAAGAAAGAGATTGAAAAGGTAATAAAAAAGCTCCCAAAAAAAAAAAAAGCCCTGACCCAGACGGCTTCATTGGAGAATTCTACCGAACATTCAGAGAAGAGCTTACACCAGTACTACTCAAACTATTTCAGAACACAGAAAAAGAAGAGATACTTCCAAACTCATTCTACGAAGCCAGCATAACCCTGATACCAAACCCAGGCAAAGACACCACAAAAAAAGAGAATTACCGACGAATATCTCTCATGAATACAGACACAAAACTTCTCAACAAAATTCTAGCCAACAGAATTCAGCATCATACCCAAGAAATACACCACGACCAAGTAAGTTTCATACCAGGTACATAAGCATGGTTCAACATTAGAAAATCAATCAACATACTCCACCACATAAATGGAAGAAAAGAATCACATGATTATCTCAATTGATACAGAAAAGGCATTCGAGAAAGTCTAACACCCATTCCTGATAAAAACTCTCAATAAAATAGGTATAGAAGGGAAATTCCTCAACATAATAAAGGGCATCTATACAAAACCAACAGCCAACATCATTCTTAATGGAGAGAGGCTGAAAACATTCCCACTGAGAACAGGAACAAGACAAGGATGCCCTTTATCACCACTCCTATTTAAACTTGTGCTGGAAGTCCTAGCTAGAGCAATAAGGCAAGAAAAAGAAATAAAGGGCATTCAAATTGGTAATGAAGAAGTTAAACTGTCCCTGTTTGTAGATGATATAATACTATACATAGAAAACCCAACAGACTCCACGAGAAAACTACTGGAACTAATACAAAGATTCAGCAGAGTAGCAGGATACAAGATAAACATATAAAAATCAGTTGGATTCCTATACACCAATAAAGAGAACAATGAAAAGGAAATCAGGAAAACAGTACCATTTATAATAGCCCCTAAAAAAATAAAATACTTAGAAATAAAACTAACCAGGGATGTAAAAGACCTATACAAAGAAAAGTACAAAACACTAGTGCAAGAAAGCAAAAGAGATCTACCTAAATGGAAAAGCACACCATGCTCATGGATAGGTAGACTCAACATTGTGGAAATGACAATTCTACCCAAAGCAATCTACAGATACAATGCAATTCTGATCCAAATACCAACAACATTCTTTAAAGAGATGGAAAAACTTATCATTAACTTTATATGGAAAGGGAAGAGGCCCCAGATAAGTAAAGCACTATTGAAGAAGAAAAATAAAGAGGAGGACTCAAGACTACCTGACCTCAGAACCCACCATACTGCTACAGTAGTCAAAACAGCCTGGTACTGGTACAACAACAGATATATTGACCAATGGAAGAGAACTGAGAACCCAGATGCAAATCCATCCACCTACAGTCACCTGATCTTCGACAAGGGCCCAAAGGCCATTAAATGAGGAAAAGACAGTCTTTTTAACAAACAGTGCTGGCAAAACTGGATGTCCATCTGCAAAAAAATGAAATAGGACTCATACCTCACACCATACATAAAAGCTAATTCAAAATGGATCAAAGACCTAAGTCTAAAACCAAAAACTATAAAGATCATAGAATAAAAAATAGGATCAATGCTAGAGACCCTAATACACAGCATAACAGGATACAAACCATAATTAACAACATACAAACTCTAGAGGACAAGCTAGATAACTGGGATCTTCTAAAAATTAAATACTTATGCTCATCAAAAGACTTCACCAAAAGAGTAAAAAGAGCACCTACAGACTGGGAAAAAAAATTATTATAAATCCGACAAAGGTCTAATCTTTAAAATCTATAGGAAAATCCAACACCTCTACAACAAAAGGACAAATAATCCAATTAAAAAATGGGCAAAGGAAATGAACAGACAGTTCACCAAAGAAGACATTCAAGTGGCTAACAGACACATGAGGAAATCCTCCTGGTCACTAGCTATTAGAGAAATGCAAATCAAAACCACAATGAGATACCATCTCACCCCGGCATTACTGGCACGAATCAAAAAAACAGAAAATAACAAATGCTGAAGAGGCTGCGGGGAGATTGGAACTCTTATGCACTGCTGATGGGAATGCAAAATGGCACAACCATTTTGGAAAACGATATGGCACTTCCTTAGAAAGCTAGAAATAGAAATACCATATGATCCAGCAATCCCACTCCTAGAATATATCCTAGAGAGATAAGAGTCATCACACGAATAGACATATGCACACCCACGTTCACTGCAGTATTGTTCACAATATCAAAAAGATGGAAACAACCTAGATGCCCATCAACAGATGAATGGATAAACAAACTATGGTACATACACACAATGGAGTACTATGCAAAGATAAAAAACAACAACGAATCTGCGAAGCAACTCACAACATGGATGAATCTGGATGGCACTATGCTGAGTGAAGTAAGTCAATCACTAAAGGACAAATTTTGTATGAGACCATGTCATGGATTGAATTGTGTCCCCCCAAAAATGTGTGTATCAATTTGTCTGGGCCATGATTCTGGGTATTGTGTGGTTGTCCTCCATTTTGTGATTGTAATTTTATGTTAAAGAGGATTAGGGTGGGATTGTTAACACTCTTACTAAGGTCACATCCCTGATCCAATGTAAAGAGAACTTCCCTGGGGTGTGGCCTGCACCACCTTTTATCTTACAAGAGATAAAAGGAAAGGGAAGCAAGCAGAGAGTGGGGACCTCATACCACCAAGAAAACAGCACTGGGAGCAGAACGCATCCTTTGGACCCGGAGTTCCTGCGTGGAGAAGCTTCTAGTCCAGGGGAAGATTGACAACAAGCACCCTTCCTCCAGAGGCGACAGAGAAAGCCTTCCCCTGGAGCTGATGCCCTAAATTTGGACTTCTAGCCTACTAGACTGTAGGAAAATAAATTTCTCTTTGTTAAAGCCATCCACTTGTGATATTTCTGTTATAACAGCACTAGATGACTAAGACAGACCACTACTATAAAAACTCATGAAAAGGTTTACACACAAAAAGAAACAATCTTTGATGGTTATGAGGGAGGGGAGGGGTGGGGGTGGAAAAACACTAAACAGATAGATAAGTGGTAACTTTGGTGAAGGGTAAGACAGTACAGAATACTGGGGAAGCCAGCACAACTTGTTCAGGGTAAGGTCATGGAAGCTCCATGGACAAATCCAAACTCCCTGAGGGACCGAATCACTGGGCTAAGGGCTGTGAGGACCATGGTCTCAGGGAACATCTAGCTCAATTGGCATAACATAGTTTACAAAGAAAATGTTTTACATTCTACTTTGGTGAGTAGTGTCTGAGGTCTTAAAAGCCTATGAGCGGCCATCTAAGATACTCTACTGGTCTCACCCCTTCAGGAGTAAGAGAAAATGAAGAAAACTAAAGACACAAGGGAAAGACTAGTCCAAAGGACTAATTGACCAAAACTACCGCGGCCTCCACCAAACTGAGTCCGGTGCAGCTAGATGGTGCCCAGCTACGACCACTGACTGCTCTGACAGGGATCACAATAGAGGGTCTCGAGCAGAACTGGAGAAAAATGTGGAAGAAAATTCTAACTCAAAAAAAGACCAGACTTACTGGCCTAACAGAGACTACAGAAACCCCGAGAGTATGGTCCTCAGACACCCTTTAGCTCAGTAACGAAGTCACTCCTGAGGTTCACCTTTTGGCAAAAGATCAGACAGGCCCATAGGACAAAATGAGACTAAAAGGGCACACCAGACCAGGGACAAGGACTAGAAGGCAGGAGGGGACAGGAAAGCTGGCAGTAGGGAACCCAAGGTCAAGAAGGGAGAGTACTGACATGTCATGGTGTTGTTAAGCAATGTCATAAAACAATATTTGTACTAACTGTTTAATAAGAAGCTAGTTTGTTCTGTAAACCTTCATCTAGAGTACAATAAAAAAATAAAGAAAGAAAAAGAAAGCAACCTCAATAACTTGGGATAATCATCTCTGTATTCCAAGCACCTAAAAGATAGCAATACTCAATAAAATGTATGTTGAATAGATAGATAAATGGATAAATGAAAGAACCACTGGAGTGATAAGTGCTTGGTATAGAGAAGGCACTCAACAGAAGTTTGCTGAATGAATGAACATTGAACTTTACCAAAGAATATCATCTGTCCAAAAGTGTTGTTCCATAAATATTCCTAATAATGTCCCCCTTAATTCTCCTGGCATATTTTGCAAAATTCTGCTTTCCTATTATTATTCTCAAATACAGAAACACTTTTGTATTATCCTTGGTTGGGTGATCCTCTCTGTTTCTGTTTTGAGTAATCTATGTGAAAGTAACTTGTACATTACAAAGGGCTATATAAATAAGTTGGTATTATTTTTGTGTACATATTCCTCTAAAAATCTGATTTCAATTTGCAGCCACATAGGTTTTTCTGCCTTTTCTTCATCATAGGCTCACTTGTGATTTTAGAAACTACTTTCCCTCTTGACCCTTTCAAGTCTCTCAATATAACATCACATCTTTCTTTTCTGTGGTAAGAAAAAGCATCATCATATCTTCCAATTAGTCAGACAATCTGTAAAACTGTCTCACAACATTATCTGTCTTTCTCCCTACCATACTTTTACCCTCTGATTCATCAATTTCTGTAAGAGTGGATATCTTGATATATAGCAGCCTCCTGCTCCTTCTTTCTTATGCTTGTTTTAAACAAGGCTTGCTCTTTCACTGCCATGCTCTGATCATGAATAGAATAGCCAGAATCTACTGCGTGATTACTATAGTGCCAAGCCACTTGCGTATGTTATCTCATTTAATCCTCATGGCAACACTGGAACACAGGCATTATTATTATTAGATGTATTATACTTAATACATGAGAAAACAGATTTAGAAGGTTAAGTTACTCGCCTGAGGTTACACATTGTTATTAAACATTTAGATCTAACTCCAGAGCTCATACTCTTTTCCTATCAATTTCCTAAAGCTGAATACAGATAATCCATAACCGGGACGGATAATCAAGCCTTGAATAACCTTCAGTTAATTACTCATGTATAAGAATATGGAATAAATAAAAATCATACAAATATGACAAAGAAAGTATACACTGCAGAAAAATATTTTTACTTTATACATGTTCACTGTCTGTAGTGACTTGGAGAATACTGTAAATGTGATTTTTGGAAGTCTTCTATGCTCTCATAGGGTTTTTTTCTTTTCTTTATGATGCCTCTCATCATACTGAATTTTAGTCAGTCACGTGGGCATCTGCCACACTAGAGTCTATCTCTTACTCATTTTTTTATTTCTAGCACCTAGAATTCAGTAGGCACTTAATATCTATAATGGTACCTACTAATACCAGAACAAAGCTGTATCTTTTAATTTTTAAGATCTCTAACCTAAGTTTACTCTATCCCTTATATGAATTCTCTTCTCCAGTTAAGACTAGCCAGTCATTTTATTAGCACCCTTGTGCTCCCCCTAAACACTGACTAGCTCATTTATATTTTTGTGTCTTTTATCATGCTAAAATAATCCTTTTTTTTCCTCTGTCTATCCAAATTCTACTCAACCCTCTTGACCAGTTCAAATTCCATTAACTCCAAGGTATCTTCTTTAATGATCTCAAATTATACTGGTTTCTTCCTTTTCTAATTTGTTTCGCACTTATTATCTTTACCACAAATTAATTAATTACATTGTGTCTTATTAACTGTACTTAACGGTTTTATAAATAATATCAGTGTGTGAGGCTGATACAGAGAAACAGTAACGAAGTGTTAAAATAAACAGGTTCTGGAATCAGTCCTGGGTTTAAATGCTGACTCTGTCACTCAGCAGCTATTTGTCTTAAGAAAGCTGTTTGACTTTTCAGTACCTCAGCTTCTTCATCTGTAAAATGGTGATAATAATCCACATTTCATATGGTTATTGTGAGGATTAAATAAGCAAATATATGAAAAACACTTAGACTAGTGCTTAGCATATAGTAATCACTCAATGACAAAAAATAGTTAAAACTTATATAACAGCCACTTGTAACTTCTGCTTCTGGGAAGATGGAGTAAATGTATATTTTTCCCTGTTCTCTCCACCAGGTACAACTAAAAACCCTGGACATTATATATAAAATAAACATAGGAAGACTCTGAAAGGTGGATAAAAAAAACTGGCTAGGAACTTTGGGACCCTAGGAATGACATGGCAGTGAGTTTCCTGAATTTTCTTTTGCCTTATATATCCCAAACTTGGAGCTGAAGAAGCTGGCAATCTAGAAACACCAATGGGTGCAGACAAAAAAAGCTGTAACAAAAGCCTAATCTCTCTAGCCAAAGGACTAGGAAAAGGAAAACCTAGTAAGAAAAAACACTTCTAGACAATAACTTCTACTTCAGCCAAATGCCAAAGAGGAAACAGTGACCCCATCTCCACCCATGCCAGCAAAGGCCAAGTGGGAAGCCTAGACTTCTACACTCGTGAGGCTGTAACATGGTGCTGTCTCCTCTCCCCCTAGGGTAGTGTGAGATGAGGCCTAGTGGACAGTCAAGACTTTTATCACTGACCAGTGGTAATAAGGCCACCATCCCCTACCCTTGGTTTCAGTAGAGGCCATGAAGGGAGTAGTAATGAGGTACTTCTATCCCTCCTAGCCAGGGAGGTATCAGCTCAGGCCAAGTGGGGAACTTGGACTTTTATGCCCACCTAGCAGTAATGAGGCAGTACTCCTTCTACCCCCACCAGAGCTCAAACAGAAGGTTTAAATAAGACCCAGAGTCTTTAAACATAATATTCCAAACGTCCAAGTTTCCATTAAAAATCACTCATCATACCAAGAACCAGGAAAATCTCAACTTGAATAAAAAAAGACAATCAACAGATGTCGACACTAACATGGCAGTACAATTATGAACATGCTTGAAACATATGAAAAATAGAAAGAAACAGAATATATGGAAGAAGCAAATGGAAATTTTCTAACTGAAAAATACAATAACCAAAATTAAAAAATCAATGGATGGACTCAACAGCAGAATGGTGGAGAAAGAGAAAAGAGAAAAGAAACAGTGCCCTTGAAGATGCTGTTGTTGTTAGCTGCTATTGAGTCAGCCTTCAACTCATGGCCCCATACACAATGGAACAAACACTGCCTCATCCTACATCATCTCATGATTGGTTGCAGCGCAAACCATTGTGATCCACGGGGTTTTAATTGGCTGATTTTTGGAAGTAAGGCCTTTCTTCCTAGTCCATCTTAGTCTGTAAGCTTCACTGAAACCTGTTCAGCAACACAGCAACATGCTGGGTGATACAAATGGGTAGTGTGTTCAGCTGTTAATCAAAAAGTTAGAAGTTTGAGTTCACTAAGTGGTGCCTCGGAAGAAAGGACTGGTGATCTTCAATTCAATGGCAATCAGCCATTGAAAACCCTATGAAAATGATGGTGGGATAATATGGAAAAAGATAGTGAGAATGGTTGTACAACTAGAAGAACGTAATCAATGTCACTGAAATGTACATGTAGAAATTGATGAAATACATATTTTGTTATACATATACAACTATAATTCAAAAAATTTAAGTAGATGCAGAAAAGAAAAACAACTCTATGAAGCACAGTTCTACTCTGGCACACATGAGTCAGAACTGACTCGACAGCAACTGGTTTTAGAGGTTGATGGTCGTTTAGTGGTAGAATTCTCACATTCCATGCAGGAGACCTGTGTTCAAGTTCCAGCCAATGCACCTCATGCGTAGTCATCGACTGTCTGCCAGTGGTGGCTTGTATGTTGCTATGATGCACTTGAAGACAGAACAATACTCCCTGAGAGACTGAGCTACTACGCTGAGGATCATGGTCTTGGGGGACATCTAGCTCAACTGGCATAATACAGTCTACAAAGAAAATGTTCTACATCCAACTGCAGTCTTAAAAGCCTGTGAGCAGCCATCTAAGATACACGTACTGGTCCCATTCTGGCTGGAGCAAAGGAGAACGAAGAAGACCAAAAGACACGAGGGAGAGATTAGCCCAAAGGACCACAACTACCACAACTTCCACTGGACTGAGCCCATAACAACTAGATGGTGCCTGGTTACCACCACCGACTGCTCTGGCAGGGATCACAATAGAGGGTCCCAGACAGAGTGGGAGAAAAACATAGAACAAAATTCAAATTCACACACACACACACACACACACACACACAGAGAGAGAGAGAGAGAGAGAGAGAGAGAGAGAGAGAGAGACCAGGCTTCCTGGTCTAACAGAGACTGGAGAAACACCAAGAGTATGGCCCCTGGGCATCCTTTTAACTCTATACTGAAGTCACTCTTGAGGTTCACCCTTCAGCCAAACATTAGACAGGACTATAGGGCCAACAATAACACACGTGTGGGATGTGCTTTATAGTTCAATCATGTATACAAGACTAATGGGCACACCCGTCCAAAAGCAAAGATGAGAAAGCAGGAAAGGACAGCAAAACTGGATGAATGGAAACAGGGAACTGAGGATGGAAAAGCGGAGAGTGTTGACACATTGCGGGGTTGGCAACCAATGTCATAAAGCAATTTGTGTATTAACTGTTTGGTGAGAAACTAATTTGCTCTGTAAACTTTCACCTAAATCACAAAAAAAAAGATAGAACAATAGAAATTACCCAACCCTAAACAAAAGAGAGAAAATATACTTAAAAAAAAAAAAAAAAAAAAATGAACAGAGCCTCAGGGACCTATCAGACTATAACAAAAGATCTAACATCACTGGAGCCCCAGAAGGAGAGAAAAAAAATGGCAGGGCTAAAAAAGTACTTGAAGAAATAATGGCTGAAAACTCCCCAAATTTAGCTAAAGACATAAACCTACAGATTCAAGAAACTAAGCGAATACCAAATAGAATTAATCCACAGAAATCCACACCAAGACACATCTTAGTCAAACTTCTGAAAACTAAAGACAAAGAAAAATTCTTGAAAGCAGCAAGAGAGAAACAACACCTTATCTATAGGGGAAAATAATTTGCATATTAGTGGGTTTCTCATCAGAAACCATACAGGCCAGAAGGAAGTGGCACATTTTCCAAGTGCTGAAAGAAAAGAACTATAAACCCAGAATTCTATATTCAGTGAAAATATTCTTCAGGAATGAAGGAAAAGTCAAGACATTCTCAAATGAAGGAAAATTAAGAATCTGTTGCCAGCAGACTTACCCTAAATGGCTATGGGAAGTTCTTTAAACAGAAAGAAAACGATAAAAGAAGAAACCTTGGAACATCAGGAAGGAGGAAAGAACACAGTAAGCAAAATGTATGGATAAATACAGTTGGCTTTTCTTCTCCTTTTGAGGTTTCTAAATTATATTTGATGCTCGAAGAAAAAATTTTAACACTATCTGATGTGCTTCTAAATGTCTGTAGAGGAAATATTTAACACAATTATAAATGAGGGAGAGGTAAAGAAACAAAGGGAAGTAAGGTTTCTACACTTCACTCAAATGGGTAAACTGCTGATACCAAAACAAAAAAAACCATTGCCGTTGAGTTGATACTGACCCATAGCGACCCTACAGGACAGAGTAGAACTGTCCCATAGTGCTTCCAACGAGCTGCTGGTGGATTCAAACTGCTGAACTTTTGGTTAGCAGCTGTAGTGCTTAACCACTGCGCCACCAGGGCTCCACTGACACCAGTTGACTATATATATAATATCTAGAACAATCATTATAAAAAACTATACAAAGAGATTCACTCAAAACACTATATTATTGTTGTTGCCAGCTGCTGTCAAGTCAGCCCCCGGCCTCATGGTGACTCCATGCACAATGGAACAAAATGTTGTCCAGTTCCCAGGATTGGTTGTGGACCAGACCATTGTGAACCACAGGGTTTTCACTGGTTGATTTTTGGAAGTAGATTGCCAGGCCTTTCTTCCTAGTCCATCTTAGTCTGGAAGTTTTGCTGAAACCTGTTCAGCATAACAACACACAAGCCTATTGTTGTTAGTTGCCATCAAGTAGGCTCTGACTCATGGCAACTTTATGTATAACAGAACAAAACACTGCCTGGTCCTGTGCCATCTTCATGATAGCTGGTATGTCCGAGCCCACTGTTGTGGCTATTGTGTCACTCCATCTCATAGAGGGCTTCCCTTATTTTTGCTGATCCTCCTCTTTATCAAACATGAAGTCTTTTTCTAGAGACTGGTCTTTCCTGATGATGTGTCCAAAGTAAGCAAGCCAAAGTCTCACCATACTTGCTTCTAAGAAGCATTCTAGTTGTGGTTCTTATAAGATTGATTTGTTCATTCTCCTGGCCACCACCAGTCTCTCATTGTCATACTGTGGTGGCTTGTGTGTTGTTATGAAGTTGGAAGCTATGCCACCAGTATTTCACATAACAGCAGGGTCACCCATGGTGGACGGGTTTCAGTGGAGCTCCCAGGCTAAGACAGACTAGGAAGAAAGGCCTGGTGATCTACTTACAAAAACTAGCCAATGAAACCCTATGTATACATTAAATTTAATAAAAACACAACGGATAAAAATTTGTGGACTGCAACTAAAGCAATGCTGAGAGGGAATTTTATAGCATTAAATGTTTATCTTAAAAACGGGGAAAACTTCAAATTAATAATAGAAGCTCCCACATTAAGAACCTAGAAAAAGAGAAAAATAAACCCAAATCAAACAGAGGAAAGGAAATAAAAATAAGAGCAGAAACTAATGAAACTGAAAACAAAAATAAATTAGAGAAAAACAATAAAACAAAAAGCTGGTTCTTTGAAAAGCCTGATAAAATTGACAAATCTCTTCTAAGACTTATAAAGAAAAAGAGAGAAAAGACATATGAGGAATGAAACAGGGCATATCACTACAGACTCTGCAGACATCAAAAGGACAACAAGGGCTACTACAAACAACTCTACACACATAAATTGACAAGATTGTTGTTATGTTGTTGTTAGATGCCATCAAGTTGGTTCTGACTCATAGCTACCTTATGTACAACACAATGAAATACTGCCGGGTCCTGTGCCATCCTTACAGTGGTTGTTATGTTTGAGCCCATTGTTGAAGCCACTGTGTCAATCCATCTCGTTGAGGGTCTTCCTCTTTTTTGCTGACTCTTTACTTTACCAAGCATGATGTCCTTCTCCAGGGACTGACTCCTCTTGATAACATACCCAAAGTATGTGAGATGAAGTCTCATTGTCCTTGCTTCTAAGGTGTATTCTGGCTGTACTTCTTCCAACACAGATTTATTCGTTCTTCTGGCAGTCCATGGTATATTCAATATTCTTTGCCAACACCGTAATTTAAAGGCATCAATTCTTCTTCAATCTTCCTTATTCATTGTCCAGCTTTCTCATGCATATCAGGCGACTGAAAATACCATGGCTTGGGTCAGGTGCACCTTAGTCCTCAAAGTGACATCTTTGACAACATAGATGAAATAAACTAATTTCTCAGGAAGCCCAATATGGAATAAGTTACTGCAACAGCCCTATGACTATTAAGGAAATTGAATTAGTTTAAGTTAAAAACTCCCAAACAGAAATGTCCGTGCCCAGATGGTTTCACTGGAGAATTCTACCAAAATGTTTAAAGATGAATTAACACCAATTCTAAACAATCTCTTACAGAAAATAAAGGAGAAAGGAACACTTCCCAATTCATTTTATAAAGCTATAATTACCCTGATACCAAAACCAAAGACAGTACCAAAAAGAGAACTAAAGACCAACATCCCTTACAAGGATGCAGAAATCTTTAATAAACAGCACTTAGAACTCAGCAATATACTAAAAGAATTATACACTATGACCAAGCAGGGTTCATTCCAGGGATGCAAGACTGATTTAATATTTGAAAATCAATCAATGTAATCCACCATATTAACAGGCTGAAAAAAAATCAAATGATCATATCAATTGAATTAAAAGCATTTAACAAAATTTAGCACACATTCATAATAAAAACTCTCAGAAAAAAAGTATTCCTGACCTTGATGAGCTGATGTGCTCACAGTTCAGTAGAGAAGACAAACATGTATATCCAAATCACAATTCATTATGATAACAATAGCTAACAACTATATCACATTTACTTTGTGCCAGACACTGTCATAGCTCTTTACATATATTAACTCATTTTATCTTTGCAATAAGCCTATGAGGTAGGTATTATTATTATTTTATAGATGAATAAACTGAAGTACAGAGACATTTGGTGACTTGTACAAAGTCATGCAGCTAGCAGCAATAAGTGCTAGAAAAGCTATATACAGTGTATGGAGAAAATACAGAGATGGAATAACCAACTATATCTGGGGGCAGGGGCTGGCACAGAAAGTTTCATACAATTGAATTTTGATGGATATTAAGGAGTTTATCAGGTATGTTAAGCAGAAAGATCAACATATGCAAATCTCACTGATGCGAAGTAAGAAGCTGCCACTAATGAGAGGTCATTTACTTTCCTTGGCTCCTAGTATTGTCATTTATAAAGTAAGTATTTTGGACTATGTTATTTCTGAAGTTCCTTCTAGTTCACACAGTCTATGATTCTATACTGCTAACATAGAAAGCTAAACAAGACATGGTCCTTGTCTCTATACAATACTAAAATAATTCATGAGAAAAATGTCCCTGTGTCCGAGGGTATAGCTATTGTCAAGTATAGATTAAATAGCACTGTGACTGACACAAGCTGAAAAGGCTTTGTAATTTAGTTGGGAAAACCTATCATTTATAATATTGTTTCTATGAGAAAATAACTTTTAAACTAAATATGGCATATAAAAGGGTTGTTTAAAAATTGTGCATGCTCTGTTCAAACGCATTCTAAAATGTGTGTTTTGAAGAAAAAAAAGAGATGGGTCCTTTAAAAAAATTAGAATCGGGCTTGGAAGGAGTCATAAGTCTCAGAGAAAAGTTAATGAATAATCTTTTGTGTCTGATGCCAATTAGCCTTTATAACAGTTTCAGCCTTCAAAGGACAGGAAGCGGTGGAGGAGAAGAATTCAACAGAACTTCCATCCAGACTGGAAAAAGCAATGGAGGGTAATCCTAGGAAAACATTTAAGCAGAATCATTTCCTTTCTTTTTGGTTTAGACTGGAAAGAGCCAGGATGCTGAAAGATGCTGGGAGGCAAGCAAAAGCTGAGCCACCCTAGCAGAATAGAAACAGCCAGTAGTAGAACCAATAAGAGCAGTACTTTCTCTCAGCTTTGCATCTCTCCAAGTGAGAAGAAAAGTTAGAATTGTTGTTAAACCAGAGTAAAACCATGGTTAAATCACAACAGAAGAAGATTTATTATGATGATATGCACAAATCCGCTGAGGTATTTTATTCAATTGTGCTCTGAATTGTGTGTTTTATACTGAAGATGTGAGTTGTATACTGACAATCCTAAAACAGTTTATAGTTCAGGACACTTTTCTAAACTTCAAATCTTTATATTCAACTGCCTACTTTATGTTGCCACTTAGATGCCTCATGAGCACATCTTAACAATGATCTCAACATGCTGCCTTCCCCTACTCCTACTCCTGGCACAGCTTCTCTCCAAATCAGCCCCTTCCTCAATATTCTCCATCTCAGTAAATGGTATCACCATTCACCAAAGTAATCAACCCAGAAATCTAGGAGTCACCTTTGACTCTTCCCTCTCTCTATACCTTCACTCTATCACATCACATTGGTTCTACTTCCAAAACATTATTTTGCTCCTTCCACTTCTCTCTGTTGCCACCACCCAAGCCCTAATCATCTATTGCTTAGACTACTGCAAGAGTCTCCTATTCTTTTTTCCCACTCCCACTCTTGGTCTAGTCTACACCAATTCATTTTCCACTTAACAGTCAGACTGATCTTCTTTAAAAAGAAAAAAAAAAAGTAAATTAAATTTAATCATGTCACTCTTACATTTTCTAAGAGCTTAGCTTTATAGAAGAATTGACTGAAATAATTTGTCAAATCTTATGTGTGGTTATCTATGCTTATGGAATGCCTTTACAGCTTGAATTGTATGATTTACAGTCTTCATTTTATAATATGACATGACTTGATTACTTTAAAAAACTGTCTTTTGTCTTCAAAGAGACATGTGTCTACTAAGAATTGTTGTTAGTTGCCATCTAGTCGGTTCCTGACTCATGGCAACCCCACACAGAATGGAACAAAATGCCACCAGGTTCTGTACCATCCCAATGATCGGCTGCAGATCAGACGGTTGTGATCCCCAGGGTTTTCATTTGCTGATTTGTGGAAGTAGATTGCCAGCTCTTTCTTCCTAGTCTGTCTTAGTCTGGTAGCCTTGCTGAAACCTGCTTAGATCACAGCTGCATGCAAGTCTCTAATGATAGATGGGTGGGGGTATGAAGTGCATTGGCTGGGAATCGAACCCTGAGCTCCCACATGGAAGTCGAGAATTCTACCACTGAACCACCACTGCCCCACTAATAGTTAAGATCAGAGAATTTAATAATTCTGATAAGAAAACTAATATAAACCACTTTTTGCTTCAACTTTTAATCTTCTATCATCAGAACAATTCTGTCACTTGGACATACCTGCTCTTCCTACCCACTCACTTCCTTATGGCAGACATTTTTCAAAATATTAGGTTGTTCAGCTGTCCAGTTTGGAGAGAATTCCCATTGTGGGAAGACTTAGGACTTTCTTATTACGTAGAAAAATTAAAGCATAAAATACATAATTTATTATTTAGAAATCCTTGAAACACTGCAATTCACAAAAGGGCATGAAACACTAACACTTCCTTCTAGCAATCATCATTAATCTTAAATTTACAATTTATTTCTTAAATAATACATCAGATTCACTATTTATGAAATCTAATTTATTATGGCTGAAATTTTCATGGGGAAGATAAAAATAATGGGAAATATTTTTAACACAAACACAAAGGATAACATATGAAAAGAAAGATCTGCTACAGCAAAAAGTAACCTATGGAAGTGCTAAAAAAAAAAACCCTATAATAATGGGGATATGTCCAGGGACACAGGAGCCAAGTGAGAAAACTCCCAAAGGCCAAAGCTAGAACAATTTGAGCAAAAAAAATAAAGTAACATTGGATTATAACCCCAAGTATAAAATAAATATCCATGACTCCATACTTATAAAAATAATTAATTGAATAAATAAATGAAGGAGAATAAACATTCTTCTTTGCAGAAGAATTTCAAATAATTCTGTTAGATACTCAGCCCACAAGGAGGTGTAGCATAACTCCCCAGTTCTTAAGTGTGGGCTGTGTAGAGTGACTTTCTTCCAAAGAATTCAGTATAAAAAGAGGGCAGGGGAAGATTATCTTTACAGTGGAGAAACCTCACAAACACTACCTCAGCCAAGTGATCAAAGTTTACATTCATGTAGATAGTATCTACCCTTGATATGATGTGATGAGAATGGCATTTTATCTTTGTGGTCTTCCTCCCAAAAACCCATAATCTCAGTCTAATCATAAGAAAAACATCAGACAAATCCCAATTGAGAAACATTCTACAAAATACCTGACCAATAGTTTGAGTTACCTCAAAATTGTCAAGATCATCAAAAACAAAGAAAATCTGAGAAACTGTCATAGACAAAAAGGAGCAGAAGGAGAAATGGCAACTAAACGTAATGTGGAATCCTGGATTTGATTCTGGAACAGAAAAAGGACATTAGTTCAAAACTAAAAAAATCTCAATAAAGTATGGACTTCAGTTAATAATGTATCAACATTGGCTGATTAACTGTGCCAAATGTAACATACAAATGTAAAATGTTAATAATAGGAAAAATTGGGCATGTTGCATATAGGAACTATCTGTACTATCTTTGCAATTTTTCTATAACTCTAAAACCATTCTATAATTTAAAAATTTAAAAAAAAAAAAAAATAACCTAGCTTCTGGTTCCAGAAAGTGTAAAAATTGAATTTGTTTCAAATAGGAAAAATGGAAGTATACTAAATTAGGTTTATTTTCCAATAATTTAGTAAATTTATTTTCCAATTCACTGCTCATCTGTTTGTCGTACTGTGTGGCTTTTATGTTGCTTTGATGCTGGAAGCTATAACACCGGTATTTCAAATACTAGCAGGGTCACCCATGATGGACAGGCTTCAGCTGAGCTCCCAGACTAGGAGAAGGACGTGGCAGTTTACTTTTGAAAAAACTGGCCAGTGAAAGCCTTATGGATGGCCGTGGAATACTGTCTGATACAGTGCCAGAAGATGAGTCCCTCAGGTTGGAAGGCACTGAAAATATGACTGGGGAATAGCTGCCTTCTCAAAGTAGTAGTTGTTGTTGTTAGGTGCCATCGAGTCGGTTCCGTCTCATAGCGATCCTATGTACAACAGAATGAAACACTGCCCAGTCCTGCACCATCCTCACAATCGTTGTTTTGCTTGAGCCCATTGTTGCAGCCACTGTGTCAATCCACCTTGTTGAGGGTCTTCCTCTTTTTTGTTGACCTTGTACTTTACCAAGCATGATGTCCTTCTCCAGGGTCTGGTCCCTCCTGATAACATGTCCAAAGTATGTGAGATGTAGTTTTGCCATCCTTGCTTCTAAGGAGCATTCTGGTCATAGTTCTTCCAAGACAGATTTGTTCGTTCTTTTGGCAATCCATGGTATATTCAACATTTCTTCACTAACACCACTATTCAAAGGCGTCAATTCTCTGGTCTTCCTTATTATCATCCAGGTTTCACGTGCACATAAAGCGACTGAAAACACCATGGCTTGGGTCAGGCACACCTTAGTCTTCAAGGTGACATCTTTGCTTTTTAACACTCTATAGAGGTCTTTTGCAGCAGATTTCCCCAATGCAATGCATCGTTTGATTTCTTGACTGCTGCTTCCATGGCCACTGACTGTGGATCCAAGTAAAATGAAATCTTTCACATCTTCAAACTTTTCTCTGTTTATCATGATGTTGCTTATTGGTTCAGTTGTGAGGATATTTGTTTTCTTTATGTTGAAGTGTAATCCATACTGAAGGCTAGTCTTTGATTTTCATAAGTGCTTCAAGTCCTCTTCAATTTCAGCAGGCAAGGTTGTGTCATCTGCATATCACAGGTTGTTAACGAATCTTTCTCCAATCCTGACACCCCGTTCTTCTTCATACAGTCCAACTTCTCAGATGATTTGCTCAGCATACAGATTGAATAAGTACAGTGAAACGATACAACTGTGATGCACACCTTTCCTGATTTTAAACCATGCAGTATCCCTTTGTTCTGTTCAAACGACTGCCTTTTGATCTATGTACAGGTTCCTCACGAGCACAATTAAGTGTTCTGGAATTCCCATTCTTCACAATATTATCCATAATTTGTTATGATCCACACAGTCAGATGCCTTCCCATAGTCGATAAAACACAGGTAAACGTCTTTCTGGTACTCTCTGCTTTCAGCCAGGATCCATCTGACATCAGCAATGATATCCCTGGTTCCACATCCTCTTCTGAATCTGGCTTTAATCTCTAGCAGTTCTCTGTCAATGTACTGCTGCAGGTGCTTCTGAAATGATCTTCAGCAAAAATGTACTTGCGTGTGATTTTAATGATACTGTTTGATAACTTCCGCATTTGGTTGGATCACCTTTCCCTGGAATGGTCACAAATATGAATTTCTTCCAGTCTGTTGGCCAGGTAGCTGTCTTCCAAATTTCTTGACATAGATGAGTGAGCAAAAGAGAAGCATTAAAAATGGTATTAGGCCAATTAACCGGGATGTCCCATGAAACCATGACCCTAAACCTCCAAACCAAGAAACCAAATACCATGAGGTATATGGTTGTACAGAGCAGCCTCAGTAGATACTCTTCTTCTTTTTATTGTTGTTGTAAAAATATATATCACACATTTCCCAATTCAGCCTCTTATAGGTGTTATAACTTAGTGACATCAATTACACCAATCAGCTATGCAACCATTACTCTTAATCAATTCGTATTTTCCATCATCATAAACAAAAACTCAGTGGTCCATAAGCAATTAATTCCCTCTTTCTCCCTTCCTCCCACCCATTGTTCTTGCTGTCATATGCCTTTGAATTGATTCCAGCTCAACAGCTCCAAGCATAGCATGGCTTACAAAAATACCTCACAGGGGAGGCGTGCTGGCAAACTAACATAGAAGCGTGCGTTATTTGTGTAAAAATACAATACATGTATCTGTTCAAGTTGCTACTTTCAAGTCCCTTGGGTATATTCCTAGCAGTGGAATTGCTGGGTCATATAGTAGTCCGATTTTTAGTTTTTTGAGAAATTGCCACACTAGTTTCCACAATGGCTGTACCATTTTACATTCCCATTAGCAATGGGTAAAGGTTCCAATTTCCCCACATCCTTGCCTACATTTGTTGTTTTCCTTTTTTTTTTCTTAACCATCCTAGTGGGAATAAAATGATGTCTCATTATGGTTTGATTTGCATCTCTGATGGCTAAAGATGTTGAGCTCTTTTCATGTGTTTGGTGGCCATGTGAACATTCTCTTTGGTGAAATGTCTACTCAAGTCCTTTGCCCATTTTTTTATTGGATTTTCTTTCTGTTGTTAAGTTGTCAAGGATTTACGTATATTTTGGTTATTAGATTTTTACTGGATATATGGTTTCCAAAGATATGCTCTAGGGGAAGACATTTTAAGAGATAAAAGTATCAACAATGGGAAAAATAGATAATCTAGGTAATATAATTTGTAGCAGTGAGGTAAGTGAATCTTCTTTATGACATTAACTTTATTCTGAGTTTCTCCCTTGATAAAAAGATACTATCAAATGAAACATTCTATCAAGTATGTTCATGTGTAAGTCCTAGGCATGACAGATGAATAAGATAAGCCATTTAAATAACACCTTCAGCTAACCTATTAAAAAGAGAGGGGTGAAAAGAAAACTCAAAATTCCATTTATTGGCAATATACTAAAATAGAGCTGTCACATTACTGATGATTGCCTAAGTCCACCCTATTCTTATTCCAGAACAAAACGACACATATGTTCTGAAGAGAAAAACGAAAGATATATAATAAATATCAGTGTCTTCCTTTTCTAGCCTGAAATTCAAATACTTCTTTCCATAAGAAAAAACTCAATCATTCTTAGCAATGAATATTAAGGCAGCAAATACTGAAAACACTGGTAATTTTTTTAAAAAATACTTTTTATCATTGGTTTCAATATTGTTATAAAATTTCTGAACACAGCTGCTAACAAAAAAAAAATTCTATCTAAGTTGATTTTCATCTGATCTGTGTTCCTCTTCAACATCTTCTGGAGCTGTGAAATAAGTAAAGGGTAAACAACAGAAGGAAGGTAAAAGGAAATTAGAAACAAGGTACCTGGATAATCCATACACTGAATGATCATTTCATAAATGCATAATAAAGTATTGTGTGTGTGCGTTTTATGGTGAAAATTTACAAAGCAAATTAGTTTCACATTAAACAGCTAATACAAAAATTGTTTTGTGACATTGGTTGCCAAGCCCACAATGTGTCAACACTCTTCCCTTCTTCATCCCAGATTCCCTGTTTCCATTCACCCAGTTTTCCTGTCCCTTCCTGCCTTCTCATCTTTGCTTTTGGGCTGGTGTGCCCATTAGTCTTGTATACATGATTGAAGTATAGAGCACGTCCCTCATGTGTGTTATTGTTGGCCCTACAGTCCTGTCTAATCTTTGGCTGAAGGGTAAACTTCAGGAGTGACTTCAGTACTAAGTTAAAAGGATGTCCAGGGCCATACTCTCGGTGTTTCTCCAGTCTCTGTTAGACCAGCAAGCCTGGTCTCTGTGTGTGTGTGTGTGTGTGTATGTGTGTGTGTGTGTGTGTATGTGTGTGTGTATGTGTGTGTGTATGTGTGTGTGGATTTGAATTTTGTTCTACATTTTTATCCCGCTCTATCTGGGACCCTCTATTGTGATCCTTGCCAGAGCAGTCAGTGGTGGTAACTGGGTACCATCTAGTTGTTCTGGGCTCAGTCTGGTGGAGGTTGTGGTAGTTATGGTCCATTAGTCCTTTGGACTAATCTTTCCCTTGTGTCTTTGGTTTTCTTCATTCTTCTTTGCTCCATCCAGGATAGGACAACTGATTGCGATACATACTCTTTATGTTAAAACAAGGAGTTAATGGCGCAAATGGTTAAGTGCTGGACTACTAATAAAAAGGCTGGCTGTTCGAACACACCCAGAGGCATCACGGAAGACAAGCCTGGAGATCTGCTTCTGAAAGGTCACAGCCTTGAAAACCCTATGGAGCAGTTCCACTCTGTACACATGAAGTGGCCATGCATCAGATCGACTCCACAGCAATAAACAATAACAATCTCATTACTCTCATTTTTTTATGAATAGATTTTTACCTAGTAATTATTAATCTTGGGCACATTGACTTTTTTGCTAATTTGTGTTGCATTTAGTGCACTGTTGTTAGTTGCCATGTAGTTGGTTCCAACTGAAAGCGACTGTCTTAGTCATCTAGTGCTGCTATAACAGAAATACCACAAGTGGATGGCTTTAACAAAGAGAAATTTATTCTCTCACAGTCTAGTAGGCTACAAGTCCAAATTCAGGGCATCGCTCCAGGGGAAGGCTTTCTCCCTCTGCTGACTCTGGAGGAAGGTCCTTGTCATCAATCTTCCCCAGTCTAGGAACTTCTCAGCACAGGGACCCCGGGTCCAAAGGACGCACTCTGCTCCCAGCATTGCTTTCTTGTTGGTATAAGTTCCCCGTCTCTCTGCTCGATTCTCCCTTTTATATCTCAAAAGAGATAAACTTAAGACACAATCTAGTCTTATAGATCTCATCAACATAACTGCCACTAATCTATCTCATTAACATCATAGTGATAGGATTTACAACACATAGGAAAATCACATCAGATGACAAAATGGTGGACAATCACACAATACTGGGAATCACCGCCTAGCAAAATTGATACACATATATTTGGGGGACACAATTCAATCCATGACAGCTACTTTAGGTATAACAGAAAAAAATGTTGCCTAGTCCTGCACCATCCCCGCAATCATTGGTATGTTCGAGCCCACTGTTGCTGCCACTGTGTCAGTCAATCCATCTCATTGAGGGTTTCCCTTTTTCACTGACCCTCTACTTTACCAAGCATGAAGTCTTTCTCCCGCGACTGTCTCTCCTGATGACATGTCCAAAGTAAGCAAGACGAAGTCTCACCATTCACATTTCTAAGATTTGTTCCTTCTTCTGGCAGTCCATGGTTTATTCAGTATTCTTCGCCAACACCACAATTCGAATGCATCAATTCTTCTTCAGTCTTCCTTTTTCATCGTCCAGCTTTCACATGCATATGAGGCAAATGAAAGTACCACGGCTTGGGTGAAGGGCATCTTCGTTATCAAAGTGACATCTTTGCTTTAAAGAGGTCTTTTACTGCAGATTTGCCCAATGCAATACGTCATTTGATTTTTTTGACTGCTGCTTCCACTTCAATTTCTTTGCCATTTATCATGATGTTGTTTCTTGGTTCAGTTGTAAGGATTTTTATTTTCTTTATGTTCAGGTATAGGCCGTACTGAAGGCTGTAGTCTTTTACCTTCATTAGTAAGTGCTTCACGTCATCTTCACTCGTCACAAGCAAGGTTTTGTTATCTGCGTATCTCAGGCTGTTAATGAGTCATTCGCCAATCCTGATACTACATTCTTCTTCATATAGTCCACCTTCCCAGATTATTTGTTCAGCATACAGACTGAATAAGTATGGTGAAAGGATACAACCCTGACACACATCTTTTCCAAATTTTAAACCACTCAGTATTCCCTTGTTCTGTTTCAACAGCTGCCTCTTGCTCTATGCACATGTTCTGCACGAACACAATTAAGTGTTCTGGAAATCCCATTCTTCACAATGTTATTCATAATTTGTTATGATCTACACAGTTGAACACAGGTTAACATCTTTCTGAGCTTCTCTGCTTTCGACCAAGATCCATCTGACATCAGCAATGATATCTCTTGTTCCATATGTCTTCTGAATCTGGCTTGAACTTCTGGCAGTTCCCTGTCGATGTACGGCTGCAGCCATTTTGGAATTATCTTCAACAAAACTTCGCTAGCATGTGATATTAATAACACTGTTTGATAACTCCCATATTCTGTTTGATCACCTTTCTTTGGAACGGGCACATATATGGATCTCTTCCAGTCAGCTGACCAGGCAGCTGTCTTTCAAATTTCTTAACATAGACAAGCGCTATCAGCATTGCATCTGTTTGTTCAAGCATCTCATCTGGTATTTCATCAATTCCTGGAACATATACACACTATGCAGTAACTATGAGAAGCCCTAGTGGTGCAATGATTAAGCACTTGGCTGCTAGCCTAAAGGCTGGAGGTTCGAACCCACCAATGGCTCTGCCGGAGAAAAGACCTGGTGATCTGCTCCATAAAAATTAACTAAAACTTACTGCCACTGAGTCATTTCCAACTCACAGTGACTCTACAGGACAGAGCAGAACTGCCCCATAGGGTTTCCAAGGCTGTAATTTTTACACAAGCAGATTGTCACATCTTTCTCCTGTGGAGCGGCTGGTGGGCTCCAACTGCAAACCTTTCAGTCAGCAGCCCAAAGCTTAACTATCACACCAGTAGGGCTCCTTTCCACAAAGATTACAGCCTAGGAAACTCCATGGGGCAGTTCTACTCTGCCCTATAGGGTCGCTATGAGTCGAAATCAACATAAGGGCACAACAACAACAAACGTGGTAATTATAAAGTCTAGAAACATAGGCTAATATACATAATGCCATTAAGGACTTCAACCTATAAAAAATAAAAGTATCTAATTTTCCAGACTTTAGGATATCACATACATACACACACATAATTGCACATATACATACTTATACTGACTGTAAGCTCCTTGAGGACAACAATTACGTCTTACTCATTTTTGTAGCCCTAATACCTAGCAGAGTGTGTGGCACACAGTCGGTACTGAATTAAAAATATTTGCTGAATGACTATAGTCTGTAATAAGTTACAGGTAAACAAACCAACAAAAAAAAAAACTCCTTAACTCCACTGGCCAGCATAATAAATCAACTTGCTTTCCTAGGAGCATCCTTTATTGCACAAAGTAACTCCCTGATTCCCCTGCCTAATCCTGACCCACCACATGGCCATCCTTTGTCCTACTACACCACCCACATTTCTTGTATTAACATAACCATTATAAAAGTGGTTATTCTAGCTGAATTCTTCCAAGTTTTCACTGCTGTAAAATATAGTCCTTTTATTATAAATGTTGTATGATTTCCATATGTCCCAATGGGCAGAGATGACATGTTCTGGATAACAAATGAATAAAAGAAAAGACAAAGATTATCAACTTCAAAAAGGGCTAAATATTATACCTAAAAACCATTTTGAAAGTGGAAAATCTTAATTCAAAACATGCCTAGACTTCTATGTAAATATGAGTTTACATGAAATGTCATATTAATTCAAGAAACAACTTTCTTATAAAACTCTCTCCCATTACTATCAAGATTTAAAAAAAAAAAAAGCAACTTGCCAGCTTCGCTAGTAAATGTACAATTACCACAGGAAAGGTTTCTGCTTTGCAGAACTCAACTGTGCATTCAAAAACAGTCTAAGAAAGGCCTCTAATCTGTTCCATTGTTAGTCAAGTGGTTTATACATGCAGGAAAAAAAAGAAAATCAGTTAGACGTATATAATATGGGAAGAAAAAATGGGAATAGCAGAAATCACCTCAACATCTCTTACTTTTCTCCTTTCTAAAAATCCCTTCTTATTTCCTCCCTATTATCATCCTCCCCCCAACTTTATTAAAAAAAAAAACCAGGATCCTTGCCAAACCCCACAAAAACCCTTAGGCCCCTCTCAAGCATGCAAATGTAATTTTCCACCCAGACAACACACTCCCTTTTTAATGAACTCCAAAAACAATCTGTGAATGCCCACAGAAGAGAAAAGAGGAAAATTGCAATGAAAGAAAATACAAACAGAGAGATGTGGGGGAGGGTTAAGATGGATATGGCAAGTCCAGAGTTTAAACAGACATAAAAGATAATGAAGGTGAAGGGATTGTAATCAAACAAAATGGTTTGCAGGCTGTCATTTCATACAAATTAGAGTCAGAGAAATATATGAATATTCACTTGAATAAAAATCATTCATTATAGGAGTGGTCCTTCAAGTGAAAGGATCCCTGTCAAGGCCCAATGTGGCTATCATTCTTTGTTCCATTTTGTAATTAAAACACAAAAACAAAACAACAAAAAAATTGTGTACAGATGAGAAGGAGAAAAAAATGTTACATATGTACTCACACCTAAAGCAGTCAAGAGCAGGAACAGTAAGTTTCTTTATGATATAATCAAATACTATGTTAAAATTAGATATTCAAAGAGTGTTAATAAATGACAAGAGACACTTCAGTGAGTCACATGATTCAGGATCCCTCCAGATGCACATTATGATTCAGATTTGAACAGTAAACAGAGTAGGCCGGAGGGTAGGGTGGGAGGACTTGAAGAAAAACACAAGATAGAAAAGGTCATCAAAATGAAAACTGTCTTCTTGCCTCACAATTTGAAGAGAAGTCTTATTGAAACAAAAATAGCTTTAAACCAATTTGGGCTGAAATAATTACATTTTACAATCTAACCTCCTAATGATGAATAGAATTCTTCTCCCTGCTTAAGGATCAAATTGGTTGGGCTCTACACTTGTCTGGCACCATGCTGTGGGGTATTTCCTTTAATATATAACCAATCAAAGATGTATTCAGGCTATTGTGAGAGCCAAAGCTTTGCTAACTGAATATCCTAGAGCATCATGAAGTTCCTCTAAAAGGGGCAGACAAAGCTATATACAGTGATAGCCCTTCCTTGGATAGCTAATGTTCAGTGGACCCTCTTTCCTCAAAGGTAGACATTGAATCCTTTTGTAATATACCAAATATAGATAGTTTTTGTTATAGTATGTGTCCTATAATATTTATACTAATTTTTCTCCATTCAATTTGTATAAAACAAACCACAGATCACAGTTGATTAGAGTGACAAAAGATAACAAACTCTCTTCAAATTACATAATTCTGTTACAATAAAATAATCTATATGTATATAACTGAAAACAAATACAATTTTATCAGGCTTAATGATGTTATCAACTGAATATACAGTTTAGCATAAATCTTTATGGAAGGACTATGCTCATATAAGGCATACATAAACACTATACCATTATTAAATTTATGATTTATAGGTAAAAGTAATTTTAATACTGATATACATGTTACATAGCACTATCTATAAAAATAAGAGACTGAACATATTGCCTTTAAAGCCTTTCTAATAAAAAGCATTAAGATGAACAACAAAATAAATGAAATTAAAAAAGAAAAAAAAAGCATTATGGTAACTAAGTTAAATCAAGGATGAATGGATATACATTAACACTATTATATGAGCTAAATTCTGCTTTCATTTATTTATAAGAGTATTATCACCCAGGGCCCCCACATGGGAACAGAGAACATAAACAGAGCTAAAGATTTGTTTATATTGAAAAAAAAATGTATCTTTGTAATAAAGTTCACATTTACCACATTCTTTACCAAATATTTTATTTATTTATCCTCACAAATGATGCTTTAAAAAAAAAAAAAGCACTGATCTAACCACTTTTAGGCTACCATAGGAAAGCTGTCATATTTTTTTTCTAAATAGGATTTAAAATAGCATATAAATGTTACATGTTATATATTCTGGGAGGAAAAGGGAGAAAGTAGAAAGTAAAATGAGATCATTGACTATGATAAAACTAATAGTGTGAATCAAAGGAAACCATTTAAAACTGATAAACCATATAGTAAATGGTTAAGTAAAAAAAGGTGATTGTGGACATGATAAAAGGTAGAAACATAAAGATAGCCACTACAACAATAAAGAGAGAACAGACCTTCCCATGTACCCAAAAAAAAAAAAAAAAAAATTAATACCGAGACTATAGCCTTAAGATACCCTTCTAACGTGGAAGCCACTCCCGGAGATCACCCTTCAGCCAAATAATAGATATGCCTATAAAATAAACGATAACACCCATGAGGAATGTGCTCCTTAGAACAATCAACTATATGAGACCAAAAGGGCAACATTTGCCCAAAAGCAAAGATGAGAAGGCAGGAAGGGGCAGGGAAACTGGAGGAACGGAAACAGGGACCCCACGGTGCAAACGGGGAAGAGTGTTGACACATTGTGGGGATTGCAACCAAAGTCTCCGAACAATTTTTGTATGAATTATTGAATGGGAAACTAATTTACTATGTAAACTTATACCTAAAACACAATAAAATGTTCAAAAAGAAAAACATAACAAAGATAGAGAAAAAACAGGAAATATAATATAGGCAGTGTAACTAAAAAATAAATAATATAGCAGAGTTGAGACCAAACATGTCAGTCACATCAATAAATGGAAATGAGATTAATTTACTTATTAAAAGAGAAAGATTTCCAACTCGCTCATAAAGTAAAATCTAACTGTATGCTGTATCCAAGAGATACACCTAAAACACAAGAATTCAGAAAGACTAAAAATAATGCAATAATCAATGATATACCAGGCAAATGGAAAGAACAAGAAACCAATCCTATTATCAGAAAAAGTAGAATTCAGACCAAAAAGCATTAAATGAAACAAAGCATATTTTATAATGTTAAAAGCCAAAATTCAAAATGAAGATATAACAGTTCTCTACATCTATGTACCAAAAAAGATAAAAATCACCCATATAAAGTAGAAACTATAGAAGATTAAATTTAAAAATCGATAGAAACCCCTGAAAATAGGAAGTTTTAACATACCACTCTTTGTGAAGTAGGCAAAAAATAAGTATGGATATGGAAAAATCTAAACAACATAATTAATAAAAGTAGATTCTATGGATATACATCAAATCCTACACTCTGATAACAGTGAATATACTTTCTTAAGTGCACATGGAATACTGATAAAATTTGATCAGAAAACATCAGTAAGTTCCATGAAGGAGAACAGTAAAACATACTCTGACCAAAAGGCAACAAAACTAAAAATTTAAAAAAAGGACTCTTTTATCTGAAAAGGAAAAACAAAATCTTCTGTTAAACAATTCTCGAGTAGAACGGAAAATACAAACAGAAATTATAGAATTTCTGAAAAACAAGGATAACAAAAAGTATATATCAGAATCTATGAGATCCATTTAAAGCAGCAATCAGAAGAAAAAATTCATAGCACCAAACATCTATATCAATAAAAATAAAGTAACAAAGTAAATGAATTAAATTCCCATCTCAAAAAAGAAAAAAAACAAAAGGTAAACTGAAAGAAAGCACAAATAAGAAAGCAATAAAGAACAGAAAATAGTTGATGGAATTAATAAATTAAAATCCTGACACTTCAGAAAAAATTAGCAAAGTAGACAATGTAAAAGAAAATTCCATTTACAACAGCAACAAAAAAGACAAAATACCAAGAAATGTTCAAACACATACGAAGAAAATCATAAAATACTGGAAAAAAACAAAAGTAGATTTGAATAAGAATATCCTTTGTTCTTAGTTAGGATGTTTCAACATCATCAAGATGTCAATGCTCTCTAAGTTAACATAGCAACCCCAATAAAAATACCAATAGGTTTTTTTCTGGAGCTAGACAAGTTGATACTAAGTTCATACAGAAAAACAGACACAAAAGAATAGCTAGGGAAACACTTAAAAGGAAAGCTATGAGGAGGGATTATTACCAGATATAAAACATGCAAAGCCTCTAAAAGTAAAACAGTGTGGTACTGGCACATGAATACACAGAAAGACCAATGGAATAAAACAGCAAGTCCAGAAATTGACACAATTTGGAAATTTAGCATACGATAAAAGTGGTATTTCAAATCACAAAGGTGAAGATGAACTTTTTGATAAATGGTGTTGGGACAAATGGATGAGCATTTGGAAAAAAACATAAAATTAGATCCATTCTTCATACCACACACTAGAATAAACTTCAAATGGATGAGGGGTCACAATGTAAAAAAGTGAAGCTATCCAAATACTAGAAAAAAATGGGTGGATTTCTCTATAACCTGGATATAGGGAGAGGTTTTCTATTATGCAAAATTGAGATAAATAAAAGACTGTTAAATTCGACTACATTAAGATGAAAAGAAAACTTCTGATGGCCAAAATACCATAAAGTCAAAAGACAAATTGGGAAAAAACACATGCTGAAGAACTTATAAATCTTTCTAAAATTTGAAGGAGAAAACCCTTACAAGGCCTTATAAATATTGAAAAAATGAGGAGAGGACATGAATAATTCACAAAGATATAAAAATGTATTCAATTTTTAAATGGCCTGTAAACATAGGAAAAAAAGTTCAATGTCATTCATAATAAGATGCAAAATAAAACTATTCTGAGCTACTATTTCTCACCAATCAGACTGGCAAAAATTAAAAAGCATAACAACTCATTCTCATAGTGAGGCTATTTGGAAATAATGTTGTCATTCGGTGTTACTGAGTCAGCTCCGACTCATAGTGACCTTATGTATAACAGAACCAAATGTTGCCTGGTCCCATGCCATCTTCATGATCACTGGTATGTTTGAGTCCATTGTTTTGGTTATTGTGTCAACCCATCTTGTTGAGGGTTGCGCTGGTTGTTGCTGATCCTCTACTTTACCAACCATGATGTCCTTTTCTAGTAATTGGTCTTTCCTGATGACATATCCAGAGTAAGCAAGATGAGGCCTCACCATCCTCACTTCCAAGGAGCATTCTAGTTGTATTTCTCCCAAGACTGATTTGTTCATTTCTTCTAGCAGTCCACAGTATATTCGATATTCTTTGCAAATACCACAATTCGAAAGCATCAATTATTTTTCTATCTTGTCCAGCTTCCACATATATATGAGCTAACTGAAAATACCATGGTTTGGATCAAGTACACCTTAGTCATCAAAGTGTCATCTTTGCTTTTTAACACTTTAAAGAGGTCTTCTGCAGCAATTTTGCCCAATGCAATATGTCATTTGATTTCTTGACTGATGCTTCCATGGGCATTGATTGTGGATCCAAATAAAATGAAATCCTTGACAACTTCAGTATTTTCTCCATTTATCATAATGTTGCTTATTGGTCCAGTTGTGAGGATTTTGGTTTTCTTTATGTTAAGGTGTAATCCATACTGAAGGCTATAGACTTCGATCTTCATCAGTAAATTCTTCAAGTCCTCTTCCTTTCAGCAAGCATAGTTGTGTCATCTGCATAATGCAGATTGTTAATGAGTCTTCCTGCAATCCTGATGCCCCATTCTTCTTCAGATAATCCAGTTTATCAGATTATGTGCTCAGCAAACAGACTGAATATGGTGAAAGGATACAACCCTGATGCACACCCTTCCTGATTTTAAACCATGCAGTATCCCCTTGTTCTGTTCAAAAGACTGCCTCTTGATCCATGTACAGGTTTCACATGAGCACAGTTAAATGTTCTAGAATTTTTATTCTTTGTAATGTGGAAACAGACACTATCATATATTGCTGATGGGAATGCAAACTGGTACAACCCTTTTGGAGGGGAATTTGGCAATATCTAATAAAGCTACACATTCATTTTACCCTTTGACTCAGCAATTCCGTTCATAAAAGTTTATCCTGCAACAATACCAAAATACTCATACACGAAGTTATTCATTCATTGCAGCAAAATACTGGAAACTGCCTAAATACCCAAATATAGGAGACTGGCTGAATAAACTATAGTACATACACACAATGAGAAACTATGCAGCTGTAAAAAAAAAGATTGAGAAAGATTTCTATGAACAGATATGGAGTTTTTTCCAGGATATAACATTAAGTGAAAAAAACAAATTGTAGAAGGGTATATAAAATATGCTATTTTTGTGTGTAAGAAAGAACTGGAAAATAAAAACACATACATGTATCTGTTTATTTTTCAAAAAGAAATAGAGGCTGAGTTTTGGTTTACAGTGATGGAAAAATTGCATTGATTTAAGAATAGGGTTGCACAGCTGATTAATGTAATTGCTGTCAATAAGCTGTACACCTGTAAAAAGTTGAACTGGCAAAAGTTGTGGGATGTATTTACAAGAAAAAAAAAAAACAGAGTAGCTGCTGAGGCTGCTTATGTACAACCAAACACCTCATGGGATTTGGCTCTTTGGTTTGAGGTTTAGGGTCACAGTTTCATGGGACATCCCACTTAATTGGCCTAATAACGTGTTTAGTGCTTCTGCTTTACCTCCTAGATCACTGTGTAGTGCCTGGGGTCTTAAAAGCTTGCAAGCAACCATCCAAGGTACAATGATTAGAGCAACAGAGGAAGAAGGAGAGTCAGGAATAGAGGAGCAAATGGAATGTGTGGCTAACTGCCTCCATGAACAACCAACCTTTTTGCCATGAGACCAGAAGAACTGGATAGTGTCCAGCTACCACTACTGAACATTTTGATCAAAGATTCTATAGAAGAATCCTGATCAAAAGGAGAAAAATGCAGAACAGAATTTCAAATTTTCATGGACTCTAGACTTTCTGGAGCCACGGAGGCTGGATGAACCCCCGAAACTACTGCCCTGAAATAATCTTTAAACATTAAACCAAAAATATTCCCTGAAGTCTTCTTAAAACTAAACAATAGTTCAGCTTAACTAGTAAAGAATGTCTGCCTTGAGCATTGCGATCTTTTAAGATCTATCTATATGGAATCAAACTGACAACAGCAACTCGAAAGATTAGATAGGAAATTTAGGGGGCAGTGAGCTTATGTTAATAGGGGAGGAACAACTTGGAAAAGGAAGGTAAGAATGGCTGCACAACTCAAAGAATGTAATCAATGTCACTGAATTGTACCTGTAGAAATTGCTGAACTGGTGTATGTTGTTCTGTGTATATTCTCAACAACAAAAATAAATTATTGAAAAAAAAAAAAAGAAATAGAGAAAGAATAAACCAGAAACCAGTAAAACTGGTTACCTGCAATGGTAGAGGGATGCACTGGAAGGGACAGAGAGTAACACCTCTTGGAGTATATCTTTTTGTATAGATTTTACTTTTGATAGCACGTTAATAACATTCTAAGTATTCAAAAATAAAATTAAACCAACAAGGATGGGGGTGGGGAACCATAAAATTGAACCACCAAACTGTTTTCCACAGTGGCTGCTCCATTTTACACTCCCATCAGAAGTGCATGAGTGTTCCAATTTCTCCATATCCTCACCAGCACTTGTTATTTTCTAATTTTTGTTAATAGCCATTCTAGTGGGTGTCAAGTGGCATCTCAATGTGGTTTTGATTTGCATTTCCCTAAAAATCAATAATGTTGAGCATCTTTTCATGTACTTATTCCCCCATTTGTACATCTTCTTTGGAGAAATGTCTATTCAAGTCTTTTGTCCATTTTTTAATTGGGTTTTTTTGTCTGTTGTTAAGTTATAGTTCTTTACATATTCTGGAAATTAATCTCTTATCAGATATATGATTTTCAAATATTTTCTCCCACTCTGTAGGCTGTCTTTCCACTTTCTTGATAATGTCCTTTGATGTACAAAAGAAACTTTTAATTTTGATGAAGCCAATTTATCTATTTTGTCTTTTGTTGCTCATACGTTTGGTGTCATATCAAAGAATCCACTGCCAAATGCAAAGACTTGAAGATTTACCCCTATGTTTTCTTCTAGAGTTTTATGGTTTTAGCTCTTCTATTTAGGTCACTGATCCATTTTGAGTTTGTATATGGTGAGACATAGGGATCCAGCTTCATTCTTTTGCATGTGGGAATCCAGTTGTCTCAGCACCATTTGTTGAAGAGACTATTCTTTCCCCCATTGAATGACTTGATGCCCTTGTTGAAAATCAACTGGCCTAACCAACTTCCTTTTATTCAATTCATTTCAGCTACACATTCCCTTGGCCACCATACCTTAGATCTTGTCATCACTCCAGACTGCTCCACCTCTGAAATCACCAATTCAGATATCCCATTCTCTTCCATTCCCTTTCCTTATTGGGCACTCACTCAATTGTTCCCATTACAGTTGTTCTGCTACCTCACTTGTACCACCTTAACTAGTCCATTAATTTTCTCTACCTTTCTTTACTCCTTTTCTGGATGCCTAGCACATAATAATCACTTAACAAATAATAATAAATAAAGTTATCATTATCATCCAGCTTAGACTCCATGATCTATTATTTTAACTACTCTCTTGTCAATATCCTAAAACCTGTTATTTAACTATCTATATTTGACAACCACATGGCAAAATCTTAATCTAGAAGTATCCATTTTCTTTATGCCTGCACCCAGGCTGGTGAGCCCTGTTGAATACAAATCGCACAATTAGGCTGATTGGTGCTACTGAAAATTCAGGTTTATCAATTTTATTTGGGCCAACAACATCATCGGGCATTCTTACTGCATTTTCTTCATCAGCTTGCTCTCCTATTCTCAACATAGCTACCTCAAACCTCCTCCTCTTTTAAAATCTCCACTTGTTAACTACACTTGGATGTCTCACAGACATTTCAAATTCAATGTGTTGAATACTGAACTCAACATCCTTCCTACCCAACACTAACCTCAACCACCATATTGCTTCCCTTTCTCCAGCCCTCTCACCTTGGTAAATGGCATCATGATAAGGCCAGAAACCTGGCAGTTATCCTTTTCGACACCTGCTGCCTCACCAGCAATCCTCCCAATATGTAATCAATCACCAAGTCATGTTGGTTCTACTTCCAACATATGTCTAGAATCCAACCACTTTTTTCAGGGGTACCACTAGTCTAGATCAGCATTATTTTCTAACTGCTGTAGTTTTAAAAATCCACTCTCCTTGCCTCTATGCTCACTCTAATTATTTTGCCAAACTGCAGAGTTAGCCTTCTAATCGGCTTAAAACTCTTACAAGGCCATCTTTCATCTGACCCTAGCCAACCTTTCCAACTTTGCCAAATTTCTTTCAGTCTTATGTGATGTGTTCTCTCACCTCCAGGACTCTGCATACGCTATTCTATCTGTGATACTTTTCTTAGACCTCTTCCCCTGGTTAACTCCTACTCAAACTTTAGGTATCAAATTAAATATCACTTTAGATTATTTGTTACACTTACTTCTCAGAATAGGTAAGAGCCTGCTGTCATTTGTTTCTCACCTTACAGTGTTCCTGCCCTCAAGGAAGTTACATACTGTAAGCAAACAATATAGAGTGGTACTTACAATAGCATTGTATATAAAGTAGTACAAGAAAGGAGTCTTTTCTTTCTACCTGGGAGAGTCACAGCAAAGGTGACATCTGAACACAGTTCTGAAGGATGAAGAGGTGTTTTCCAGAAGCATCAGGATGCTCCCTTCTGCCACACACACACACACACACACACACACACACACACACACACACACACACACACACATATATGCACACACACACAAATGAGGGCAGGGAGTGAGAGGACAGTGTTCAGACAGATATACGGACATGGGCATGTGTGAGGCATAAGGAAGGCTTGAAGGGGTGGGTGGGAGATGTGCAGGGACAAGCAATTCTGTAGTGCATAAAGTAGAAGGGTGTGAGAGATCCTATAGTTTCCCAAAGACAGTTTGAAGATCATCTGCTTCAGAACCACCTGGCATTTATTAAAATTTTTGTTTTCTAGGCCTCATCCCACATCTAATCAAACAGAATCTCTGAAAGTTGGAGCCCAGTAACCTTTAATTTTAGCAACAGCCCAAGCAAGAGATTCTTACCCACATTAAAGTTTAAGAACCATAATGATAATTTTTTTAAATAGAGAAGCTGGTTTTTGACCTAAAAGGGGTGATTTAAATGGTTTTACTATTTATGTAAATATAAAGCAAGCAGGAAGTCTTTATTTGCTGATAAGGGTTTAGCAAAATACATTGAGACTCAAAACAGATACCACACTCTAGATTCCTCAATCCTTGGTTACCAGCGAGGATTAATTGACTTAAGCAAACCAAGACTTTCTGGGAGGGAAGCAATAGAGGGCCTTTTGCATTCGGATAGTAGAAAAGAAAATGTCTTAATCCTTGTAGATTCTCACAGACAATGATTGTGGGTTCTGCAATGAAAGGATACCAAAACTCAGCTAGGCACAACTCCTCTGTGACAGCGGGGTCTTGTAAAACAATGGATTGTGCTGTGTGCCTGAAAGGATTAGGAACAAAGTGCCACACCCTGGGTCAACTGGAGCACCAAGAGAGTAAGCTTGTCCACGAAGCCACCCTCATTCGATGGACCAACCTTTGCCAGAAGCTGGGCCTGTGAAATTTTGCTATAGCAGAGACCAGCAGCACCAGACGGTGAAGGCGAGTTTAACATCTGTACCAACTGGCAACAAGGAACGACAGTAGCAGCAGACTGAGAGTCACCGGGAAAAATCAGATATACCTTCTATTTGGAAGGAACAAACCTCCTGAAGTTTTCAGACAATACAAAGAAAACGGAATGTGAAAGGCTGATATTGATCTTTGTGCTAAATATAGCATATAGCGACTTGGGTTGCTGTCTTAGTTATCTAGTGCTGCTGAAACAGAAATACCACAAGTGGATGGCTTTAACGAAGAGAAATTTATTCTCTTACAGTCTAGTAGGCTACAAGTCCAAATTCAAGGTGTCAGCTCCAGAGGAAGGCTTTCTCTCTCTGTTGGCTCTGGAGGAAAGTCCTTGTCATCAATCTTCCCCTGGGTGAGGAGCTTCTCAGGTGCAGGGACCCTAGGTCCAAAGGACATGCTCTGCTCCAGGTGCTGTTTTCTTGGTGGTATGAAGTCCCAAAACTCTCTGCTTGCTTCCTTTTCCATTTATCTCTTGTAAGATAAAAGGTGGTGCAGGCCACACCCCAGGGGAACTTCTTTTACTTTGGATGAGGGATGTGACCTGAGCAAGGGTGTTACATCCCACCCTAATCCTCTTTAACCACAGGCAAGATTATGATTTATAACACATAGGAAAGTCACAAAATGAAGGACAACCACACAGTACTGGGAATCATGGCCTAACCAAGTTGACACATATTTTGCAGGGACACAAGTCAATCCATGACACTTGGTTTTAGTTTAAAATAGAGAAATAAGAGAGGGACCACATTTTTTTATAAAGCAGATCATACTAGTTTCATGATAATGTATGTAAAATGTCTGGCATTGTGTGTGGCTCACTGCAATTAATCTATAAACGGTAGTCACTGTAGCTGTTACTATTATTTTAGAGAGAGAAAGAGGCAAAAGTTATCATAAGGTTTATAGTCTGAATATTGGGGAGAATGGTTACAAAAAGGGAAATTAGAAGAAACATCTGATTTTGTGGGAAAATTCTGGCTTTAGACATAGTAAATTTGAAATAGAAGAAAGGCATCCAAGTAGAGATGTTTATTTGCTTAGAATCCACTTCCTACCATTTCCACTTGCTGAAATCTTATCCTTCCTCTAATCAGTCTCACCTTCCAGCTCCCCTTTCTGCCCCTGCACTCCCAACCTTTTGCAATTATCCTCATCTTCTTCAAGCCTTTAGCACATTTATATTTCTACTATTACTCTTATTACATTCTGTTTTATATCATAATTATTGTACTACATATATACCTTATCAACTAGATTATGAGTTCCTTAAGAACAGGGAGAGACAGAAGCCAGGCAGATAGTTTTTGTCTGTCCCACAGAATCTTGCCTCTGGTTAGTCCTTAATGATCTATTAGCAGCAATCAAGAAAAAGACAGACAGCTCTGTGTGCTCTGGATAAGACCATCTCTAAACTTCCACATCACCATCTGCAGAGTGAACAGAGAAACCCAGAATTCTGTATGATCCTAAAGACTCCATTTCTCCCTTGATCAACACTCACAGCTTCACTAATTGGCTTGAGACCATAATGCCCTTCATATCCTGTCACTCCGAGTCCAGGGCTCCTAGGTCATCCCTCAGTACCCAGACTGTAATCCCCATATGTCTCTATGGGCAATGAGACAAATTCTCCACATGCCTCAGCACTACTTACTCCTCTTCTTTGCTTTATTTTTGTGAACTTGCTACCACCTAACATATTACTATTTTATTTAGTTTCTATGCCTGACTCTTGAAAATATAAATTCCATGAAGGCAGAGATATTTTATCTGTTTTGTCACTATTGCAACTCTAGAACCTAGAACTGTACCTAGCTTATGGTAAGGATCAACACATATTTGTAGAATAAATAAATATTTCATTTGTTAACTCAGTAAACAAATTTTTGCGTGCCTATAATGTATTCCTGAGGGCAGTGGTGGTTCAGTGGTAGAATTCTCACCTTCCATGAGCAAAACCCAAGTTTGATTCCCAGCCAGTGTACCTCATGTGAAGCCACCACTTGTCTGTTAGTGAGGGCTTGTGTGTTGCTATGATGCTGAACAGATTTCAGTGGCACTTCCAGACTAAGATGGGCTAGGAAGAAAGCCCTGGTGATCTACTTTTAAAAATCAGCCAGTGAAAACCCTATGGATCACAACAGTCCGATCCCCAAGTGATCATGAGGCTGGTACAGGATGGTGAGCAGCATTTTGTTCCCTTGTGCATGGGGTCACCATGAGTCAGGCGACTCAACAGCAGCTAACAACAATATATTCCTAGCATACATTAGTGAACAAGAAAGGCATGGTCCCTGTCCTCATGAAGCCTACAGTCTAGGGGAATAGATGGCAATAAACAAGTATTTCATAAGAAACATAATTATGATAAATGCTATGAAGGAAAACTATAGAATGTACAGTAATGAGACCTAACCTAGTGGGACAGAAAGGCAGATTCCAAGTTAGACTTCCCTGAGAAAATAACATTTGGGCAAAGATTGAAGGATAAACAGGAGTTAGGTGAGCAAAGAAGGGTGAAAACAAATTCCAGGCAAAAGAAACATAATGTGCCAGGACTCTAAGAAGGAAAGGAGAGTGCTACATCCTTGTTTGTTTATTTAATGGCTTTATTAAGAAATAACTGACATACAATAAGTTATACCTGTTTAAAGTGTACAATTTTTAAGTTTGACATACATTCATGAAACCATTAACATAACTAAGATAATGAACATATCCATCTCTGTTTTTACTTACTCAACAAATATTTATTTCATACCTACCATGCATCAGGTCCGGAGTACACACCGGTATATGATCCCTGCCCTTTTGGTACTTACAGTTCAACAGGTGTCTAGTTCAAGGAAGTAAAAGATCACTGTAACAATGTCTGGGGAGGTAGGAAGGGACCATAACCTACAAGGCTTTACAGGCTATACAAAGAGCTTTGATCTATATACAAAGAGCAATGGGTAACAAGCAGGCAGGGCTCCAAGTCATGCTGGAATAGATCCTAGGAGCAAAAGGAAGGCATTGCAAAGTTTTAAGTATGTCAGTCACATGATTATATTTGTCTTTTTAGAAAGATCATACTGACATAAAGGTGAAGAATAGATAAGAGAAAGTCAAGAGTGGCTTCTGGGGAAACCAGTGAGGCAGGTACAACAGTCCTGGCAAGAGATGATGGCAGTTTGGCCAAGGGTAGTGGTAGTATAGAGGATAAGAATTAGACTGATTTAAAAGATGATTAGAAAGCAGAATTGTCAGGACTTAGTGATAGATTACATATGATAGGTAAGGAAAATGGAGAAGTCAAGGAGGACTCCCAGTTTTCAGGCTAAACAACTAATTGGATGTGATACTAACAAGATAGGGGACTCTGGAGGAGGAGGACTTTGGTGGAAAACATGAGTTCAGTACCTGATAGGGAAGTCAAAACTCTAATATTCAGGGCTAAGAGATGAAGGAAAATGCAGACAAAAATAAGGAAAAAATAGATGAAATCATGGCGAAAACAGACAAAATCATGGAAAAGACAGACAAAACAATGGAAGAATTCAGGAAAATAATACAGGAACAAAATGTCAAAATAAACAAGCAACTAGAAATCAAAAAGCAACTAGAAATCCAAAAGATAAACAACAAGATTTCAGAAATGGATAGTACAATACAAGGTTTTAAGAACAAATCTGAAACAATGGAAGACAGGATCAGTGAAACTGAAGACAAATCCGTGGATATCACTTTGTTTGAGAGAAAAGAATGAAAAGAAATGAAGAAACTCTGAGAACGATGTGAGATACAATCAAAGGCAAAAATTTGCATGTGATTGGAGTTCCAGAACAGGGGTAGAAAACATAAAACACAGAGAGGATTACTGAAGAACTGCTGATAGAAAACTCTCCTAGTATCACGAAAGATGAAAAACTGATCATCCAAGAGGTTCAATGAGCTTCATATAGGATAGACCCCAAAAGAAAATCAACAAGACATATCACAGTCACACTTGCTAAAAACAAAGACAAAGAAAGAATCTTGAGAATAGCTTGAGAAAAACGAAAAGTCACAACAAAGGGGAAACAATAAGACTAAGCTCTGATTACTCAGCAGAAACCATGCAGGCAAGAAGGCAATGGGATGAAATATATAAAACCTTGAAACAAAAAAACCACCAACCAAGAATAATATATCCTGCAAAACTCTTGCTCAAATATGATGGTGAAATTAGGACATTTCCAGATAAACAGAAATTAAGGGAATATGCAAAAACCAAACCAAACTTACAAGAATTATTAAAGGGAGTCCTTCAGTTAGAGAATCAACAACATCAGACAACAACTTGAATCTAGGACACAAGACAGATTCAGCCAGATACCAACCTAAGCAATGAACTCTCAAGGATAAAATAAAACTAAAAGATCTACAACAGGGAATCAGAGACATCAATCTGTAAATGACAACAACGTCAGAACAATAAAAGACAGAACAAACGATGTAGGTATAGAACTTTCAAATGGAGAGGAATTCAAGGTGATATCAAGTAATAAAAACTGGTTTAAACTTAGGAAGATAGGGGTACATTTCAAAGTAACCACATAGAAAGTTAACAAACCTACTCATCAAAATAAAGAAGAAAAACAAAGTCTCAATAGACACAAAATCTACAAAAATGAAACAAACAAACAATCCACAAACAAAAGGAATTCAGCACAGGAGAGTAAGAAGAACAAAGAAAACATGATCACCACAAAAAAAAAGCACAAAAAAATGACAGTAATAAACTGACACCTATCAATAATCACACTGAATGTAAATGGCTTAAACGCACCCATAAACAGACAGAGAATGACAGAATGGATAAAAAAACAGGACCCATCAATATGCCATCTACAAGAGACACACCTTAGAAACAATGACATAACTATGTTAAAAATCAAAGGATAAAAAAATATATATATTAACCAAACAGCAACCAAAAAAGAGCCCGAGTGGCAATACTAATCTCAGATCAAATAGATTTTAAAACAAAATCCACCATAAAAGACAAGGAAATGACATTATATAATGATTAAAGGGACAATCCACCATGAGGGCATAACCACAATAAACATCTATGCACCCAATGACAGGGCTCCAAAATACATAAAACAAACTCTAACAGCACTGAAAAGAGAAACTAACAGTTCCACAATAACAGTAGGAGACTTCAACACACCACGCTCAGTACTAAGGACAGAACATCTAGAAAGAAACTCAACAAAGATACAGGAGATGTAAAGGCCACAATCAACCAACCTGATCTCATGCATATACATACACAACAATACACCCAACAGCAGCAAAGTACATATTCTTTTCCAATGCACACGCAACATTCTCCAGAACAGACCACATCTTAGGCCACAAAACAATCCTCAACAAAATCCGGAACACTGAGATAATACAAAGCATCTTCTCTGATCACAATGCTATCAAAGTAGAAATTAATAACAAGAAAAGCAGGGAAAAAAATCAAATACATGGACACTGAATAACACCCTGCTTAAAAACTACTGGGTGATAAAGAAATCAAAGATGGAATAAAAAAATTCCTAGAATCAAACAGGAATGAAAACCCATCATACTAAAACCTTTATAACACAGCAAAAGCAGTGCTCAGAGGTCAATTTATAGCAATAGATGCGCACATCAAAAAAAAAAAAAGGGACAAAATCAAAACATTAGCTATACCAATCAAACAAACAGAAAGAGAACAGCAAAAGAAGCCCACAGCCACCAGAAGAAAGGAAAAAATAAAGATCAGAGCAGAAATAAATAAAAGAATATAGAAAAACAATAGAAAGAATCGACAAAACCAAAAGTTGGTTCTTTGAAAGGATCAACAAGATCAACAAACCACTGGCCAAACTAACAAAAGAAAAACAGGAGAGCATGCAAATAACCCAAATAAGAAATGACATGAGGGATATTACAACAGACCCAACCAAAATAAAAAGGATCATAACAGAATACTATGAAAAACTATAACAAATTTGAAAACCTAGAGGAAATGGATAAATTTCTAGAAACACATTACTTATTTAAACTAACACAAACTAAAGTAAAAAATCTGAAAAGATCCATAACAAGATGTCATGGATTGTATTGTGTCCCCCCAAAATATGTGTCAACTTGGTTAGGCCACGATTCCCAGTATTGTGTAGTTGTCCTCCATTTCATGATTGATATACTTTTGTAATGTGTTGTAAATCCTCATCTCTGCCTGTGGTTAATGAGGTAAAATCAGATTATGTTAAAGAAGATTAGGCTGGGACATAACACCCTTACTCAGGTCACATCCCTGATTCAATGTAAAGGGAGTTTCCCTGGGGTGTGGCCTGCATCACCTTTTATCTTACAAGAGATAAAAGGAAAGGGAAATGAGCAGAGAGTTGGCGACCACATACCACCAAAAAAGCAGTGTCAGGAGCAGAGTGAATCCTTTGGTGGGGTTCCTGCATACAGAAGCTCCTAGACCAAGGAAGATTGATGACAAGGACCTTCCTCCAGAGCTGACAGAGTGAAAAAGCCTTCTCCTGGAGCTGGTGCCCTGAATTCGGTCTTCTACCCTACTAGACTGTGAGAGAATAAATTTGTCCTTGTTAAAGCCATCCACTTGTGGTACTTCTGTTATAGGAGCACCAGATAACTAAAATACAAGAGAAGAGATTGAAAAGGTAATAAAAAAGATTTAAAAAAAAAAAAAAAAAAAAGCTCTGGCCCAGATTGCTTCACTGGAAAATTCCACCAAACTTTCAAAGAAGAGCTTGCACCAGGGCTCCTCAAACTATTTCAGAACACAGAAATGGAAGGAATACTTCCCAATTCATTCTATGAAGCCAGCATAACCCTGATATCAAAACCAGGCAAAGACACCACAAAAAAAGAAAATTACAGACCAATATCTCTCATGAATATAGATGCAAAAATTCTCAGCAAAATTCTAGTCAATAGAATTCAGCATCATTTCAAAAATAATAATAATACACCACATCCAAGTGGGATTCATACCAGGTATGCAAGGATGTGTCAACATTAAAAAAATCAATCAACATAATCCACCACATAAATGAAAGAAAAGAATCACATGATCATCTCAATCAATGCAGAAAATGCATTCAACAAATTCCAACACCCATTCCTGATAAAAACTCTAAAAAAAAAAATGGGTACAGAAGGGAAATTCCTTAACACAATAAAGGGCATCCAAACAAAACCAACAGTCAACATTACTCTTCATGGAAAGAGGCTAAAAACATTCCCCTTGAGAACAGGAACAAGGCAAGGATGTCCTTTATCACCACTCCTATTAACATTGTAATGGAGTCCTAGCTAGAGCAATAAGGTAAGAAAAAGAAATAAAGGGCATCCAAACTGGTAAGGAAGAAGTAAAACTGTCCCTATTTGTGGATGACATGATACTATACATAAAGAACCCAAAAGACTCCACAAGAAAACTACTGGAACTAATAGATTCAGCAGAGTAGCAGGATACAAGGTAAACGTACAAAAATCAGTTGGATTCCTATATACCAATAAAGAGAACTACGAAAAGTAAATCAGGAAAGCAATACCATTTATAATAGCCTCTAAAAAAATAAAACACTTAGGAATAATCTAACCAGGAATGTAAAAGACCTATGCAAAGAAACTACAAAACACTACTGCAAGAAACCAAACGAGACCTACATAAATGGAAAAACATACTATGCTCATGTATGGGTAAACTCAACATTGTGAAAACATCAATTCTACCCAAAGTAATCTACAAATACAATGTAATCCCAATCCAAATACCAATGGCATTCTTCAACGAGGTAGAAAAACTAATCATTAACGTTATATGGAAAGGGAAGCGGCCCCGGATAAGTAAAGCACTATTGAAGAAGAAGAATAAAGTAGGAGGACTCGCACTACCCCTATTATAAAAACTCATGAAAAGGTTAACACACAAAAAGAAACAATCTTTGATGGTTATGAGGGGGGGTGGGTGGGAAGGGAAAAACAATAACTAGACAATAGATAAGTGGTAACTCTGGTGAAGGGTAAGACAGTACACAATACTGGGGAAGCCAGCACAACTTGACCAAAGCAAGGTCATGGAAGCCTCACAGACACATCCAAACTCCCTAAGAGACCGAATTACTGGGTTGAGGGCCGGAGACCACGGTCTTGGGGGACATCTAGCTCAACTGGCATAACATAGTTTATAAAGAAGATATTCTATATCCTACTTTGGTGAATAGTGTCTGGGGTCTTAAAAGCTTGTGAGCGGCCATATAAGACACTCCACTGGTCCTACCCCATCTGGAGGAAGGGAGAATGAAGAAAACCAGAGACACAAGGGAAAGATTAGTCCAAAGGACTAATGGACCACAACTACCACAGCCTCCACCAGACTGAGTCCAGCACAACTAGATGGTGCCCAGCTACCACCACTGACTGCTATAACAGGGGTCACAATAGAGGGTCCCTGACAGAGCTGGAGAAAAATGCAGAACAAAACTCAAACTCACAAAAAAAGACCAGACTCACAAAACAATATGTGTACTAACTGTTTAATGAGAAGCTAATTTGTTCTGTAAACCTTCATCTAAAGTACAATTAAAAAAAAAAAGGACCAGACTTACTGGTCTGACAGAGACTGGAAAACCCCAAGAGTATGGCCCCCAGACACCCTTTTAGCTCAGTAATGAAGTCACTCCCGAGGTTCGCACTTCAGCCAAAGATAAGACAGGCCCATAAAACAAAGCAAGACTAAAGGGGCACACCAGCCCAGGGGCAAGGACTAGAAGACAGGAGGGGACAGGAAAACTGGTTAAAAGGGAACCCAAGCTTGAGAAGGAAGAATGTTGACATGTCATGGGGTTGGCAGACAATGTTGCAAAACAGTTTGTGTATTGTTTAATGAGAAACTAATTTGTTCTGTAAACCTTCACCTAGAGCACAATAAAAAAAATTTTTTTAATTAAAAAAAAAAAAAAGAGTTCAGTCTTGGACATAATGAGTTTGATGATGCAAAGAGATATATAAATGGGCATACTCAGATGGCATTAACTATGCTAAGGTCAGGTGGGGCAGGAAAACATGCCCATGCAAAGGCCTATCTATACAGATGTTTATAGCAACATTATGCATTAATAGCAAAAAGGTAAAAACAACCCAAATGTCCATCAACTGATGAATGGATAAGTAAAATGTGGTGTGTATCTATACAATGGAATATTAGCTGGCCATAAAAAGGAATGAAGTACTCATACATGCTGCAACACAGATCAATCTTGAAAATATTACACTAAGGGAAAGAAGCCACACACAAAAGATCACAGATCATACGATTCCATTTATATGAAATGTCCAGAATAGGAAAATTTATAGAGACAGAAAGCAGACTAATGATTGTTTAGGGCAGAGGTACATGGGAATATTGGGGTGAGAAGGATAGCTAAAGGGTTTGGTGTTTCTTTTTAAAGTAATGAAACTATTCTAAAATTGATTATGGCGATGGTTGCACCACTGTGATTATACTAAAATCCACTGAACTGCAGACTTAAAATGGGTGAATTGCATAGTAAGTGAACTGTATCTCAACAGAGCTGTTACAAAAAAAACATGCTGAGAAAAAAATTTATATACAATGAAACACACAAATCTTAAGTATATTTGATTAAGTTTTGATAAATTATACACCTATGTCAGTCAAACCCCTATCAAATGTATAACATTATCATTACCCCTAGAAAGTTCCCTCAAGTACCTTTCCAGTCCCTCCAGGGCAACCACTGTTCTGATTTTTTTTTAATTTTGTTTATTGTGATAAATATATAGGTAACAAAACATTTGGCATTTCAACAATCTTCACATGTACAGTTCAGTAACATTAATTACGTTCATCATGTTGTTCACCCATCACCATTATCTGTTCTGAAATGTTTCCATCGCCCTTAACAAAAGCTCAGTGTCCCTAAGCATTGCACCTTCTTTTTGCCCTCCCTCCTGCCTGCCACTGGTAATGGCTAATAAACTTTGATCTCTATACATTTGCCTATTCTACATATTCCATATAAGTGGGATAATACAATATTTGTTCTTTTGTAGCTGACTTCTTTCACTTAGTATTATGTTTTCAAAGTTTATTCATGTTGTAGCATGTATCAGTACTTCATTTCTCTTTATGGCTGGGTAATATTCCATTGTATGTATGTACCACATTTTGCTTATCCGTTCATCTACTGATGGACATTTAGGCTGTTTCCACCTTTTGGCTATTGTGAATAGTGCTGCAATGAACATTTGTGTACAAGTATCTGTTTTTGTTCCTGCTTTTAATTCTTTTGGGTATACACTTAGGAGTGGAGTTGCTGGATCATATGGTAATTTATATGATTAATCATATGCTTAACTTTTTGAGGAACTGCCAAACTGTTTTCCACAGTGGTTGTACCATTTTACAATTTTTCAACCCCACCACCAATGGATGAGAATTCCAATTTCTCCACATCCTCGCCAACACCTGTTGTTTTCCATTTTTTTAACCATAGCCATTCTAGTAGCTGTTAAGTGGCATCTCCTTGTTGTTTTGACTTGTATTTCCCTAATGATTAATGACATTGAGCATTTTTTCATATGTTTTGTTGGCTATTTGAATTTTTTCTTTGGTGAAATGTCTATTCAAGTCCTTCGCCCATTTTTGATTGGGTTGTCTTTTGTTGTTTGATTTTTTTTTTTTAAACCACTGATTAGTTTTGCCTGGTCCAGAACTCCACATAATGGAATCATACAATATGTACTCTTTTGATTAAGGCTTTTTTCACTCAACGGTTTTGAGATATATCCATGTTTTTGCATGTATTGGTAGTTTGTTCCTTTTTATTGCTGAATAGTAGTCCCTTGTATGACTATACAAGTTTGTTTAGCCATTCCCCTGTTCATGTACAACTAGGCTGTTTCCAGTTTAGGCTACTATGACTAAAGCTGATATAAACATTCCTCTACAAGTTTTTTGTTGACATTGTTAACATACGCTTTCATTTATCTTGGGTAAAACTCAGGAGTGGAATTTCTGGGTCATAGAATAGGTGTATGTGTAGATATTTTACCAAAGTGGTTGTACCACTTTACAGCCCCAACAAAAATGCAGGAGAGCTGTGATTGTTTACTAACTTGACATTTGTATATATTTTTTAATTTAATTTTGTTGTTGTTGTTGAGAATAAACATAGCAAAACATATACCAAATCAACAGTTTCTACAAGTACAATTTAGTGACCCTGATTATATTCTTTGAGTTGTGAAATCATTCTCACCCTCCTTTTCTGAGTTGTTCCTCCCCCATTAACATAAACTCACTGCCCCTCAGGGTTCCTATCCAATCGCATGTTGCTGTTGTCAATTTGATCCAATATAGATAGTTCTTAAAAGAGTACAATGTTCAATGCCAAAAAAAAACCAAACCCGCTGCCACTGAGTCGATTCCGACTCTTGGTGACCCTATAGGACACAGCAGAATTGCCCCATAGAGTATCCAAGGAGCACCTGGTGGATTCGAACTGACAATATTTTGGTTAGCAGCCATAGCTCTTAATCACTGCACCACCAGGGTTCATTCTTAATTAGTTAAGCTAAACTATTATTTAGTTTTAAGAAGACTTCAGGGATATTTTTGGTTTAAGGTTTAAAGATTAGCTCAGGGCAATAGTTTCAAGGGTTCATCCAGCCCTCTTGGCTCCAGAAAGACTGGAGTCCATGAAAATTTGAAATTCTGTTCTGTATTTTCTCCCTTTTGATCAGGATTATTCTATAGAATCTTTGATCAAAATGTTCAGTAATGGTAGCTGGGCACCATCCAGTTCTTCTGGTCTCATGGCAGAGGACGCAGTTGTTCATGGATACAATCAGTCACACATTCCATATCCTTCTCCTATTCCTGACTCTCCTTCTTCCCCTGTTGCTCCAGGAAAATAGAGACCAACTGTCATGCCTTAGATGGCCACTTACAAGCTTTTAAGACCCCAGGTACTATGCAATGAACTGGGAGGCAGAACAAAAGTACTAAACACGTTATTAGGCCAATTAACTGGTACGTCCCATGAAACCATGACCCTAAACCTCCAAACCAAGGAGCAAAATGCCATGAGGTATTTGGTTGTACATAAGCAGCCTCAGCAGCTACTCTCTTTTTTTTTTTCTGTCATTGTTGTAAATACATCACACAACTTTTGCCAGTTCAACCTTTTATAGGTGTACAATTTATTGACAGCAACTAAAATAATCAGTTATGCAACCCTATCCTTAATAAATGAGATTTTTCTATCATCATTAACCCGGCCATTCCCCCTTCCTCCCACCCCTGATAACTTGTATATATATTTGGTAGTGTCTGCTCAGATCTTTTGTTCATTTTTATTGGAGTGTTTGACTTTTTATTATTGAGTTGTAAGAGTTCTTTATATATCCTGGTTGCCAGTTCTTTGTCAGATATATGTTCAGTGAAAACCATCTCCCACAGGACAAGTATTAACTGAACTATTCACAATTTTTAAGTAATATTACAAACCTCCTCTCTTTGAAATAAAGTAGACTTGGATTTAATTCCTAGCTCTACATATACTAGCTGTGGGAATTTCAGCAAGGTACTTAACTTTTTGGAAATTTTTTACAACTGTAAAACAGAGATAATACTTACCTTTTTAGGGTTACTGTGATGATTTAGACAATGGATTTTGACATATCTGGCACATAAAAGATTCTTAATAAATGCCAGTTCTGTTCTTTTCTGATTTTAGTTCTACGATAATATGGTAGCTGCTTCCTTTAATAGCTGAACTGCAATTCTTAAACTGCAAAACTCTATAAAAATCTGAATTTTCACAATGATACAAATTATTGCAATAGTAGAAACCATCAAGAACTGGGGCTCCTAGGAAGACATTAATATTTCTTTCTTTTATTCTAGTTCAGTAACATATGCAAAATGAAGCTGAATCTAAAAGTAGAAAAAATCAAATGAAATGCAACTGTAAGTGAAACTGAAAAGCAAAAGGTGAAGAATTCAAATTGTATTGTGCTAGCAGTCATCTGTTGTGGCACGTGAAGAATTTAAATGACATGCTACTGCAAATACAGTTGTACTGAATCCTGTCTATACCAGAGTTAGTTATATCGAGTTTCTTATAGAGAATCACATAAAAATAAGCTTCCCCCCAAAAGCATTTTTAGGGCAATAACTTCAGCATGTTAATAATACTTTAATAACTTACTATAAATTAGCTATAATAAGTTATAGTAATTATTTACTATAAGTAAAAGTTATGCTATACAGCACAGAACTTTCTTTATTGTTTTCTATTCCTACATTTACTTGTTGCTATAAAAAATTTTCAGGTTCTAGATTCAAATTCTGTTCCCTTCATTTTCCAGCCAAATTACTTAACTTTTTAAAATCTCATTTCTTTCATTTGTAAAATGGGGATAATAATATTATCTATCTTATATCGTTGCTATTAGAATTAAATAAGCCTGAGCACTGGCGCTGCAATGGCTCAGCATGGCTGCTAACTGAAAGGTCAGCAGTTCAAACCCACCAGTCGCTCCATGGAAGAAAGATGTAGCAGTCTACTTCCATAAAGATTACAGCCTTAGGAACCTTATGGGGCAGTTCTACTCTGTCCTACAGGGTCTCTATGAGTTGGAATTGATGCGACAGCAACAAGTTTGTATAGCCCTTAGTATACTTTTACAGGAGCCCTAGTGGCATAGTGGTTACGAGCTCAGCTGTCGACCAAAAGGTCGGCAGCTCAAATCCACGAGCTGCTCCTTGGAAACCCTATGGGGCAGTTCTAACAGCACCTAACAACAACATACTTTTAAAATATAAAATAAAAAAAATCCAAACCCGTTGCCATCGAGTCAATTCCGACTCATAGCGGCCCTACAGGACAGAGCAGAATTGCTCCATAGGGTATCCAAGGAGTGGCTGGTGGATTCAAACTGCCAATCTTTTGATTAGCAGCCGTAGCTCTTAACCACCACACCACCAGGGCTCCTTTAGCAATTTAAGTGTTCAGTAAGTATTAGTTATTTTTATTATTGTTGTTAAATTATGTTGATCAAGTTTTTTTTAGTTTCTGTGACTAGTTTGGGCTTCATCTTTTCCAATTAGGAGAGATTATTGAGATATGATTATGATGTATTTGTTAAACTGACTGGCAATCACTGACAGAGATTATACACTCTGCGTCTTTTGCATCTCAGCTTAAATGTCACTTTCTCAGACAGATCTACTCTTCAATCCAGGTCCCTCGTTTAAGTTTTAATTTCTAATATGGTAAATATTGATAGATATAACCCACATAAACAAATGTTCTTTGTGGGTCCTCAGTAATTTTTAGCAATGTAGAGGGGTTCTGAGACCAAAATGTTTGAGATCTGATATGCTGCAGTAATTAGGAAATGTGTATTCTCTTCATTCAAATTATATTATGTTCTGTCAAACTTCTGGGAGATTTATTTTCACTTTTTTGGCTGAATTAATTTCAGTGTTAATTAAGAACTGTGCACATTCACTTTTCCCTACTATAATTTATGTACAGTAAGGCTGCAAATACTAACTACAACTTTAGGTTTTTTTTTTTTTTTTTTTAAACTATTAACTAAAATTGCATCAACTCATTGAGGGAAGAGGGCTGCACTAGTTACTTTATACCTATAGGAACTTACAATCGGCAATTAATTTAATGGTAATATGATTACCAATAAATACAACTTATTTAAGAGACAAAAATCTTTCCAGACAGTAAATCCACAATACTCCATGAAAGTGAAAATATTAGGAAGCACTGCATGGAGATTATCTCTTCAACCCACCCCCAACTGCCACTTCCAGCTCTAATTTCATTTTTTATTCTTACCCATCCATTCTCCACACTGAAGCCAGAATGATTGATCTCAGAATCAAATCTGGCCATGTCACTCCCCTTATTACTAAAAAGCTTGTATAGTTCCCCAGCTATCTACAAGCAGAGGCCATAAACAGCATATGGGCCAAATAAAGAATAAAGATGGAGGGGTTTTTGCCCCACACAGGTATTTTAAGCTTTTTTTTTAATTTGTTTTTAAAATAGGAAGATTTCACATTAGAAAATACAGATATCTACAGGAAAATCCAATACCTCTACAACAAAAAGACATATAATCCAATTAAAAAATGGGCAAAGGAAATGAACAGACACTTCGCCAAAGAACACATTAAAAGCGGCTAAGAGACACATGAGGAAATGCTCAGGATCACTAGCCATTAGAGAAATGCAAATCAAAACCACCATGAGATACCATCTCACCCCAGCATTACTGGCACAAATCAAAAAAAAACAGAAAATAACAAATGTTGAGGAGGCTTCGGGGAGATTGGAACTCTTATGCACTGCTGGTGGGAATGCAAAATGATACAACCATTTTGGAAAACGATATGGTGCTACCTTAGAAAACTAGAAATAGAAATACCATATGACCCAGCAATCCCACTCCTAGGAATGAAGTAAGACTTGTCACACAAATAGACAAATGCACACCCATGTTCACTGCAGCATTGTTTGCAACAGCAAAAAGATAGAAACAACCCAGATGCCCATCAACAGAGGAATGAATAAACAAACTATGGTGCATACACACAATGCAGTACTATGCAACGATAAAGAACAATCATGAATCTGCAAAGCATCTCACAGTATGGATGAACCTAGAGGGCATTATGCTGAGTGAAATAAGTCAATCACAAAAGGACAAATACTCATGAAGAGTGTGCATCTTAGTTCAAGTAGATACATGAGACTAAATGGGCAGCTCCTGTCTGAAGGTGAGATAAGAAGGCAGAAAGGGACAGGAGATGGTTGAATGGACATGGGAAATCTGGAGTAGAAAGGAGGAGTGTGCTGTCACAGCATAGGAGAGCAACTAGGGTCACATAACAATGTGTGTATAAAGTTGGTATGAGAAACTAACTTCAGCTGTAAACTTTCACTTAAAGCACAATGAAAATAAAAAAATGGTAGCAGCAGTACATCAACAGGGAACTGCCAGAAATTCAAGCTGGATTCAGAAGAGGACATGGATTGAGGGATATCATTGCTATGTCAGATGGATCCTGGCTGAAAGCAGAGAATACCAGAAAGACGTTTACCTGTGTTTTATTGACTACGCAAAGGCATTCGACTGTGTGGATCATAACAAACTACGGATAAAATTGCAAAGAATAGGAATTCCACAACAGTTAATCGTGCTTACATGGAACCTATACATAGACCAAGAGACAGTCCTTTAAACAAAGCAAGAGGATATTGCATGGTTTAAAATCAGGAAAGGTGTGCATCAGGCTTGCATCATTTCACCATACTTATTCAATGTGTATGCTGAGCAAATAATCCGAGAAGATGGACTATATGAAGAATGTGGTATCAGGATTGGTGGAAGACTCAGTAACAACCTGCAATAAGCAGATGACACAACCTTGCTTCCTGAAAGTGAAGAGGACTTGAAGCAATTACTGATAATCAAAGACTACAGCCTTCAGTATGGATTACACCTCAACATAAACAAAACAAAAATCCTCACAACTGGACCAATAAATAATATCGTGATAAATGGAGAAAAGACTGACATCATCAAGGATTTCATTTTACTTGGCTCCACAATCAACGCCCATGGAAGTAGCAGTCAGGAAATCAAATGACATATTGTATTGGGCAAATCTACTGCAGAAGACCTCTTTAAAGTGTTGAAAAGCAAAGGTATCACTTTGATGACTAAGGTGTGCCTGACCCAAGCCATGATATTTTCAATCGCCTCATACCAATGCAAAAGCTGGACAATGATTAAGGAAGACCAAAGAAAAACTGATGCATTTGAATTATGGTGTAGGTGAAGAATACTGAATATACCATGGACTGCCACAAAAATGAATAAGTCTGTCTTGAAAGAAATACAGCCAGAGTGCTCCTTGGAATTGAGGATGGAAAGACCTCGTCTCATGTACTTCGGACGTGATATTAGGAGGGACCAGTCCCTGAAGAAGGACATCATGCTTGGTGAAGTAGAGTCAGCAAAAAAGAGGAAGATCCTTGACAAGATGGACTGACACAGTGGCTGCCTACAATGGGTTCAAACATAGCAATTATTGTGAGGATGGTGCAGGACTGGGCAGTGTTTCTTTCTATTGTACATAGCGTCGCTATAAGTTGGAACCAACTGGACAGAGCCTAAAAATATCAACTCTAGAAGATGCAATTTCTGGGGAAATGATACATTTAACAGTGTAGATCTAAGAAATTTCAATACAAGGATTTATTGAAACAGTTATTACATTAGTTACTGAAAAATTCTGCCACTGTAACAACTATTCAGTGTTAGCTTCCAGAGTGGCCCATGTTCCAATGGAACAACCAGAACGCAATTAAAGAGAATGCTGACACACTGAAAAATGTAACTAATGTCACCAAACAATTTATGTAGACATTGTCAAATGGAAACCTAATTTGTTGTGAAACTTTCACTCAAAAGACAATAAAATATTATTAAAAAAAAAGAATGGCCCATGTTCTTCCAAATACATTTTCAATTCCATAAAATCAAAGCTTTCTTAAAAAATTAATAAAATGCCAAGTACACTCCTCCTGTTGTCTTTCAACAAGCTCTAGCATTACTGCACAGCAAAAAACACTCAAAAAATTAATTTTACATTGAAAGAATTAGTGAATCGTGTTTCTTTGTTATAAGGTCAGAAAGTCAATTGAATTTCAATTTTCTGCAACGGCTTATATCTGACAAAGATTAATTTAAAACATATTTTCTCTGAAACCAACATCCATTGAACAGTTTCACAGCCTATGAACTATGTGAAAGCCTCTCTTGCTGCAGCTCTGCTGGTTATAACACTTCTTTCAGAGATAGTTCAGCCTATCTTTTAAGATAGAAGGTCATATTATTATATTCCATAACCCCATGAGAACCACTGTTATTAGATATCATTGAGCCAGTTCTGACTCATAGCAACTCTAAGTATAACAGAACGAAACAGTGCCCGGTCATGCGCCATCCTCACAATCGTTGCTATGTTTGAGCCCACAGCTACTGTGTCAACCCATCTCTTTGAGGGGTTTCCTCCTTTTCCATCACTCTCTACCAAGCATGATGTCTTTCTTCAGGGACCGGCCCCTAGTGATAACATGTCCAAAATACACGAGTATCACCATCCTCATCTTCTAAGGCGCACTCTGGCTGTGCTTTTCCAAAACAGATTTGTTCACTCTTCTGGCAGTTCAAGGTATATTCAGTACCCTTCACCAACACCATAATTCAAATGCATCAATTCTTCTTCAGTCTTCCTTATTCATTGTCCAGTTTTCTCAAGCATATGAGGCGATTGAAAATACCATGGCTTGGGTCAGGTGCACCTTGGTCCAAGGTGATATATTTGCTTTTTAACACTTTAAAGAGGTCTTTTGCAGCAGATTTTCCCAATGCAATATGTCGTTTGATTTGTTGACTGCTGCTTCCATGGGCATTGATTGTGGATCTGAGTAAAATGAAATCTTTGACAACTCGAATATTTTCTCCATTTCTCATGATGTTGCTTATTGGTCCAGTTGTGAGGATTTTTGTTTTATGTTGAAGTGTAATCCATACTGAAGGCTGTAGTCTTTCATCTTCATCAGTAAGTGTTTGAAGTCCTCTTCACTTTCAGCAGGTAAGGTTGTGTTATCTGCATAGTACAGGTTATTAATGAGTCTTCCTCCAATTCTGATGCTGCATTCTTCTTCATATACTCCATCTTCTTGTATTTGATCAGCATATAGACTGAATAAGTATGGTGAAAGGATATACCCCTGACGCACACCTTTCCTGATTTTAAACCATGTGGTATCCCCTTATTCTGCTCAAAGCCCTCCTCTTTGTCTATGCACAGGTTCCATATTAGCACAATTAAGTGTTGTGGAATTCCCACTCTTTGCAATGTTATCCATAATTTCCTATGATCCACAGAGTCGAATGCCTCTACACAGTCAATAAAACACAGGTAAACATCATTCTGGTATTCTCTGCTTTCAGCCAAGATTCCACCTGACATCAGCAATGATATCCCTCGATCCATGTCCTCTTCTGAATCTAGCCTGAATTTCTAACAGTTCCCTGTCAATACACTGCTGCAACTGTTTTTGAATGATCTTCAGCAAAACTTTACTTGCGTGTAATACTAATGATATTGTTCAATAATTTCCATATTCTGTTGGATCACCTTTCTCTGGAATGGGCACAAATAATGGATCTCTTCCAGTTGGCTGGCCAGGTAGCTGTCTTCCAAATTTCTGGCCATAGACAAGTGAGTACCTCCAGTGCTCCATCCATTTGCTGAAACGTCTCAGTTGGTATTCTGTCAATTCCCAGAGCCTTGTTTTTCGCCAATGCCTTCAGTGCAGCTTGGACTTCTTCCTGCAGTACTATCGGTTCTTGATCATATGCTACCTTCTGAAATGGTTGAAATGTCAACTATTTATTTTTGGTACAGTGACTCTGTGCATTCCTTCCATCTTCTTTTGATGCTTCCTGTGTCATTCAATATTTTGGCCATAGAATCCTTCAATATTGAAACTCAGGGCTTGAATTTTCAGTTCTTTTCGCTTGAGAAATGCTGAACATGTTCTTCTCTTTTGCCTTTCTAACTACAGGTCTTTGCAAATTTCATTATAATACTTTACTTTTTCTTCTCAAGCCACCCTTTGAAATCTTCTATTTAGCTCTTTTACTTCATCATTTCTTCCTTTCAGAGTCTGTTTCAGAGTCTCTTCTGACATCCATTTTGGTATTTTCTTTCCTTCCTGTCTTTTTAATGATCTTTTGCTTTCTACATATATGATTTCCTTCACATTATTCCACAAGTCGTCTGGTCTTCGGTCATTAACGTTCAATGCGTCAAATCTACTCTTGATGTGGTCTCTAAATTCAGGTGGGACATACTCAAGGTTGTACTTTGGCTCTCGCAGACATTTATAATTTTCTTCATCTTCAACCTGAACTTGCATATGAGCAACTGATGGTCTGCTCCTCAGTCGGCCCCTGGCCTTGTTCTGATGATACTGAGCTTCTCCTTTGTCTCTTCCCACATATGAAGTTGACTTGATTCCTGTATATTCCACCTGGGGAGTTCTACATGTATAGTCGCTATTTATGTTGTTGAACAGAGATATTTTCAATGAATAAGTCATTGATATCGCAAAATTCTACCATGTGATCTCTGGCATCATTTCTATCACGAAGGCCATATTTTCCAACTACCGATCCTTCTTCGTTTTCAGGTTTCGCGTTCCAATCACCAGTAATTATCAATGCATCTTGATTGCATGTCTGATCAATTTCAGATTGCAGAATTTGGTAAAAATCTTCAATTTCTTCATCTTTGGCATTAGTGGTTGGTGACTAAATCTGAGTAACAGTCATATTAACAGGTCTTTCTAGTAGGCGAATGGATATTATCTTATCACTGACAGCTTTGTACTTCAGGATAGATCCTGAAATGTTCTTTTTGATGATGAATGCGATGTCATTGCTCTTCAATTTGTTATTACCAGCATAGCAGACCATATGATTGCTCGATTCAAAATGGCCAATACCAGTTCACTGCAGCTCACTTATGCCTAGGATATGGACCTTGATGTATTCCATTTCATTTTTGATGACTTCCAATTTTCCTAGATTCATACTTCATACATTCCATGTTCCAATTATTAATGCACATTTGCAGCTGTTTCTTCTCATTTTGATTCATGCCACATCAGCAAATAAACGTCTTGAAAGTATTATCCATACACGTCATTAAGGTTGACTCTACTTTGAGAAGGTAGCTCTTCCCCAGTCATATGTTGAGTGCCTTCCAACCTAAGGGGTTCATCTTCCAGCACTATTTCAGATAATGTTCTGCTGCTATTCATAAGGTTTTCACTGTCCAGTTTTTTTAGAAGTAGATCGCAAGGTACCTTCTTCTGAGTCTATCTTAGTCTGGAAGCTCTCGTGAAACCTGTCCACCACGGGTGACCAGGCTGGCATTTGAAACACCGGTCCTGTAGCTTCCAGCATCAGAGCAACACGCAAGCCACAATATGACAAACTGACAGACAAGTGGTGTAGAGTTACCATGTGACCCAGCAATTCCATATGCCAGGATAAAAAGCTGTACACTAAATTTCATAATAGCATTATTCACATAGCCAAAAAATGGAAACTGAGTTGTTCCAACTGATGGATAAACAAAACGTGGTATACTCTTACAACAGACTACTACTCAGGCATAAAAAGGAATGAAGTACTGATACATGCTAAAACACAGATGAACCTTCAAAACATTATACTAAGAAGCCAGACACAAAAGGACACATATGATTCAATACATATGAAATGTCTTGAATAGGCAAATTCATACAAACAGAAAGTAGATTCGTAGTTGCCAGGGGGTAGGGTAGGCAGCAACTGGGAGACTGTTGTTTTCTGCCTTTGAGTCAGCTCCGACTCATGGTGACCTTACTTATAAGAGAACGAAACATTTCTGGGTCCTGTGCCACCTTTATGATCATTGGCATGTTTAAGTCCATGTAATTTGGAGGTACAGGGTTTCTTCTTGAGGTGATGGAAATATTATGGAATTAGATAGTCGTCATGGTTGCACAACATTGTGAGTAAACTAAAAACCACACAACTGTACACCTTAAAATGGTTAAAATGATAAATTTTATAGTGAAAATTTTATCTCAATTAAAAAGGCAGGGGAGCATTTGTTCATTCCACAAATATTTATCTGTTGTTGTTGTGTGCCATCGAGTCGTTTCAAACTAATAGCGACCCTATAGGACAGAGTAGAACTGTCCATAGGGTTTCCAAGGCTGTGATCTTTACAGAAGCAGATTGTCAAATCTTTCTCCCACGGAGCAGCTGGTGGGTTCGAAGCACTGACCTTTGAGTTAGCAGCTGAGCACTTATCCATTCTGCCACCAGGGCTCCTTTATTATGTATCAGGCAGTATGATAGGCCTTTAAGATACAAAACTGAAAAAAACAAATATTTTCAAGAGATCTGGAAAGGACCTGAGGGATCATCTGATTCAATCCCCTCTTCGATTTACAGATTTTTAAAAAAAGAAGGTATTAAAAGATTAAGTCACAGAGCCAATAATGGCAAGCTAAGGCCAGGACCCATTCATCTATATCTCAGTGTTCTTTCCACATCATATTTGTACATTAATAAAAAGTTGTGATAATCAGAATTTATGTGATATATAATATAAAAATTTAGCAGACAACAGACACCTGGACTTTAAGTTTGGGAGAATAGGAAAATGGTGCTGCTTAATTAATTGATATGAGCCCCGGTGGCACAGTGATTAAGAACTAGGGCTGCTAACCAAATCCACCAGTCGCTCCTTAGAAACCCTATGGGACAGTTCTGCTCTGCCCTATAGGCTCACTATGAGTTGGAATCGACTTGCTGGCAACAGGTTTTTTTAATAAATGATAAGGAAATCAGAAAAAAGAGTCTATTTTTAGGGAAGATGTTAAGTTTCACTTCTGACATGTTGACTTTGAGTGGCTAGCAGGGTATCCATTAAGCAATATCCAGCAAGCAAATATGCATGTTGATCTTGAATTCCGTAGGGAGAACCAAAGATTCAGACTTAAAAGTCATACTATTTGTACAGGAACACTTACAAAGTACTTTTGCATACATTAGCTTATTTAGAATTCACAAAAATCCCAAGGCTTTTACAGATGAGAAAACTAAGACAGATCTCCTAACTCCAAATTCTGAACATTAAAATTACTTGGAAGTGCCTCTAAGTTTCAAAGGGAGGAAGTAGCTGGCCAAGCTCATGGAGTTCTGAATCCCACCCCAGTCTTCAAAGCAGCTCCGATTTTATCTGCTTTATAAACTAGAATTCCACCTAAGATTTCATTCAAAAATGAGAGTACAGTTGCTTTAAATAAATTTTAGGCCATTACATTATGCCATGTTATCGTATTCTCATGTAACAGTAATTGAAGCTGTAGAAATAAATAACACTGCTAAATTAGAAGGTCTGAGGCAAGAAGGTGCATTCTACTTTTTGGAGGGTAAGAAAAAAAGGAGAAATGTAGAAAGAAAACCAAAATGGTGAAATAAAACAAAAATCTAGGAAGGAGTGTTTTAAGAGGAAGGTGCAGTAGACTCTAGAAAATGTTATGAAGAAGACATGAAGGATGAGGACTGGAAAAACGATACTGTGTTTGGCAATCATGAGGTTACTGGTGACCTTTAAGAGATCAATTTTAACATACTGAGTAAAAGTACAAGTAGGATTGATTGCAAAGACTTCAGAGGTGGGGTAAAGGTCAAAGAAGAGACGGTAATAAATACAGAATACTCTTTCAACAATTTTGGTAAAGACTACAATAAAAATAATGAATATTTACATAGTACTATGTGCTAGGTACTATTCTAAATTATTTACATATTAACTCATTTAATCCTCATAACAACCCTATGAAGCAGGTACCATCATTCTATAGATTTGCAGTTATGGAAACTGAAACATAGTGAGGAGTCAGAATTCTGAGGCTACCTGCTCCACAGTCCCTGCATAGATGTGACTACATATATATATGTGTATATATGTATATATATATACACACACACACACACATGGTAGCTACATAGAAATGTATGTGACAGTAAAGAGTACAATAATATAATACTGAGTGAAGAAAAACGATTAGTAAGATTAACACTGTTTTCAGGATAGGAAAATCCTTCCAAAACATGAGGTAGGATTTTATATTGCTAATAACATCAATGTATACTGATGATGCTTGCCAGTCATGTCAGTATATCAGGTGTTGATAGATTTAAGCAAAATAGAGCAGGCTGGCTTTTCCTGAATGTATTAATGCTGCAGGCTTCCATTCAATAAAACCATGAATGAACAGGAAAAAAATGTAATTATCTCCATGTCTTTCAAAGACACAATACATTTTCCTGTTGCTTACAGACCACAAGATAATGAATGAATGGACAAAATCCATTTTGCTGATTAGCTCCATCATATTTCTGTACCTAAAAAAAAACAATTGTTTTTTTTAAATAGGATTATCTGAAGATAATAAAGCTATCCTAAAGCAAGGATTCTGTAGTTTATTCTGAGAAAAAAGAATTAATATCTGGTAATACTTTCATCATATTCCTGGTTGTCAATGTTACCTCTTTGAATCAACTATAAACTAGAGTATTATAAGGCATATGAAATGTTAGTACAGAAAGAATTTCATGAAAGGAAAGCAGTAAATAGTGCTTTCAATCTTTATTGTAATACTAGACATAATTTTAGTATTTCTTATAATTAGAATAATATCAAAATATTCAGCCCCCATACTAACCACCTCTATTATCACAAAACATTCTGTTAAATGCTATTTTATATGTGTATCCTGCACTAAACTGTGTATTCTTTAAATATAGGAATTATGTTCTATTTTGCACAGAACATTAAAAAAGTTAAATGTAAGTTTTACAAAAGAGTGAATTAGTGAAAAAATAATGAAGAAAATTACACACCTTAGCATCACATTTCTACAAGTTACTTTTGATGGTGGTGACAATGACAAAGAATTTATACAGTTTGTAATAAGACCATTCCAAAATACAGAGGCACACATTCTTTAAATGGCGAGATAATTCTCCTTGAGATCCATCAATAAATCTACAATAGGAAAATAGAATGGATTGAAGTAGGAAAGAGTGTTAAAATGCTTCACAGTATTTGTGTAGTAAAAATTACATGATGTTTTCATTGCCAACAACAGGTTTTAAAACACTGATAACACTAATAAAGGTGATCATTTTTCTATAGCAGTGTTTCTCAACCTTGGCTGCACATAAAACTACCACAGGAGTGTTTTAAAAATTCTGAAGTTTCGTCCTCATTCTCCACATATTCTGATTTAATTAATTTGGGGTAAGCCCTGAGCACTGTCCTTTTAAAAAAGCTCCCAGGTGATTTTAATGTGAAGCCAAGATTGGAAACCACTGTACCTTTCTTTAAAATCAAATTTCTTAGGTAAAATTTACACTGAATAAAATTTACCAATTTGAAGCATATAATCCAATAAGTTTTGACAAATGAACAGTCAAGTAACCACCACCATAATCACAGAACATTTCCATCACCCAAAATTTCTCTCATGCCCCTCTCCCGTCTCCCCTAGCAACCACTGATCTACTTTGAGTCATCATAGCTTTGGGTTTTCTAGAATTTCAGATAAATGGCATTGTATTATATGTAGTCTTTTTTATCTGGCTTCTTTTATTTAGAATAATGCTTCTGATATTCATCCAAATGGCTGAGCTTTAAGTAGTTTGTTCTTTTTTATTGCTGAATAGTATTCCATTGTATGGATATACAACAATTTCTTTATTCATTCACCCATTGATAGGGATTTGGGCTGTTTCTAGTTGTTTGGGGCTATAATAAATAAAGCTGCTATGAATATTTGAGTACAAGTCTTTGTATGAACAGATGTTTTTGTTTCTCTCAGGTAAATGCCTAGAAGTGGGATTGCTGAATCTTATGGTTAAGTGTATGATTAACTTTGTAAGAAACTGTTTTCCAAAGTGGCTGTACCATTTTGCATCCCCACCACCAATGTATGAGAGTTCCACTTTCTCCATACCCTTGTCAGAACTTGGTATTGTCAGTCTTTCTCTTTTTAGCCATTCTAGCCTGTGTATGATGTAGAACGGGGCATCGGGATTGGAAGAAGATTCATTAACAACCTGTCATATGCAGATGACACAATCTTGCTTGCTGAAAGTAAAGAGGACTTGAAGCACCTACTGATAAGACCAAAGACTACAGCTTTCGGTATGGATTGCATCTCAACATAAAGAAAACAAAAATCCTCACAACTGGACCAATAAGCAACATCATGAGAAATGGAGAAAAGATTGACATTTTAAGGATTTCATTTTACTTGGATCCACAATCAATGTCCATGGAAATCAAATGACACATTACACTGGGCAAATCTGCTGCAAAAGATCTCTTGAAATTGTTAAAAACCTAAGACGGACTTTAAGGACCAAGGTGCGCCCGACCCATGCCATGGTGCTTTCAATCACCTCATATGCATGTGAAAGCTGGACAATGAACAAGGAAGACCAAAGAAGAATTGATGCCTTTGAATTATGGTGCTGAAGGATATCGAATATACCATGGACTGAAAGAAGAACGAACAAATCTGTCTTGGAAGAAGGACAGCCAGAATGCTTCTTGGAAGCAAGGACAGCGAGACTTCATCTTACATACTTTGGGCATGTTATCAGGAGGCTCCAGTCCCTGGAGAAGGACATCAGGCTTGGTAAAGTAGAAGGTGACTGAAAAAGAGGAAGACCTTCAATCAGATGGACTAACACAATGGCTGCAACAATGGGCTCAAGCATAACAACGACTGTGAGGATGGTGCAGGACCAGGCAGTGTTTTGTTCTGTTGTACATAGGATTGCTATGAGTGTGTGTAGGTCCCTGGATGGCGCAAACAGTTTGCACCTGACTACTAACCTAAAGGTTGGTGGTTTGAACACATCCAGCAGTGTCACAGAAGAAAGGCCTGGGGATCTGCTTTCACAAGGATTATAGCCAAGAAAACCCTATGTAGCAGTTCTACTCAGTAACACATGGGGTCACCATGAGTTGGAAGCAACTTGGCAGCAATGGGTTTGTTTTTTCGTTTTGTTTTAGTGTGTGTGTAGTAGTATCTCACTGAGACTCAATTTGAATTTTCCTAATGACTGATGACAATAAATATACAAACAACTGTTTTTTAAGGCAAGAAAACCACTAAGAAGAAGGGTGCTTCTTCTTTTGATTCAAGCCTGTTTTTTTAAGAAGGTAACAATGTTATACTGCTTTGGGTACCACATTCATCACTCCACTATAATGAGAAACAAGCAAATGACACAAAAACATGCATAAATAGAACTTTTCAAAAGCAGGTTTCAGAGAACCTCCTAGAGTCAAGTACCTATTCAAATTTAAAACCTCCTGCCTACATAAAGATCGCAACATAATTACATAGAAGTGCTGGTTTTGTACCCCAAGGTAGGAAAACAGTATTTTGGAAAGATTTCCACCAAAAACAGGTTAGCAATTATTTACTAAGCCAAACGCATAACAAGTGATTAAATAAATGAATCAAGAACTATTTAATACACCTACTCCTCACTTGTCGAAATCTGTTATCCTACATTTTGCATTTACGACAACAGTAAAAAATCTACTATCTGACTATTTTGCCCATAATGACATAAGTCTGGCAGTAATCCTTTCATGACCAGTGGGGCACAGAGCGCCCACCTACATTTTCCACCTCTTGGGTCCAGCGGGACATATGTGTCCCACATAGTATTTTTCTGATCTGATGTGGTCATCCTCCATTTTCACATAATGCTGATTTTTGCGTAATGGGTGTAAGAAGCATCAAAGGTATTTTTTTAATCTACATAATTTTTTAAAAACCAGAAATAGCCCAAAATTAAGCCACAAAATGCTATTATATCTCCTAGGTTCCAGTCACATAAAAATCAATGAAGAGAAATGTCAATAGTACGCCAAGTATAAAAAAGTTATATGACTATTTACTTATCCATTCAACAAACATTTACTGAGCATAAGTTAGGGCATATCAAATTATAAGTTCTAAAGGGGAGAGCAGTTATACTGAGAACTAAAAATTAATCAGTTGGTTACATATGATTATGAAATGTATCATAGAATAATTCAGCATATGATTACATAATGCTAAAGCTAATATTAAAATGAGTTTTATGTCCTTGACATGCCAACTTGATGACAGGCAAGAAGTGGTCAAGAAGCATGCTGCCTGTATGAGAAATAAAACGAGCCTATAAATAAACCACAAAGTAGAAAATTCACAAAAGAGTAATCTGGAATGGATTATAATCTATTTCTAATATTTAACACTAATTCTCAATCCATATTAATTTAAGGTTTAGAAACAGAGGTTAAGACATGGTTCATATGCTTTTGGGGTTAACCATTTCTAAAGAAGAGTTATAAATTTTTTTAAAAAATAAAAAACCATAGTAATCTGTTCATCCATGCATGTATACTCTGAGTGCTACACTGCATAGTCATCATTTTCCACAAAGAATGATAATAGGTTTAACCTTAAAACAACCACTTATTTGTCCAAAAAGTTCAACACATATTAAAAATATTAAATAGCCAATCATGCAATTAAATTGAAATAATGTGTACCTAATAAAATGAATATGGTAAGTTCTAATTTAAGCCATATCCAATGGCTTTAAAAAGTCATTTTTTTAAAAAAGTTTAATATTAACATGAAACTCTATTAGGCAACAAGAAACAAGTGTGAAAAGCATTTTCAGTATCTTTCCTGTACATTAATTTAATTGACTTATATTTAATGACTTAATTTTTTAAAATTTTATTTTCCAAATTATCATATAGTAAAACTGACTATCTTTTGGTGTACAGAGCCTTGGTGGTGCAGTGAGTTCAGCTGCTAACCAAAAGTTTGGCAGTTTGAATCCACCAGCCGCTCCTTAGAAGCCCTACAGGGCAGTTCTACTCTGTCCTATAGGGTCACTGTAAGTTGGAACTGACTCGATGGCAATGGGTTTTGGTGTACAGTTCTACACATTTTAACACATGCATAGATTTGTATAGCCAGCACCATAATAGGATACAGTTAATGCCTTGATTTTTAATACTTATTTTTAATAGAAAAAAAAGAAATTGTTTCATAGGCATAAATTTCCAGATCTTTCACTTCAAAATTTAGACTTATCACTCATATTTCAATACTACATAAGAAGTATTCCTAAAACAGAGATAACTTGTAAAATAAAATCTACTATCTTAGTTAATTCATTATCTTTAAAAGCCAAACTCTATCCTTGAGAACCAAAAAAACCTTTTGCCGTCGAGTCTATTCCAACTCAGAGACCCTATAGGACAGGGTAGAACTGACCCAGGGGTTTCCAAGGAGTGGCTGGTGGATTCAAACTGCCTACCTTCCGGTTAGCAGTGAGCTCTTAAACTTCATTTAAAGCTTTCATTTGAAGAAGACGATAAACCACCATTCTTCACACAAAACAGATGTCCAACACAGAAGATATACATATGTTACAGCACTCATACTACTTAATGCTATCAGTTTAATATATGTACAAATCTGGAGTTTTCCCCATATCTTCCACATGCTAAAAATTCAGAATTATATATCTCTCTTTCTTTTTCTCTCCCTCCCTCTCTCTTTCCGTTTTACAACACTGAGAAGTCCACGCTTAACATTCATTCATACAACAAACATTTACTGAATATTAAGATGTGTGGTATATTGGGGTGGTGAAGAGGGGGAAGAGCTCATTGTTTAAAAAAAAATAAAAAGGCAATGTGACGTAAAACTTGATAAATTTCTACACTAAGAAAAATGTTAACTTATCCTTAAAAGGTATGCAACTGACTTCTGTGCTGGAATAGCTTAAATATAAATTAAGTCATTTTCCCCTATGTTAAATTTTATTACGATTTTACCTACTCTAACTTATACATGATGCTATAAATCTTTTCAGCTGTAGGTATCTTTTGTTCTGCCACACAAACATAGATGAAAACAAATTATATCTAAAAATCAACACCTGTAATACTTGTTACTGCTGCATTTCACAAAAGTTATACTATAGAAAAATTTCACAGGCATGTTTATCGATAATATATAAGTGCTTATAATTATAAACATACTATTTGATGTTTAAGTTATTAACACCTTCTTGAAATGCACATCTTTTTTTTATTATTGACTTTGTAATTACACCTCTTCCACATAAGGTAATACTTAGCACTGTGGCTCTAGTCTTGAAGACTGTCCAAGCACACATTACGTACTTATTTAAAAAATGTGCAGACTAAAAGTAAGGAATTTTGTTTAAGTTACCTAACAGAATTATTGAAAATTTCTGAATATTCATATAATTAAGATATACCAGCACAGAAGACCCCTGCATGCCTTTACCAAATTCTGAAAGATCTGTTTTTCCAAATAAATATAATATTTCCATTTTTAAGATGGAAAAACTCTTAATGATTCTTTTCCTTAGATCAATTCAGATTTCCCTGAGAAGGCACAAACCTCTTTTAAGTTTAAACACAGAGAAATTAATTTAAAATATGATGAACAGCAAAAAAGGGTCAAACCCTTAGACTATTAGTAAATTATAGTTATCCCATCCTTATAACATCTGCAGACTCTTGAATAAGTATTTTTCACGAAGTTTATACTACTACTATTCCATGGGCTTCTGGATCACCCGTAAAATGTGATTTAATCTGGAATTTGACAGTATAGTCATTTTAAAAATATATACCTCTTTAAAACTTCTCTCCCTCATTTGCCCCTCGGTTAGAAAATTCTTTCAAACCCATCTGTTGCTCTAAAACAATCACTACCTTTTCAATTTAAAATATTTTAAGCAAGAATCTTAAAGTAAAAGTTAACTCATAGAAAAAACAGGTTAAAAATGCAGATGCTTAAAACATCTGAACCCTATTTCCTTCATAATACTGAGAGATCAGACTGTAAATCCATTCACATAGCTTCGAATTTACAGATGTCCATGAAAAGACTAATTTCCAATTTTCCCCTTTTAAAAAGAACAACACTTCTGATTCAGTACTACCATGTAAAAGAAATGTATCCTTTGAGCATAACAAACCTATAGTTCTCCCATTTGTTTACATCAAGCTAGGAAAGTTTCAGTTCTGATTCAAAATCTGGTATTTTCTACAGAACACCTGCCTTTCAACCAAAGTCTATGACTTCTCATCACCAAATTCTACGCAGAAAGCAATCAGAAGTTATAGTATTTAATACACCTACTATTTGAACCAGTAAATTGTTTATTTTCTTGTTTTTTGTTTATTGTAGTTTAGATGAAGTTTACATTTCAAGTTAGTCTCCCATACAAAAATTTATACATACATTGCTATGTGATCCTAACTGCTCTCCCCATACTGTGATAGCACACTCCTCCTTCCCACCCTGATTCCCCATGTCCATTCAACCAGCTCCTAACCCTCTCTGCCTTACCATCTCACCTCCAGACAGAAGCTGTTCATTTAGTCTTTTGTATCTACTTGCTGTTTATTTTCCTTCAAAACTTGTTGTGTATTGTGATATTTATTTAAATCCCCTTACGAATCTTTTAAGAGGATGTTATACAAATACTCCAACTTCCCTTCCTTCCTAAAGCATCATCCTTGAATAACTTTCCAATTCTGAGGTTAAAAACAACTATGGCTTGCGAACAGTAAGGAAATATGTAGACTTTTATACTGGTACCACTTAGTAACTAAAAAGTTTGAAGTGAAGTTATAAACTGAAGAACGTGATTACTATCTTGCTATATACAAATCAATTTCTCATTTTTTAGTACAACTGTTATAAAAGCTATTATCTTAAGTCATACACAATTTTAAGTTTAGGAGATAAGGGGTGAGTCTAGTTTTATATATTAAACGTTTCACGCCAACTTACGTAACTTAAAATGACAGAGAATGGAATATCCTTCTCTTGCATACTCATTAGCATAAATTAAGGCCAGAAAAATAAAGATTACACAGCTCATGGTTCTCAAATAGCATTACCTAAAAGTATCAATTCATTCTCCTATCCTCATCTTTAAAAACCAAAGTGAGAATCAGAAATATGCTTTTATGTATCTTTTCTCTAGGTCACAGAAACTATCATACAAGCACCCATCACTCCACACCAACTATCATATTTTTTTAATCTGATTTAAACATGGTCTGGATCACCCATAAAATGTGATTTAATCTGTAATTTGACATTACAGTCATTTTAAAAATACACACCTCTTTAAAACTTCTCTCCCTCATTTGCCCCTCAGAAAATTCTTTCAAACCTATCTCTTACTCTAAAACAACCTCTACCTTTTCAATTGAAAATATTTTAAGCAAGAATCTTAAAAAGTTAACTCATAGAAAAAACAGTTTACAGACTAATAGAGAAATGCCTATATTAATTTTCACATTTTCAATATTTCAGTATTAAAGCTGTACACCTTAATTACTTGTTTATTCAATTAATTCAAAAATATACACAAAGGACTAACCTCTTTCAAATAAAACTTTCTCAATTTACTGTCACTGTATTCTAGCACAGGATAAATTTACCTTTCACATTTGCAAAACAAATTATGGCATACTGTTGTTTTAATAGAAACACAGGACTCAGTGATTATCAATAAACAGCAGATTATATAAACACTACAATGTGCTACTCTTTAAGGAAAAAAAAAAATTTTAATATATTGGTTTTACCTGGGAAGAAGAGAGCTAGATGTCTGGGGTTTGTGTGTATGTGTGTGCGTGTACATGTTTACCGTAATTCTAAAAACAATCTCCCTCCAACTCCTTTCAAAAATTAATATATTCAATAAATATCAGCATATAACGTAAGTAAAATGCATAAAAATACAGGTGCACATCCAGAATGCTGTGATAACCCAAACAGGAAAAAAAAAATCAGTGTTTTAATTTTCCAATTAGCATGTCAATGTTAAACAATGTCATTTTTTCTCTTTCTCCCTAACCACTCCACGAATCAGGAGCACTGTATTTACATACTTAATAAGATGAATAAACTGACTGGAAGCTCCGGAGGAGTAAAAGAAAAAGAAATAATTTTTCATTTTCCCACAGAAAGCTAAAAACAAAAGCAAATACGAAGACTTGTTAAAACAGAAACATCTGAAAAACCAATGTGATCAGCTTTTGATTTAACCCCAGTCTGACAAGGAAGACAGACCCCACCCCCACTCCAGATTGTGCGGCTCTCCCCCCACCCCCCGCTTGGGTAGGGGTGTGGAGAAGAGAAGCTGTCACATTTCTATCTTCGGTTATTGTTAGTCCGCAGCTGAATTCCCAAGCACCACTGGTCCAGGGGGAAAAAAATATTAAAGCAGACAATTAAAATTGTCTAAAATGCACAACATTTTGTTGTTGCTGTTTTATTGTTTCCAATTTTAAAGTTAATTACACTCAGCTTCAATATGCTAGGACTACAGATTGCCTTTGACAGCCTGTCCCTCAAACACTCGCTGTAAAACCCCTTACTCCAGATTCACTAACAATCCTCTCCTCTACAAACTTAAATTAGAAAAACGCAATTCCGAGATTATGACATCCCCAAAAGCATACCTCCCCATCCTTTCTTGCCTTTGGTGTAGAGAGTGAAGTGTAGGAAAAAAAGACCTATTCGTTCTCCAAACAGAAAGAAATGGGGATAGACGGCAGTGGGGAACGAGCGGCAGTGGACCTGAATGAGATGCTGAGAAAAGTTTTTTATGTGACTTGTTTGTCCTTCCGCAGGGGCAGAGGAGCTGGGCAGAAAGCCGGTCTCGGCCCAGGAATCTGGCAGGGTGGAGGCACCTGCGGAAGAGGAGGCCAGGGAGCAGGGAGGAGCGGGGCGAACACCTACCGACTTGCAGCACGTTCTCCACGGAGCCGCTGTCCAGCAGATGGATGCCCCGGCGGAAGGGTAGCCCGTCGCCGCCGCCGCCACCGGCCGCACTGGCTCCTGCGCCCAGTCCCGGGGACGCCCCAACCGCGACACCGCCGGGGGCGGAGCCGGCTGGAGCTGCGGCCCCAGGGGGCGGCAGCGGCCCCTCCTCGGCCGGCGAAGTCCCCGGGGCACCGCCAGCAGCGCCGGCGCTGGAGCTAGCCCGGTACTGGAAGCTGGAGTACATGCAGATCTCCCGCTCATTCCGCGGGAAGGACCAGTAGACGATACGGCGCTGCACGGGCTCCGGGATCCGCTCGAAGCGCTCCTCCACCCGCTCGTACGCCCACTTTTCCGCCACCGTCTTGGCGGCGCAGTCCAGCAAAGACTCGGGCTGCAGGTGGGGGCGGGCCCCAGGGGTCAGGCAGCTACCGCCGACCCCCCCCGCCCCGCCGCTGACCGTCCCAGGAGAACCGCGAGGGTGGTGAGCCTGCGGACTGGGCCAAGAGCACAGCCGCTTGGCCGGGGAGACCGGCGGCGGCGAGAGCAGCTCCTCTCGCTCACCTCCTTCCGCCATTGCTGGGGACTGACTAACTGAGGCGGCGGCGGCGGCACCGGTTACAGCGGAGACCCCGGCCACGGCCACGCGCCCCGCGCAAGCGCCTAGCAGTGGCGCCGAGGGGGCGGGGCGAGCGAACCCGCGAGCCGGCCGGCCCGAGTGGGGAGCTTGAGACCGGCTGGTGTGCGCGCCGCGAAGGCCGACGGGGACGGCTTGAGAACAAGCGTGAGGCGGCGCGCTGTCCCGGCCGCTGCGGGCGCGAGGAGGGGTGGGGGAAGCGAGCGCGGGCTCGCGGCGCGCGCCGGACACAGACAGCCCAGAACGCGCGCCAAGCGCTCGCACGGAGCCGGCGGCAGCCAAGGGGCGAGAAGCGCTGAGCAACCTCGCCCGCCGCGCGCCTCCAAGCCCACCTGCCGCCGGGCCGGAGAGGGATGGACTGTGTGGCTGAGTGAAATGGCGGGGGCGGGAGCCATACTGGGAGCCCCCTCCGTGAAGTCATGGGCTTGGCAGGATACAAGGAAAGAGAAAACTCAAAATCAGGCCCCTGCGGTAGACTGACTTGACAGGAGGCTGTCACAGCCGAGCAGAGGGTCTGGCAGAAAGATGCTAGGAAGACACTAGGAAAAAAATCGGAAAGTTCGGTGATGAAAACTCTCCTGGCTTCGAGTGATGAAAACTCTCCTCACGCCATAACAATGTAAAATAAAGTCGGCGGCCCCCTCAGAGAGGGGCAAAATCACCCCAGCCCCTGGCGGGACAATGGGACGCCAAGATCTCACCGCCACGACGGCTGCGCCCTCAGAGGGTTTTGGAGGGTTTAGCACCTTGCATTCTAGGAAACGAACTGCTTTTTATATGTATTTTTGGTAGTATTCTCTGATCCTCTGCCTCCAAGCAAAATCAGGTCTTTCATGTTTTCTTCACTTGGCTGAGTCTTCTACACGTTTATTCTACTTATCACAAATTGTATACATATTTGTATATATTTGTTTAATGTCTGACTGCACAAATGACTATAAACTCCAAGACAACAGGGATCATATCTTTTTCTTTACTATAATTTATCCAAACGGTTTGTTTGACTACTAACGTAAGGTTGGAAGTTCAAACCCACCCAGCCAAGGTGGAGAAGAAAGGCCTAGTGATCTGTTTTAGTAAAGATTACAGCCAAAAAACCCTATGGACCCGTGAAGTTGTCATGAGTTGGAATCAACTCAAAGGCAAGGGCAGTGGCATCACTAGGGTTGGTGTTACCCAGTGCGGTAACTCATGGTGTCACCCCCCTCCTCCATGGATTCCTCCCGTACCAGAACAAACTGAACCCTTAGTAATGTTTATTATCAATTTTAATCATAGAATAATATGTAATATAGTTGTAAATTGCTTAAACCTAATATTTCTTAGATTCCATGAATACTAACAACAAAATTGTTTTGTAAAATCTTTGTACAGTGAATTACATTATTATTTACAACAGTAGTAGTAGCTGAGCGGAAGCCTTTTTTACTTTTCTGCTTTTCCTTTAATTACTACTTCATTCTCAAAAAGTTATTGACATAGGTTCACAAATACTATCACAATATTGTAGCTAAAACACTAGAAAATTTGACAAAATCAGCAACTATAAAAACACCATCAGCAATGAAAACAGCCCATGTTTCTAGCCAGTGCAGATGAAACCACGTGATTCAAAACATCATTGTAGTTGGGTAATAATGACAGCGAGCCAGAGCATTAGAGGATTTAAAAAGTAAATTAGCATAGAGTTTTAGTATTGTAGGTATACTGATGCAAAAGCTGGGCTTAGGAAAAATGTTTTTGTTGTTATACGAGGGATTTTTTTTTTATTTTTTTTATTGTATTTTAGATGAAGGTTTACAGAACAAATAGTTTCTCATTAAACAGTTAGTACACACAGTGTTTTATGACATTGCACAACATGTCAACACTCGCCCTTCTCAATCTTGGGTTCCCTATTACCAGCTTTCCTGTCCCCTCCTGCCTTCTAGTCCTTGTTGCTGGGCTGGTGTGCCCCATTAGTCTCATTTTGTTTTATGGGGCCATCTAATCTTTGGCTGAAGGGTGAACCTCAGGAGTGACTTCAGTACTGAGCTAAAAAAGTACTGTCTGGGGGCCATGCTCTCGGGGTTTCTCCAGTGTCTGTTAGGCCAGTAAGCCTGGTGTTTTTTTGTGAGTTTGAATTTTGTTCTACATTTTTATCCAGCTCTGTCTGGGACCCTCTATTGTGAGCCCTGTCAGAGCAGTCAGTGATGGTAGCCAGGCACCATCTAGTTATACTGGACTCAGTCTGGTGGAGGCCATAGTAGTTGTGGTCCATTAGTCCTTTGGACTAATTCTTTCCTCGTATCTTGTTTTCTTTATTCTCCCATGCTCTCAAAGGGGTGAGACCAGTGGAGTATCTTAGATGGCCACTCACAGGCTTTTAAGACCCCAGACACTACTCACCAAAGTTAACCACAGGGATATTTTTATTTAAAAATAATAATAAATTTCTGCTGAAACACTACATAAAAATTTTTATAGACAGTCATTTTGGTATCAATCCTTCCGACAGTGTCACCTGGTGCAGTCTATACCCTCTGACCCCCCCTTATTGACACCACTGGGCGAGAGGTTTGGGGTTTTTTGTTTGTTTGTTTTATCCTCTGCCTGGCACATAGTGGATGCTGAGGAATGGCAACTCCATCATTGATTCCTCCACAAACAATACGTAGTTGTAAATTATGGTCTCTTGCTCAGTCAAGAAAGCCAGATTATTTCAGATTTGCTGACAAACTAATCTCTACAACCTTAAAATATCCAAAGAACTATATTAAGAGAGTTCTTTCACTTGAGTTCTCCCTTCAAAATGAACAAGTTTTAGAGTGGAGTATAAAGTAAGAATAAGAAGAGAGTAAGTGATTAGAGACAGACCGGAGCCAAAGAAGTTTGGTTTTGCTGTAATCTCAGAATTAAAGAGCACAGGCTATAGAGTCAGAATTAGGTGTGAATCACACTTGATGCTTGTGTGATGCTAATCATAACTCAGTTTCATCACTTGTAAAACCGAAAACCAAACCCGCTACCGTCAAGTCAATTCTGACTCATAGCAACCCTATAGAACTGCTCCATAGGGTTTCCAAGGCTGCAAATCTTTACAGAAGCAGACTGCCACATCTTTCTCCCACTCACTTTTAAAAGGGAGCTAGTAATAATGCCTCTTCATATAACTGTTGTAAAAATTACAAATAATACAAATTGGGTGCTTATGCAGTGTAGCAGGTTCTCAATAAATATCTGTTGAAAGTGTGTAAATAGATTACTGTGAAATAATTGAGTTGATTCTAGCGCATGGTGACCCCATATGTGCAGAGTAGAACTGCTTCTTAAGGTTTTAAAGGCTATGAACTTTTGGAAGCAGATCGCCAAGCCTGTCTTCTGAGGCGCCTCTGGGTGGGTTCGCACCACCAACCTTTTAGCTAGTAGTCCAGTGCTTAACCATTTGCACCACCCAAGGATCCAAAATGGGTTGAATAAAACCTGTTGCCATTAAGTCTATTCCAACTCATAGGGACCCTACAGGACAGAGCAGAACTGCCCCAGAGGATTTCCAAGGTGGATTTCCTGGTAGATTTGAACTACTGACCGTTTGGTTAACAGCTGTAGCTCTTAACCACTGTGCCACCAGGGCTCAATGGGTTGAATACTGTCCCCTAAAAATCTGTGTCGACCTGGAAACTCAGAATGTGGCCTTATTTGGAAATAGTCTTTGCAGATGTAATTAGTTAAAATGAGGTCATACTGGATTAGGGTAGGCCTCAAATCCAATGACTAGTGTCCTTATTAAAAAAAAGACATGTGGTGAAACAAGTCAATCACAAAAGGACAAATATTGTATGAGACCTCTATTGTAAAAACCCATGAAAAAGTTCACACATAAAATGTAACAATCTTTGTTGGTTACCAGGGATGGGAGGGGTGGGGGGAAAATACTAAATAGGCAATAGGTAAGTGGTATCTTGGGTGAAGGGTGAGACAGTACACAATACGGGGGAAACCAGCACAACTTGTACAAGGAAGGTCATGGAAGCTCCATAGACACATCCAAACTCCCTGCGGGACTGAATTGCTGGGTGGAGGGCTGTGGGGACCATGGTCTCGGGGAACATCTAACTCAATTGGCATAACAGTTTATAAAGACAATGTTCTGCATTCTACCTTGGTGAGTAGGGTCTGGGGTCTTAAAAGCCTGTGAGCAGCCATCTAAAATACTCCACTGGTCTCATCTTTCCAGGAGCAGGGAGAACGAAGAGAACAGGATACAAGGAAAAGATTAGTCCAAAGGACTAATGGACCACAGCTACCACGGCCTCCACCAGACTGAGTCCAGTACAGCTAGATGGTGCCCAGCTACCACCACTGACTTCTCTGACCAGGATCACAACAGAGGGTTCTGGACAGAGCTGGAGAAGGAGGTAGAACAAAATTCTAACTCACAAAAAAAAGACCAGATTTACTGGCCTAAAGGAGACTGGAGAAACCCTGAGAGTGTGGCCCCCAGACACCCTTTTAGCTCAGTGGTGAAGTCATCTCCGAGGTTCACCGTTCAGCCTGGGAGTGGACAGCCCCATAAAACCAAATGGGACTAATGAGGTACAGCAGTCCAGGGACAAGGGCCAGAAGGCAGAAGGGGACAGGGAAGCTGGTGATAGGGAACCCAAGGTTGAGTAAGGATAGTGTTGATGTGTTGTGAGGTTGTTAACCATTGTCATAGGGCAACATGTGTACTGTTAAATGAGAAACTATTTTGTTCTGTAAGCCTTCATCTAAAGTGAGAATAGCAGCACAGTTAGAAGAGCGTAGTTGATGTCACTGAACTGTGCATGTAGAAATTTTTGAAATGGTGTCTCTTTGGCTATGTATATTTTCACCAAAAAAAAAAGGTCGAGAAGGGAGAGGGTTGACATGTTGTGGGGTTGTTAACCAATGTCATAAAACAATATGTGTACTACTGTTTCATGAGAAACTATTTATTCTGTAAGCCTTCACCTGAAGTACAATTAAAAAAAAAAAAAGTCATGTGAAGAGACACAAAAGGAAGAAGGCCATGCGATGACAGAAGCAGAGATTAGAGTGATGTAGCTGCAAGTCAAGGAGCTCCAAGGATTACTGGCAACCACCAGAAGCACGGAAGAGGCAAAGAAGGAGTCTTCCCTAGAGCCTTCAAAGGGAGAATGGCCCTGCTGACACCTTGATTTCAGACTTCTAAGTCTCCAGAATTGTGAGAGAATAAAATTCTGTTATTTCACGTCACTTTGTTATGGCAGCCCTAGAAACTAACACATTCATGCATTTATATATTCCATTAATGATGTATATTTTGGTTGTTTCTAATTTTTTTTATTACAAAAAGTACTTCAATGAACATTCGGTGCTCCAGTGAACACCTTTGTGTGTGTCTTTTTGTGCATATGTTCTAGAATTTCTCCTAGGAATTGCTGATCATAGGATAAAAATATTTTCAGTTTTACTAAATGCTGCTAATGTGTGTTCCAAAGTACCGGTACCAATGTGTTATCTAATGCAAAGTAACAAATTACTCAAAAACGTAGTGGTTTCAAACAATAGTAATTTATTACCTCTCACAGTTTCTATAAGGAGCCCTGGTGGCACAATGGTTAAGCACTGGGCTGCTAACTGAAAGGTCAGCAGTTCAAACCCACCAGCTGCTCTACAGTACAAAAGCCCTGGCGATCTGATCCCATAATATTACAGCCTAGAAAATCCTATGGAGCAGTTCTCCCCTGTCCTATAGGGTCACTATGAGTCGGAATCAACTGGACAGCACACGACAACAGCAGTTTATATGAGTAAGGAATATAGGAGCAGCTTTGCCGTGTGGTTCTGGCTCAGGGTGTCTGAGCACTTGCAATCAGATGTTGGCTGAGGCTGCAATCACCTGAAGGTTTGACTGGGACTAGAAGATTCTCTTCCCAAGTGGCTCACTCACATGACTGTCAAATAGGTGATAGCTGTTGGCAGGAGGCCTCAGTTCCTCTCCAGGTTGGAGTCTGCACTGGGCTGCTTGAGTATCTTCATGGCACGTCTGGTTTCCCTGAGAGGGAATCAAGAGAGCAACGTCAAAGCTGCAATGCCTTTCATGACGTAGCCTCAAAAGTCACACACTATTATTTCTGATGTATTTTATCAGGCCAGCCCTGATTCAATGGGGAAGGAGACTCTGCAAAAATATGAACATCAGGAGGCAAGGATCACTGGGAGCCATGCTGAATGTTGACTAGCACAACCAACTCCCACCAGCACAAGTGCGAGTACTATTTTCCTCATATCTTCATCAATATTCAATATTATCAGATTTAATTATTTCTGACAACCTAATTAATAAGAAATGTTTTCTCCTTGTTTTCATTTGTTTATTATTGAGGAAGGAGCCCTGGTGGCACAGTGGCTAAAGCACTCAGCTGCTAACCAAAAGGTCAGTGGTTCAAACCCATGAGCTGCTCCAAGGGAGAAAGATGTGGCAATTTGCTTCTGTAAAGAGTGCAGCCTTGGAAACCCCATGGGGTGGTTCTACTCTGTCCCATAGGGTCGCTATGAGTCAGAATCAACTTGACAGCAATTGATTTATTGGTGAGGATGAGCATCTTTACATATTTTTCGCTATCACATCTTCTGTTAATTGCCCAATTATGTCCTTTATTTTTTCTACTGGATTTTTTTTGACATTTTCTTGATTTGCAGTACTTTATATATTCTGGATCGTTCTGCTTTGTTATATGTATTGCAAATTATCTTCTTCTAGTCTATCTTTTGTCTTTTAACTTTGTTTATTATGGGTTTTTTTTTACTATATTTTACTATACTGAAGCTTCAAATTTTGATGAAGTTAAATTATCTAACTTTTGTTTTGCACATATAATATCCTATTTAAGGAAGCCTTCTATATTCTGTATTTTCTTCTAGTCGTTTTAGAGTTATTTCACTTTTAGATCTTTTTTCCCAGATGGAATTTATTTTTTTCTTCTTATGGATCTAATTTTAATTTTTTCTATAGGGAGAACTGCTGTTCCAAAACTATTTGAGGGATAGTTCAGCCTTTCCCCCATTAATATGTGATGTACCATGTTCTCTTACATGCATAGGTTTGTTTCTGGGCCTTTTTTCTGCTTCATTTCTCTTTTTACCTATTCCTGTTCCAACACTGTTTTAATTAATAATTAATTAAGTACCTAATTAAATTAGGTAATGTCCAGATGATTGGTAGGATGAGTCCACCTTCTTTATCCTTGCTTTTCAAATTTTTCTTAGCTATCATGAACCTTTTTGTCCTTCCATATGAATCTTGTCACAGATTTTACTAAGCTTCACAAAAAATTCTGCCACGATCTTGCTTTGAATTACACCGAATGTATAGATTAATTTAGGAGAATTGATATCTTTGTAATTGAGTCTCTTAAATATAGTATATCTCTCATTTACATGTGTTTTCTTTACCAATATATAGAGGTCTCTAATGCATTCCACATTCCAATTATTAATGGATGTTTGCAGCTGTTTCTTCTCATTTTGAGTAACTGACTAAATGTACGAAGGATGAATCTAGAAAAATCGGAAGTAGTCAAAAATGAAATAGAACACTTGAAGATAGACATCTTAGGCATTAGTGAGCTGAAATGGACTGGCATTCGCCATTTTGAATTGGACAATCATATGGTCTACTATGCCAGGAATGACAAATTGAAGAGGAATGGCATCACATTCATTGCCAAAAAGAACATTTCAAAATCTATCCTGAAATACAACATAGTCAGTGACAGAATAATATCCATACACCTACAAGGAAGACCAGTTAATACAACTATTAGTCAAATTTACACACTAACCACTGAGGCCAGAGATGAAGAAATTGAAGATTTTTACCAACTTCTGCAGTCTGAAATTGATCAAACATGCAATCATGATGCACTGATAATTACTGGTGATTGGAATGTGAAAGTTGGAAACAAAGAAGAAGGACCAGTAGTTGGAAAATATGGCCTTGGTGATAGAAATAACATAGGAGATTGCGTGATAGAATTTTGCAAGACCAATGACCTATTCGTTGGAAATATCTTTTTTCAACAACATAAACAGTAACTATACACATGGACCTTGCCAGATGGAATACACAGGAATCAAAATGACTATATCTGTGGAAAGAGACAAAGGAGAAGCTAAATATCATCAGTCAGAATGAGGCTAGGGGCCGACTGTAGAACAGATTATCAATTGCTCATATGCAAGTTTAAGTTGAAACCAAAGAAAATTAAAACAAGTCCAAAAGAGCCAAAGTATGACCTTGAATACATCCTGCCTGAATTTAGAGACCATCTCAAGAATAGATTTGATGCACTGAACACTAATGACCAAAGACCAGACAAGTTGTAGGATGACATCAAAGACATCATATACGGAGAAAGCAAAAGGTCGTTAACAGGACAGAAAAGAAAGAAAAGACCAAAATGGATGTCAGAAGAGACTCTGAAACTTGCTCTTGAATGCAGAGTAGCTAAAGCAAATAGAAGAAATGATGACGTAAAAGGGCTCCACAGAAGCTTTCAAAAGGCCGCTGGAGAAGACAAAGTAAAGTATTATAATGAAATGTGCAAAGACCTGGAGATAGAAAACAAAAAGGGAAGAACACACACAGCATTTCTCAAGCTGAAAGAACTGAAGAAAAATTCAAGCCTCGAGTTTCAGTATTGAAGGATTCTATGGGCAAAATATTGAATGACACAGGAAGCATCAAAAGAAGATGGAAAAAGACTTAGCTTCCTCTGCTTCCTGCAGCCACAGTCTCTTGCCTGGGACACTCCCAGGTGTCGCTTGGATTCTACCTGCCCACACTGGCCGGCTCCCTGAGTGCCTTTTGTTGGCTGCTGGTGTTGTTTTTTTCTGCTTCTTTAGATTTCTTCCTTACCTCTCACCACCTCCCCGTCCTTTCTCTCAAATACCTGGCTCCATGCACCATCTTTGCTTCTTCCTGAAAGGCTGCGAAACACCGCTCCACTGTGAAACTACTTCCCGGCCCGTGCCACCGTGCTGGTAGAACCTAGATGCCCATCAACAGATGAATGGATAAACAAACTATGGTACATACACACAGTGGAGTATTATGCAACGATAAAGAACAATGATGAATCTGTGAAGCATCTCATAACGTGGATGAAACTGGAGGACATTATGCTGAGTGAAATAAGTCAATCACAAAA
>NW_004443951.1:11162711-11195673 GCF_000243295.1 Trichechus manatus latirostris | reverse complement strand
GGGGATACTGCGTGGTTTAAAATCAGGAAAGGTGTGTGTCAGGTGTGTATCCTTTGAATAACCATTCTTATTCAACCTGTATGCTGAGCAAATAATCTGAGAAGCTGGACTATATGAAGAAGAACACAGCATCAGGATTGGAGGAAGACTCATTAACAACCTGCAATATGCAGATGACACAACCTTGTTTGCTGAAAGTGAAGAGGACTTGAAGCACTTATTGATGAAGATCAAAGACTACAGCCTTTAGTATGGATTACACCTCAACATTAAAAAAAAACAAAAATCCTCACAACGGGACCAATAAACAACATCATGCTCAATGGAGAAAAGATTGACATTGTCAAGGGTTTCATTTTACCTGGATCCACAATCAACGCCCATGGAAACAGCAGTCAAGAAATCAAATGATGTATTACATTGGGCAAATCTGCTGCAAAGACCTCTTTCAAGTGTTAAAAAGCAAAGATCTCATTTGGAGGACTAAGGTGCACCTGACCCAAGCCATGGTGTTTTCAATCGCTTCAAATGCATGTGAAAATTGGACAATGAATAAGGAAGACCCAAGAAGAATTGACGCATTTGAATTATGCTGTTGGTGAAGAATATTGAATAAACCATGGACTCCCAGAAAAATGAATAAGTCTGTCTTGGAAGATTTACAGCCAGAATGCTGTAAATGCCCAAAATGGAGATATTTCTTCTCACGTACTTTAGACATGTGCTCAGGAGGGACCAGTCCCTGGAGAAGGACATCATGCTTGGTAAAGTAGAGGGTCATAAAAAAAGAGGAAGACCCTCAATGAGATGGACTGATAGAGTGGCTGCAACAGTGGGCTCAAGCGTAACTACAACTGTGAGGATGGTGCAGGACCAGGCAGTGTTTTGTTCTGTTGTACATAGGGTCACTATGAGTTGGCACCTAACAACAACAAACTTGAGTTGTTTTTCTTAAAGAGAGCCTCCCAAATTGTATCAACTCATGGCACCACAAAATTTGGATCTCCCCCTATTTCTGAGAAGTAATAAGGAAGAGTTACCATAACTATATACAAAAAGAGACTTAGAACAATAACAAGACAGTCAGGAGCTGAGTTACTAACCTTCTAGCCTAAGGCTCCTGATATGAGGAACTGAATGAGTCCTAAGATCTGGAGTATGAGTGAGCCAATAAGTGGATTTAAAAACAAAAAAAACAAAAAAAACCCAGCCTCCTGGATGTGCAGGAAGTGAACAAGCTGAAAATCACCTTGGCAAAGGTAAATCTGCTAGTTAAGACTCTGGTACAGAATTAAAATAATAATCATACTTACTAATCTTTATTGAGCACTTTCTATCTGCCAGATAGTATACTAAGCACTTGCTACATTGTCTCATAAAACTATGGATCACAACAATCTGATCTGCAGCCCATCATGGGAATGGCGCAAAACCAGACAGCTTTTCATTCTGTTATACATAGGGTCACCATGAGTTTGGGGCCCCATCCCAGAACTGCTGAATCAGAATTGAACTTTAACAAGTTCAACAACAACAAAAACAATAACATTAATCTTTTCAATCCTTTGAGTTCAACATTTCAGCTTTTACAGACGAGGAAACTGAAGTTTGAAGAGGATAGCCCGCCCAAGATCACATACAGATAAGTGAGACACATTGAAATTCAAAACCACACGTCGGACTCCAAGCCCTTGCCCTTAATCACTATATACTGCCTCCAAAATGTGCTGTAAAAAAACTGCTGTGAGATCTTAGGAGCATAGAAGACTTCCTTTTACTCAGTTTCCCCTGCTTTAAGCAACACTTACATCACCTCAACCACACTGTGATTTAAAACTCCACCGCAGTCTGAACAGTGGTTTATATGTGAAACCGTTATTTAAAAGCCAACCCAACCCAGACAGAGCTGGAGAAAAATGTAGAACAAAACTCTAACTCACAAAAAAAGACCAGACTTACTGGCCCGACAGAGACTGGAGAAACCCCGAGAGTATGGCCCCTGGACACCCTTTCAGCTCAGTAATGAAGTTGCTACGGAGGTTCACCCTTCAGCCGAAGATTAGACAGCCCCATAAAACAAAATGAGACTAATGGGGCACACCAGCCAAGGAACAAGGAGGGGACAAGAAAGTTGGTAATAGGGGACCCAAGGTGGAGAAGGGAGAGTGTTGACATGTCGTGGGGTTGTTAACCTATGTCACAAAACAATATGTGTACTAACTGTTTAATGAGAAACTATTTGTTCTGTAAACCTTCTTCTTAAGTACAATTAAAAAAAAAAAGCCAATTCAAGAGGCCTCTAGAATGAAGATCAACAGCACTGAAGAAGTACTATGCCAAGTTTCACTTATTCACTTCAATTTTGAGTTTCACAGTAATGGCATTGCCTCCTCAGAAATCTCCACAGCTTGTGTTACAATGAGGACTCTTTGCTGAGAAGGCAGCCTGAGAATGCTGCCCAGCAGGTGAGAATAGAATGCTTGTCACAGGGAGAGAGCCCAGGAATGAGAGACAGAAAAAGGAAGAAGAGATCATAACTAAAGCAAAGAATCGAGAGTTAGTATACTTCAGGATGCTGGTTTCTTCTTCCTGTCTTATGCCCCTTTGCTTCTGTATAGTATAATCATTAAAGTAAAGAACCTGGATCTCAACTTTCTTTACTCTTCCTTCTGACCACAGGCAACAGCTCCTTTAGAGAACATAGCTATAATTCCTGTTTACTATGGTGTGTGTCACTTTATCTTACTCATTGGACCACCAGCGTAACTGCTGTCCCCAGTCATCTTGCTTCTAATGGGACCTTGCTTGCAATGAGAGAACAGAAAGAACTGTCACTATAGTTACCACAGTCAGCCTTTCTTCTGGAAAGATGGTGGTGGAAACTTTGCAATTCATGGCATCTTTTATACTCCATATGTCAAGAGATCTGGGCAGATATGTAAGCAGAACGTGTTAATCCTAATTTCTGTATTAAATTATTTTTTTTTTTAAGTTTGGTTAATTCTCAGATCTACTTCCCAAAGTTGTTACTCCAAATCTTCTTCATTAAGACTGTAATTAAAGCTGTCAGCCAGGGGCAGATTATCCAATAGGCAAGGTAAGCAGGGTGCTTCCTTGCTTACCAGATCATCTGTAGTCAACAATTTCACATTTTTTTTCACCACATCAAAGATTCTGATTCTAGGTATGGCTGGCATCTCTCTCTCTCCCAACCCTATAGTGCCTTCCTGCAGCATCAAAGCCTCTTCTCAAATTTACAGTCCCTGACAGGGATGGCTTACCCAGTAAGCAAGGTAAGCACGGGCTTACTTATGCTTACTTACTAGTCTGTAGTGACCAGTTTCAGAAACCCATGTGAAACTGGTCATTGCAGATTAGTAAGTAAACCCGAGCTTACCTTGCTTACTGGGTAATCTGCCCCTGCTCTCAGCCCATTAGTTTCAGAAGATGAACATTTCTCCTATTCTACCAAAAACAATAGGCCGTTGGTGCTGACTTTCTCCATCTGTCCTCCTTTCCATCTCTAAAGATCGCAGCATCTGTCCTGCCTTCCTTTCATTCTGCCAAGGTTAAGTTCTCTGCCTCTGCCCTCAATCTCACATTCTCTGGGTCCTTCAGGATCTTCCTGCCACAATTACTCCCCTATTTTTCAAGTGTTCTCAATTTCTTTCTCTCCACTAAGTTTTTCATTCTGCCTTCCAATATACACAAAATATTTATTCCCAGTTGGGGGGAGGGGGAGGAGCTTCCATTTGACTCATGAATTCTCCGTAACTTCTGTTATTTTTCGTATTGTCTATGTTTTGTTTTGTTTTTTTTCCCTTTTCACTCTGTCTTATCATTACTGCACTTCTTGTATAAGTGCACAACACTTAATGTGGTCTCTACCTCCACATCGCTATCTCCTAATGCCCTGGAGTTCAGGCTTAAGGAAAACTGGCAGCATCAAGAATCTCTGACACTGAGGATGAACGGAAGTAGCTAAAATGAGGATTGGGTAAAAGCTGCTTGAGAAGTAATTACCTTCCTATATCTTTTTCCCCATTCCATGTGGCTGTACAATTGTCCTTCCCCTACCACAGCAGAAGACCGGATGTTGATTTTCTGGAGAGGATATGATGAGGGCCTCTGGATTGAAGGATGCCAGGTACAATTAGAGATTGGGTGCCTTACAAAAACAGGGAGATCAAATGACCATATGCAGACTGAATGCTGAGATCCCCTAGCCCATCCCCACACTGTTTCCAGAACACTGGCAGCTGGCCCTCTACCCTTCAGGCAGGAAATGGAAGGCTCTTATCTGGGGAATCTGATTAGCCCAAGAGAAAGACCTAAAGATACTGACATCAGGGATTCCCCCAACAAATGACTTTTCACAGGGAGACTCAAAGTCAGTAAGCCCCACCTCATACTTAAGCTTCCAATCAGCTTTTTAGTCTTCAACACTTAATCATGAGCAGATAAGCAAAAATTATCATATCTCTGAGGAAAGCCTGTAAAGGAAAGCCTGAAGACAGATCAGAACCACCAAACAGCAAACAGAAGACATAGCTTGTAGAAAATAAAGCCTCTGTAGGGAGAAGAAAATTCCTCAGAGAGAAGAGAAAATAATAGATCCATAAAAGATGAATAAGATGTCATTAATAAAAGAATTAATAAAAAGAGCACTCAAAACAAACAAAAAAATCCTGAAAGAAATCTTGGGAATTAAAAACATGATAGCATGATTTAAATATCAATAAAATGGAAGCAACCTTTCAAAAGTAGTGTAGTGAGAAAAATCGGAGAATCAGTCCAAAAAATACAACATCAGAATAATAGGAGTGGCAGAGAAAGCAGAAGGAAAGGAATCATTAACGAAATAATTCAAGAAAATTTCCTAGAGTTGAGGTCCCAGTACATGAGTTTCTAGATTTGAAAAGGCCATGGCAAAAAATCTGAGGTAACTGAAGCATGAAGAGCTTACAATTGCCTGGTAAAGGACCTTTTAAGCCATTCCAAGAAGGTTAAATGTTTTCTGTAAACAGCTGGGAGCCAGCACAGGTTTCAAGTAGGGACTGACCAGATTAAATTGTTTGCGGGGTGGGAGGGAAGATGGAAGAATAAACAATGGTGTGGAGAGAAGAGAGAATAATGGCAATGAAAATTATTCCAAAGCTGTTGAAGTTGGTTAGGAGAGGAATCATGGAACAGATTTAAGAGCTACTTAGGAGGTAAATGATACAGGACTTGGAGCAATAAAGAAGGTTTGATAGGAAATAAAGAAGTTAGAAAGTAGTTCCCAGATTTCTAACTTGGACTATACAGTAAAAATTGAGGTCATTAACCAAAATAGAAAATTCAAGTGTAGGAGATTTAGAGGAAAGAATAATGAGTACACTTTGGGACATGTTAGGCTTGAGGTGTTAGTGAGGCATCCAGGTGCAAATAGTCTGAAGCTCAGGAGAATAAATTAGGACAAGGGAGAATTTGAGGTTTAGGAGAAGAGTTGTGGTTTTATGGAAGAAGATGGGATCACCAAGGGCAGGTATATAGACTGTGGTGGGAGGAGGAACTAGGATGAAACTAAGTGACCATCAACAATTAACAGATGGAAACACAGGGAGAAGCAAGTAAAGGAGAGTGGAGTCATACAAGCAGCAGAGAGTAGAGTCATACAAGCCAAATGAAGAATGAAAGGAAAAGCAAAAACAAAAAAGCATTTAAGAGGTCAGTTAAGGTAAGGATAGAAGTCTCCTGAACTATCCTTCCAATCCTGTCTCCTTTGAGGTATGCTAGCCCCGCAAACAGATATGTGCATGCCAGAATTCAAATATGAACCGAATTTAAGTTCTCTCCAAGAAGGTTTCTGGACTTGAAGTAAATCACAAGATATGACTGGACACATTTTTCAGTGTCCCCAAATACCCTATGGCAGATAAAAGGCTGGAGATAAGCAGAGAATATGGAGAAAAATAATAATAACTAACATCAATTGAGCACTTACCATGTGCTAGGCACTGCCCTAAGTTCTTTATATGTATTTTACAGGTGAGAAAACTGATTCAGAAGTTAAGTAACTTGCCCAGAGTAACATGGTTGACAAATGGTAGAGATATTATTTGAACCTATGAAATATTTGTCTAGAGTTCTTGCTAGATTAAGGCCAAAGAACTAAACATTGAAGAAGAAAGGGAAGAAAAAAAAAAAAAAGACAAATATATTATCTCTCCCCTCAGTTATTTTTTTAATTGAAAGTCCATTTTAACAAAAGGATTAAAAAGTAAATGAAGGAAATGTCAAGAAAGTATAAGAGCAAAATACATCTAAAACAAGGTAACAAAAATAGAAACAAACATCAGTTATGACAATAGATACAAGCAATTTAAAATCTTTCACTTAAGGACTAAGACTGAGGATTTCCATTTTAAGCTGCTAATTTGGGCACAAGAATTCTACTTCTCCTGCATCGGGCAGAGCCCTACTGGCACAGTAGTTAAGAGTTATGGCTGCTAACCAAAAGATCAGCAGTTCAAATCTACCAGCTGCTCCTTGGAAACCTATGGGGCAGTTCTACTCTGCCTTATAGGGTGGCTATGAGTTGAAATCAACTCGATTGCAATGGGTTTGGTTTTTTGGTTTTTGCTTCAGTCGTGGTCCAGGAAGGAAAACAGAAACTACACCAGTAATTACAAGAGGGAAAATTTAATATCAAAGATTGTTTACTAGTAAGTGATAGTTAACTACTATAAATGTAGAAGAGATGTTGGGGGAATGGCCTGCCGCTGTGCCTCCCATCCAGCCTGCCTGAGTAAAGGCCTTGGGCCCAGAGCATCCTCTGATAAGGAGGCTGGGAATTGGGTCACCTTCTCTTCCCTGGTTCTTTCTCCTTATCAGAGAAGCCTTCCCCCTATTCTGGGCACACAGTCACTTTCTCTGTCTCTTGCACATGGGTGAGTACCACACAGCACCTGGTCAACTCCACTTCAAGTATCTGTTCCTAGCGGGAAGGGAACAGGGTCTCTCGTGCTACTGCATGGAGGCGGAATGTGCCAGATTGTAAGAGCCAGCCTCAAGGGGTGGACTGAAGGGGAAACAGGGCTTGTGAGCCCAAACATGAGTGCCCTCATATGGTCTGTTAATTCAGTACAGTTTGCATTTTTATGTAAGATCCTGGCCTGGAGCCACTATTGTCCACCACCATTATAAAACCTCTGTTCTCCCACTGCAGGGTGCGGAGATGTGCTCTGGTCCTGCTGCCACCCAGAACTTGGACTCGTATGTAAGTCTCCCTAATATATTCCTTTGCTGTCGCACTGGAGTTGCTCACCTCTTTCTTTGGTCTCTAGGCACCTTCCATTTTTGGAGGCAAATTTCAAGTTACTGGACCATGCCTGGACAAGAGGACTTAAGAGAGTAGCAAGGGTAAATAGTAACCACTACCTCTAAGACTGAGGGAATATGAACAAGGAAGGAACAAGACCTTAGTAAAGCCCCGCTCCAAAGCTAAGACTTAGACCTCTTTGGATAGGGTGCGGCTGCCACTGGAACGTGAAACCTGCAGGTGGTGAAGAAAGTAAAGGCTGCAGGCCAGAGCTGGCTCATAGAACTAACCCACCAGATAGTGGAGAAACTTGCCAAACTGTGCAGGAAGGCTGGATCTGGTCTGTAGGAGTGGCCACTGGGTGGTTGAAAAACTTGCTAGAGGGTATAGGTTGATCATAGCTGGTTAGTAGAAGTAGCCTGCCAGGTGGCAGAGAAATATGCTGAGGGATTTGGGTCACAGCTGGTCCATGAGGGCTGCTAAGGTGAGGGCTACCAGGCCTCCTAGTTATGTAAAAAACCAGCACACTGGAACCAGGAAATGAAGTATTTTTCTTCTTGTATGGTCTTGTGGTGTCCTTCCAGAACTCTACCGACAAAGACTAATATCAAGCCAGCTGTCAAAGTAGAAATGTTACAGAGTCTATCTCCAGTGTTCAAAAACAGGGTAAAGAAGAGTTCAGTTGGATCTGAGAAGCAATAAATTAATAACTAACAGAGTTCATCCTTTTGGCTTCTATATGCGCCCTTCTACACACATCTGAAGCTTCCATACAACAATAGAACAACTGTATGTTTCTACTTAACAAGACAAAGAGAGCCTTTTTCACAAGTGCAGTTGTATCAAGTTGTATCTCCCAAAATGAGGAGACACACTATCCAACCAGTCATTATATCCATTATCGGCTATATCTACTCCTCAAATTTAGTTACAGTCCCACTGAATATTCTGCAACCTAAAGACAAAACTGTAAAGTTAACCCCCAGCAACTTGTATACAAAATAAGGAGAGGAAGGAGAGCGAAGAAGAAAATAGTCACCATATACAAATAAATATACACATAAAAAAGCAAAGAGAAAGTAGGAAAAGCTACTAGATTTCTCATTTCTGTAACTGGTCATGAGGCCTTAGTTGACTTCTTTCTTTCGCTAACCATTCCAGCCCTTTATAGAGTGGGCAATCCAAATCTTGATTCCTGAAGGATTCTCAATAATTCTGCCTTTTTTTTTTTTTTTAAATAAATTGATCATAGATACATGGGTTTATTTCTGGACTTTCAATTATATTCTATTGGTTTATACGTCTACCCTAATACTAGTTCAACACTGTTCTGATTATTGTAGCTGTGTAGTACATTTTGAAATCAGGAAGTGTTGAGTCCTCCAATTTAGTTCTTATTTTTCAACATTGCTTTGCTATTCTGGGTTTTTTGCATTTCCATGCAAATTATAGAATCATCTTGTCAATTTCTTCTGACATGTTGCTGTTGTTGTTATGTGCCATCGAGTCAGTTCCAACTCATCGCAACTCTATGTACAACAGAACAAAACACTGCCTGGTCCTGCACCATCCTCACAATCATTATTATGCTTAACCTCACTGTTGAAGCCACTGCGTCAATCCATCTCGTTAAGGGTCTTCTTCTTTTTGTCTGGCCCTCTACCAAACATGATGTCCTTTCTGAGGGACTGATTCTTCCCAATAACATGCCCAAAGCATGTGAGACGTAGTCTCGCCATCCTTGTTTCTAAGGAGCATTCTGGTTGCACTTCTTCCAAGACAGATTTGTTCATTCTTTTGTGAGTCAATGGTATATTCAATATTCTTCTCCAACACCATAATTCAAAGGCATCAATTCTTCTTCTGTCTTCCTTATTCATCATCCAGCTTTCACATGCATATGAGGCAATCGAAAACACCATGGCTTGGGTCAGGTGCACCTTAGTTTTCAAGGTGACGTCTTTGCTTTTCAACACTTTAAAGAGGTCTTTTACAGCAGATTTGCCCAGTGTGATGCATTGTTTGATTTCTTGACTGCTGCTTCCCTGGATGTTGATTGTGGATCCAAGTAAAATGAAATCCTTAACAACTTCAAGCTTTTACCCATTTATCATGATGTTGCTTATTGGTCCAGTTGTGAGGATTTTTGTTTTCTTTATATTGAGGTGTAATCCACACCGAAGGCTGTAGTCTTTGATCTTCATCAGTAAGTGTTTCAAGTCCTCTTCATTTTCAGCAAGCAAGGTTGTGTAATGTGCACATCACAGGTTGTTAATGGTCTTCCTCCAATCCTGATGCCTCGTTCTTCTTCAGATAGTCCAGCTTCTCAGATTATTTACTCAGCATATAGATTGAATAGGTATGGTGAAAGGATACAACCCTGACGCACATCTTTCCTGACTTTAAACCATGAAGTATCCCCTTGTTCTGTTCAAAAAGACTGCCTCTTGGTTCTGCATGAGCACAATTAAGTGTTCTGGAATTCCCATTCTTTGCAGTGTTATCCATAATTTGTTGTGATCCACCCAGTCAAATGCCCTTGCATAGTCAATAAAACACAGGTAAACATCTTTCTGGTATTCTCTGCTTTCAGCCAGGATCCATCTGACATCAGCAATGATATCCCTGGTTCCACATCCTCTTCTGAATCCAGCTTGAATTTCTGGCAGTTTCCAGTTGATATACTGCTGCAGCCACTTTTGAATGATCTTCAGCAAAATTTTAGTTGCGTGTGGTATTAATGGTATTGTTTGATAATTTCCACACTCGATGGGATCATCTTTCTTGGGAATAGGCATAAATATGGATCTCTGCCAGTCGGTTGGCCAAGTAGCTGTCTTCCAAATTTCTTGGTATAGACAAGTGAGCACTTCCAGTGCTGCATCTGTTTGTAGAAACATCTCAATTGGTATTCCATCAATTCTGGAGCCTTGTTTTTTACCAGTGCCTTCAGTGCAGCTTGGACATCTTCCTTCAGTACCATCAGTTCCTGATCATATGCTACCTCCTGAAATGGTTGAATATCAACCAATTCTTTTTGGTACAGTGACTCTGTATTTTCCTTCCATCTTCCTGTGATGTTTCCTGCGTCGTTTAATATTTTCCCCGTAGAATCCTTCAATATTGCAACCCAAGGCTTGAATGTTTTCTTTGGTTCTTTCAGCTTGAGAAATGCCGAGAGTGTTCTTCCCTTTTGGTTTTCCATCTCCAGGCCTTTGCACATGTCATTATAATACTTTACTTTGTCTTCTCGAGCTGCCCTTTGAATCTTCTGTTCAACTCTTTTACTTAGTCATTTCTTTGTTTCACTTTAGTTACTCAACATTCAAGAGCAACTTTCAGAGTCTCTTCTGACACCCATTTTGGTCTTTTCTTTCTTTCCTGTCTTTTTAATGACTTCTTGCTTTCTTCATGTATGATGTCCTTAATGTCATTCCACAACTCGCTTGGTCTTTGGTCATTAGTGTTCAATGCGTCAAATCTACTCTTGAGATGGTCTCTAAATTCAGGTGGGATATACTCAAGGTCGTACTTTGGCTTTCGTCGACTTGTTCTAATTTTCTTCAGTTTCAACTTGAACTTGCATATGAGCAATTGATGGTCGGTTCCACAGTCAGCCCCTGGCCTTGTTCTGACTGATGATATTTAGCTTGTCCATTGTCTCTTTCCACAGACGTAGTCGATATGATTCCTGTGTATTCCATCTGGTAAGGTCATGTTTCTGTTGGTGACAAAAGGTATTTGCAATGAATAAGTCTTTCGTCTTGCAAAATTCTATCCTGAGATCTCTGGCATCGTTTCTATCACCAAGGCCGTATTTTCCAACTACCGATCCTTCTTCTTTGTTTCCAACTTCCTCATTCCAATCACCAGTAATTATCAATGCATCCTGATTGCATGTTTGATCAATTTCAGACTGAAGAAGTTGGTAAAAATCTTCAATTTCTTTATCTTTGGCCTTAGTTGGTTGGTACATAAATTTGAATAATAGTAGTATTAACTGGTCTTCCTTGTAGGCGTATGGATACTAACCTATTACTGATAGTGTTGTACTTCAGGATAGATCTTGAAATGTTCTTTTTGACAATGAATGCAACGTTATTCCTCTTCAAGTTGTCGTTGGCATAGTAGACCATATAATTGTCCGATTCAAAATGGCCACTATCAGTCCATTTCAGCCCACTAATGCCTAGGATATCTATGTTTATGTGTTCCATTTCATTTTTGATGACGTCCTATTTTCCTAGATTCATACTTTGTACATTCCACATTCCAATTATTAATGGATGTTTGCAGCTGTTTCTTCTCATTTTGAGTTGTGCCACATCAGCAAATGAAGGTCCCAAAAGCTTGACTCCATCCATGTTATTAAGGTCAACTCTACTTTGAGGAGGTAGCTCTTCCCTAGTTGGATTTTGAGTGCCTTCTAACCTGAGGGGCTTATCTTCCGGCACTATATCAATGTTCCACTATTATTCATAAGGTTTTCACTGGCTAACTCTTTTCAGAAATAGACCACTGGGTCCTTCTTCCTGGTCTGTCTTAGTCTGGAAGCTCAGCTGAAACCTGTCTGCCTTGGGTGACCCTGCTGGTATTTGAATACCGGAGGCATAGCTTCCAGCATCACAGCAACATGCAAGCCCCCACACTAAGACAAACTGACAGATGCATGGGGGTCTTCCTTCATAGGTGTCCCAAAATTCCTCCCAGGAAGCTTCTTGGGCATCAACATATAAGTACTACCAGCTACAAGCCTTTTCTGTCTTGACCAAAGGTTGACTCAATCCTCAGCCATGCATAGATATGCACGGGTCAAAGTGTTGATTCATGACACCATCCTTCCCTCCTCTCCTGGACCTGTTCTCACCTCTAGCCCTCTCTTCCCTCCTCCAGGGCCATGATTTTTAGTCCTGCCTGTTTTTGATTGCTACAGTTTTCCATAATCTTTATTTTGGGTGTGGGAGTATTAACAGTAGTCCCATGGAAACAACGGAAGTGTCCATCAAGAGATGAATGGACAAAATGTGGTACATACACACAATGAAATCTTGCTCAGCCATAAAGAGATATGAAGTCCTGATGCATGCAACAACATGGATGAACCTTGAAAACATCATGCTGAGAGAAATAAATCAGTCACAAAAGGACAAATATTGGATGACCTCACATATATGAAATAAGCAAATATGTAAGAACCAAAGATTATTAGTAGTTACCAGGGGTGGTAGGAAGAAGGAAAGGAGGGAGTTCTTGCTTAGGGGGCATTGAGTTTATGTTAATGGTAGTGGAATGATTTAGGAAAGGATGGTGAGAATAGTTGTACAACTTGAAAAATGTAATCAAAGCCACTGAATTGTACATGTAGAAATTGTTGAGCTGGCATGTGTTTTGTTATATGTATTCTCTCTGCAATAATAAGAATAAAAAGGATTAGCCCCCAGAGAATCCTCTGCTTCTAGAACAGTACTCTCTTGTGTAGCAGTAGCTCAATTTTCCCTTGGAAGATCAATCACTCCAGCCAGCAGAGTAATTCTTTTATCTGCCTGTTGTTTCAGTGTCATTAGGAGCCCCAAAGGCCAAATGGAGGTTTCATCTTTCAAGTCAATGAAACCATTGTTATATCCCCATTGGAATCACTCGACCTTTGGAAACTAAGACCTCCAAACAATCAGAGTTCAAAGTAGCTGAGACAGAAAGCAAAAATCTTGTGAGTAGGTTATTAGGTGTAATAGTAAAAGAAGTCACCCCCACTTACACTCCTTGATTTCTGGCCCCGTGTATTCTGGATATGGAGAAGACAGCACCATATAATGGTCTCTGATTCAAAGCATGCTGTATGCTGTAAAACAGAATCCCATCCTTTCATAATATTGCCTCCTAATCTGATAATCCATGACTAATCCTAATCTGATAATCCATAATCCATTCTCCAAGATCCATCCAAATTTTGCAGAGGCAAAACAGTTATGTTAAATGGAGATGCGATAGGTATCAGTCTCCCTGCATGTTTCAAGTCTTTGATGGTGACACTAATATCTGCAGTTCCCCCATGGATTCGGTATTGCTTCTGGTTTGCTATTTTGGTTAGAAAGGGAAGTTCCAGGGGCTTCTACTTAGCCGTTTTGTCATGGGTTGAATTGTGTCCCCCCAAAAAATGTGCGTATCAATTTGGCTGGGCCATTATTCCTGGTATTGTGTGATTTTCCTATATGTTGTAAATCCTGCCTCTATGATGTTAATGAGGGAGGATGGGTGGCAGTGTGGCAGTTGTGTTTGTAAGGCAGGACTCAATATACGAGATTGGATTGTGTCCTGAGCCAATGTCTTGAGATATAAAAGAGAGAAGTGAGCAGAGAGACATGGGAACCTCACACCACCAAGAAAGCAATGCCAGGAGCAGAGCATGTCCTTTGTTCCCGGGGTCCCTGCGTGGAGAAGCTCGTAGTCTGGGGGAGCATTGATGAGAAGGCCGACAGATTGAGAAAACCTTCTGGAGCTGACGCCCTGAATTTGGACTTTTAGCCTACTTTACTGTGATGAAATAAATTTTTCTTTGTTAAAGCCATCCACTTGTGGTATTTCTGTTATAGCAGCACTAGATGACTAAGATACCTTTCTACCAGGATCACTCTCATAAACGTGTTTACCCAATCATATATTCAGGAACTGGAGATGTAACCATAGACTGGGTCCCTGGACTAACTGGTCCCACCATGAGTGTAATTTGGGCTAAGACTCCACCTATAACCTACCACCATTAGCCCCCAGCCCTTTTTTCCAAAGCACAGCTACACTAACAAATGGCTGAAGGTCCCTTTGGATAATTTATGATATGTTCTTGCAATAATGCTGCAGGAGCATTCCTCAAGGGAAAGCAGCCTCTCATTCAATTAAGGAACTCTAAGTTTGGTAACTGGCTTAAGTCTGGAAACTGAGTGAGAGGCCATGACCCTTCATTGTGGTGACTTGAGGGAGGTTTCTGGACACCAGACATAGAATAGATTGCTCATTTATTTCATTCCAAGGGACATCATGATCAATTAGTCACAAACAAAGTTCTCTATGGGCCAAAGCATTTTGATTACTGATAACATCCTTGCTGCCCTTTACAGTAAATGTACCCACCTTGTCTTTCATTGTTAAGTGCTGTCACTTGACCTCTCCTACTTGGGATCCCATCCTCTCTAGTGAAAATGGGGACTGCATCTCAATGGCAAAGTGCATCTCAATCTTGCATGATAATACCGTACCACAAAGGAAAACAACCATGGAACTTCCTAATGTATTTCTCAATGTCTCAGAAGCAGAAGTGCCTTCTAGGCCTCCTCAGGAATTAAAGTAGGGGGGATGAGTGTGCAATTTGCACATGATAAACCCACTCCAAGTTTCCTATCTCCTTAAGTCTTTGGATTCCCTTCTCTACTTCATGCCAATGAAGCTCTGGTATCCCATTCTCATTAAATGTAAGCCACCACCTGTGGGGACCACAGTCTCAGGGAACATCTAGCTCATTTGGCATAACATAGTTTATAAAGAAAATGTTCTACATTCTACTTTGGTGAGTAGTGTCTGGGGTCTTAAAAGCTTATAAGTGGCCATCTAAAATTCTCCACTGGTCTCACCCTGTCTGGAGCAACAGAGAATGAAGAAAACCAAAGACACAAGGGAAAGATTAGTCCAGGGGCCTAATGGACCACAAGTACCACAGCCTCCACCAGACTGAGTCCAGCACAACTAAATGGTGCCTGGCTACCACCACTGACTGCTATGACAGGGACCACAATAGAGGGTTACGGACAGAGCTGGAGAAAAATGTAGAACAAAATTCTAACTCAAAAACAAAAAAAAAAAAACAGACTTACTGGTCTGACAGTGACTGGAGATACCACAAGAGTATGGCCCCCAGACACTCTTTTAGCTCAGTAATGAAGTCACTCCTGAGGTTCACCCTTCAGCTAAAGATTAGACAGGCCCATAAAACAAAATGAGACTAAATGGGCATACCAGCCCAGGGGCAAGGATGAGAAGGCAGGAGGGGACAGGAAAGCTGGTATGGGGAAACTAAGGTTGAGAAGGGGAGAGTATTGACATGTCATGGGGTTTGCAACCAATGTCGTAAAATAATATGTAGATTAATTGTTTGATGAGAAGCTAGTCTGCTCTGTACACCTTCGTGTAAAATACAATAAAATAAATAAATATAGGCCACCACTAGGTCAAATTTCAGTCAACACAACCCATTAAGATGTTAGAGTCATCTCCATCTGTACAAGTAACACATTAAATCTGAAATCTCTGGTAATAGTCCCCATATCAATGAATTCTACCCAATTTAAGTGTTATATTCTGCTCTTCTTGATCTGACACCCATAGAATCCACTCCTACACAATGTTCCCAGGTTTCTGCTGATATGTATTAGATAACCTTGTAAAAATTCTTTTCGTGTATAAGCTATTTCTTCCTGGGTCATACTGTACACCTAGCCCCTAAAGCAGACTGAAATTTGACCCTATTTATGGTTCTAGTAGCAACGAAGTATGATTGTGGTGGAACTTGAAGAGGATGCACATCCTCTTGTAAGATGTCTGTCCCCGGTCAGGTTGGTACTAGGTTTTCAAGCAAAGCAAGTTTAGTTTCCTCAGACACAGAAGGGAAAGCTATTTCCAACTGCTAGGAGGTTCAACTTACTCAGGAGTTTGAGATACGATTTTGTTTTGTATTTCTGTGAAAATCTACAGCTGAAATGGCAGCTTATTGAAGGTAGAGACCCAGTCTTCTTAAATCTTGTTGTTCAGAGATCCTTTACCATGCAGTTTCCATCTTGTTGTCCAAGATGTAATCACCATCACATCTGGGGAGGGGGACAATCAGCTGTATAGATCATGTCTCTTCCCCTTAAAAGCACCAATTAGAAGATGCACATGTCACATCCACCTACATCCCACTGGCCAGAACTTAATTACATAGTCACAGTTATCTTTAAAAAAAAAAAAAGACATAAAAACGCAGTCTTGATTCTGAGCATCCCTGTGCGCAGTTGGCAATTGAGGTTTCTAATACCAAAAGAAGAAGGGGAGAATGGATATTGGGAGTGAATAATCAGCAGCCCCTGCCACAGGTGTTATGTAATAAAATAAATTCATGTCAAATAAAATTAGAAAATTTTGAAAATAGAATTTTGTTCTTTTCTTCACAGCAGAATATATGCTTATGTTCATTGTAAATCATCAAGCATTTTTCCAAGCATATTTGACCATGAAAGCCCTTTTTTAAGAGTACCTCTAAGGACAAACATCCCACAAGATATATTTTTTGAAGAAGAAAACAATAAATATGGATAATATTTTTTTTAAAGATGTAAAAAAAAAAAAAATCCCAACAAAAGGCACAGAATTCACCTAGTTTTACAGGTGAATTATTTCAAACCATAAAAAAAATAATAATTACAATATTGTTTAAACTTTTCAAGCCTACAGAAAAAGAAGAAAATTTCATTATTTATTTTACAATGCTATCATAACCCCAGTACAAAAACCTGACAAATACAGCACTAAAAAGAAAGTTAAAGGTAAATCTCATCTACCTAAATGAACACAAACATAGGTAGAAAACCTAAATAGATCCATAACAAAAGAAAAAAATTGAAGATCTCATTTAAAAAAAAAAAACCCAACAACAACACAAAAACCCGGCTCAGATGTCTTCACTGGAGAGTTCTACCAAACATTTAGAGAAGAGTTGACACCAATTCTACTCAAACTATTCCAGAATGTAGAAAAGGAAGAAATACTCCCTAATTCATTCTATGAAGCCAGAATAATCCTGATACCAAAGCCAGGCAATGATACTATAAAAAAAGAAAATTACAGACCAGTATCCCTCATGAATATAGATGCAAAAATTCTAGCCAACAGACTACAATAGCATATCAAAAAAAAAATACATCACAATCAGGTAGGATTCATACCAGGGATGCAAGGGTGCTTCAACATTAGAAAACCAATCAACGTAATTCACCACATATATAAAACAAAGATAAAGAATTACATGATCATCTCAATCAACTCTGAAAAGGTATTTGATAAAATCCAACATTCTTTCCTAATAAAAACTCTCAGCAAAACAGGAATAGAAGGGAAATTCCTCAACATAATTAAGGGTATATATGCAAAACCAACAGCCAACATTATTCTCAACAGAGAGAGAGTAAAAGCATTCCCCTTGAGAACAGGAGTGAGACAAGGATGCCCATTATCACCACTCTTATTCAGTATTGTACTGAAAGTCCTAGTCAGAGCAATAAGGCAAGAAAGGGAAACAAAGTCTTCCAGATTGGTAAGGAACAAGTAAAACTATCCCTATTCACAGATGACATGATCCTATACATAGAAAATCCCAGGGATTCCACAAGAGAGTTACTGGAACTAAGAGAAGGATTCAGCAGTGTGGCAGGGTACAAGATCAGCATACAAAAGTCAGTTGGATTCCTCTACACTAACAAAGAGAACTCTGAAAATGAAATCAAGACAACAATGCCATTTACAATAGCCCTCCAAAGGATGAAATACCTAGGGGTAAATCTAACCGGGGTCATAAAATACTCATATAAGGAAAACTACAAAACACTCCTGCAAGAAACCAAAAGACCTACATAAATGTGAAAAACATACCATGTTCATGAATTGGAAGACTTAACGTTGTGAAAATGTCAATACTACCCGAAGTTATCTATAGATATAATGCAATCCTGATCCAAATCTCAACAATATTCTTTAACAAAATGGAAAAACTAATCTCCAAATTCATATGGAAAGGAAAGAGGCCTCAAATAGCAAAAACACTACTGAAGAAGAACAAAGTAGGAGGTTTCACACTCTCTGATCTCAGAACTTACTGTATACCACAATAATCAAAACAGCCTGGTACTGGTACAAGGACAGACACATAGATCAATGGAACAGAACTGAGAACCCAGAAGTAAAATCCATTCAGCTACGGATAGCTGATCTTTGACAAAGAGTCGAAGTCCATTCGATGGGGAAGAGATAGTCTCTTTAACAACTGGTGCTGGCAAAACCGGATATCCATTTGCAGAAAAATGAAACAGGACCCATATCTCACATCATCATACACAAAAACTAAGTCAAAATGGATCAAAGACCTAAATGTTAAACCTAAAATTATAAAGTTCCTAGAAGATAGCATAGGGACAAAGCCATGGGTCACAATTTATTGCATAAATACACTATCAAACATAACTAAAAATACAAACAGAAGATAAACTAGATAACTGGGACTTCCTAAAAATTAAATACTTATCCTCATCAAAAGACTTTACCAAAAGAGTAAAAAAACAACATACAGACCAGGAAAAAAAAATTTGGCAATGGTCTAATCTCTAAAATATATAGAAAACTTCAGCACTTCAAAAATAAAAAGATAAACAATCCAATCAAAAAACTTGGCAAAGGACATGAACAGACACTTCACCAAAGAAGACATTCAGGTGGCTAACAAACACATGAAGAGCACATAGGGGGCACAGTTATGGAAACTTCGTAGACATATCCTAAAACCTTGTGGGATTGAGTTACTGGGCTTGAAGGCTAAAGACCACAGTCTCAGGGTACATCTAGGTCAATTGGCATAACACAGTTCATCAAGGCAATGTTCTACATCCTAGTCTGGTGAGTAGCATCTAGGGTCTTAAATGCTTGCAAGCAGTCGTCTAAGATACAACTATTGGTCTCTTCCCATCTGGAGCAAAGGAGAGTGAATGACTCAAGGAAGCAATTAGTTCACAGGAATAACAGCCCACATGATTCACAGCCTCCTCTAGCCTGAGACCAGAAGAACTAGATGGTGCCCAGCTACCACTACCGACCTCTCTGACCAGGGACACAATAGAAGTTCCCAGTTAGAATGGGAGAAAAATATAGAACAAAACTCAAATTCATAAAAAAGACCAGGCTTACTGGATTGACAGAGACTGGAGGAACCCCCAAGACTATCGCCCTAAGAACTGAAGCCACTTCTGGAGGTCACCTTTCAGCCAAATAATAGATAGGCCTATAAAATAAACAATAACACCTGTGAGGAAGGTGCTCCTTAGAACAATCAACCATGCAAAACCAAATGGGCAACATTTGCCCAAAAGCAAAGATGAGAAGGCAAGGAGTGGCAGGAAAACTGGAGACGGAAATGGGGGAAGCAGGGTTGAAATAGGGAGAGTGCTGACACATTTCAGGAATAGCAACCAATGTCACGGAACAATTTGTGTATGAATTGTTGAATGGAAAAGTAATTTGCTGTATAAACTTTCACCTAAAACACAATAAAATGTTAAAAAGAAAAGAGAAAAATGTCACTTAACCAAAATTCCTAAATAAAGCTCTAGCACATTGAATTCAGCAGAATATAAACAGAATTACTCACCTTGACTATATAAGATTTGTTCCAGGAATGTAAAGATGGTTCAATATTAGGAAATCTATTAATACAATTTAACCCATAAATTGTCAAAGAAGAAAAATTATGCTATTCCTTAAAAGATGCCAAAAGGCATTTAATAATGTATAGTATACATTTCTGATGTTAAGAAAATGTCTTAGTAAAGTAGGAATGAAGGAAGGATTCTTCCTTACCATTTAAAAAAAAAAAACTATCTCAAGCCACCAACGAATATTATATATTAATGCCAAAATTCCAGAAATATTTCCACTAAATTCAGGAATAAAACAAAGATATCTCTCAATAACCCTATAGTTTGACAACTATTTGCCTATCATATTGGTAAAAGAAACAGATTGTTAGTACTGAATGTTGGTGAGATTATGGAGAAACAGATACTTTCATACACTGCTAGTGGAAGTTCAAATTGAAACCCTTAGGGAGATTAATTTGACAACATGTATCAAAAAGTTTAGAATTGTTGTATATACCCAAAATAATTGAAAGTAGGAACGCAAACAGAAACTTGTACACCAGTGTTCCTTGCAGCACTATTTATAACAGCAAAAAGGTAGAAACAACCTAAATGTCCATCAACAGATGAATGGATAAATAAAATGTGGTATATAACATACAGTAAGTACCTGGGTAGCACAGTTTGCGCTAGACTACCAACATAAAGGTTGGCGGTTCGAACCCACCCAGGGGCACTGCAAAAGAAAGGCTTGGCCATCTGCTTCCCTAAAAGATTATAGTCAAGAAAACCATATGGAGAACTCTACTCTGTCACACATGAGGTCTCCATGAATTGGAATCAACTTGATGGCAACAATTGCTGTCAAGTGAATTCCAATTCACAATATATACATATAAAATTCATGTTACATATATATATAAAATTCATGTTACATATATACATATAAAATTCATGTATAATTCATGTTGTATGTATATAAGTCAGCCATAAAGAGAAATTAAGTCCTGAATAATGCTACAACATGGATGAACCTTGCTGAATGAAATAAGTCAGTCACAAAAGGACAAATATTGTACCATCCCACTTATAAATAGGCAGATATATAAGTGGTTAACAGGGGTGGGAGGGAAGGGAAAAGAGGGGGAGTCACTGCTTAGGGGGCACTGAGTTTCTGTTAATGGAGGTAGAATAATTTGAAAAAGAATAGTGGTGATGGTTGCACAACATAATGAACGTAATCAACGTCACTGAATTGTACATGTAAAAATTGTTGAATTTGCGAATGTTTTGTCATATATATTTCATCACAGTAACATTTTTTTAAAGTTTAGAATTGTTTACACCCTTTCAACTGAGAAATTTCAGCCCTAGAAATTTATCCAGAAGAAATAATTAGATGAATTCAGAAAAATTCATGTACAGCAAGATTTACTGTAGTACTAGTAAGTAATTCATAGAGTGAGAAAACCTGGGAAAAATCCAGACATGTAATATTAGAGGATTAGTTGAGGTACAATAGTACATAGGGTCACTGGGAGTCAGAATCGACTCAATGGCAATGGATTTTGGTGGTGCAATGGTTAAGCACTTGGCTACTAATCGAAAGGTTCAAACCAGTGGCTCCGTGCAGGGCGGTGGAGAGGAGGGGATGCTACCTGGTGATCTGCTCCCGTAAAAGATTACAGCCTAGGAACTGACTCCACCGCTAACAACAACAACACAGTTGTATTTGGTTCCCTTTCATTGCCTCAAGCTTTAGCACTGGTGGCACAGTGGTTAAGAACTTTGCTACTAACCAAAAGCTCAGCAGTTCAAATCCACCAGCTGCTCCTTGGAAACCCTATAGGGCAGTTCTTCTCTGTCCTATAGGGTCACTATGAGTCATGCAATGGGTTAGGTTTGGTTTTGGTACCAGAGGACGAGGAGGATATAAGGATTACCATTGCTCCCTAAATTCTCTGCTCTGGTCCTTCCTTCTGGGCTGCTGCTGCCACCTGGAGTAGGTAGGCGGTAGGAAACGGCCTCTAACATACACTACCCACTCTTGCCAGTCACCATCACTGAGTGTTAGATCACACTTAAATGCTGAAAACATAAGGGGACATGAAGTTTATTTGAGAGGAGGGAACCTAACAGGCTTTAACTTGCCTCAGTTGTCCCATTTAGAAAAAACACTCTGATTTTGGACTAATGAAGACTAAAATTTTGGGGAGAGGAGTTTAAAGAAAAGACAATTATATAAGATTTATTAGCAGTTGTCCTCAGTTATGAGTAGTGAGTACTTACAGTACAAATAGAAAAAGAGAATAGTGCTATGGGAAAGGCAGCATTAGAAACAATTGAGGTACATAAATCACACGAAATTTCTAGGAATGGCCACTTCTTAATCTTGGGTTAACAGGAGAGGTCTGAGTAAGGAAAAAACAGGCAACATTCATCAGAGAATGTGTCAATAACTTTTTTAATAAAAAGCACATCTAGAATCTGAATTAAATATGCTCAGACTTTGTTTTTGGCTAATGTTACACTCTATGATTTACACATTAGAGGATACATCGTTTCTGGGCCCCTAAACCATGTTGTTCTGCCTATCACATCTATCTATAACTAAATTATGAATTAATTATGCCTCTTAAGTCCGAACCGTAACTCTCTCATTTTAACCCATGCAAATGTCCTTTCAACAGGTTACTCACATAGTAAGTGGAGTGCTGGCCATGAGGGCATCAAAACTTCTTACTTAAAAAATCTAACCAGCTAATGACTGTAGTTGTATCAAATGTAGTTGCTTTTTAGGCCACAAGTTCTATGAGAATCAGCATTTTAAAATATAAGGAATCTGTTGGTTGAAGACATATTCAGACCTATGGGGGTGGAGGAAGGAAATCACTATCTCTTTCCCCCCAGGAGCAAAAGCTAAAAGCAGGTAAGAGTCCAGAAAGTTACTCATCAGTGCAAAAGAATAGGCTTAGAGTCTTTTCTTTGCTGTTAGAGAAGTGCTGATTTCAGCATAAGGCATCCTTTAGTTGAGAGGCCCTGCCACTCATCAGTGATGTTCACTTTGGTTAATTAGAAATACTAAAATAACTTGGGAATAATTTTTGCTAGCCTGAAACAGCATGAATAAATTATATAAAAGCTATGAGTAAACAGAACTTTCACATTAGCTTTTCATAATCGCTCCCATTTCGACTTCACAGACATGAACAAGCTCCAAACTTCAATGTGCTGGAAAGTTAGAATAAAACTAAACTGGGCCCAACCACCCTTCAGATACGTAACTAGCTCTTGTGTACCAGACAGCATGGTGCAGTGGTGAGGAAATCAGTTTCCCTGAAATGTATTTTGGCCATGCTATCATGTGCTTAAATAAAAATAAGGAGTGAACTTTTCACCACGTGTGCAATATGACCTTGGAATAAATTATTTTCCTACTCTGACACATTTTAGAGGCCCAGCCATGGTCCCAGTCACAGACCATGGCATGATTCCCAGAGTTCCTCAGAATATCTCATCAACCCCATAATGGGATAAAAAATAAATATTTAGAAAATGAAATTTAAAATGATTCAATTTTGAATAGCATTAAAAAACATTAAATACTTAGGTATAAATTATATAAAATCATATTACAACATATGTAAATAAACACACACAAAAAAATTCAAACCCATTGCCATTTAGTCAATTCTGATTCATGGAAACTCCATGTGTTACAGAGTAGAACTGCTCCATAGGGTTTTCTCGGCTGTAATCTTTATGGAAGCAGATTGCCAGGTTTTTCTTCCATGGCACCACGGGCTGGGTTTGAAATGCCAACCTTTACATTAGTAGTCAAGTGCAATCCATTTGCACCACCTAGGGACCTATATATGTAAGTACTTAGGTATAAATTAAAATAGGTATAAATTTAACAAAATATGTGCAAAATCTGTACATTAAAAATTACAGAACATTTCTGAAAGAAATTAAAGATCTAAACAAATGGAGAGCTATACCATATTCATGGATCAGAAGACTCAATATTGTTAAGACGTTTATTCTCCCCAAACTGATCTATAGATTCAATTAATGTAGGCAGGTTTTTTTTTTTAATAGAAACTGACAAGCAGTTTTTTAAATGTATATGGAAATGCAAAAGATCTAGAATGGACCAACCAATTCTGAAAAAGTAAACAAGTTGGAGGACTTATACTACCTGACTTCAATACCTTTTATAAAACTACAGTAATTAAGACACTGTGGCATAAGGATAGATATACAGGTCAACGGAACCAAATAGAGAGCCCATAATAGACTCATATGTATATGGTAAGTCGAATGCACTAAATCGGTATAATAGAAAAAGGAAAGTCCTTTTAACAAATAGTTGCAGAAAAGCTAAATATCCATATGAAGAAATTGAACCTCAACCTTTACCTCACACAATACACAAAAATTAATTCATGATAGACCTAAACATAAAAACTAAAACTATAAAGCTTTTAGAGGAAAAAAAAATAGACCTGGCATTAGGCAAGTTCTCTTAAACAGGACACAGAAAACAATATCATAAAAGAAAAAAAGTGATAAATTAGACTTCATCAAAATATAAAACTTTTATTCATCAAACAATATTATTAAGAAAATTAATAGGCAAGCCACAGACTAGAAGAATATATTCATAAAACATAAATCTGACAAAAGATTTATTTTCAAAATTTATAAAGAATTCCTAAAATTCAATATTAATAAATAGGCAAATATTTGAACAGACACTTCACAAAGAAAGTGGCCCAAAAAGCCAATACTCATATGAAAAAGTACTCAACATCATTACTTACCAGGAAAATGCAAATTTAAACCACTATTGGATATCACTAAACACCTGCTAGAATGGCTAAAATTTTTAAAAACTGTCATTACCTAATGTTGGAAACAATGTGGAGCAAACAGAACTCTCAAATATTGCTAGGTATTTAGCCAAGAGAAATAAAAAGAGATATCCACAAACAGACTTGTGAAAGAATGTTCATAGCAACTTTATTCACAAATAGCAAGAAACAACAAACAAGCCAAATGTCCTTCAGCACCTGAATGAATAAACAAATTGCAGCATATTCTTACAATTAGTTTTGCTCAGAGATATTAAAAATACAAAGTTCTGATACATGCACCAACATGAATAAATCTCACAAACATAACACTGAACAAAAGAAGCCACACACAAAAGAGTACATTTAGTTCATTTTACTATTGTTTACTTTGTATATGTTTGACATTTTTCATAACAAGAAGTTAGAAAAACCAGCTGGGCCCATCATATTTCTTGGTAAAACCACTGTGTTCCATCAATCAGCTCATTCTCCCACTACCTAAAGATTATTTCAAACTTCCTCTACTCTCCTCAAACCTTCCACCTCCCTTCTCATTCCCAGTAAATAACCTTGACTCCTGTGTCACGGAGAAAATAGAGCCATCCTGTAGGAACTCTCTTCCCCTTTCACCACTAAACCTTCAGCTCTACCAGCATCTTCTTCCCTCTGCTACAGTGAAAGGAGCAGTATTTCTTCTCACCAATGCTAGGCCCTCCGCCTGGGCCCTAGAGCCCACCTTGTCCCACTTTCTTGGGGATCTTGTGCCTTTGATGATTGCTTTCTTCACTATCTTTAATTTTTTCTCCTCTGTTGGCTATTTCCCATCAACATTCAACCACACTCAAGTCTCGCCTATCCTAAAAACAAAACACAAAACCTAGACTCCACAGTTTTCAACTAACTACTACCTTGCTGCCCTCTTCTTTCACAGCCAAATTTCTTGCAAGAGTTGTGACACTGATTGTCTCTTATTCTTCCCATTTTACCCACTTTGCAGTTCACTTCAACCTGGCTTCCACCTTCACCACTTCATTGAAATATCTCTTACTAAGACCACCAATGACCTCCATGTCACTAAAACAAAAGAATGTTTTTCAGTCCTTGCTTGTCCATTTGGCAGCATTTGACATCCCTCTTTATCAAAAACCCTCTCAAGGTTTCTGTGACACCATATTTGTTGACCTAAGTCTCATTTGCTAACCTCTCATCCTCTACCAGGGCGTTCATTATGTATTGGGAGTTTCCTAGGTCAATGTCTTAGACCTCTCTCTTAACACACTGTACCTCTCCTGGGTGAACTTGCTCCCATCTAAGCTCCTGTAACCTGTTGCCCTCAAGTTGATTGCGACTCATAGTGACCCTAAAGGACAGAGTAGAACTGCCCCATAGAGTTTCCAAGAAGCGGCTGGTGGATTTGAACTGCTGATCTTTTAATTAGCAGCCAGGCTTTTAACCACTATGCCACTAGTGCTCCCCATCTGTGCTTTAAAAAAAAAAAAAAAGAAAGAAAACCAAACCTGTTGCCGTCAAGTGGAATCCGACTCATAGCGACCCTAAAGGACAGAGTAGCACTCCTCCATAGGGTCTCCAAAGGAGTGCCTGTTGGACTCGAACTGCCGACCTTTTGTTTAGCAGCCCTAGTTCTTAACCACTATGCCACCAGTGTTTCCCCATTCATGCTAGGGACTCCCAAGTGGATATTTCCAGTCCAAACCTACCTTCAGACTCCAAATCATATAATCAACTCCTGACTTTACACTGCCTCTTGGACGTCCCATGGACATCTCAAAATTAGTCTGTCCTGATTTCTCCCCTATACCTGCTTCCCTCCAGGATTCCCTATATCAAAAACCGGTACCACTTTCCACCCAACAGCTCAGGCCAGAGATCTGGGCATCCTTGATTTTTACATTTCCCTGACCATTCACAAGGAGCCATGGTGGTGCAGAGGTTAAAGCACTTGGCTGCTACCTGAAAGGTCAATGGTTCAAACCAACCAGCCGCTTCACAGGAGAAAGATGTGGCAGTCTGCTTCCATAAAGATTACAGCCTTGGAATAGGCTATGAGTCGGAATCAGCTTAATGGCAATGGGTTTGGTTTTTGGGTTTGACCACCTACATCAAATAAATCACCAAATTTTGGAAATTATACCTTTTAAATATCTCTCAAATACTATCTCTGCTTCATCCTAGTCCAGGCTATCATCCCTCTTCGGTAGCTTGCCTACCGACTTCCTTGCCTTTAATCTCACACTCCTCCAGTCCTCCCTACACACAATAGCCAGAGTTGTCTTTCTAAATTTACATTCAATCATTTTCCCCACCCCTCCCCAAGCTACTTAAAAACATGCAGTGACTTCCAACAGCTCTAATTGTAACGTCTTAAATACTTATCATGGTCTGTAAAGCCCTGCGTGTTCTGGCTTTGCTTACCTCTGCAGCCTCATTTCATGCCTCTCGGCCTCTACACTCCAGCCATCTGCTGAGTCCTCCAAGAAGCAGACACTGGGATGGAGTCGGAAGGCAAAAACCAAAGTAACCAAACACCAAACGAAACCGGTTGCCATCAAGTTGATTCCAACCCACAGGGACCCTATAGGACAGAGTAGAACTGCCCCATGGGGTTTCCAAGGAGTGCCTGGTGGATTCGAACTGCTGAACTTTTGGTTAGCAGCCAAACTCTTAACCACTAAGCCACCAGGAAAATGAAGACAGCAGGATGGGGCAGGGCGAGCCATGAGGACCCCAATGCAGATGTGGAAAAGTCTTTGCCAGTCCAATGGGGAGTTGTAAAGCAAAGACTGCACATTAAAGAAGTCCTGAGTTGAGCAGGAATGACCAGGCTCTTGTCCCAGTCTTAGTCCTCGGCTGGAGCTATCCCAAAGAAGATCACAATCTTCTCTCAAAAGCTGAGGTGGAACAGATGGAGTTAACAGCTAGAAGCTATCCGTTGACTTTGCTCCTCAGTGTCCTTTCTAGAAGGGGAAGTGGCTCATTTCAGCACCTGCTGCAAGGGTTCTAAACTTAGGGGGTTAGGGAACATTTCCTAAGGAAGTGATATTTAAACTGAGGCCTGTTGAATAGAGAACAGTAGGAGTATTCCAGACCAGGAAACAGTAAACAGGATGACTCTAAGAGGCAGGGGGTATCGGGTCCTTGAAGGAAATGAAAAAATACCCACGTGAGTGTAGAGCACAGTGTGTTTAGCACAGTGTTGGCATACAGTACTCACTCAAGAATAAATTGTTTACAAACTGATCACGTTTGAGACTTTCTTGGGGACCTCTAGCTAAAAATGCAGATCTTGGGCCTCACCCAGAAATTCTGATCCAATAGACATTTGCATTTCAATAAGCACTTTCCCTCTCCCTGCATTCCAAAGTAGGTGGTTCATGAAACACATTTTGAAGATTGCAATAAGTGGTAGCTGTTATAATTATCGCTTCACTTGTCTGACTCCCATTGACTGTGAGTTCGTCTCAGAGTTTCCTACCACAGGGCATAAAATACACACTTGATAAATATCTGAGGAATGAGTGACAAATAAAAAATAGAGGCATGTAATAAAATGGTATATCTAAAAACACTTTGTAAACTATAAATAAAATGCTCTATCTATAAGGCAGTGGTTTTCAACTTTTTTGACCATGTTTCAATGTTCAACTGAAACATTGTTAAGAATACAAGTACTTACCCTTACTGCACAGGAAGCATTCTGATATTGTCTATTCTATGCTATGCTATTACTATTCTATCCTTTTTCAAAAAAGTAAGTTGTCTTAATGACCCATTAATGGGTCCTATGCAATAATTCTCAAGCTTTGCACACATTGCTTTCTCTGACTCAAAGACCCTCCTCCCCTTCCTTACTTGAGTAATTTCCTTTTATTTTTCCCATCCTGTGGCCTAGGGAGCCTTCCCTCCCTTGGGCTAAAACAGCATAGTGTTCTTCTCTCTGTTAATATGCTTATCACTTTATATGGCAACTGCTCATTTATATCCCTCAGCAAACTGTGAGTGCTTGGCAGTCAGGGATGACAAATAAGCACTCCAAATATGCTTGCTGAATACCTGAATAAAATACAAAGTGTCATTTTGTGCTATTTTGAGGGGAGGAAATCTGGGTGCTACGGGAGTGGCAGCATGAACTGAATGATGTAATTATATTGTTAAAAAAGTAAAACTTCTATAAACAGACCAGAAAAATCTCACTTTTTCAGTTCCCTCCAAATTCTATGACTTACTGAAACCATTCACTATTTTAGTCAGGTTTTAGTTTGAATAGAGGGTCCCTGGGTGGTGCAAACCCTATGGGGGAGTTCTACTCTGTCCTATAGGGCTGCTATGAGTTGGAATCTACTGGACAGTAATGGGTTTGGTTTGGGTTTTTTGGAGGGTAGTGCAAACGGTTTGCACTTGGCTACTAACCTGCCTTGAAAGAAAGGCCTGGTGATGTACTTCTGTAGGGTAAGAGCCATCGAAAATCCTTTGGAGCAGTTCTACCCTGAAACACAAGTGTTGCCATGAGTCAGAATCAACTTGAAGGCAATGGGTTTTTGGTTTAGTTTGAATAGAGCGATGGTTTTTGCTGTGTGTGTGTGTGTGTGTGTGTGTGTGTGTGTGTGTGTGTGTGTGTTTCACAGAGCCTAAATATTTAAGAATTTAAAACATGAACATTAATAGAAATTTGATTCGCTGAGAAGTGACAGAGGTTTTGGTGCTAGAAGAAAACCAGGTTGGGTCAAGCTCAATGCTAGAACTGCAGAGTGTCCAGTATGGTGGCCATGAAACCAGTCAGATACACAGCCCTTATAGTGGGTAGAGTGGCCAGGCTCCTCAGCACACCCAAAAGGCACCTTGGCTAATGTTCACATAGGAAGTGAGGAATTGAAATGACAACATCTTGTCTTTTATCCACTCTTAGGGTTATTTTGTTAGTTGAATTTATTTATTTTGTATTATTGGGGATGGTGTTCCCAAAATCCAGTAACATTTCCAAAGATGTTTGTTCTGCCTTTATAAACTCTTTAGTCTTTGTGAAGACTTGAATAAAGTATTTTTTGTCCTTTCTTAGATTTCTTAGTCCTTTCACTTTAAGCATTTCTGCTTAAAGGGCTCTGGACACCTTTCCCTCCTCTCTCTGTCCCTGGAGTCTTTCTATCTTGCATTCTCCCTCTTCTTTTGATTAATCAGAAACCAAAAGGGTGTTGGAAATGCAAGGAGGCAAGGGACTACTTTATAAAGGAGGGCGCCAGAGAGTGAGGCGCAGCTCTTGACTCCTAAAGTTGGGGTTGGTGCTCAGTGGAGGTGACAGCGATGCAGAAAATAGAGGACAGTGAGGAGCACAGTTACGTATGAAATGTTTGCTGCGTAGTCTCATTCTGTTTTCTAGTGTACTGACGCTAGGTAAAGTCCATCAACCCAGATTTAATTCTTATAGTTTTCTTTTTTTCTATTAAGATTTGAAAAGCACTGCATACTAGACTACTGGTAAGATGTATGCATATTCATCATACAGTACTTGTGAAATGGCCTTCCTTCCATTCTGAGAGCCTGTGGTCTAACACCAAGCCTCTTACTTGTTCATAATTAAGGAGAAAGTTAAGAGAACAGTCATAAAATTTAGAGTAAACAACTATATTGCAAATATACAGTATTGACAATGCTATGTCTGCTGAGACTCTATCTTTTGAGATTTGTTTCAACGTCCAGAAGCCCTGTAACTTGTGATTCACATAAACAATATTAGTGGAAATCGAAGAAAGAAAAAAAAAATTACTTTCAGTGCCACCACTGCAATAAAACAAATTCTTTTCATTTTTCCCTGTTCCATTCTAGTCTTTGTTCTGTATACCTATCAGGTAGTAGTACTAGTTAAGCTGCAAATGGCTAAACAATAAAGGAATGGATGAAAAGTCTAGATGTAGGTCTAGCTTCAGATGAGTTTGACCCAGTAGTTCAAACTAAATCATCAAACACCAGGTTCTTCTCTATCTACTCTATTCTGCCTGCCACTACGTTGGCTTTATCTTTGGGCTCCACATGGTGACCCTGGGGAGTTCCAGGCCCTCCCAGGGTAGCAGCAACACAGCTGCAGAAAGTCCAGACCCCACATTCTCAGACCAAATCAAAAGAGAGAGGGTCTCTTTGGCGGCTACCACAGAAGAGAGAAAAAGCTTCTCCTTCCAAGTTGTTACTGGTTGCCATCGAGTTGATTCCAACTCATGGAGATCCCATGTGTTATACAGCAGAACTGCTCCATACAGTTTTCTTGGCTGTAATCTTAACAGAAGCAGATCACCAGGCCTTTTCTTCTGCGATACCACTGGGTGGGTTCAAATCACCAACCTTTAGGTTAGTAAAACAAAAAACCAAACCCTTTGCCGTCGTCGTGTGGATTCCAACTCATAGTGGCCCTATAGGACAGAGTAGAACTGCCCTTTGGGTTTCCAAGGCTGTAATCTTTACGGGAACAGACTGCCACATCTTTCTCCCGCTGAGCTGCTGATGTGTTTGAACCTTTTAGTCAGTAGCCGAGTGCTTAACCACTGCACCACTAGGGCACTTCAGAGGCCCTAACAAACGGGCTGTGATGAGGTTACATGCCCATCCCTGAGCCAATCACTTTAGCCAGGAAGGTAAATTCAGATTGTCCTGAATTATCAGGACACACCCACATGGCCGAGAGAATGGGAAAGAAATGGTTTCCTCCAAAACAAAACATAGGTGCTCTTAGAAGAGTAAGGGGATGCTAAGCAGCGTAAATAATAGATACCTGTTTCATTTCACATCATTTTCATCACAGTTTAGATGCAATTTTATATTCTGCTTTTTAAAATTAATATTCTATAGAATTTTTAAAAATTTTTTAAATTCTACTTTAGGTGAAGGTTTACAGAACAAATAGTCTCCATTAAACAGTTAGTACATATATTGTTTTATGACATTGGTTAACAACCCCACAACATGTCTATCCTCTCCCTTCTCGACCTTTGAGGACTTTTTTTTTTTTTTTGGTGAAAATACACATAGCCAAAGATACACCATTTCAGAAATTTCTATGTACAATTCAATGACATTGATTACATTCTTCCAGTTGTGCTGCTATTCTCACTATCCTTTTCCAAATTATTCCATCACCATTATCTTCAACTCTGCCCCCCTAGGCTTCCCATCAAAGCTTTTGAGTTGCTGTTGTCAATTTGATCTCACATAGGTAATTCTTTTTTTTTTTTTTTTATTTTGTACCTTAGATTAAGGTTTGCAGAACAAATAGTTTCTCTTTAAACAGTACACATATTGCCCTATGACAATGGTTAACAACCCCACGACATGTCAACTCTATCCCTTCTCAACCTTGGGTTCCCTATCACTAGCTTTCTTGTCCCCTCCTGCCTTCTAGTCCTTGTCCCTGGACTGCTGTGCCTCATTAGTCTCATTTTATTTTATGGGGCTGTCCAATCCCTGGCTGAACAGTGAACCTCGGGAGTGACTTTACCTCTGAGCTAAGAGGGTGTCAGAGGCCATACTCTTGGGGTTTCTCCAGTCTCTGTCAGGCCAGTAAATCTAGTCTTTTTTTGTGAGTTAGAATTTTGTTCTACATCCTTCTCCAGCTATGTCCAGAACCCTCTGTTGTGATCCCGGTCAGAGCAGTCAGTGGTGGTAGCCAGGCACCATCTAGCTGTACTGGACTCAGTCTGGTAGAGGCCGTGGTAACTGTGGTCTATTACTCCTTTGGACTAATCTTTTCCTTGTATCTTGTTCTCTTCATTCTCTCTTGCTCCTGAAGGGGTGAGACCAGTGGAATATCTTAGATGGCTGCTCACAGGCTTTTAAGACGCCAGATGCTAATCACCAAGGTAGAATGTAGAACATTGTCTTTAAAAACTGTGTTATGCCAGTTGAGCTAGATGTTCCCCAAGACCGTGGTCCCGACAGCCCTCCGCCCAGCAATTCATTCCCTCAGGGAGTTTGGATGTGTCTATGGAGCTTCCATGACCTTTCCTTGTACAAGCTGTCCTGGCTTCCCCAGTACTGTGTACTGTCTTACCCTTCACCAAAGTTAACACTTAACTATTGTCAATTTTGTTTCCCCCCCAACTCTCCCATCCCTCGTAACCAGCAAAGATTGTTTCTTTTCTTGTGTAAACTTTTTCGTGAATTTTTACAATAGAGGCCTCATACAATATTTGTCCTTTTGTGATTGACTTATTTCACTCAGAATAATGTCCTCCGGTTTCATCCACGTTATGAGATGCTTCACAGATTCATCCTTGTTCTTTATTGTTGCATAATACTCCATTGTGTGTATGTACCATAGTTTGTTTATCCATTCATCTGTTGATGGGCATCTAGGTTGTTTCCATCTTTTTGCT
>NW_004443951.1:11153932-11155659 GCF_000243295.1 Trichechus manatus latirostris | reverse complement strand
CGCAGAGTAAGGGAGTATCTCCCAAGCTGCTCAGCACCGCCCAGCCAGAACGGGCTCCTAAGTCAAGAATAGAAAAAGAAAACAATCAAACAAACAAATCAAAACAGAACAAATCAGAACAAACAAACAAACAAAAAAAGCCCCAGGGGGGCCCACCAGCGCGGTGGCACAGGCTGGGAAGCAGTTCCACAGGAAGAAGCAAAGATGGCATAGAGCCAGTATGGGCGGGTGGAATCCAAGTGACACCTGGGTGAAGCCAGTGCTTCCCGGCCAAGAGACTGTGGCCACAGGAAGCAGAGGATGCTGAGTGGGGGTGAAGATGGGTGGGGGGTGGGAAAGCATATATCACTGGTTACTGGTTGTTCTGTCTCCTATTGGAAGCTCCGTGAAGCTGCTTTCTCATACCCCGTTTGCCGATCTCCAATAGACGTCCAAAATGGTGGATCCGTGCTGTGGTAACTGATGGGGGACCTCTGCATTAATCTCTCCTCGCTCTCTGTTCTCGGTCAGTTTCTTATTCCATCCGGTGCTTGGCTGAGTTCTTTATCTCTTCATTTGATGCTTAGGGCTTCAGGACTGATGTGTGACTCTGTTTGACTTAGTTTTTCGGATCTTTGCTGTGGAGGGACAGCATGGTGCTTCTGACTATAGCACCATGTGGCCCAGAAGTCTATAGAATTATTTTTTAATGTGTTGTGCTGATAGTAAGCATATTTTTGGTGCCATTAAATTTATGTAATTTTTAGTGATTCTGTCATCATTTAAACTTGAGTGTGAAAAGTTGTGTATTGACACTAATGAAAAAATCTAGTGACAAGTCATTCAGATAATATGAACAAGTAAAATAAGTCATCCATGGAAGAGTGGTGCTATGGATTGAATTGTGGCCCCCAAAATATGTGTTATAAATCCTAACCCCCATATCCATGGTTATAATCCCATTTGGGAATGAGTTTTCTTTGTTATGTTAATGTGGCAGTATTAGTGTAATGTGTGTCTTAAATCAATCTTTTTGAGATATAAAAGAGCAGATTAAGCATAGATGGGAGTAGATGCCACGCCCATGAGATCTCCAGGAAACAAAGAAACAGAAGCTGAAAAGAGACAAGGACCTTCTCCCAGAGCCAACAGAGAAGGCTTTTCTGGAGCCAGCACCTTGAATTCAGACTTCTAGCCTCCTAAACTGTGAGGAAAAAAAAATATCTGTTAAAGCCACCCACTTGTGGTATTTCTGTTATAGCAGCACTAGATAATCAAGACAAGTGGTGTATCATAACAATGATCATAATGCATTTTTGGTGTAGTCAAGAGTTTAAGGCCATATTCACTCACTGATTTATTGGTTTATTCAACAGACATTCAACGAGCTCCCATGTGTGCCAAAGAGTGCCAGCAGTAGGGAATACAAAGATGAATCAAAGCTGGTCCTGAACCTTAAGGAGCACAGTGTTTTTTTTTTTAATTTTTTTATTGTACTTTAGATGAAGGTTTACAGAACAAATAGTTCCTCATTAAACAGTCAGTACACATATTGTTTTATGACATTGGTTAAGAACCCCACGACGTGTCAACACTCTCCCTTCTTGATCTTGAGGATTTTTTTTTGGTGAAAATATACATAGCCAAAATTACACCATTATGAAAGTTTCTACATGTACAATTCAGTGACATCGATTACATTCTTCCAGTTGTGCTGCTATTCTCACTATCCTTTTCCAAATTATTCC
>NW_004443951.1:11141361-11153334 GCF_000243295.1 Trichechus manatus latirostris | reverse complement strand
AGTCTGGTGGAGGCCGTGGTAGCTGTGGTCCATTAGTCCTTTGGACTAATCTTTTCCTTGTATCCTTTTCTCTTCATTCTCCCTTGCTCCCGAAGAGGTGTGACCAGTGGAGTATCTTAGATGGCTGCTCACAGGCTTTTAAGACCCCAGATGCTACTCACCAAAGTAGAATGTGGAACATTGTCTTTATAAACTGTGTTATGCCAGTTGAGCTAGATGTTCCCTGAGACCATGGTCCCCACAGCCCTCTGCCCAGCAAGTCAGTCCCTCAGAGAGTTTAGAAGTGTCTATGGAGCTTCCATGACCTTTCCTTGTACAAGTTGTGCTGGCTTCCCCAGTAATGTGTACTGTCTTACCCTTCACCAAAGTTACCACTTATCTATTTAGTTCCCTCCTCCCTCCCATCCCTCATAACCAACAAAGATTGTTTCTTTTTGTGTGTAAACTTTTACATGAGTTATACAGTAGAGGTCTCATACAATATTTGTCCTTTTGTGATTGACTTATTTCACTCAAAATAATGTTCTCCAGTTTCATCCATGTTTTGAGATACTTCACAGATTCATCATTATTCTTTATCTTTGTATAATACTCCACTGTGTTTATGTACTGTAGTTTGTTTATCCATTCATCTGCTGTTGGGCATCTAGGTTGTTTCCATCTTTTTGCCACTGTGAACAGTACTTCAATGAATATGAGTGTGCATATGTCTATTAGTGTGATGGCTCTTATTTCTCTAGGACATATTCCTAAGAGTGGGATTGCATTTTGTAGTGCTTTTTTTTTTGTGGTGCTGACATTTTTCTTTGTTCCTCTTACTCTCCTGGGAGCACAGGTTTTTGGTCAGTTTTTTCCCCAAACCTCATTTTGGGTTTTGTAATCTTGTTTTCTATATATTTTCCATTGATGTAGTAAAATTCAGCAGCAATCTCAAGCTTTAGATCTCTCGCCAAGTTTCTTCCCTGGGGCAACCTGGACATTATCTTAATCTTCAGACTGACTATCAAGCCACAAGGCTGCAGTGTCTAATCACAAAACAGATCCTCACTTATCCATTTATGTACTCCAGAACTTATTTATCAGCCCATAATAATTTCTACAGATTTAAAGGAAAGACTTTACAAAGTGGAGACACATATCATACTTTTGGATGTCAGTCCTTCCCAAATTAATATATTCTTAAGTGCAATTCTAATGCCATCAAATGAAATTTTTAATGGTAAAATTATTTTTAAATAATTTAAATATTCTCTGGAAGAATATAAAATCAAATTTAAAAAAAAATGAGTGAAAATTAACCCTTCACAGAAACTTCAAACGTGTTACAAAACTGTAATTAAAACAGAGTGGTGTTTCTGTAAACCTAAAACTGCTCTAAAAAATAAAGTCTATTAAAATAACAGCAACAACCAGAGTGGTGAATATTCTCTTCAGAAGAATTCCAAATAATATATGTAGATACTTTCCCATTTTAGGAGGTGCAACTCAATTCTTACCTTTCATACTCAAATAGGGACTAGACAGTAACTCTTTACCAAAGAATATAACAGAAAAATAGTAATTTTACAGGGGAGAAACCTGGCGAACACTACGTTAACAAAGTGATAAAAGTTAACATCATCAGTGATGCCGTGTGGACATCATTTGTTTGTGAGGTGCGACCGGGCGGGGCTGGGCGAGGCGAACGGCACTTCATCTCTGTTATATTCTTTCCAAAACCCATAAGCATAGTCTATTCATGAGAAAAACATCAAACAAACCCAGATTGGGGAACATTCTATAGGACACCTGACCAGTACTCCTTAAGACTCTCAATTCCTAAAAAACAAGGGAAAACTGTCACAGACCAGATAAGACTGAGGAGACATGACAACTAAATGCAATGTGGTGTTCTGGATTGAATCCTGGAACACAAAGAGGATATTAATCAAAAAACTGGTAAAACCCAAATTGTTGTTGTTAGGTGCCATCGAGTCTATTCTGACACGTAGTGACCCCATGTACAACGGAATGGAACATTGCCTGGTCCTGCGCCATCCTCACAATCATTGCTATGTTTGAGCCCATTGTTGGAGCCACTGTGTCAATCCACCTCATTGAGGTTCTTTCTCTTTTTCGCTGACCCTCTACTTTGCCAAGCATGATGTCCTTCTCTAGGGACTGGTCCCTCCTGATAACATGTCCAAAGTACATGAGATGAAGTCTTGCCATCCTTACTTCCAAGGAGCACTCTGGCTGTACTTCTTCCAAGATAGACTTGTTTGCTCTTCTGGCAGACCATGATATATTCAATATTCTTCACCAACACCATAATTCAAAGGCGTCAATTCTTCTTCGGTCTCCCTTATTCACTGTCCAGCTTTCGCATGCATATGAGGCAATTGAAAATATCATGGCTTGGGTCAGGTGCACCTTAGTCCTCAAAGTGACATCTTTGCTTTTCAACACTTTGAAGAGGTCTTTTGCAGCAGATTTTCCCAATGCCATACATCATTAGATTTCCTGACTGCTGCTTCCATGGGTGTTGATTGTGGATCCAAATAAAATGAAATCCTTGACAACTTCAGTCTTTTCTCTATTTATCATGATGTTGCTTATTGATCCAGTTGTGAGGTTTTTTTTTTTTTTATGTTGAGGTGCAATTCATACTGAAGGCTGAACAAATTGAAAATCAACAACTTTTCTTATGTCTGACAGAAAATCGAGGTCATAGGACAAAATGCTGCTATGAAAATTGGAGAGACAGTTAGGCAAATACAGAGAATCACAGCTTAGCAGGAGCAGAAGCCCACAGATGGAGCCAGTGACGGAAGGAAGGCTTTAAACTGCAATTGAGAAATTGCTGGAGGCTTAGTGTAAACTAGCGTTAGAGTTAAAAACTCTGGAGGAGTGCTACCTCCAGGGGCCCCACTGGGGCCTCACTGTGAAGAGCAGAGAAAAATTCCCTGTGCTTCCAGCAGAGGAAAGAGGAAAAGTAACAGATTTCTCTGTTCTCCTTAACAGTGTCTGCCCTTGAGGGAAAATATTTTAACAGAGCCTAACAGGATTGGGTTTTACTAAAGCCTAACCAACCTAGAGAAAGGGAAATACCCAACTCCAGTCCCCTCTAGCCTTCCTGCTTCACCTAAGGCATATGTGGGGTGGGGCTAAAAAGCACTTGTGAAGGTCACAGTCCAGAGACACATGTTCACTGAAGGGCTGAGACCTAATCACAGGACTATTGAACACTTCCCCTCCCTCCACACCTTACCACCACATCAGTTTTTTAAAAAATGGTTGCTAAATGAGACTAAAGGGGCACACCAGCCCAAGTGCAAGGACTAGAAGGCAGGAGGGAACAGGAAAGCTGGTAATAGGGAACCCAAGGTCGAGAATGGAGAGTGTTGACATGTCGTGGGGTTGTTAACCAATGTCATAAAACAATATGTGTACTAACTGTTTAATGAGAAGCTAGTTTGTTCTGTAAATCTTCATCCAAAGTACAATAAAAAAAATGAACGGTTGCTATTAAGTCAATTCTGACTCATGGCAACCTCATGTTTGCAGAGTAGAACTGCACTCCACAAGGTTTTCAAGGCTGTGACCTTTCAAAAGTAGATTGCCAGGCCTTTCTTTGGATGTGCATCTGGGAGGGTTCAAACTACCAACCTCAATAAGACTCCCACATAATAACAGGGAATTATAGCTAAAAGAACTGTAAGCCTCAGACTCTATTTAAGAAGGAGTCTCTAGCGAAACCCAAAGACAACAGGGGAGACTAAAACATGGCTACTAGAGGAAATTTTAGCCCGTAACACCACAGCTATGGCAAACTGTAAACACAGCCTAATTCCTAGCCAGATAAACATAAAAACCTCAAACTAAAGACCTGATTATCTTAGTTCCTTTTACACAATATGTCATGTCAACCTTGAACAAAAAAATTACATAGCATACTAAAAGGCAAAAAACATGGTCTAAAGAGACAAAGCAAGCAGCAGAATCAGACTCAGATACGGCAGAGATTTTAGAATTATCAAACTAGGAATTTAAAATAACTATGATTAATATGCTAAGGGCTCTGTGATGGTTAAGGTTGTGTGTCAACTTGGCTAGGCCATGATTCTCAGTGGTTTGACAGTCATATGATGTTGTGATCACTTCCATGATGGGATCTGCTGTGAGTAGCCAATCAGTTGAAAGGAAATTTCCTTGGCCGTGTGGCCTGCATTGAATATAAGTGGATATTCTGGCAAGACTTGTGGGCTTTTGCTTGTTCTGGATCCTGCATCTGGCTCCTGTTCGTCTGGCCTCTAGTTCTTGGGACTTGAGCTAGCAGCTTACCTGTGGTCTTGCCTGCTGATTTGGGGATTCAAGGATCTTCACAGCCTGTGAGCAAGAGCCCTGCTCTCCGATCTGCCAATCTTGTGTTAGCCAGCCCCTGTGGCTACATGAATCAGGAGAAGCCTCTATCCTGACCCACAGACTTGGGACTTTCCAGCCTCTACTATTGTGTGACCCATTTCCTTAATATAAATCTCTCTGTATGTATATACTTATATACACTTTACTGGTTTTGCTTCTCTAGAGAACACAGCCTAAACAGGCTCTAATGGAAAACATGCAAGAACAAATGGGTAATGTAAGCACAGAGATGGAAACTCTAAGAAAGAATCAAAAGGAAATGCTAGAAATCAAAAACACTGCAACAAAAATGAAGAAGGCCTTTGATGGACTCATCAGTAGATTAGATGTCACTGAGGAAAGAATCAATGAGCTTAATGATATGTTAATAGAAACTTCCTAAACTGAAAAGCAAAGAGAGAAAAAAAGAATGAAAAGAATCAAAACAGAATACTCAAGAACTGTGGAACAATTATAAAAAGTAATTACATGTGTAATGGGAATACCAGAAGAAGAGAGAAAGGAACAGAAGGAATATTTGAAGTAAAATACGAAATTTAACCTGTGATAGAAGCGGTTTGCTAAGCAAAGTTCAAGTTGAACTCAGTCTCTGTTCATATTATTGCAAATTCTAAATAAACTTATCTTCAGCTAATGGAATTTTACTTTGTGTAGGGGTATGTAAATGTTGGGCAATAGCTGAATATAAAAATAAGCAAAGATTGGACAGTAATATTCATAAAAATACCCACAATTAAATCTCGTCTTGTGTTTATAGATAACGCTTGTCAGTTGTGTCTGAATTTATAGCAGGGAATTTGTGATGAAACAGCAGAATGAAAGTTAGCACCTTTTGTCATGGAAGCTCCATAGACACATCCAAACTCCCTGAGGGACTGAATTGCTGGGTGGAGGGCTGTGGGGACCATGGTCTCAGGGAACATCTAGCTCAATTGGCATAGCACCGTTTATAAAGACAATGTTCTACATTCTACCTTGGTGAGTAGCGTTCGGGGTCTTAAAAGCCTGTGAGCAGCCATCTAACATACTCCACTGGTCTCATCCCTTTGGGAGCAAGGGAGAATGAAGAGAACAGGATACAAGGAAAAGATTAGTCCAAAGGACTAATGGACCACAGCTACCAAGGCCTCCACCAGACTGAGTCCAGTACAGCTAGATGGTGCCCAGCTACCACCACTGACTGCTCTGACCAGGATCACAACAGAGGGTTCTGGACAGAGCTGGAGAAGGAGGTAGAACAAAATTCTAACTCACAAAAAAAAGACCAGATTTACTGGCCTAAAGGAGACTGGAGAAACCCCGAGAGTATGGCCCCAAGACGCCGTTTTAGCTCAGTGGTGAAGTCATTTCCGAGGTTCACCATTCAGCCTGGGAGTGGACAGCCCCATAAAACCAAATGGGACTAATGAGGTACAGCAGTCCAGGGACAAGGGCCAGAAGGCAGAAGGGGACAGGAAAACTGGTGATAGGGAACCCAAGATTGAGTAAGGATAGTGTTGATGTGTTGTGAGGTTGTTAACCCTTGTCATACATAGGGCAACATGTGTATTAATTGTTAAATGAGAAACTATTTTGTTCTGTAAGCCTTCATCTAAAGTGAGAATAGCAGCACAATTGGAAGAGCATAGTCAATGTCACTGAATTGTGCATGTAGAAATTTTTGAAATGGTGTATCTTTGGGTATGTATATTTTCACCAAAAAAAAAACGGTCGAGAAGGGAGAGGGTTGACATGTTCTGAGGTTGTTAAGCAATGTCATGAAACAATATGTGTACCACTGTTTCATGCCTTCACATGAAGTACAATAAAAAAATAAAATAAAATAAAACAGTAAAAAAAAAAAAAAGAAAGAAAGTTAGCACCTTTTAACCTCCCTCCGCCTTTTGGAAGTTTGGAAAGGAGGTCTGCGGGATCATTAAGCTCTGTCTGTCGTAGCGGGATGGATGTGTTAGTCTCAAACCATCCATAATAGATGGGTGTCTAGTCTAGCTTTAAAATCTACTCATAAGATGATCGCTCCATAGCCTCCCTCGGCAGTTCTTAAGTGTTTCTAGAATTTTAATATTTATTAAATCCAAACCTCTTCAACTCATTTCCAAAGCCCAGACAATGCAGGCGGAATCTGTTGTAATTGATTAGTTACCTGTCTCTCCTTTGCCAGGTTCTCATCTTACATACCAGGCACTTTCCAATGTCAAACTACTTCCTTTCTCTCCTAACTGCCAGACTTTCTTCTACTTTGTGTTACATCACCTCCACCCACTCCTCCTCTTCTGGGTGCTTGACTCTCAGTCTCTAGACTCGATTCTTGGAGTACTCCTGGTTCCAGCTGCTGCATTTTGCCTTTTCAGTTGCCTGTCTTACTTTTTATAAGCATAATGCTTTAAAAAAACCGTTGCCGTTGAGTTGATTCCAACTCATAGTGACCCTAAAGGACAGAGTAGAACTGCCCCAGGGGGTTCCAAAGAGCGGCTGGCGGATTTGAGCTGCTGACCTTTTGGTTAGCAGCTGAGCTCTTAATCACTGCACCACCAGGGCTCCCATAATACTTTAGGCATGGGGTTAGTACCGTCTAATTGTATGTCTGTAACCTGGCTAGGGGAAATTGATGCCCATTATGTAATGTTACATTTATGAGAAATAATCTAGCTTGCAAACTTTTCAGTGATGCTCACATTACCTATTGAGCCTTTTTTACACCATATTCAGCTATGTATTTCTTTTGTACATAAGTAGATTGGATAACATCTTCTTCACAAAGAGGGCCAAATTTTCCTTAGAAAGCTTTGGCCAATGTTTGATTGGAGAGTTGTGAAAAGAGTAATTCAATTTTAAATGTTCCTGCTCTGACCATTCATCCAACAAATACTCATTAAGCACCTATTGTGTTCCAAGCACTGGGGCTTTAGGATGAATAAGACTTAGCCTCGTCTTCCTAGAGCTTACCTCCTCCTCAGTGGGGTGCCAGACATTTTGACTAACAATTATGATAAAATGTAATGACTGCTCTGTGTCACTGAGCACAGTGGAAGTACAGCTCAGTCACAAACATTTCCTGAGGGACTTTGGTCTGACTAGCAGGCACTGTGCTGGGCAGTGGGCTACAAAGATGAATCATATATGGTTCCTGCCCCTAGGAGCTCACAGTCTCCTGGGGAAGACTGAATAGGGGAAGATGCCTAAAGGCTTATAAAGAGAAAATACCTGGGCTGAGTCTTGAAGGATGAGAAGATAATAGCAGACAGGTGGAGGAGGGGGCTGTTCCAGGCAGTGTAACAGCCTGAACAAAGACACAGAGGCAAAAAACCATAGGGTATGCTCCAAGAACCACAGGCCATTTGGTATTCATGGAGGGTAAAAGATAAGCCTGGAAATGGAAACAGATGCCTTGAATGGGATTTAATATTGCAACCATGGAGAAGGTGATATAGACATGTTAGTGATTTTTAAAGAATATTCAGGTTATTAGGTGGAGGGTGGCTTTCTGCTTTGGGCACATGGGTAGATTTTGTTCCATTTACTGAACTAGAGAACACTGGAGGAGGAGAATAGGGGTTGTGCAGAGAAGGATGGGGGGATATAAAGAGTTTAGTTTGGGGTACATTGAAATCGAAGTGTCTCTGTGATATCAGAGGGGAAATATTTGGCAGGAGCTCGAATAAATTAAGTGGCAGATGCAGGGAGAGGTCAAGGCTGGGGAAGATTCGTGAGACATTAGCTTATAGATGGTAGATAAAATCAGAAGAAGAGATAAGATCAAATATTCCCAGACATTAAAACTTTAATAGATAAAAAGTAATGCCTGTTGAAATGGCAAATAAAATGGCCACAATAAAAATTTTAAAGTAATGCCAATTTCTTTACGATAATCTTCTGCTCAATAAAATGAAGTAATCTAAGTTAAAAGAATATAATTTTTCCCCATGGTATTTAATGATGCTTCATTCAGTTTTTCATTGCATTTTTCATTCAATTTGAATTTTAAAATGCAGCCAGAAAGCAAGGAGGAAGGGAGGAGTAACTTACAGTGGAGAAATGTGGCAAACACCACCCCAGCCAGGTGATCAAGGTTAAACCATCAGTGATAAGTCATGTTGATAGTATGTACTCTTAATATAATATGATGAGAATGGCACTTAACCTCTGTAGTCTTCCTCCCAAAAACCTACGACCTCAGTCTAACCATGAGAAAAACACTGGACAAACCAAATTGATATTCTGCAAAAAGCCCTGGCAGTGCTCCTCAAAACTGTCAAGGTCATCCAGTACACAGTACTGGGGAAGTCAGCACAATGTGACCAGGGCAAAGTCATAGAAGCTTCACAGACACATTCAGACACCCTAAGAGACTGAACTACTGGGCTTAGGGCTGGGGACCATGGTCTTGGGGGACATCTAGCTCAAATGGCATAACATAGCCTATAAAGAAAATGTTCTACATCTGACTGTGGTGAGTAGCAACTGGGGTCTTAAAAACCCGTGAGCAGCCATCTAAGATACACTGGTTCCATCCCTGGTGGAGCAAAGAAGAACGAAGAAGACCAAAGACACAAGGGAAAGATTAGTCCAAAGGACTAATGGACCACAACTACCACAACCTCCACCAAACTGAGCCCAGAACAACTAGATGGTGCCCAGTTACCACCACCAACTGCTCTGGCAGGGATCACAACAGAGGGTCCTGGACAGTGTGGGAGAAAAATGTAGAACAAAATTCAAATTAAAAAAATCAAACAAACAACAACAACAACAAAAAAAAAAACAAGCTTGCCAGTATGACAAAGAGTGGAGAAACCCCGAGAGTATGGCCCCTGGCTACCCTTTTAACTCAGTACTGAAGTCACTCCTGAGGTTCAGCTTTCAGCCAAAGATTAGACAGCTCCATAGGGCCAACAATAACACACATCAGGGACATGCTTCATAGTTCAATCATGTATAGGAGACTAACGGGCACAGTAGCCCAAAACCATAGACAAGAAGGCAGGAAAGGACAGGAAAACCATACGAATGGAAACAGGGAATCTGGGGTGGAGAAGGGGAGAGTGTTGCCATATCGTGGGGCTGGCAACCGATGTCACAAAACAATTTGTGTGTTAACTGTTTAAGGAGAAACTAATTTGCTATGTAAACTTTCAACTAAATCACAATAAAAAAAATTAAAAAGAATGGTAATATTCCCCCCCCCCCCAAAAAAAAACTATCAAGGTCATCAAGGACAGGAAAGTATGACAAACTGTCATATAACAGAGGAAGCTAGGGAGACACAAAGACTAAATGTAATGTGGTATCCTGGATGGGATCATGGAACAGAAAAAGGACTCTGGGGAAAAACTGGGATTCTAAATAAAGTGTTCAGTATAGTTAAAAGTACTGTATCAATGTTGATTTCTTAGTTATGAAAAACGTACTATGGTGATATAAGATACTAGCAATGGGGGAAATTGGATGAGGAGTATACAAGATATTCTCTATACTATCTTTGAAACTTTTCTGTTAATCTAAAACTATCCTAAAATAAAAAGTATGTTTAAACAAATGCAGTCAGTAAACATTTTTGTTTTCCTTCAATAGGCTGTTAGACAAAAAAGATTTCTCTCTATAGGTGTAGAGTAAGAAAAGCAGTGCACAGAGAATGGCTCCTTGGGAAAACCAACATTTACATGGCTGTCAGAGAAAGAAGGAAAGAAAAGAAACATTACTGAGGTTGATATTGTTGTTAGGTGCCATCCAGTCGGTTCTGACTCATAGCAAAGATATGTACAACAGAACAAAACACTGCCAGTCCTGTGCCAGTCTTACAATCGTTGTGTATGCTTGAGCCCATTGTTCCAGCCATTGTGTCCAACCATCTCCTTCAGGGTCTTCCTGTTTTTCCCTGACTCTCAACTTTACCAAGCATGATGTCCTTCTGCAGGGACTGATCCCTCCTGATAACATGTCTAAAGTGTGTGAGACAGTCTTGCCATCCTTGCTTCTAAGGAACATTCTGGCTGTACTTCCTCCAAAATAGATTTGTTTGTTTGGCAGTCCGTGGTATATTCAATATTCTTCACCTACACCTCTAATTCAGAGGCATCAATTCGATTCTTCTTCAGTCTTCCTTATTCATTGTCCAGCTTTCATATGCGTATGAGGTGATTGAAAACACTATGGCTTGGGTCAGGCACAGCTTAGTTCTTAAAGTGACATCTTTTCTTTTTAACACTTTAAAGAGGTCTTTTGCAGCAGATTTGCCCAATGCAATGCGTCCTTTGTTTTTTTTTAATAATTTTTTTTTATTATACTTTAGATGAAGGTTTACAGAACAAATAGTTTCTCATTAAACAGTCAGTACACATATTGTTTTACAACATTGGTTAACAACCTCATGACATGTCAACATTCTCCCTTCTCGACCTTGGAGGACCTTTTTTTCTCTTTTTGGTGAAAACATACATAGCCAAAGTTACACCATTTCAAAAGTTTCTACACGTACAATTCAGTGACATAAATTACATTCTTCTAGTTGTGCTGCTATTCTCACTATCCTTTTCCAACATTATCTTCAACTCACTGTGCCCTAGGCTTCCCATCAAACCTTATGAGTTGCTGTTATCAATTTGATCTCATATAGATAATTCTTTTTTTTTTTTTGTACCTTAGATGAAGGTTTGCGGAACAAATAGTTTCTCATTAAACAATTGGTGCACATATTTTCCTATGACAATGGTTAACAACCCCACAACATGTCGACACTGTCCCTTCTCGACCTTGGGTTCCCTATCACCAGCTTTCCTGCCCCTTCCTGCCTTCTAGTCCTTGTCCCTGGACTGCTGTGCCTCATTAGTTCCATTTTGCTTTATGAGGCTGCCCAATCTCCGGCTGAATGGTGAACTTTGGGAGTGACTTCACCAGTGAGCTAAAAGGGTGTCCAGGGGCCATACTCTCGGGGTTTCTCCAGTCTGTCAGGCCAGTAAATCTGGTCTTCTTTTTGTGAGTTAGAATTTTGTTCTATATCCTTTTCCTGCTCTGTCCACGACCCTCTGTTCTGATCCCAGTCAGAGCAGTCAGTGGTAGTAGCCGGGCACCATCTAGCTGTACCGGACTCAGTCTGATGGAGGCCGTGGTAGCTGTGGTTCATTAGTCCTTTGGATTAATCTGTTCTTTGTATCCTCTTCTTTTCATTCTCCCTTGCTCCGGAAGGGGTGAGACCAGTGGAGTATCTTAGATGGCTGCTTACAGGCTTTTAAGACCCCAGATGCCACTCACCAAGGTAGAATGTAGAATATTGCCTTTATAAACGGTGCTATGCCAATTGAGCTAGATGTTCCCCGAGACCATGGTCCCCATGGCCCCTCCGCCCAGCAATTCAGTCCCTCAGGGAGTTTGGAAGTGTCTATGGAGCTTCCATGACCTTTCCTTGTACAAGTTGTGCTGGCTTCCCCAGTATTGTGTACTGTTTTACTCTTCACCAAAGTTACCACTTATCTATTGACTATTTAGTTCCTTCCTCTACCCCTCCCATCCCTGGTAACCAACAAAGATTGTTTCTTTTTGTGTGTAAACTTTTACATGAGTTTTTACAGCAGA
>NW_004443951.1:11124461-11141261 GCF_000243295.1 Trichechus manatus latirostris | reverse complement strand
ATCTGGGCCAGGGTTTTTTTTTATTGGGAGTTTTTTTTATTACCTTTTCAATCTCTTCTCTTGTTATGGGTCTGTTCAGATTTTCAACATCACTTTGTGATAGTTTGGGTAGGTAGTGTGTTTCTAGAAATTTATCCTTTCCTCTAGGTTTTCAAATTTGTTGGAGCATAGTTTTTCATAATACTCTGTTATAATACTTTTTATTTCAGTTGAGTCTGTTGTAATGTCCCCCATTTCATTTCTTATTTGGGTTATTTGTGTCCTCTCCTGTCTTTCTTTTGTGAGTTTGGCCAACAGTTTGTCTATTTTGTTGATCCTTTCAAAGAAGCAACTTTTGGTGTTGTTGATTCTTTCTATTGTTTTTCTATTCTCTATTTCATTTATTGCTGCTCTGATCTTTATTATTTCCTTTCTTTTAGTGGCTGTGGGCTTTTTTTGCTGTTCTCTATTTATTGGAGTTCTGTAGCTAATGTTTTGATTTTGTCCCTTTCTTATTTTTTGATGCATCTATTGCTATAAACTGTCCTCTGAGGACTGCCTTTGCTGTGTCCCAAAGGTTTTGGTATGATGTGTTTTCATTCTTGTTTAATTCTAGGAATTTTTTGATTCTATCTCTGATTTCTTCTATTACCCAGTGATGTGTAAGCAGGGTGTTATTCAGTTTCCATGTAATTGATTTTTTTTCCTTGGTCTTCCTGTTGTTAATTTCTACCTTGATGGCATTGTGGTCAGGGAAGATACTTTGTATTATCTCAACGTTTTGGATCTTGTTGAGGATTGCTCTGTGGCCTAAGATGTGATCTATTCTGGAGAACGTTCCGTGTGCATTGGAAAAGAATGTGTACTTTGCAGCTGTTGGGTGTAGTGTTCTATATATGTCTATGAGGTCAAGTTGGCTGATTGTGCCCGTTAGGTCTTCTGTATCTTTGCTGAGTTGCTTTCTAGATGTTCTGTCCTTCACTTGTGTTTTTATTGACTATCTAAAGGCATTCCACTGTGTGGATCGTAAAAAGTTATGGATAACACCGCAAAGAATGGCAATTCCACAACACGTAATTGTGTTCATGAGGAACCTGTACATTAACCAAGAGGCAGTCATTGTAACAGAACAAGGGGATATTACCCGGTTTAAAGTCAGGAAATGTGTACGTCAGGTGCGTATCCTTTGAATAACCGTATTTATTCAATCTGTATGCTGAGCAAATAATCCGAGAACCTGGACTAAATGAAGAATGCGACATCAGGATTGACAGAGGACTCATTAACAACCGGTGATATGAGATGACACAACCTTGCTTGCTGAAATTGAAGAGGACTTGAAGCACTTACTGATGAATATCAAAAACTACAGCCTTCAGTATGGATTGCACCTCAACATAAAGAAAACAAAAATTCTCACAACTGGACCAATAAGCAGCATTATGATAAATGTAGAAAATATTGAAGCTGACAAGATTTCAATTTACATGGATCCACAATCAATGCCCATGGATGCAGCAGTCAGGAAATCAAAAGATGCATTGCATTGGCAAATCTGTTGCAAAAGACCTCTTTAAAGTGTTAAAAAGCAAAGATGTCACCATGGTATTTTCAATCACCTCCTATGCATGTGAAAGCTAGACAATGAATAAAGAAGATAGAAGAAGAATTGATGCCTTTGAATTATGGTGTTGGCAAAGAATATTGAATATATCATGGACTGCTAGAAGAATGAACAAGTCTGTCTTGGAAGAAACAGAGCCAGAGTGCTCCTTAGAAGGCGAGGATGGTGAGACTTGGTCTCACGTACTTTAGACATGTTATCAGGAGGGACCAGTCCCTGTAGAAGGACATCATGCTTGGTAAGGTAGAGGGTCAGCAAAAAAGAAGAAGACCCTCAATGAGATGGATTGACACAGTGACTTGCAAAGATGGGCTCAAACATAGCGATTGTGAGGATGGTGCAGGATTGGACAGTATTTTGCTCTGTTGGACATAGGATCGCTGTGAGTTGGAACTGACTCAACGGCACCTAATAATGACAACAACAATGAGGAAAAAAATAGATGCCTGCCTCAGACCATTTACAAAATTCAACTCAAGGTAGATCAAAGATCTGAATATAAATAAGAATACCCAGGATAGGTACAATTTCTTAAACAAGACCCCAAAAGTTCTAACCACAAAAGATTAATAAAACCGAAAATTAAAATGCAAACTAAAACAACAGTAAAATATACTAACTTATACCATCAAATTGACTAAAATGCAAAAGTCTAGAAATAGCAAGTTTTGGAGAAATTGGAGTTCTCATAAATTGCTGGAAAGAGTAAAATTTCATAAAACCATTTAGGAGAACAATTCGGTAATATCTAGTAAAAATGAAGATGCACATATCTCCTGGTCAAATGATTATATTCTTAGATATATATGTAAAATAAAATTTCATATATATGTGTATGTGTACAAAGAGACATGAATAAAAGAAGATAAGACTATTTCTTGCAGAATTATTCAGGACAGTAAAAAATTAGAAACAATCTAAATGTCCATTATCAGGCGACTGAGTAAATAAATTATAGTATATTTATGCAATGTGTGACAGACATTAAAATTGAACTACTTTGGTCTCATTCCAAAGTGAGATGCAGAATCACCATGCAGGACTTGCAAATGAGATTTTTAAAAACCAGTCTGCAATTCTTTACTTCTCATCACATTGAGGGTACTAAAGGCTTGGGAATTGGAGATGGAAAGAGGAGTGGTAAGGAGGTCATGTTAGAACTGGCCTGTGCTCTCAGAGTTGATCAAGGCAAAGGGTGCACAAGTGAGCCACACGCAAGAGAAAGGGCTGCTAATTGGCTACTGTTGTGTTATATATATTTTTACAACAATAAAAGAGAGAGAGAGAGAGAGTTGCTTTGGGATCATCATAGATCTTGTGCAGATGGGACACTCAGCGACCAGATGCCCAAGGGTGAAGAAGGTAGGAGTCATTAGAGACCAGCTGGAAGCGATGTTTTCACCCACATCAGAGAAATGCCAGTGAGTCTCCAAGGAACTCACAAAAGCACCCCATGACAAAGAGAGTCAGATTCTAATGCCTGCCAAGACTGTGTTTGGTAACTTAAAGAGATCAGAAGACATTTTGTTTCGTAAGAGTGACCAGAAAAGTCATGAGGCCTACCCTGGATTTTATCAGGAGCAAGGAAATAACTAACCATGCAGAATGAATTTAAGGGGTCAGTGGAACACAAAAATAAAACTGCTTTAAAATGACCTCTCAAATGTGTTTGTTCAAAATCCTGGCTACATGTGGAATGTGACGCTGCAGGTAAAATGGTTAAACTAGAGGAATGTACATCAACATAGATAAATCCCAAAACTATAATGTTGAAGGCAGGAGCAGATTAACCAGTAAGCAAGGTATTCAGTGGTTTGCAATGAGCAAGGTCCACACAGGCTTAATTGTATTTACTTGCTAATCTGTGGTGAGCAATTTCACATGGGTTTCACCACATCTTTGCTGTGGCGGGAGACAGGTGAAATTGTGCACTGTAGATTGGTGGGAAGGCACAGTTGGGCCCATATGCACCTTCCTTTTTGGGTAATCCGGCTCTGGTTGAATGAAAAAAGCAGTTACAGAAGGTCAAGTGTGGTATGATACCATTTACATAAAGTTTGAATATATGCAAAGCAATGCCACATGTTAAACGTTTTGTTATATACAAAACAATTTTAAAAAACAATACCATGTGTTATTTTTGTATATTTACGCAGTAAAATTATAAAAATATACGTGGGAATATTAAATACTAAATTCACTCCAGTACTTACCTCAGAAAAATGAGGAGGAAGACTAGGGGAAGAAAGGGATATATGAGGGCTTCATTAAATGTCATGATTCTTTTCTTTAGCTGGATAGCAGTTACCTGGGGGTTCACTGTTTTATTCTTTATTCTATTTTGTATGCTGCAATATTTCATAATTTTAAAAGTTGGGGGGAAGGGCCCTTGGTAAGAGCAGTGTCAGGGAGTGGTGGGAGCAAAGGCTGAATGCGGTAGTGAAGACTGGAAGGAAGGTACCATTTGAGGTAAGTCTTAAAGACTTGCAAGGTCTCAACCTATATTTCCAGCCTCTAGCCAAGCGAGACAGGTCACTAAGACAGAGCCCACTCACTCCCCACACTAAACATTTGCTTAAGTCAGTCCTGCTCCCTGGGAAAACAGTTGTAGCTGCCATTTTGTGACAGCCTGCTGTAATTCTGGCCACTATGTATAGAACAAAACACCTACTATGTGCCAGGAACTTTACAGACATTATTTTATTTAATCCTGACACAAGACTTACAAAGTAGGTATTATTATTCTCCTTTTACAAGTGAGAAAACTGAGCTTAAATGTCACGTTTAAGGTCACTCAGGAGATGGTAGAGCTGAGATTTCAGTCCAAGTTCCGCTGACTCTAAAACATGTCTTTCCCTTACAGCAGTCTGGCCTGCCTTTTCCACTCTGGCCGCACCACTCCCAGCTTCTGTTCCCTGACTCAGCTCAAGCATCAACTTTTTAATTTTCTGATTTATAGTTATTTATTCACTCAACAAACATTTATTTATTGAGAGTGTAGCAGAAAGTATTTTGCACTGCCCATATACCCATGGAGCCCTGGTTGTGCAGTGGTTAAGAGCTCAGCTGCCAACTAAAAGGTCGGCAGTTCAAATCCACCTGCTGTTTCTTGGAAACTCTATGGGGCAGTTCTACTCTGTCCTATAGGGTCTCTATGAGCTGGAATCAACTCAACAGCAACAGGTTTGGTTGGGTTTTTGGTTTATATGCTCTTCACACAGCCGGGAGGGCATATCTGCAGCCTCTATGGATGATTTCCATTTATACGGATGACTTATGCCTCAAGCACCTGCATCTCTTGGCCTGAAGGCTCTATCTGGCTGCAGACAGACATCCTGCCCTTGTGCAAGGCAGGTCCCAGGTACTAGGCAGTGAACACCCTCATGAGTAATCCGCAACCAATGTGAGGCAGGAGTTGGTGGAAAATACCCTAGCTTCCTCATCCCTTGGTGAGAATTCTCAGGTGTATTCCACAGGATGCCCCCAGTTTCTGTCTCACTTTCCTACTACTTCATCGTGTTTCTTGGGATCACCCCTCAGATAAGCTACTTGTGCCTAATCCTTGTCTCAGAGTATGCTTACCTGTTGCCATTGAGTTGATTCTTACTCATGGCGATTCCATGTGTGTCAGAGTAGAACTGTGCTCTATAGGGTTTTCAATGGCTGATTTTTCAGAAGTAGATTGCAAGGTCTTTCTTCTGAGGTACCTCCGGGTGGACTTGCACCACCAACCTTTCAGTTAGCGGCTGAGCATGTTAACCGTTTGCACCACCTAGGGAGTCCAGAGTCTGCTTAGAGGAACCCAAACCAAGACAGAGGGTCTTCCTTGTACAGCTTCAGCAAAGCCTTCCCTAAAGCCCCAGGCCCAGTTAGTGTACCCTCCTCTCTACTCCCTTAGCTCCAACTCCCTGCTAGTCCTTTTCATGCTATCCTGAACATTTCTAACTGCAGACCTGACTGCCTCACTTTGAATAGCTCAAATTAATGTCCTGTTCATCTTTGTCTTCCTCACACCCAGCACAGAACCAGCACCCTAGAGCTACCCAGTGAATGTCTGTTGAATGGATGCAATTTAAAAATCTTTCTTATATTTTAATTGATTAATCCTCATCATCTTCTAGGAAACCTTGTATTATCCTTAAGTTGAAAACTATTTACAGATGTTAAAATCAAGACACATAAAGGTTGTATCTTAGTTTCCTAGGGGTGGTATGACAAAATACCACAAAATGAGTTACTTTATTTATTTACTTTTATTGTGCTTTAGGTGAAAGTTTACAATTCAAGTTAGTTTCTCATACAAAAATTTATACACACATTGCTATGTGACCCTAGTTGCTCTCCCTATACTGTGACAGCACACTCCTCCTTTCCACCCTGGATTTCCCATGTCCCTTCAGCCAGCTCCTGACCCTCTCTGCCCTCTCATCTTGCCTCTGGACAGGAACTGCCCATTTAGTCTCATGCATCTACTTGAGCTAAGAAGCACATTCCTCATGAGTATCATTTTATGTCCCATAGTCCAGGCTAATCTTTGTCTGAAGAGCTGGCCTGGGGAATGGTTTCAGCTCTGGGCCAACAGAGAGTCCGGGAGCCATGTCTTCCAGGGCCCCTCCAGTCTCAGTCAAACCGTTAAGTCTGGTCTTTTTACCAGAATTGGAGTTCTGCACCCCACTTTTCTCCTGCTCCATCAGGGTCTCTCTGTTGTATTTCCTGTCAGGGTGGTCATTGGTGGTAGCCGGACACCATCTAGTTCTTTTGGTCACAGGCTGATAGAGTCTCTGGTTTATGTGGCCCTTTCTGTTTCTTGGGCTAATATTTTCCCTGTATCTTTGGTGTTCTTCATTCTCCTTTACTCCAGGTAGGTTGGGACCAATTGATACATCTTAGATGGCTGCTTGCTAGCTTTTAAGACCCCAGAGGCCACTCACCAAAGTGAGAGGCAGAACATTTTCTTAATAAATTTATTATGCCAATTGACCTAGATGTCCCCTGAAACCATGGTCCCCAGACCCAAAACAGGTCACCTTAAAGAACAGAGATTTATATTCTCACAGTTCTGGAGGCTAGAAATCCAAATCAGGATTCCAAACAATGTCACATTGACAGGAACAGAGATTAGGACTTCAGTATATCTATTGGGAGACACAATTCAATCCGCAACAGGTTGTAACTTTAAGTCAGAATAAATTCTTCCCCAGTTCAAATTAGAAATCAACTGGAAAAAATTCCAACCATCTGTTAGATTTAGATATTAATGCTGACTGTTTTCCTTAAAACACGCACACACACACTATTGTAACTTGTTGGATGCTTTGATTTAGGGTGTATAGATGAACTGAGGTAATCATTGACTAATTCCTGATTATTAATAAAATGCAAGTGCATTTCTTGAACATAAACCAGAGATATCCAAAGAGAAACATTCTCATTGTTTTCAGTGAGGTATCCCTTAAGAGACAGCATAGGCTGGTAGATAAGAGTATAGATTTTGAAGCCAGCCTGTCTCTGTCTCAATCTTGGCTCTACCACTTACTAGCCTTGTGATGTGGGACAATTTACCCAATCTTTCTATTTCTTAGGTGGTTTAACTACGAACTGGAGATAATAATAGTATTTACCTCATAAAGTTGTTGTTATTGAGATGGGGATGATGATGTTGTTGTTTTTTGGCCCATCACTGCTGGTTTCTCAGTCCCATCTTCCTCCTCCTTCTCCACCAAGGAGTATTCTACTCCTTGCCTGTCATTCCTATGCTTCCCTCTTCCTTCCCAGGACCAACCCTACTTCCTCAACTTCATCTCTCTTCCCTCACGACTTGTGTCCAGCCCAACGTCTCTCTCCATAGTGCACTTGTACCCTGGTCCCACCATCCCACCTTCTACCTCCCTCTGCCCATGTCATCTCTCTCCTCCAGTTTGAAGATATAGGTATATAAAGGAATTGTAGGTCTCAGAATGTAAGTTCAAGAGGGTGCAATGGAAAGATTTAGGAGCAAGGCGAGGAAGGAAAGCTGGGTCAGTTGAGGGGATATATAGAACAGGTGAGTAGGAGAGTTAGATTGGTAAGGTGACCCAGTGAATAAGATTTGTCCTGAGAGTTCCTTGGAGGAAGAAGCACTAACTCTGACACCCTTTCTCCCCAGGGCAGTGCTTGTCTCATCTTACCCTAGAGCTTCATTCCAGGTGTCTGGAAGGAGCAGTTGAACCAGAGTCATCTGTCTCTCTCACAGGGAAAGGTGGCAGGTCTGTCACATCTGAAGAGAAGATCTTAGGAGAGGAGCTCGGCTCCTCTAGTTTTCAGCCTGCCCCAATCTTGCACCATCATCTTGGTTGTATCTGGGAAGTGGGAGATAAGAATAATCTGTTTCTTATCTCTAAAACACTGGCTCTCTAGCTGTAGACTTAATTTAGATTATAATCTCCCCGAATCATGTCTAGTAGTGCTGAATAGAAGAAAGCATAAACTGTGGCATCAGAAAGACGTAAGTTCGATTTTCAGCTCTGTCATTCACCAGCCATATGACTTTGAGCAAGTCATTTAACCTCTGAGCTCAGTGTCCTCATGGAGATTAAAGTACCCTCCTCATAAGTTTAGGAAGAATTAAATGAAACTATGTAACATAACACTGTAAGGGCTGGGACTGTGCCAACTTGTTCATCTTTGTAGTCCAATGCCTGGCACAGAGTACGCTCTTCAATAAATATTTGTTATAATAGAATGAATGAGTAGACTCCTAACAGATGGTAGCTGGGTATCCTTTTGTCCAGGCAGATGCTTAACAAGGATTCTGCTGATGATAATTACATTCTGCCCTGACATAGTCAGAAAAAATTGCTACATCAAACCCAGGGACAGTGGCACACTAATCTAATTTGCCTGGGGCATTATATCATATCCCACAGGCTGAAAGGGGCTTAGATGACATGAAAGTTTCAATAGTATTGATTGTGCCCACTGAAGAGTCTAACAGTGCTTCTCCAACTTTAATGTGCCTCTGAATCACCTGGGGATCTTGTTAAAAAACAAGTTCTGATTCAGCAGGTCCAGAGTGGCAGCCTGAAAAGCTTCCAGGTATTGCTGAGGCTTCTGGCCTGTGGTCCACACTTCGAATAGCAAGGGTCTAATATAGGGGTTGGAGCCCTGGTCGCTCAGTGGTTAAGCCACTAACCAAAAGGTTGGCAGTTCAAATCCACCAGCCGCTCCTTGGAAACCCCATAGGGCAGTTCTACTCTGTCTTATAGGGTTGCTATGAATTCGAATCGACTCAACAGCACCTAACAACAATAATATAGGGGTTGGCACACATTTTCTGTAAAGGGCCAGGTAGTAAATATCGTAGGCTTTGTGGACTATACTGTCTATTTTGCAACTGCTCAACTCTGCCATTGTAGAACAAAAACAGTCATAGACAATTTGTAAACGGATAGGTATGGCTGTGTTCCAATAAAACTGTATTTACAAAAACAGGGGGCAGGCTGAATTTTGCCCATAGGCTGTAGTTTGTCTACCCTTGATATTTAAAATCAGTATGTTGTCACATAATGGACATCCACGTCTCCTCAGCAACCAATACTTCCCACACATATAGAAGCTGCCCCTTCCTGCAGACCCACCTTCCCCTGCAGGAGGTAGGTCTAGGAGCAGACTCTGACTCTGACTCCAAACTCTAGCTGATTGGTCCCTAGGGACAAAATTCCAAGGGGCACCATTCACATGGTATTCTACAAAATGTTGTGATCAGGGGTGCTCTACACATAGAAACCAAGGTGAAGGGCATTCTCAGGAGTTGTGGAACATGATGGAACTGGGCACCTGAATGAAGCTGGGCTACTCGTGGTCTTTCCTCAAGATTCTGGAATACAGTCTAGGAATAGAGCCTGTCTGTCCTCTTAAATGGAGGAAATATAAACATAGGTGTTGTAAATAAGGCCTTTTTTTTTTTTTTTTTTGTAAACTCTGTGGTTTGGGAAGCAGAGAAAGTTAGTAGTGAGAAAGAATGAAGCAGATACGCAGAGAGAGTCAAGGGTGAGAGCTGGAGAGAGGGCTTTCCGGATTCTCTGTTACACTGTAATCCTTGGCTCTAGGCCATTCCCAAGGTCTAGCTGCATCCTTGCCCTTGGGTTCTATGAAAAGACCTGCATCCTTATATAAATTCACTTTTCTTTTGCTTAAATCCAGTAGAATTCTCTTCCTTGCAAACCAAAGAGTCCGAATAGCATTAGCAAACGACAAAAGGATACTGCAATAGAATTCATATTCGGTAGGATTTTTTAAAAATTTTTTTAAAAGCACATATTTTTGTTGAAACTGGATCTCCTTGACAAGAGTATGTGAAATTTCATAAATATTCAAGTAAGTCTGTACTCTAATAATCTACATAGTAATAAATCATTCTGTCAGTTGTATAGTAACTCCTAGCCCCTTGCTTTGGTTAGGATTCCGTGGCAGAGTTAAGAAAAAAACCTACTCCTTTGAACAGAAAGGAATTTATTGCAAGGTATTAAATGGTTTGCAATATCATTGGATGGGCTGAAGAAATAGACTCTATCCTGATCTCCCAGGAACAACTCTCAAAGCCACACCACTGAGCTGGGCTGCCAAGGAAGCTGCAGCTCCTGCCAAGAACAGGAAACTACCTGTGGAATCAAGGAATAAACACTGCAGCCACTAGCTAGAATCCACCACCTCTTCCATCTCAGGAAGCCGCTTGCCAAACTGGGGAACCATCACCACATCTTCCAAGTCGTCCAGATCAAACTTCCTCCCTCTAAGACCGACCATCGAGACCAACAAGATGGATGCCTCAAACCCTCTCTCCACTTAACTCAGTTCATTTTCAGGTCCTATGTGAATGCATCTGATTGAAGGAGCCTAAGTCTCATTTGAAACCCTAGCAGCAAAGGTGTCTGGGAAACGTAGTTTTTAGCTTTTCAGTCTCTGCATCTCAGGAAGGCACACTAGAACAGGACTGAAACAGATGTTGAGTGAACTAGTACACAGAATCAGCCACACCCCTAACTAACTAAGCAGTTATAAAGCAAAAATTATATTTTTGTGAAGAAAATATAAACACGAGCAAACGAACAATAACATAGTAGTTCACTGTACTTGTCAGATTGATGCTACATAATTCAGACTTTCTCTATTTTTGCCAGATAGTATTAGTTATGCATTCATTCCTACTTAGGCAACTAGAATAGCATGTTACATCTGAATTATTATAACGTATAAAGAGATTTATTCATTCATTCACATATTCAGCAAATACTTTTTGAACGCCTGCTGTGTGCCAGGCATTGTCTCTCCTCTGCGGCTACAACAGGGAACAATGAAATGTTCCACCTCATCAGATCACGATTCTCTATGAAAATTCCCTCTTTGTCCTCTGTGAGGCTGAAAGGATTCAGGAGTTCTGTCGACAGAGGCAAAAACAAAGCAATTGCAGTGGTTGATGACCCCTAGATATTTGGCCTTTTTAACCCAAAAGGTACAAACAATTGGTTAAAGCATGTAATGATATGTAAGACAACTTTACTTCCCTAAAGACTGGGTAATAATCTATTTTTAAGATTCATTTAAAAAACAAACAAACACCTTTCTTAACCAAAATTTCCCCATGATTTAATGATCCTTAAGAGTTTCTCCTTGTCTGCTTTACTCATAATCCAACTAATCTTTGACAGTGTAGTGGAAGAGCAAATTAATCATTTCTCATAATGTAATTATTATTGATATCACTCAGCTAAACACAGTCTTTCAAGGGCTAGATTTTTTGCTGACTTGTTTTTTATTTTTCTGCTCCAATCAATTTTTACTCTAATTCATATGGAAGAAAAGCCCATAATATAAAATCCAGAGAAGATGCAAAAGAAAATTTCAGGCACCTGTTAGAATCATTATTGATGTAATTATGGATTCGTGCCAAACCGGAAAACAAACAAACAAACAAAAAAAAACTTCATGAATTATTGAGAACGTATTATATTAGTTATCTATTGCTGCATAACAAATTACCCCAGAACTTAGATGCTTAAAACCACAATAATTATTTATTCTCTCTCACAGGGAGCAACTTGGCTGGGTGATGCTGATGGCTCAGAGTCTCTCATGAGGTTGCAGTCAGATGTCTGCCATAGGCGCAGCTATCTGAAGGTGCAGCCCTTGCCTAGGGCTGGAGGATCCACTTTCAAGGTAACTCCCTCTAATGGCTGGCAAGTTGATGTTGGCTGTTGGCAGGAGGCCTCAGTTCCTCTCCACGTGGTTTCTTGAGTAACCTCCCAGCATGGCATGGCTTCCCCAGAGTAAGCAACCCAAGAGCAAGAAAGCAAAAGAAAGAAGCTGTATCCCTTCTATAACCTAGCCTCAGAAGTCACACGCTGTCACTTCTACCACATCCTATTTGTTAGAAGTAAGTCACTAAGTCTGGACCACATTCAAGAGAATAGACTCCACCCCTTGAAAGAGGGAGTGTCAAAGCATTTGTAGACATATTTTTATACTACCCTACCTATTATGTACAAGTACTAGGATAGATGCTGAGAGACCATGTGTATAAAACAGACATGGCCATCACAGAAGTTACAGACGAGAGGGAGAGAGAGGCTTTTATTAAATGGGAACACAAAGAAATGTAAAATTACAACTGATAAGTTCTGTGAAGGAAAGGTACACAGTGAGATGAGACAGAATGACAGGGCGGCATGGAGTGTATCCAGGGAAGCGACATTTTAGTCAAGATCAGAAGGATGAGTAAGATCATTCCAGGCAGAGAAAAGGCATATGTCAAGTCTCTGTGGCAAGGAAGAATGTGGTAGGATGGAGGATCTAAAAGCAGACTGCAGAGACTGGCACAGAGAGTGAAATGAGGTGAGAAGAGGCTGGAGAGGGAAGCAGGGGCCTACCACAAGTTGGGATCTGGGTCCAAGCAGCTGTTCCATGTGAACCTGGGGATGATGCCCTGGATCACCTACTCTCTCTCTCTTCATGCTGCACCCCCATGGGAAGCTACAGGAGCCGCTGGACCACATTGTTAAGCACCTTGTTCATCAAGGAATCTCAGAATGAATACCATCCAAGGTGTCACCTTGCCTATCTAACACTCCTTCCCACCTGCTCTCTACATTCCCTCAATTGACCCGGCCCTCCTTGCTTTGTTGTTAGGAGCCCTCTAGTTGGTTCCCACTCATAGCGACCCTATGTACAACAGAAAAAAACACTGCTCGATCCTGCACCATTCTCACAATCGTTGTTATGCTTGAGCCCACTGCTGAAGCCACTGTGTCTGTTAATCTCGCTCAGGGTCTTTCTCTTTTTCACTGACTCTATACTTTACCAAGCATGATGTCCTCCAGGGACTGGTCCCTCCTGATAACATGTCCAAAGTATGAGACAAAGTCTCACCACCTTTGCTTCTAATGAGCAAGACAGATTTGTTCCTTCTGCTGGCAGTCCATGGTATATTCAATATTCTCCGCCAACACCATAATTCAAAGGCATCAGTTCTTCCTCTGTCTTCCTTATTCATTGTCCGGCTTTCACATGCATAGGAGGCAATAGAAAACACCATGGCTTCTGACAGGCACACCTTAGTCCTTAAAGTGACATTTTTGCTTTTTAACACTTAAAGAGATCTTTTGCAGCAGATTTGCCCAATGCAATGCGTCATTTGATTTCTTGACTGATGATTCAATGGGCATTGATTGTGGATCCAAATAAAATGAAATACTTGACAACTTCAATATTTTCTGTTTATCATGATGGTGCTTATCGGTCCAGTTGTGAGGATTGTTTTCTTTATGTTGAGGTGTAATCCGTACTGAAAGCTGTAGTCTTTGAACTTCATCAGTAAGTGCTTCAAGTCCTCTTCACTCTCAGCAAGCAAGGTTGTGTCATCTGCATATTGTAGGTTGTTAATGAGTCTTCCTCCAATCCTGATGCCCTGTTCTTCTTCATACAGTTCAGCTTCTCAGATTATTTATTCAGCATACAGATTGAATAAGTATGGTGAAAGGATATAACCCTGACACACACCTTTCTTGACTTTAAACCATGCAGCATCCCCTTGTTCTGTTCAAATGACTGTCTCTTGGTCTATGTACAGGTTCTGCATGAGCACAATTAAGTGTTCTGGAATTCCCATTGTTCACAGTGTTATCCATAATTTGTTATGATCCACACAGTCTAATGACTTTGCATAGTCAGTAAAACACAGATAAATACCTTTCTGGTATTCTCTGCTTTCAGCCAGGATCCATCTGACATCAGCAATGGTATCCCTCGATCTACGTCCTCTTCTGAATCCAGCTTGAATTTCTGGCAGTTCCCTGCTGATGTACTCCTGCAACCGCTTTTGAATGATCTTCAGCAAAATTTTACTTCTGTGTGATATTAATGATATTGTTCGATAATTTACACATTCTGTTAGATCACCTTTCTTTGGAATCGGTACAAATATGGATCTCTTCCAGTCAGTTGGCCTGGTAGCTGTCTTCCAAATTTCTTGGTATAGACAAGTGAGCACCTCCAGCGCCGCATCCGTTTGTTGAAACATCTCAGTTGGTATCCCGTCGGTTCCTGAAGCCTTGTTTTTTGCCAATGCCTTCAGTGCAACTTGGACCTCTTTCTTCAGTACCATCAGTTCTTGATCATATGCTACCCCCTGAAATGGCTGAATGTCAACCAATTCTTTTTGGCATAGTGACTTTGTGCATTCCTTCCAACTTCTTTTGATGCTTCCTGTGTCATTTAGTATTTTCCCTGTAGAACCCTTCAATATTGCAACTTGAAGCTTGAATTTTTTTCTTCAGCTCTTTCAGCTTGGGAAATGCCAAGCATGTACTTCCCTTGTGGTTTTCTATCTCCAGGTCTTTACACACATCATTATAATACTTTGTCTTCTTGAGCCATCCTTTGAAATCTCCTGTTCAGCTCTTTTACTTCATCATTTCTTCCTTTTGCTTTAGCTATTCTATGTTCAAGAACAACTTTCAGAGTCTCTTCTGGTATCCATTTTGGTCTTTTTCTTCTTTCCCCTCTTTTTAATGACCTCTTGCTTTCTTCATGTATGATGTCATTGATGTGATCCCACAACTTGTCTGGTCTTTGGTCATTGGTGTTCAATCTATTCTTGAGATGGTCTCTAAGTTCAGATGGGATATACTCAAGGTTGTACTTTGGCTCTCCTGGACTTGTTCTAATGTTCTTCAACTCAACTTGCATGTGAGTAGTTGACGGTCTGTTCCACAGTTGGCCCCGGCCTTGTTCTGACTGATGATATTTCCATCATTTCTTTCCACAGATGTAGTCAACTTGATTCCTGTATATTTCATCTGGCAAGGTCCACATGTATAGTCGCCACTTATGTTGGTGAGAAAAGGTATTTGCAATAAAGAAGTCATTGGTCTTGCAAAATTCTATCCTATGATCTCCAGTGTCCTTTCTATCACCAAGGCCATATTTTCCAACTACCAAACCTTCTTCTTTGTTTCCAACTTACGCATTCCAATCACCAGTAATTATCAATGCATCTTGATTGCATGTTTGATCAATTTCAGACTGCAGAAGCTGGTAAAAGTCTTCAATTTCTTCATCTTTGGCCTTAGTGGTTGGTGCATAAATTTGAATAATATTTGTTTTAACTTGTCTTCCTTGTAGGCGTATGAATATTATCGTATCATTAACAGCTTTGTACTTCAGGATAGATCTTGAAATGTTCTTTTTGACGATGAACACAACGCCATTCCTCTTTAATTTATCATTCCTGGTATAGTAGACCATTTGATTGTCTGATTCAAAATGGCCAATAGCAGTCCATTTCAGCTCACTAACGCTTAGGATATCGATGTTTATGTGTTCCATTTCATTTCTGACGACTTTCAATTTTCCTAGATTCATACTTCGTACATTCCACATTCCAATTATTAATGGATGTTTGCAGCTGTTTCTTTGCATTTTGAGTTGTGCCACATCAGCAAATGATTGTCCCGAAAGCTTGACTCCATCCACATCATTAAGGTCAACTCTACTTTGAGGAGGCAGCTCTTCCCCTGTCAAATTTTGAGTGCCTCCCAACCTGAGGGGCTTACCTCCAGCACTGTATCAGACAATGTTCTACTACTATTCATAAGGTTTCCAAAGGCCAATTTTTTCAGAATTAAACTGCCAGGTCCTTCTTCCTAGTCTGTCTTAGTCTGGAAGCTCTGCTGAAACCTGTCCATCAAGGGTGCCCCTGCTGGTATGTGAAATACTGGTGGCAAAGCTTCCAGTACCACAGCAACACGCAAGCTACCACAGTATGACAAACTGACAGATACTTGATGGTTCCTTGCCTTCCTCCCCAATAATTCCTTTGTGTCCTCTTCAACTCCCATTCTGAGATCTACAAACTCCTGTATATTCCTACATTCCCAATCTTTTCTCAGATTGGAACCTCCTCCTTCTGCCTAAACTGAAGCGTGGTGGTCCCCTGGGAACACCAAGTCCCTTGACGCTCTCTCTTCAACATATCACCTACTAAAGGTTGGGAGGGAAGATCAGTGTCCTTTTCACCATCACAAATAGCTTCCAGACCAATAGCTTCCTTTAGTAAAAGAAAAATTACTGAAGTTTCACCCCACTCAGCTACACTACCTTCTTCTCCTCCCCTATAAAACCATCATTTTCTAGCCTCTTGTTCATGACCTGCCATTCACTGAAGACTTTGGCATGTAGCTTGACACTTCCTCTCCCTTCCAACTCCTATCACCATTCTGGGTGGTGCCATTACCCACATAAATAAGCCACACAACATCCTGGTCTCTCAGTTCCTTGACTTCCTCAGTGTCAATGACAATCAGTCTACTTTAAAGGACAGTGGACAGTAACAAGGGTTTACTTCATGTCCTTCCTCCAGATCAGAGAACTGATTCAGCCTACAGATTAGACTTATAAATTTCCAAGAAATATTTAAATAATGAAGACTGTATTTTTTAATTAGACATTTGGGAAAATTTTAAATATACAAAACTTTTTTTGTTGTGTTAGGAACATAAAATTGTATTATGTATAATTTTATTTACTCAAAATTATTATATTTTGTAGATTACATTTTTTTTTAAAAATATTTTATTGTACTTCAGGTGAAGGCTTACAGAATAGATAGTTTCTCATGTAACAGTAACACACATGCTGTTTTATGACATTGGTTAACAACCCCA
>NW_004443951.1:11110063-11123653 GCF_000243295.1 Trichechus manatus latirostris | reverse complement strand
TCATGCCAATTGAGCTAGATGTTCCCCGAGACCATGGTCCCCAGAGCCCTCCGTCCAGCCACTCAGTCCCTCAGGGAGTTTGGATCTGTCCATGGGATTACATTTTTTAAGTATTCTTATTCAGAACATAAATTACAAAATCATTAATTTAAATTATTTTTAAATATAACAAATGGAGTGCACAGGCTGCTCATCTTGAAGAATAAAGTAATTCTCTATTTTTGCTAGTTAGTAAAAATTGATGAAACTTGCAAATATAAGATGTTAATTTGGCAAAATAGATGTAATTCAACTGTCACCCAGAGTCCTCCAGTCTGCTGGGGTTACTCACTAATATCCAGATAAAAACCATTCAAGCCACTGTCTCACGTGATGTAGAATGCCCTTCCCAATGTTTTGCACATTCTTCGGAAGGGAATTATGTCCCCCTTATCACTGATTCTCCTATTCTCTAGCTCACATGGATTTCTCTGTTTTGCTCAAAGTTTTTTCTTGGTCTTGGCTTTGTCATCTTTTTATTTATTCTCCTCACTGTTCCCCTCTCTCCAAGTTTCTCAGCTCCCTTCTTCCATGGTGCCCTCCAAACTCCAAATTCCTCTTACTTCTCACTTTCCTTGGCAAAGTAATTCTGCTCTCTTTTTCTCATATGCCTGCCCTGCCCACCCCATTCCACGGTACTGCTGTTCACCCCTCACCCCTCCCATGAATCACAGGTGTTGTCCTCAGCAGAATGAACCATCCATCTGTGCCGTGAATGCTGTTCCTCCCCAGAAGGTGAAAATAAGCCATGAATTTATGCTTTAGATTAGAACAATTTTTTTTTTTCTTCCTACCACCCAGAGAAAATCATTCCTTCAATATCAGCATCTGCCTTTCCTCTGTGCCTTTGCATATGCTGTTTCCTCTGCCTGGAACACCCCACACATTCCCCCAACCACTTTCCTGGCCCACACATCCTATGCAACTTTGAGTCTCACCAAACATAACTATCACCAGCACCTGGTATACGTTTGCTGACTGAATAAATAAATTGATTATGTCTTCTCAACTCTCAAATACAAGTATCATTCATTTCTAAAAACAGATCCTCAGGAAAAATAAAATTGACTTGGTCTTAATACAATGGGCCTAATTTTCTAAGCTACCATTATCATCAGTTTCTGCTGCTTCATTTCTAGAATTTTTATTGGCTCCTCTAAGCTGAAGTTTCCTTTCCTTCCTTGTGTTAATTTACTCCTTTGATTAATGTATTTCCAGGATGCAGCATGGCTCTTATCAGAAACCCAGCTGTTTCCCTGAGGTCTCTGCACCATTTTGTAAAACCTTTCTAGTATTTTGTCAACAATTGTGGGTTTGTATTTCTGCCTCTGCAAATGGGATAGCAGCAACTATTAACTAACAACACAATTCTTCTCGCTTTAACTTCTTCTCTAGATTAGGAAAGGGCTGCTTTCACATTTTAAGTAAGAAACAAATATAGAGAAAAGAATACATTAATTCATTCAGATTTAAACTTAAGGGGAGACAGATAACTCTCTATGATAGTAATAATTTGGTAATTATGTATTGTGTTGTTGGTTCTAATGCTATTTTCCTATAGCATTCCTATGTACTTTGAAGACTAGCAAAACAAATGTTTCATCAACTCCAGTCTTCTGCAGAATGTCGTATCATTGACTCCTGATACATTGGGCATTCTGTTGTTCCCCTTTTCAATATCTAATAAAAACATTTTGAGGTTTTATCTCAAGTTTGTCATTTCCTGTCCCTGAAAACATTTCATTTATCAGTACAGCCAGATGCAAGGCTTTATGCTATTTCTTTCACACAGATTGTATTACCTGGACATAGTCTGACTCTAAAAAGTTTTGTTAAAAAGTTGACCGTTGATTAAAATCTAGCGAGCGGCCATCTAAGGTGCATCAATTGGTCCCAACCCACCTGGAGCAAAGGAGAATGAAGAACACCAGAGACACAAGGAAAATATTAGCCCAAGAGACAGAAAGGGCCACATAAACCAGAGACTCCACCAGCCTGAGACCACAAGAACTAGATGGTGCCCGGCTACCACCAATGACTGCCCTGACAGGGAACACAACAGAAAGTCCCTGACGGAGCAGCAGAGAAGTGGGGTATAGAACTCAAATTCTAGTAAAAGACTGGACTTAATGGTCTGACTGAGACTGAAGCAACCCCAGAAGACATGGCCCCTGGGCTCTTTGTTAGCCCAGAACTGAAACCGTTCCCGAAGCCAGCTCTTCAGACAAAGATTAGACTGGACTACGTGACATAAACTGATACTCGTGAAGAGAGTGCTTCTTAGCTCAAGCAGATACATGAGACTAAATGGGCAGCTCCTGTCTGGAGGTGAGTTGAGAAGGCAAAAAGGGACAGAAACTGGTTGAATGGACACAGGAAATCCAGGGTGGAAAGGAGGAGTGTGCTGTCATAGGGAGAGCAGCTAGGGTCACATAGCAATATGTATATAAATTTTTGTATGAGAAACTGACTTGAACTGTAGACTTTCACTTAAAGCACAATTTAAAAAAAAGTTGACTGTTGAGAACACAGGAGAACAATACAAGGTACTGATTCGGAAATGGGCTTTGGAATCAACAAAGCACCTCTACTTACTGGCTGTGTGACTTTGGACAAGTCATCTCAAGTCTATGAAGTCTAGGTTGTCATTTTGTAAAATTGGAGGGGTACATAATAACTATTTCAACTAATGACTGTAAGAATTAAATGAGATTAGGTATGTGACACAGTGAGCATAGAGCCTGAAACACAGTAAGTGCTTCAATAACAGGAGTTACTGCAATTATTATGGTGGTGCGTTTAGTACGGAGTCCCTGGGTGGCACAAATGGTTAAACACTCAACTATTAACCAAAATGTTGGTAGTTCTAATCCACCTAGAGGTCCCTCAGAAGAAAGGCCTGGAGATCTGCTTCTCAAAGGTTACAGCCTTGAAAATTCTATGGAGCACAGTTCTACTCTGACACGCATAGGGTTGCCATGGGTCCAAATTGATTCAATGGCAAGTGGCTTGGTTTTTGCTTTTAGTATCTGAAAATCTCCACATCTTCCTCAGAGTTCCCTTTCAGTTTTGACCAGTGATATCCCAGGAAAATGTATAAGCATTAACAAGTTAAATATAGACTTACCATCTGACCCAGCAACTCCATACCTAGGTATACAGAGAAATGAAAACACATGTTCACACAACAGCTTGCTCATGAATGTTCCTAACAGCATTATTCATAATAGAAACCACCTGTCTCAGTCATCTAGTGCTGCTCTAACGAGTACCACAAGTGGATGGTTTTAACAGAGAGAAATTTATTGTCTTCACAGTCCAGTAGGCTACAAGTCCAAATTAAGGGCGTCAGCTCCAGGAAAAGGCTCTCTCTCTCTGTTGGCCTTCTTCTCTTCGGTGTTGCCCCAGACTAGGAGCTTCTCTGCGCAGGGACCCCAGTCCAAAGGACGCGCTCTGCTCCCGGCACTGCTTTCTTGATGGTATGAGGTCCCCCTGTCTCACTGCTCACTTCTGTCTTTTATATCTCAAGAGATTGCCTCAGGACACAATCCGTCTTGTAGATCCAGTCCTGCCTTACTAACACAACTGCCGCCCATCCTCCCTCATTAACATCATAGAGGCAGGATTCACAACATACCGGAAAATCACACAGTACCAGGAATCATGACCCAGCCAAACTGATACACACATTTCTGGGGGGACATAATTCAATCCATGACACCACCCAAATGTTCATCAACTGGTGAAGGGATATACAAAATGTGGTACATCCATACCATGGAATATTATTACTCAGCAATAAAAAGCAATACGTTTCTGATACATGCTGCAACATAGATTAACCTCAAAAACATGCTAAGTGAAACCAAACCAAACCCAAATATACCACATATTGTACGGCCCTATTTTTATGAAACATCCAGAAGTAAATCTATAAAGACAGAAACAGTGGCTGCTAAGGTTGGGGGTGGGAATGAGAAGTGACTGCAAACAGGTACCAGGTTTCTGTTTGGAGTGATGAAAATTATTCAGAATAAAATTGCGGTGATGTTTATACAATTCTGTAAATGTATATTCACTGAATTGTACACTTAAAACAGGTGAATTTATGGTACGTAAATTACATTCAATAGTTTTTTAAAAATGGGACAAAAGAAAATGTATACGCAGTAACTCTCCTATTTTAATACATGATTTGTTCCAAAAATCTTGTATAAAAGTCAAATGTGTGAAAAATCCAACTGTGTTTTCGAAGGAAGGGAAAGAAGTCTATTCTCAATAAGCTAAAATGTATATATATATATATATAATCTCTAATTATATATTTCCAGCATTCTTTTTCTGTTCTTTAATTTTTTTTTCCATTCCAAAGCAACACAAAATGAACTGAGTTAACACCAATGGACATTCAAATGAGAAGAGAGTCACTACTTTCAGCATAACCTAATAATGGCCATTTTATCTCAGTTGCAGTAAGTTTATAAGATGTATACATTTTATCACTAGTATCACAATTCAATTTTTCTATTTTCCACTTGTTTTTCTAAAGTACCAATAAAATGCACAAAAAATTCATATACTGCAAACCTTCATCTAAGATACAAAAAAAAAAAAAGAATTATCTATGTGAGATCAAAGTGACAACAGCAACTCAGAAGGTTTGATGGGAAGCCTAGGAGGCAGGTAGTTGAAGATAATGGTGATGGAATAATTTGGAAAAGGATAGTGAGAATAGCAGCACAGCTGGAAGAATGTGATCAATGTCACTGAATTGTACATGTAGAAACTTTCAAAATGGTGTAACTTTGGCTATGTATATTTTCACCAAAAAGAGAAAAAAAGGTCCTCCAAGGTCGAGACCTGTTGTGGGGTTGTTAACCAATGTCATAAAACAATACGTGTGCTGACTGTTTAATGAGAAACTATTTGTTCTGTAAACCTTCTTATAAAGTACAATAAAAAAAAATTTTTTTTAATTCATATAGCTGTACTGCACAAAGATGTCAAAACCCAACTACTGCCTGGCAGACAGTGTGATAGACCAAAATGTTCACTTATCAGCAGATGTGCAAATATTCAAAAAAAATTTTAATTTAGGGATATCAAAGTGTAATAATGTACAAAAGTACAAGTTGTAGGTAAGTCAGGCATTACTACTGCTTTTTGATAATCTTTTCTAAAGTTAACATCATAATAATTTTTTGCAACAATTAGTCACCTGAGGATGTTATGTGGGTAATTCTTTTTAATGATGCTGATGTAAGTGAGCAGAGGAGACTTCCGGGTAAGACTGCTAGGAAGAGCAAGGACTTCTTGTCCAGAGCCATGAAAAATTTTTAGTGTGTGCAGGCAGCAGTAGTACAAGAGGTATGTGTACGTTCTAATGCAAATTGGAAACGTGTATTTCATATGCCAATATTTGCAAACACCTTGTCTGGATTGGAGAAGGCCTGGTGGCACAGTGGTTAAAGCAATTGACTAGTAATCGAAAGGTTGGTGGTTCAAAACCACCAGTGGCTCTGCAGGAGAAAGATGTGGCAGTCTGCTTCTGCAGAGATTCACAGCCTTGGAAATCCTACGGTGTTGCTGTGAGTCAGAATCGACTTGACGGCGGTGGGTTTTGGTTGTCTGGATTGAGGTATTTTTGTTACTTTCTTAGGAAAACTTGCAACTTGGGAAAATATCTGTACCATAATATCCCCAGGCCTCACGAGCTTGTGGGTAAAAATGAAGTCACATTTAGGGTCATAACTCAAATTTCAGGCTCCCACCATACACCATCTCCTCTCCTCCCCACTCATCTAATTCTCCCCAACAACACCAAAAACCAAACCAAACCTGTTGCTATCAAGTCGATTTTGACTCATAGTGACCCTACAGGACAAAGTAGAACTCCCATAGGTTTTCCAAGGAGTGGCTGGTGGATTCGAACTGCCGATCTTTTGGCTAGCAGCCAAGCTCTTAACCACTGTGCCACCAGGGCTCCCCAACAACACCAAAAACCAAAAAAACAAACCCATTGAGGTCAAGTCAATTCCCTTGTGTACCTTGCTTATTGGGTAATCAGTCCCTGAGTCACCAAGTTATATATTAAGGAATATAATGAGGAAAAAACACACCAAGTATAAGCCCAAACCACTAAGCAGTAAGAACTCTAGCCCCAACCCAGAAACAACTTACAACAGCTTAGCGCCGGTCGCTGGATAGGAAACTGACCAAATACAAACTTCTGACGCAGAGAATGATGTCCCAACAGTAAGCACTTCTGGCCCGGGGGAGTCTTACTATGCTCAAGTCACTGCCACTGCTCCACAAGGCATCATGTTCCCTGCTAGCACAGGGAAATGAAGCCCTCGCATTCGGAAGCTCTGCCATTGTCTGTGGTGAAGCAGAGATGTCACCCTTTCCCCTTTGTTTTCTAGTGGGGTCAGGGGATGCAGATTCCCAAACTCCAGTATCCTACAAATTTTGTAATGAATATTATTTGGGCTTTTTTTTTTTTGGTCACAAACATAGCCCAGGACAGAGCCTTTTGTGTGATCTAATTCATAACCTTTTAGGAAGAAATTTGTATTCCTGATAAAAATGCTTGAGCAAAATGCTGGTAAATTTTAATGGGCTTTGTTCTGGGAAATCAGTCACCCACAGTTACAAATTGGGTTCCCTGGGAAACAGACTCTAAGACAGAGTTTAACACAAAAGATGTTTATTAAGACATGACCTTGGGAGGGAGGAGAAGGAAGCAGCAGTGAAATGAGCAAGCGGTCAGGCTGCAATGAAGGCTTAGCCGGCAAGTTCTGGAGCTAGAATGGCCCTTCAGAGGTGCCCCAAATTGGGCCAAGATAGGCCTTTATACTCTTGCATTGAGCAGTCATCAGCTATGGGCAACTCTAAGAAGGGGTATGACTTTGGGCAAGGGGACTCTCTGCAGCTGAGCTAATCCCTGAAAAGGCTGACAGCTTAAGACTATCTAATGAAAGCACTCCTGACAAGTGTGACAACAAGTTCTTCATTGAAGGGAATCTGGGCGTCACATCACAGCGTCCACCACAAACCTAGCCAACTGACAGTGAAGAGTCCAATGACCTTTAATCAAATATTATTTTCCTGTTATATTTAGTCTAGCAATAATTAACTAATTCCTTTTTTCCTAAAAAATATCCCTATCAAGAGTGAATCTTTGAATAGACCAACAGGAAGCCTTTTCCCTAGCAGCAAAGTTGTAATAAAACTTGGACATATGTGCAAAACTAAATAGTCTAAAAAGTTTTCAACTCTATTGTTGTTCTGTGTGATTTTTCTTTTCCACAGTCCCCTTTCCATCTGCAGGAGTCAGTCGTGAATATTATAGGAGCTGAGTGAGGAAACAAATATGAGTGATAGATACATACTAGATTGTAAGCTTTGTAAGGACAGGGACTGTGTCTGATTTATCAGCCCAGGTATTTCCAGGATTCAACTTCCTACTCTCAAATGTTTAGGTATTTTTCTTACTCTTGATATCAGTGAGGGTTCAGTCAGGAGGTAAAAACCATGCCAGTAATTTGAACAGAAAAAAAAATGTAATAAGAAGAATTGTTAAATAGTAAAAAAGTGGTTAAGTACTAAAAAGGGGGGTGGGGCAAAAGAAAACTCTAGGGGGTAGAGAAGTGACAACTACAGAAAACAGGTACTACCTCTAGGGCTGAGGAAGGAACTTAGAAACTTAGAACTCCCACAATCAATGCTAAGATTCAAACATCCTTAGAGAGGGCAAGATTGCCACAGAAACACACAGCTCACAGGTGGCAAAGGAACTTGCCAGAGGATGTGGGCTGCATCTGTTCTGCAAGAGCAACCCAGTGGAGAAACTTGCAGCAGCTGGTCCACAGCACAAGCCACAGCTTGTCCATAGGAGTAGCAAGCAAGGTGGTGGAGAAACCTACTAGCAGATGTGAGCCTCACCTTATCAACTGCAGGAGTAGCCTGATCTGAGTGGCAGAGAACCTTCCAGAAAGCACGGACTGCAGCTTAAAGAGGGAAGCAGCCAGCTACTGGGTGGCAGAAAAATAAGTGGGTGGCACAGATTGCAGTTGGGTCACGAAGTCCACTAAGGTGAGCACTACTGGGTTCCTGAACCTTGATACACTTGCGGCCATGCAGAATATAGCAAATGAGAAGGAGGAAGAAAAGTCACCTCACTCCTACTCTGCCCAGCATGCTTTATGGGCAAAGACTAACAGTGCTCCAGCTGGCAAAAGAGAAATGTCTACAGAGTCCAGCTCCAATATCATAAAGCAGGGTGAAGTAAGCATGGATTTAGAGCTGAGAGGGAATAAATTTATATCTGGCACAGCCCATCCCCTTAGCTACTGTCAAAAGGAAAATCTGATCAACAAGTCAGTTAGAGTTACTAGGGTTTATTGAGCGAGAAGCTGTTCGCAAACACGGAGCACCCAAATTTAAAGTGAAGAGGGTCTCAAGTTTACCGTGTTACAAGGCAGCCTTTTATAGCGTAGATGAAGAAGTATGTTGCTCTTTTTTGGGAAAGTAGGTTACTGAATGCTAAGCTGGCTTATTTTGATTGGATGAGTGTTGTTAAATCATGTTGATAAGCTTTGTTAACTCATGCTATCTCATGCTGGTAAGTAAAACTTGTTTAAGTTTTGATTCTGTGTAAATTTGCTGTTTTTGTAAATGGCCTTATGATTAATTTTTTTTTGGCTCTTGGCCCAGGGAAACTATTTTAACTCCTGCCTCTATTGAAATTTTTAACACTACAAAACATCCATACACACCCTTCCATCCACATTTGAACTTCCACACAACAAAACAGCTCTATGTTTTGTCTAAGAAGATGTAGCTATTATTCATTCAAGTGAAGAAGTTTTCACCATTTCCCCAAAAGATGACACACAATCCCAACTGTCATTGTATCCATCACTGGCTACATTAATTGCTCCTCAAATTCAAGCACAGTCCCACTGAATGTTCTGCTACCTAAGGATGAAATTGTAAGGTTAACATCCAATAACTCACATAGAAAATTATAAGGGAGAGAAGGAGAGAAAAGAAGAAAATAGTTAATATATACAAATAATTATATACACATAATAAGCAGGAGAAAATATGCAAAGCACCTTCACGCTTCATTTCTACAATTATTCATGAGTCCCTAGTTGATATCTATCACTTCCTTTATCCGTTCCCATTGCCGTCAAGTGGATTCCGACTCATAGTGACCCTATAGGACAGAGTAGAACTGCCCCATATGGTGTCCAAGGAGCACCTGGTGGATTCAAACTGCCGACCTTTTGGTTAGCAGCCATAGCTCTTAACCACTACGCCACCAGGGTTTCCATTATGTCCATATTTCTGTTGTCCTCAGCCGGGAGCTCATCTGCTCAGAGTTCTTCACCTGGTGTGGTGACTCAAACCTTCATTCCTAAGCGGTATGAGTCTTCAGTAGTCCTGCCTTTTCTTTGATTGCTGTAGCATTCTGTTAACCTTTACTATGGATCATGGAAGAACTAAAAGGAGCCACAGAGAATCCCCTGGTCCCAGACGTAGTCCCACCTGGCCCCAAGGTGTACCAGCAACCAAATTTCCCAGTGGTAGTTGGAATAAATTACTTTAGCTAGCAGAGTAACCCATCTATCTTCCTTTGGATTCAGTGGCAAAACCTAAATAGCCAGATGATAGCTTTCTATTAAATGGAAACACTGTGTGTCTCCTTGTAGAAACATTCTCTGCTTGAGAATTAAGATCTCCAAACTATCAGAGGTCAAAGTTGCCAAAATGGGAAGCAAAAATTCTGAGTTATTGGTTATAAGAGTGAAAGGAGCCACTCCCACTTGCATACCTTGATTCCTGGACCCATATATTCTGGCTATGGGAGAGAGAGCACCATATACTTCTCTCTGAATCAGAGCATATACTGAGAGTCCCTGAGTGGTGCAAATGGTTAACGCACTTGGCTGCTAACCGAAAGCTTAGCGGGTCTAGTCCACCCCGAAGCACTTTAGAAGAAAGGCCTGGTGATCTACTTCTGAAAAAAATCAGTCATTCTTGAAGATCCTATGGAGCACAGTTCTACTCTGACACACACATGGGGTCACCATGAGTTGGCAATTGACTTGATAGCAACTGATTTAACTGGTATAAGACAGAACCCCATCATTTCAGAGTGTTGTCTCCCATTTGGCACCATTCCACTTTTAATTAGGTCAGCTACTTTTAGGTGATGGTGTTTGTAGTAAGACCAGTTAATTCCATGGGCATAAGCAGTGGATAAAGCATTCTGATAGTCTACAGATGGTGAAGGTGGCAATTACAGGCATGATAGGCAGGGATGGCAAATCCATGTCCAGAATATGTGTCTATTCCCCTGGGGATGAATTTCCGACTATCTCATGATGGAAGAGGTACAATGTATCAGTCTGCCATTAGGTGGCTGGGCTGTTCCCCTAGGGAATGTTGTCATACTGGGGGCTCAGTGCTGATATCATCTGTTGGCAGATTAGGCATTCATGGCAACAGCTACAGTAGTTTCCTGGTCCCCAGAACGCATCTACAACGACGTGTTCTTGACCTCAAAGATGCCAATAACAGCCTTCAGATCCCCCCTCTACCTAATTATGGCAGAGTAACTTCCTGGCAAGTTAGTTCTTCAGTATTCTGAGAATCATTCCTAGAGGCCCATCCCAGAACATTCTCATCTTAGAGGTACTCTTTTGTAAACATGTAATTCTTTGTGTTAAATTCCTTTCTATTTAAAATACATTGAATGATTTCTGTTTCCTGTACTGAACCTAGAATGATATGTAGGGAGTTAAATAGTTTCTACCTAGTTGGGTTTTTTTGAGGATTTAAAGAGATAAAGTATATAAGCAATAAATTCAGTGCCGGCATGAAGAGTGATTAAAAAATGTTAGCAATTATTTTTACTACAACATAATTTTTTAGTCCCTTATTATTATTAAATGATGTACAGCTTCAGTGCTTCTCCCTTTCTTTGTTCCCCAAGCTTGCTTGGGCTACAAAATGTCACTCAAAGAACTGGGGGATCCTGCACTTTTTCTCTGCTTTCATTTAGACTCCTCAAACCAGCAATCATGTCATGTGATGTTTATCTATCAATGTTGACACATAATGCTTTGGGGAATAAGACACATTTGACTTCATGTGGACATTTCAAAATTGCAATGCTCCTGACCACATGGATGCTGATTTGGAGAGTGGTTTCTAGAGTAGATGGGAAGTGAACAAATATTGAGTGTGGTAATTACAGCCCATTCAATGAGTTTAATGGAGCATTGGAAGATTGATAATGTGAACACCAAGTACAAGCCCAGCTAAAGACAAATTCCTCACCTGCTTTGAGTTTTTTTTTTCTAGTTTTTCTTTTCTTCTTTTATTGAGATGTAATTCACATGTCATAAAATTCACCATTTTAAGGTGTATAATTCAGAATGCCAAGCTTGAATCCTGCTCCACTACTTACTTTCTGTATAACTTTAGGCAGTTACTTAACCTCTTAGAGTCTCAATTTCCACATCTGTAAGTGGATATAATAGTACTATTACATGGAGAAGTTACTAATAACTGGGATAATGCGCATAAAGTACTTAGCATAGTGTCTAGAATATAGTCAGTACTTAATAAATTGTTGTTGTTAAGTGCCGTCGAGTTGGTTCCAACCCATAGCAACACTATGTACAACAGAATGAAACACTGCCTGGTCCTGCACCATCCTCACAATCACTGCTATCTTACAGCCACTGTGTCAATCTATCTTGTTGAGGGTCTTCCTCTTTTTCACTGACCCTCTGCTTTACCACACATGATGTCCTTCTCCAGGGACTGGTCCCTCCTGATAGCATGTCCAAAGTACATGAGATGAAGTCTCACCATTCTCACTTCCAAGGAGCACTCTGGCTGTACTTCTTTCAAGACAGACTTGTTTGTTCTTCGGGCAGTCCATGCATATTCAATATTCTTCACCAACACCATAATTCAAAGGCATCAATTCTTCTTGGGTTTTCCTTATTCATTGCCCAGATTTCACATGTATATGAAATAAATAATAATGTTGTTCTTGTTAGGTGCCATAGAGTCAGTTCCGACTCACAGTGACCCTATGTACAACAGAACAAAACACTGCCTGTGCCATCCTCACGATCATTGTTATGCTCGAGCCCACTGTTGCAGCCACTGTGTCAATCCATCTCACTGAGGATCTTCCTCTTCTTTGCTGACCCTCCACTTTACCAAGCATGATGTCCTTCTCCAGGGACTGGTCCCTCCTGATAACATGTCCAAAGAATATGAGATGAAGCTTCATCATCCTTGCCTCTAAGGAGCATTCTGGCTGTACTTCTTCCAAGACAGATTTGCTCAATCCCATGATAGAATTTTGCAAGATCAACAACTTCTTCATTGCAAATACCTTTTCCAATAACATAAATGACAACTATACACATGGACCTCACCAGATGGAATACACAGGAATCAAATTGACTACATCTGTGGAAAGAGATCATGGAAAAGCTCAATATCATCAGTCAGAAGAAGGCCGGGGCCAACTGCAGAACAGATAATCAATTGCTCATATGAAAATTAAAGTAGAAGCTGAATAAAATTAGAACAAGTTCATGCGAGCCAAAGTACAATCTTGAGTATATCCCACCTGAATTTAGAGACCATCTCAAGAATAGATTTGAGAGACTTCCAGGCAACATGGCACTATAGACAGAAGCACCATGCCGTCCCTCCATAGCAAAGATCTGACAGACTAAGTCAAACAGAGACACACGCCAATCCTGAAACCCTAAGCATCAAATGAAGAGATACTCAGCCAAGCAGTGAATGGAATAAGAAACTGACCGAGAACAGAGATCGAGAAGAGATACATGCAGAGGTCCCCTATCAGCTAATGCAGCATGGATCCACCATCTTGGACACCTATTGGAGATCAGAGAACAGGGGATACGAGAAAGCAGCTTTACAGAGCTTCCAGCAAGAGACAGAACAGCCGGTAACCAACGATATACGCTTCCTCCCCACCCTTGTTCACCCCTACTCAGCCTCCTCTGCTTCCTGTGGCCACAGTCTCTTGGCCAGGAAGCACAAGCTTCACCCTGGTGTTGCTTGGGTTCCACCCACCTGCACTGGTCGGCTCCCTGAGTACCATTTGTTGGCTGCTAGTGTTGCTTTTTTGCACTTCTTTAGATTTCTTCCTTACCTCTCACCACCTCCCCCTCCTTTCCTTCAAATACCTGGCTCCATGTGCCATCTTTGCTTCTTCCTGAAAGGCTGCAAAATGCCGCTTGACTGTGAAACTTCTTCCCGGCCCATGACGTCAAGCTGGTGGGACCCCTGGGGATTTTTTTGTTTGTTTGTTCTGATTTGTTCAGTTTTGATTTGTTTGTTTTCTTTTCTTTTCTTGGCTTTGGAGCCCCTTCTAGCCAGGCAGTACTGTGTGGCTTGGGAGCTACTCCCTTACTCTGTGCAGACGCACAGTGACATCCCAGGGAGCATTTCTTTTTTCTTCTTCTTCTTTTTTTTTTTTTT
>NW_004443951.1:11104281-11106108 GCF_000243295.1 Trichechus manatus latirostris | reverse complement strand
TGCAGATGATATGATACCATACATAGAAAACCCTAAAGACTCCATGAGAAAACTACCGGAACTAATAGAAAGATTCAGCGGAGTAGCACGATACAAGATAAACATACAAAAGTCAGTTGGATTCCTATACCAATAAAGAGAACAATGAAAATGAAATCAGGAAAGCAATACTGTTTATAATAGCCCCTAAAAAAATAAAATACTTAGGAATAAATCTAACCAGGGATGTAAAAGACCTATACAAAGAAAACTACAAAACACTACTGCAAGAAACCCAGAGAGATATAAATAAATGGAAAAACATCTCATGCTCATGGATAGGTAGACTCAAGATTGTGAAAACACTTATGCTCATCAAAAGACTTCACCAAGGGTCCTCCAAGGCCGAGAAGGGAGCATACTGACATGTCGTGGGGTTGTTAACTAATGTCATAAAACAATATGTGTACTGACTGTTTAATGAGAAAATTTTTGTTCTGTAAACCTTCACCTAAAGTAAAATAAAAAAAAAAAAAAAAGACTTCACCAAAAGGGTAAAAAGAGAACCTACAGACTGGGAAAAAAATTTTGGACAAGTCAGACAAATGTCTAATCTCTAAAATCTAGAAGAAAATCCAATATCTCTACAACAAAAAGACAAATAATCCAATTTAAAAATGGGCAAAGGAAATGAACAGACACTTCACCAAAGAAGACATTCAAGCGACCAACAGACACATGAGGAAATGTCACCATCACTAGCCATTAGAAAAATGCAAATTAAAACCACAATGGGATACCTTCTCACTCCCGGCATTACTGGCACCAATCAAAAACACTGGAAATAACAAATGTTGGAGAGGCTATGGGGAGATTGGAACTCTTATGCATTGCTGCTGGGAAAGCATAATGATACAACCATTTTGGAAAATTATATGGCGCTTCCTTAGAAAGCTAGAAATAGAAATACCATACAATCCAGCAATCTAACTCCTAGGAATATATCCTAGAGAAATAGGAGCTGTCACAGGAATAGACATATGCACACCCATGTTCACTGCAGCATTGTTCACAACAGCAAAAAGATGGAAACAACATAGATGCCCATCAACAGATGAATGGATAAACAAACTATGGTGCATACACATAATGGAGTATTATGCAATGATAAAGAACAATGATGAATCTGTGAAGCAGCTCATAACATGGATCAAACTGGAGGACATCATGCTGGTGAAATAAGTCAATCACAAAAGGACAAATATTGTACAAGACCTCTACTGTAAAAACTCATGAAAAAGTTTACAAACAAAAAGAAACAATCTTTGTTGGTTACGAGGGATGGGAGGGGTGGGGGGGAACTAAACAGACAATAGATATGTGGTAACTTTGGTGAAGGGTAAGACAATACACAATACTGGGGAAACCAGCACAACTTGTACCAGGAAAGGTCATGGAAGCTCCATAGACACATCCAAATTCCCTGAGGGACTGAATTGCTGGGCGGAGGGCCGTGGGAACCATGGTCTTGGGAAACATCTAGCTCAATTGGCATAACACCGTTTATAGATACAATGTTCTACATTCTACCTTGGTGAGTAGCATCTGGGGTCTTAAAAGCCTGTGAGCAGCCATGTAAGATACTCCACTGGTCACACCCCTTCGGGAGCAAGGGAGAATGAAGAGAACAAGATACAAGGAACAGATTAATCCAAAGGACTAACGGACCACAGATACCACAGCCTCCACAAGACTGAGTCCAGTACAGCTAGATGGTGCCCGGCTACCACCACTGACTGCTCTGACCGGGATCACAACAGAGGGTTCTGGACAGAGCTGGAGAAGGAT
>NW_004443951.1:11081727-11103813 GCF_000243295.1 Trichechus manatus latirostris | reverse complement strand
CAATTGGAAAAATGTAATCAATGTCACTAAATTGTACATGTAGAAATTTTTGAAATGGTGTATCTTTGGCTATGTATATTTTCACACACACACAAAAAAGTCTTCCAAGGTCAATAAGGGAGAGTGTTGACATGTTGTGGGGTTGTTAACCAATGTCATAAAACAGTATGTGTACTGACTGTTTAATGAGAAACTATTTGTTCTGTAAACCCTCATCTAAAGTACAATACAAGAAATTTAAAAAAAGAAAAAAAGAATAGATTTGACACGTTGAACACTAATGACTGAAGACCAGGTGAGCTGTGGAATAACATCAAGGGCATTACACATGAAGAAAGCAACAGGTCATTAAAAAGACAGGAAAGAAAGCAAAGATCAAAATGGATGTCAGAAGAGACTCTAAAACTTGTTCTTGAACATCAAGTAGCTAAAACAAATGGAAGAAAAGAAGTAAAAGAGCTGAACAGAAGATTTCAAAGGGTGGCTCAAGAAGTCAAAGTAAAGTACTATAATGACATATGCAAAGTAAATAGTAATAGTTACTATTATTATTATCTCCCTATACGATATGTGGGGGCCCTTGTGGCACAGTAGTTAAGCATTTGGCTGCTTAAATCTACCAGTCACTCCTTGGAAACCCCATGAGGCAGTTCTACTCTGTCCCATAGGGTTGCTATGAGTTGGAAGCAACTTGACAGCAATGGGTTTGGGTTTTTTTTGGGTTTTTTTGATACTGTTTGTGTTAGGCAGGAGCATTCAACAGGAGCCACCATTTATCTGACAACCTGTAAGGGCAGCCATGTAATAGGAATGGGCACATTGCTCAAATTGAGGAGTTGCCACAAGCAATAAGCTACAGAAGAAGCCAGACTGAGTAAGGTACAGCCCTGAGCTTCTGCATACCTTTATTGAAATTGTTGATGGCCTGGGCGGAGCCAACATGGTGCTGTAGACAGAAGCACCATGCTGTCCCTCGGTAGGAAAGACCCAAAAAACTAAGCAAAACAGATACAAACATCAATCCTGGAACCCTAAGATTAAAATGAAGGGATAAAGAACTCAAGCAAGCACTGACTGGAATAAGAAACTGACAGAGAACAGAGAACAAGGAGAGCTACAGAGTAGAGGTCCTCTACCAGCTAACGCGACACAGACCCACCATCTCAAACCCCTCAGCCACCAAGAATGGTGAACAGGGAGTATGGGAAGGCATCTTCATGGAGCTCCCAGCAGGAGACAGAGCACCTGGTAACCAGGGATTCATGCTTTTCCACCTCCCACCCTTCTTCCCTCTGCACAGCCTCCGCCGCTTTCCAGCAGGCCATGGAGATGCCAGCTCCTTGCTGCTTGGATTCACCCTGCCCCCACTGGCCGACTGCTTCAGTGCCATTTTTTTTTGTTGTTGCTGTTTTTTGCTTCTTTTTGTTTCTTCTGTTTCTCACTTCCTTCCTTTACTTTCTCCCATACGGCTGGCACCATGTGCCAACTCCACCTCTTTTTGGCGGTCAAGCCGCACCACTCTGCTGGAGAGGCACTTCCCCGGTCCACGCTGCTACACCAGTGGGCTCCCTCAGGATATTTTTTTTCTCAGTTTCTTGTCTCCCTCTACCTTCATTCCTTGCCCTCCTCCCAACCATCTGGCTGCATGTGCCATCTCTGCCACTTTTTGATGGGCTGTGCCACACCACTCAGCTGGGAAGTCACCGACACATGGCTTCCCCGGTCCATGCTGCCATGCTGGTGGGCTCTCTCAGGGCTTTTTAAAAAAATTTTGCTTCTGTTTCTCTCTCTTCTTTCCCACACTCACTTAGCTCCACACATCACATCTTCCCCCTTCCCTCCTGCCTATCTGCACCACATGCTGAGTGCCATATACCCAAGCAGCACAGGCACAGACCACCAGACCCTGCCGTGCACTGACCCCTGGCCCCAACCTGTCAGCACCAGTGCATGCCACAAACGACCCATCCCTGTACCTCCCCCTCCGCTGGACTTGCCCTGCTGCACCATAGCTGAGCGACTGGCCCTGCTCCCTGGACAAGGTGGTGAGGAGTATCATGTCCACAGGCAAGCAAACAACAAAAAAAGCCCATTCCGCCTGCCCAGACATAACCAAATAAAACAAAAAAGCAGGATAAAACAATCAAATCTACAATCAATGAATGAATAAAATAATTCCTGAATGTCCCAAAGACAGCAGACAATATCAAAACATAAAACAAAAAAGGACAGGATGGCCCCAGAAAGCATCCAAAACAAAACACCAGATGACTTTCTGGTAGAAGAAAAGGCACTGGAACTACCTGATAGGGAACTCAAAACTCTAATATTCAGGGCTCTGCAAGAAACGAAGGAAAACTCAGACAAAAATGAGTAAAAAATAGACAAAATCATGGAAAAGACAGACAAAACAACGGAAGAATTCAAGAAAATAATACAGAAACAAAATGTCAAAATAAACAAACAACTAGAAATCATACAAAAACAGCAATTAGAAATCCAAAAGATAAACAACAAGATTTCAGAAATGGACCATGCAATAGAAGGCTTTATGAGCAAATCTGAAACAATGGAAGACAGGATCAGTGAAATTAAAGACAAGTACTTGGATACAACTTTGAGGAAAAATCAAAGAAAAGAATGAAGAAACCCTGAGAATGATGTGGGATACAATCAAAAGCAAAAATTTGCATGTGACTGGAGTTCCAGAACAGGGGTAGAAAATGGAAAACACAGAGAGGATCATTGAAGAACTGCTGACAGAGAACTTCCCTAATATTATGAAAGATGAAAAGCTGACCATCCCAGAAACTCAAAGAAGCCCATATAAGATAGACCTCAAAAGAAAATCATCAAGACATATCATAATCACACTCACTAAAACCAAAGACAAAAAAAGAATCCCAAGAGCGGCTTGAAAAAAACAAAAAGTTACATACAAAGGGGAAACAATAAGACTAAACTCTGATTACTCAGCAGAAACCATGCAGGCAAGAAGGCAATGGAATGACATATATAAAACCTTGAAAGAAAAAATTGCCAAGCAAGAATAATACATCCTGCAAAACTCTCACTGAAATATGATGGTAAAATTAGGACATTTCCAGATAAACAGAAATGAAGGGAATATATAAATACCAAAACAAACTTACAAGAATTATTAAAGGGAGTCCTTTGCTTAGAGAATCAACAACATCAGGCAACAGTCTGAATCTAGGATGCAAGACCACATTAGCCAGATGCCAACCTAGGTAATGAACTCTCAAGGATAAAACAAATCTAAAAGATTTATAACCGAAAACCAGAGAGGTCAATCTGTTAATGACAACAATGTCAGAACAATAACAGAGGGAGTAAATGGTGTAGGTATAGAACTTTCAAATGAAGAGGAAGTCAAGGCAATATCAAGTAACAGAAGACTGCTTCAAACTTAGGAAGATAGGGGTAAATTTCAAGGTAACCACAAAGAAAGTTAACAAACCTACTCATCAAAATAAAGAAGAAAAACATAAAGTCTCGGTAAACACAAAATCTACAAAAACAAAAGAAATTTAAAAAAGCCCACAAACGAAAGGAATTCTGCACAGGAGAATAAAAGGAACAAAGAAAACGTCAGCATCACAAAAAAAAAAGCACTACAAAATGACACCAATAAACTCACACCTATCAATAAACACGCTGAACATAAATGGCTTAAATGAACCCATAAAGAGACAGAGAGTGACAGAATGGATAAAATAACAGGACCCATCAATATGCTGTCTACAAGAGACACACCTTAGAAACAAAGACATAAATATATTAAAAATCAAAGGATGGGAAAAAATATATCAAGCAAACAGCAAACAAAAAAGAGCAGGAGTAGCAATACTAATCTCAGATAAAATAGACTTTAAAACAAAATCTACCATAAAAGACAAACAAAGACATTATATAATGATTAAAGGGACAATCCACCATGAGGATATAACCGTAATAAATATCTATGCACCCAATGACAGTGCTCCAAAATACATAAAATAAACTCTAACAGCACTGAAAAGAGAAATTGACAGTTCCACAATAATAGTAGGAGACTTCAAAACACCACTCTCGGTGAAGGACAGAACATTTACAAAGAAACTCAACAAAGATCAGAAGATCTAAAGGCTACAGTCAACCAACTTGACCTTATAGACATATATGGAACACTCTACCCAACTGCAGCAAAGTACACATTCTTTTCCAATGCACATGGAATGTTCTCCAGAATAGAACACATCTTAGGCCACAAACCAACCCTCAACAAAATCCAAAACACTGAGATAATACAAAGCATCTTCTCTGATCACAATGCCATAAAAGTAGAAATTAATAACAAGAAGAGCAAGGAAAAAAATAAAATACATGGAAATTGAACAACACCCTGATTAAAAACCACTGGATAACAGAAGAAATCAAAGATGGAATAAAAAAATTCCTAGAATCAAATGAGAATGAAAACACTTCATACCAAAATCTTTGAGACATAGCAAAGGCAGTGCTCAGAGGTCAATTTATACCAATAGATGCACACATCAAAAAAAGAAGAAAGGGACAAAATCAAACATTAGCTACACAACTCAATCAAACAGAAAGAGAACAGCAAAAGAAGTCCACAGCCACCAGAAAAACAGGAAATAACAAAGATCAGAGCAGAAATAAATGAAACAGAGAATAGAAAAACAATAGAAAGAATCAACAAAACCAAAAGTTGGTTCTTTGAAAGGATCAATAAAATCAACAAACTATTGGCCAAAATGACAAAAGAGACAGGAGAGGACTCAAATAACCCAAATAAGAAATGAAATGGGGGACATTACAACAGACCCAAATGAAACAAAAAGGATCACAACAGAGTACTATGAAAAACTATGCCCCAACAAATTTGAAAACCTAGAGGAAATGGACAAATTTCTAGAAACAGACTACCTACCCAAACTAACACAAACAAGTCAAAAATCTGAACTGACCTATAACAAAAGATTGAAAAAGTAATTTAAAAAACTCCCAACAAAAAAAAGTCCTGGCCCAGATTGCTTCATTGGAGAATTCTACCAAATGTTCAGAGAAGAGCTTGTACCAGTGTTACTGAAAATATTTCAGAACACAGAAAAGGAAAGGATACTTCCAAATTCATTCTACGAAGCCAGCATAACCCTGATACCAAAACCAGGCAAAGATACCACAAAAAAAGAAAATTACAGACCAATATCTCTCATAAATATAGATGTAAAAATTCTCAACAAAATTCTAGCCAATAGAATTCAGCATCATATCAAAAGAAATTGTTGATGGCCCACAATTTGGCCCCTGAATGTGTTCAAAAACTGGAACTCAGAGGCTGGTACATCTAGGTCAGATGACATATGAAGATAAGTAATTCCCACAGATTCTTTATTGGGGTCAGACCTTTAAGGCTGATGATGAAAATGGCCTCTGGTTGCTTATATATTGGTCAGTCCAATCATGTAATGTAACTGCAACTCCAGTCACTAGCTAGGCTTCTTAGTCTAGATTCCTCCAGAAGGGGAGCCTGAGATTAGTGCTCATCTGCAGGTAGTTTATTTTAGGATGTAATCCCAGGGAACAAAGAGTGGGGGCCGGGGAAGGGAAAAGCAGAAAGGGAAAGCTAATTCAAGGTGCATTCTTGAGTTGATCACAACTGTGGCAACTGGGGCTTGTCCTGCTACAACTTTTTGAGGAACTGTGTATAAAGCACCCCAAAATTATCCACCTACAGGCCAGAGAATTTATCCTCCAACTCCCATCACCTTTTTGCCAAGGGTTGTCTCAAGAGGTATAAACATCCTCACACATCCAGAATCACCTGTGTGAGTACCAGATGGTTCCCACAGAAGCCCAGGAGCAGAAAGTGAGAGATGTGTGGAGTAGCTGAGGTGAGGTGCTGTCACATGACACTTGTGTGACACTGGTTCCCCAGCAATGGATGGAGTCAAAGGAGGGCCAAGAAGATGTGAGGCAAGCACAAGAGATTACCCACTGGCTGGACTTCAGCACGGGATTAACTGTTATCTTTTCATGGTAGTTGACATCATCTGCTGGCAGGTGCAAGAAGAGGGAGGTGAGATTAGAGTATCAGGGGAACAATACATCTCTGTTCTTTATCTCTTGCTGAGCTCTCTCCCCAAACTAAACTGGGTACATGTCTTCCCCTGATTACAAAGGCCAGCAGTTTAAAATAGCAAAGAACAAACAGACTCCTAGAGGAGATGAGATAAGTCACAGGTCCTGAATGTAGAAGGTGGTGTGACAAGTGTACTTCAGGGGTTGAGAGAAAGAACATTCATTGGGGTGAATGATAAGAGCTTTGAGCAGAAGGTAGCAGTGGGGACAGGCCTTGAAGGGCGGATAGACTTAGATAGACATGTTCTTGGGCTCAAGGACTAAGCAACATCTCCAAAGGGCCTTCTCCTTGGAGGGGATAATCTGACTCAGGAGGACAAACTAGCAGATGTTGGACAAAATAGAGAACTCTAAAGATATAAAAAGAAATAAATATCTAAAAGTAAATCTTACTGTGCCCCTTTTAGGAATCAGATGGCAACAAGGGTGTATTAGTTTCCTGTGGCTGCTATAACAAATTATCACAAATTTAATAGCTTAAAACAATACAAATTTACCATCTTACAGTTATGGAGATCAGAAGTTCAAAATGGGTCTCACTGGGCTAAAACCACGGTGTCAGCAGGGTTGCATTCCTTCTGCAGAGTCTAAGGGAGAATCTGTTTTCTTGCCTTTTCCAGCTTCTCTACGCTGCTTGTATGCCTTGGCTCATGGACCCTTTTCATCTTCAAAGCCAGCAATGAAGGGTTGAACATTCTTATATCAAATCACTCCAACCTCTGCTTCTGTCACTGTACCTCCTTCTCTGACTCTGAATCCTCTTTTGCCTCTCTCTTTCACACTTAAAGACCATTGTGATTACATTGGTCCCACTTGGATAATCCAGTGTAATTTAACTATTTATACTCAGCTGATTGTAACCTTAAGTCCCCTCTGCCATTTAACATAACATAAAAGATTCCAGATATTAGGACATCGGCATCTATGGGAGGTCATTTTTCTGCTACAACAAAGAGGATAAAGGAATAATAATTATTTCCTTCCAGGCTTGTCTGTGCCATCTGAGGGTCCAGCTTGCATTAATAACTGTGTGACCTTGGGCAACTTACTTAAACTCTCTGCCTCAGTTTCCTCCTTTGTAAAGTACTCAATACACAGTAAATAGCAAATAAATGCATCTATTATTGTTTTATTATTGTCCATATTATTATCATATTTAGGTGGTGGGAAGCCACTGGAAGGGCTTTAAGCAGTAAAGTGTTCAGACCAGATTTGTGTTTTGGTTAAATGGCTTGGACAGGGTGTGCTCTGTCCCTGCTCTGGGTTTCTTCCTCACTAGGTCACCATGAGCAAGTATCTCCCCCTCTTTGAGTTTCTGTGTCCTTCCAGCTGCCCCCAGGGTTGAGCCCCACCTGACCCCTCCGAACCCTAGCAGCATCTTCATGAAATCTCTGTATTGGTTTTAGCTGAGCTCCTGTGCCTTGGAATCAGGATAAATTACTGTCCCTTGTTTCACCCCTGTCTGCTAGCATTGTTGCTGCTCAAAGGAATTAATCAGGTTTATTAAGCATGACCTCTCTTTTGTGAGCCCTGCTCCGGCCTGCCGATCTGTACCTGTCTGCTGCCCTCCTAGCTCAGTTCCAGTCACAGAAGACTCAGCCTCTGTTGGTGCTCTGGTGGGGGTAGGGACAGACAGCTGGGTGGCCACATCTTTTGTTGTTTGCAGAGACTGACGCACTAGGCTGGATCAGACAAAGGCAGGGTGTTCTGCCGTAGCGGGCACAAGGCTCTTTGTTGCCATGGCTGTGGAAAAATAGGAACAAAGGAATAAACATTGCATCCAAACACACTAATAATTAACACTTAGCACCATGGATATAAAAAGCACTTAATACTAAATTACTACAATAATAAGGTTATTCTTTATCCAGTCCTACTACATATGGCACCATACCTTGGTAGTTAAGTACATGTCGCCTGGAGCCCGACTGCCTGAGTACAAATCCTGGCTCTGCTATTTGCCTGCTCTGTGACCTCAGACAAGTTATTCAAGCTCCTTGAGTCTCAGTGTTCACAACTATACAGCACCAATGACGAAATTACTCAACTCATGGGGTTTTATGAGTTCGTACTGTGCTTACAAAGTGCTTAAACAAGGCCTGTCCCATAATAAACACTAAATAAATATACATTTTTATATACTCATTTAGAGCTTTACATATATTGGTCAGCAAATTTAGACCTCAAAAAAAAAAAAGAAAAACTTTCGACATAGACATTACTATTATCTATATTTTGCAGCTGAGGACATCAAGACTCAGAGAGGTTGAATAACTTTACCAAAGCTACTCATCAAGAAAGTAGCAGAACCCAGTTCTGTCTGACTCTAAGGTCACCTCTCTCCACTGCACCAGATCGCTGTCCTCCCTGAGCTTCTGGCAGAGCATAGCACCTCTACGTAACCAACTTTTGTTCAGTATTTAAAAGTAGCTCAATTCCTAAATGACCACCTGGATAAAAATAAAACTCAGTGTTATAATATCTCTGGGCAGGAGAGTATCCTGACTATATCATTAGTCACAAGGCACTGTGCTAAGTATGTCCCTTGTCTTGGCCCCCACGGATTTCTCCACCCCTCACTTGTCCTTCCAATTTATGGCTAGCTCCTGATGGCTCCTCCCCTCTGCTTCTCCCATGTCCAGATGTCCATTTGCAATTGATAAGAGTTGGCTGGGTCCATCTTGGACTCTGGGAAACACAGCCCTGGCTCCTCAATGAAGGCATAGCCTGTGTCAGAATGATGATCTGTGAAGGGGCCTCCTCAGAGGTCCCCAGACCATGTCCACACCTCACTCAAGGTAGCAAAGCTCACCCATGTGGGGATGGGCAAGCCATCTGTGCTATGTGGATTGGCACACTATCACTGCCAGGCCCCAACCACAGGCCCTCTTCCTCCACCTCTTCCACCCACAACTGCCCTGTGCCTTCCACTCATACCCCTGGGGCTCCCAAATGAAGACCCGAGCAGAAGAAAAACAGCCAGGCTGCAGATTTCATGAAAATGGCAGATGTGTAGTTGGACAGACATGGGTTGGATTTCCACCATGCCACTTAACAGCTATGTAACTTGGGGTAGTCACTTAACCTCTCTGAGTCTCAGTTTCCTTATCTCTGAAAGGGAATAATCTCTATTCTTAAGGTTTCTGTGAAGATTATAATCAATGTATATAAACTGTGTTGTACCCAGCGGTGCTCAGTAAATGGTAACTATTGTCAGACGTAAGTCGGTCTCCTTATGTTCATTTAAAGAATACGTACTTTCTCTCCCTAAATTCTTACTGGGCTGCAGGGTCAGCCCACCCAGCAGTGTTGCTGTGAGGGGCCTGGCAGGGTTGAAGATGAGCTCTCTTGCTGGGCCTGGACTCCAGTCTGAGGCAGACATGGGTCTTGGAGGTGACAATCCTCAGTTTCTGCTCTTCTGTCTGTGGTTGGGTGACCAATCATCCCTGTTTTCCCAGGACTGTCCCAGCTTTAGCACTGAAAGTTCCCAGTCCTGGGAACCCCCTTATTCTTAGGCAAACTGGGGTAGTTCGTCACTCTATCAAGGCAGCTGGCTCAGGGCAGAAGAAGAAGGTGTCAGAACTGAAGAAGAAGATGGCCTTTCCATAACCCTTTCCAGCTTGCTGGCTGGATGGGGCAAGCTGGGCACCTCTCAGCCCCTTCTGGGTCTCCAGGCACAACACCCGGTTAAACAGCAGGGCAAGGGTGACACCTAGAGGTCTTGTGAAAAACTGCAATCTGCCCCCACCCAGCTCTATGACCTGGCCCTTGAGACTTTAGTTGGTTCATTAATATATACAGGTAGTCCCTGACTTACGACCATTCCAACAACTGTCATAAATTGATTCTGACATAAGTCAAATACCTCATTTTTTTTAGTATTCATTATTATTGCTTTTTATTATCAGTACCTTTATAAATCCGGCAGTGATTTTAATCATAAAATTGAATATCTGCAAGTGAACATCTGAGAATGATAACATTAGTAAATTACACGCTGCAACATATTACTAACATAAGATGTACAAAAAAAACCAGATGGTTGTAAGTGCAGTTCATCGTAACTCGAATACATTGTAAGTCTGGATTGTCTGTATTTATTGAGCGCTCATCATGTGCCAACCCTTTTGTTAGGCACTGGGCCTAAGTCTGACTTTGTAGAGCTTACATTCTAGTTAGAAAATGGAATTTATGCAAATAATTAGACAATTAAATCACAATCACAATAATACTAAAAAATACAAAGTGTTAAGAAAGTTTATAATAGGAAGATGTAGTTTTGGGGGTCTTGGCAGGCATTCTCAAGCAAGTTAAATTTATGTTGAGACCTGCTGAATGAGAAGGTGTTGGCCAGGTCAGAGCAGGAGGAAAAAAGCATTCAGGCAGGAGGGGTCAGCAAAGACAAAAGCTCTGGGTGGAAAGAAGCATGAAAACTTTCAAGAAACTGATTACTGGTATGAGGGAGGAGGAGAATGGTAACAAATAAAGCTGAAGAGGTTGGCAGGACCAGTCATGAAGGGCCCTGTCAATCATAGGACAATTTTTTGTTTTTACGCTAAGGAAAATTTAATGAGAACTTATTGAACTTTTAGCAGGACAGTAAGGTGATCAGATCTGCATTTCTCAGTGCTAACTCTGGCTACAGAGTGGAGACTGGTTCAGAGAGGAGCAAGCCTAGAGCCAGGAAGGCAATTAGAAGGTCTTTGCAGTGTCCAGGTGATGTAGAGACGGTGCTAATCTGGACTCAAGTGGTGACAGAGGAGGTAGAGGCAGGGAGCTGGCTAGAAGGCCACTGCAGTGTTCAGATGAGAGATGCGGCGACCTGTACTCTGGTGATAGCAGAGAGATGACGAGAAACGCGAGGGGTTGAGATATATTATGGCAATAGAATGGACAGGACATGGTGACTGGCTGGAAGTGAGGGATCACGGACAGGGAGGTTCAAAGATGACTCTCTGGTTTCTGACTAGGACCTCTGCAAAGCAATGAGGTAGCTGCTGAAATGGGAACACAAAGAAGGAGGACAGTGCTGGACACGTTGAACATGAGGTGCCTGTGGGACTCCAAGTGAAGATGGCAAACGGTTGAATAAAGGTTAAGAAGGGGGCATAAATGTGGGAATCATCTGCGTGTAGATGGTAACCAAAGCCCTGAGCAGTGCTAACATTTAGAAGTGGGCAGAGAAAAAATGTGGGCGAAGGAGTAAAAGGAAAACCAGGTGAGTATGGTGTTATGAAAGCCAGTGAAAAGAGTGTATCAGAAAGGAGAGAGTTGTCAAGTCTATAAAATATTTTTGAGATACACTGAGATGAGACCTAAAAATTGCCCATTGGACAACATGAAGACCATTGGTGACCTTAGGCCCTTTTAAGGTGGAGTGACAGAGAGAGGTCAAATTAGAGTGAGATGTGGAGTAAGTAGCTGGTGAGCAGTGGAGAAAGTGAGTGTGGTTCTCTGCCTGCAAAGAATGTTCTTTCCCAGACAGCCACCTGGCTCGCTTCTTCACTTCAAGACTTAACTCAAAAGTCACCTTCTCAGTGTGTCAAGCCCTCCGTCCATCAGGGAGAAGGGCGAAGTCATGTGAAAGCCGAGGGGTGGGCGAGCCCAGAATGGAGTGAGGTTGGTGGGGGTGCCGCCCTTGCTGGCACGGAGAGAGTAAAGCGGCAGAAGTGGGGTGGGTAATGGAAAAGAGCCGGAGTTAGGATTTCAGAGGAGTTGAGTGCAGTGTCGGGTAGCTGCTGGGCCTACGCTGGAAGCCGCAGGAAGGACTCTGCGACCTCGGCTCCTCGGCCCTCCACAGCCCCCGCCTCTACCTCTGCTGACCGGGCCGCAGTAGTTATAGAAGTTGCACAAGGTATCCAGCACCGCCACCACTGACACTTGGTCCCGCGCGGCCTCCAGTGGCGTCATCCTGTTCGCCTCGGCCTCGACCTGAGCCCCTACCCTCAGCACTGGACACCACTGGGGCTGCGGGAAGTGAAGTCTGACCTGGTGGGAGAACAATACCCACGGCCACCACTACCCTTATTTGGTCTCTTCAGAGCCTAGTCTGTGCTCTGGGTCAAGGTCACCCTGCCCCTGCCAAGATCACCTTTTCCTTTCAGATGGCCCCCTCTTAACCTCTAGAAATCTTACCCTTCTTCCCTCAGGAGCAAATAGGAAGTGATGGGCCAGGGGTTCTGTTTCTGCTCCTGTGTCCATACCTGAGACCCTTGAGCAGAAAACCCTGCAGCTGAACCAGAGGCTTGGAGCCACCAGGGCTACTCACTTGGGGGCCTGACCATGTAGGGACAAGATAGCCCATTCTGCCCCAGCCCTGGGCCCCTTCCCCCAGAATCTAGTGGCCAAAGCCAGGCCCTTCCCAGTGCCCAACCAGTACTCAGCCCTACTGCATCTGTTGTCCTAATCTTACTGCAGTCCCTGTATCTGTGACCCCCTGTGGCCTCTGTGCTTTGGCTGCCCTGGCCTCACCACCGACCTGGTCAAAAGTCACCAGCAGTCCCAACCTGACCCCACACAGCCAGGCCCAGGTTCTCAGACTAAAACCTGGGCTCCTGCCAGGCTGCAGCTCACCAGCTGTACTCACTCTGCAACCTGAGAAATCTCAGCACAGTCTAAGAGCTAGTACTGGGGACACTATCCCCTTTTGGAATGGGGGGTGGGAAAGATGAGGTCCTCTAGCTCCCCACAGTGGAGGCTCTCACTGTCCCTGCAGTCACTTAAGGGTTCAGCATCATCCCGTCCACCACCATAAGGGTTCCCGGCCAGGGGGAACGGTTCAGGCATTGCCCAAGGCCACATAGTCAGTGAGCAGTCAAATGGAGTTGAGCAGGAGCTAGGGCAGCCTTGCCCTGTGGTAGTCCCTATACTTTCCACTGGAGATGGGGGAGAAGCCTGAATGGGGGTGGGGATGAAGAGAGAAGGATGGATATTTAATACTACCCAGGACTCCCAGGAGTGAGCTAAGGCTTTTTCTGGGCCATTACTCCCGTCCAACTACATTGACTAGGTTGCCTGGCCTTTGACCCCATACCAGGGCAGTCCCTGCCCCATCTCTACAGCAGGCCACACAACACCCTTGGAAGTGCCACTGTCACTGTACAAAGAGACAGAATAACACAATAGCAACCTCAATGGCAACAGCTATTTACTGAACACTTACTCTGTGCCATATTCTCTGTGCCAAGCCTTTTACATATTATCTCTTAATCACAACAACCCTATGAAGTTGGTACTGTTATTATTCCCATTTTTACCAATAAGGAAATTAAGGTTCAGAGAAGTTAAGCAACTTGCCCCAAGTAAATGTTGAAGGTGAATTTCAAATGCCTCCCCAACCTCATGCTCCACTGCTCCTCTGAGGGTTTGGTTCACATTCCCTTGCTGAGCCTTTGCTTTGGCTGTTTGCTCTTCTTGAAATACCCTTCCCAAACCCTTCAAGGGCAGCCCAGCTGAAGTCCTAGAAGACTCCCGATTTCTTCAATCCAGTGATCTCATAGAATTCTGAGTCTCAGGGCTACAAATGCCCCAGAAAGCTTCTAGGGCCCAGTGCCCAGTCAGGAAGCTGCAAAGAGCAAGGACCGCCTGAGCTCTAGTCGCAATCAGGAGTGAGTGGCAGTGGGGAGGGGTGGAAAGATATCGGTGCAGTTGTGCCTCTCGGGTCCTGAGCCACTATTTTTTCTCCAAATCATGCTTGGCACAAGGGGGTAAACAATGTCAAAAGAGAAGTGGGGTTGAAAAAAGAGACAGGTGCGGCTGAGAAATTGCCTGGGAGAAAGGAGAGACAGGAATCATATAGACCCTATAACATCAATTTGTCTGGACTATTTTTAGGAGGAGGTGAAAATCCGTAACTTAACACATTATACTAAAACATAATATTAAAATTTGGCAAAAGAAACATGAAGTTTAAAAGCGAAATTTTAAAGATAAAACATGAAACTACTAAGAAATTCCGTGCTTGTGGAGGGAGAATTCGGGCTTCTCCCTCAGCCGAGGGCTGATTCCCTTTCCTCCGAGATTGGGGGATGGGTGATTGCCCAGAGGCTGGCACCGAGTGAAGGCAGCAATTGTGATTTTCGGAGCTGGGGGAGGTAGGTTCAGTGCGTAAGAGTGTGGCCCGGCCCGAGGCCCTACGAAGGGGCACCCCTGCGTCCTCGCTGTACCTTCAGCGACAGGGTCTGGGTGGGGCGGTGGAGAGAGCCGCCGGCGGTACCACAGGCTCCGCCCCCTACCTTCAGCTCCGCCTTCCCCCGGACTCCGCGTGTTTCACTACTAGCAACTCAGAACCAGTGGTCCCGTAGCAGCTCCAGGTTGGCTTGGCGTGGCGCGGCAGCGTAATCTGCGAGTCACCCCACCCCCGCCCCGCCCCGCCCCACCGCCACCAAGGGTCGGTCCGTGACTTCTCTCGGGAAAAGAGCGAAAAAACGCGAACTGCCGGCAGAACTGGACTCCATCAGTTTCCGACGACCAGTTTTGGACCGAGAGCGGGAGTCCCGAACGACAACTGGGCGGCCCCAGGGGAAGGACAGGCCGGGGTCGCTATCCGGAGAGCCATGGCCGCGTCCGCCCGCCGCCTGTGCCACATCGCCTTCCACGTGCCAGTGAAGCACCCCCTCTCCCGGGACTTGCAGCGCTTCTTCGGCTTCCAGCCCCTGGCGGCGCGGGAGGCAGATGGCTGGCGGCAGCTAGCCCTGCGAAGCGGAGACGCAGTCTTCTTGGTGAATGAGGGTGCGGGACCCGGGAAGCCGCTGTATGGCCTGGACTCGCGTCACGCCGTGCCCAGCGCTGCGAACCTGTGCTTCGAAGTGGACAACGCGGCAGCCGCCGCCCGGGCGCTAGCTGCGCGGGGCTGCCGCATACCAGTGCCCCCTGTTAACGTGCGGGATGCACAGGGTGCCGCCACCTACGCGGTGGTGAACTCGCCGGTCGGCAACCTCAGCCTTACCTTGCTGGAGCGCACGGGCTACCGGGGGCCCTTCCTGCCAGGCTTTGAGCCCGTGCGGTCAGTGCCTGGCCCCGGCTGGGTCAGCCACGTGGACCACCTGACTCTGGCCTGCACCCTCGGCAGCTCCCCCACACTGATGCACTGGTTCCAGGACTGCCTCGGCTTTCTCCACCTGCCGCTGAGCCCAGGTGAGGATCCGGAGGTGGGCTTAGAAGTGACTGCGGGGGTTGGACGTGGGGGGCTGCGGCTCACCGCCCTGCAGACACCGACGGGCAGTGCTGTCCCCACCCTTGTGCTGGCTGAGTCCCTGCCGGGGGCTGCCGGCGGGAAGGACCAGGTGGAGCAGTTCCTGGCCCGGCACCAAGGGCCGGGCCTGCAGCACGTGGGGCTGTACACGCTTGACATCATGGAGGCCACTGAAGGCGTGACAGCAGCGGGGGGCCAGCTCCTGACTCCTCCTGAGGCTTATTACCAGCAGCCCGGCAAGGAAGGCCAGATCCTAGCTGCAGGTCATGTGCCTAGCCTGCTAGCCCGACAGGGAATACTGCTAGATGGTGATCAAAGCAAGTTCCTGCTGCAGGTCTTCACCAAGTCCCTCTTTCCCGAGGACACCTTCTTCCTGGAGCTGATTCAGAGGCAAGGGGCCACAGGCTTTGGCCAGGGCAACATCAGGGCCCTGTGGCAGTCCGTGCAGGAGCAAGCTGCCAGGTGCGGGAGAGCCTGAGGAGGGTGTTACTGAAGCCCAGACACACCTACAGGGAAACATCCTTAGAGACCCGACTAGCGAAAGACCTTGCTCCAGGGGCCAGGTGTGACCTCAGAAGGTCAGAAGTTGTCTCACTGGGGTTCTAGGCGGTGGGTTTTGTTTTTACTATGAAACATTTGTTACATACACTTTCTAATACATATGCAAAATATAAAGAATAATAAAGGAATTACACTATCAGAAAGAGAACATAACCAATACTTGTGAAATCTCCTAGTGCCCTCTGATCCCATTTCTCTCCCACTCACTCCCCCCAATTTTGTGATTATCAACCCCTTGCTTTTCTGTATACAGTATGTAATATAACCCTAAATAACTATGATTTTAGTACTTGAGGTAGGAATTTAAGACAATAAATCCTCCCCAGTGCCTCCCCTCTCCCTAGGAAGCTGCAGGTGGGGAGGGGCTGGGACAGGGCCACTGCTCCAATCAGAGGTGACCTGGACTGAGGGCGTTGGGTGTCCACTGCTGGCAGGTACTGGCAGGTGCTCCCTGCAGCTGCTTTCTCCCTCTCTCCTGGGGCCTGGGGGAGGACAAATCACCCGATTTCCAGCTGCCTGGGGCTACCTAGGAGCTCAGCCAGTGGAAGCCAGGTCCAAGCAGGACTTCACCACTTTCTCGGTTCCTCAGAGGCAGGGAGTGAGGGGGCTAGGAAGGGGGTGGAAAGCTCTCCAAAATGACTACAGAAAATAAACACTTTATTAAACAACAGGATTCTCAGGAGTGGGCACTTCCAGAGGCATCACTGGGCCACACTGTTGAGGCTGGGTGCATCAGTGGGGACATGGGGCCGAAAGAAATGATCCAGGACTTGCTGGCCCGGGCTGGGCTTTTTCCGACTAGACGAGATAGACACCTGGGACCTTTTGGAACCCTGTGCAGAGAAGCCAAAGTAGGGAGGCACTGAGGAGGGAGCAGCAGAGAATCCTCCTCCCATTCCCTTCTCCTTACTCCACTGATTTAGTTCAAGTTCTAGCCTGGAATGTTGCAAAAGCTTTCACCCTGACCTCCAGTATCTGCCCCTCAGATCAACTCTCCAAAAGGCAGACAGAGGGATCTTCCTAAAATGCAAGTCTAACTCCTCTCTCTTCTACTTAAAATGCTTCAGCAGCCTCAGGCCCTAACTGACCTGGGGAGGCCCTGCTGGCCCCTCCAGGTAAACCAGATGCTCACAGCTCCCGGAGCACGGAGCACAGCAGACTGCATTGTGCTTCACCTTTGCTCACGCTACTCTCGGCCCTGGAAAGAACATTCTTACTGCTAATTCCCCTCCCAAATCTGGAGAAAACGACTCATTTCTGGGATCCAAATGATAAACTGCCTCTCTAAGCAGCCCTTCCTGATCTTTGCCTCCCAGACAGAACTGATCCTCCCCACCACATCCGAAAAACAGTACAAACATTTCACACACCTGTGACATTGTACTCTCCACTGTGTGTTCCCCTCTCCTGGATCTCAGACTATAAATTCCCCAAGTCAAGAACTATTTCCCTCTCTCCAGTGAAGCCTGGAGCAGAAAATGCTCACCTCAGCAGGTGTCTTTTAACTGACTGAAAGCTCCTGAAGACCAAAATGGCTGGTGAGGGCCAAGAGACTTACCTTGCAGGCCCCTGGCTGTTGGCCCTCATACATCCGGAATACCTAGTCAAGAAGATGGGGAGAGTACAGGGCTGGCACCTTCCCCACAAAGAGCCAAACCCCTGTGTTCTGCCCTTGACTTCATGCCTCAGCACTTCTGTTTAAAATATATGGATTTTTGTTTTTTCCTGTTTACACAGTAATAGGTTCACGTAAAACATTTAGGAAATACAAAAAAGAGTAACAAAGACAACAAAGGTAGTGCCTTTTTCATGGCAGTAGAGACAGCTGCAGTGTGGAACTCCTCTCGGGTCAGCCAGCGAGCGCCAGGTGGTGCGGTGGTCACCGGGATCTGCCCTTCCAGGGCCAGACCATATACTTGATATGTCAGCTTGATGTGAGAGAAGGTGTGGACAACCTGGTAAGGGAGGTGTGGGGGGTGAAGGGGCTGAAATAGGCCTGTGGACACTGCCACAAAAGCCATCATTCCTGGCCCCTCCATGGCTCACTCACCTCCCCGAGGTGCTTGAGGCGGGTGGCCGGGAGGGGCCCAGCCCAACTCTGCAGTTCCTGCAGCAGGGCCTCGTGCTGGTACTGCCCTGAGGACTCCATGGTCACCGATGGGAACTCCCACAGTCCTGCCAGCAAACCTGAGAGGAAGGGCAGGCAGGTGTGGGGTAGGCCTTAGCTGCTGACTTCTCCATTCCTTACTTGGTACTCATGCCATTACTTCTTCACTCCCCGTATCCAGGTACCTGAGCTTGGCCTCTGCACCAGCAGAAGTCGAGAGCCTCCAAGGGCCCCGGGCTGCTCCAGGACACAGGTGGCAGAGCATTCCTCCCTGGGGGGCCTGCGGCTGGCCTTTCGGGGAAAGTTGGCCACTCCCAGGGTCTGGTCCCAAGGCTTTGTGGGTGGTGGGCACAGCTGGCATTGTCCAGTGTTGGGAGCTGGAAACAGAGATCCCCAAGCCCCACTCAGGCCAGGGGGGGCTTAAGTGCCAAGCCCAGAGACCAGGCCTTGACCCAGATCCACAGAAACATACTCAGGTTGTAGGAACAACTGGAATGAGGCTTCCACAGGCAGCTCCCTAACAGGGCAGGGAAGGGGTGGGGCTGGGCCAAGGGCTGGTACTTACCACACTCCTCCACATCAGGGCTGTGTGGCAGGCTTTGGGAGGCTGAGAGCTGCTCTCGTTTCACCTGAGAAGCATAGGGAGGGGTGTCATGGGGCAAGAGTCACTCCCTAGGGCCCCTGAGTACCCCTTCCCCAGATGGCTCACCCTCTGGTGTGCTCTGCACAGGCTCTGCACAGGGCACTGGCTGCAAAGCGGGCGCTGCGGGGTACACACTGTGGCTCCCAGTTCCATGGCGGCTTGGTTGAAGTCCCCTGGCCGGGCTGGGTCCACCAGCAGCTGGGCTAAGCTCCTACAAGAAGGGAACATCACTGGAAGCCAAAGACCCTTTAGAGACATCCCTCCCACTCTACCCCTTACTCCCATATCCTACCAGAGTTGCTGGGAGACAAGGGTGCTGCTGGGATCAGCACCAATCGCCCGGACACGGCACAGCACCCGTACTACATTCCCGTCCACTATACCGGTTGCCTGGTACACAGGAGCCCAGGAATCAGCCTCGGCTGGCAGAAAGGAAGGTGGGCAGGGCACACAGTAAGGGTGGGGCTATGGGCTCACCTGGCCAAAGGCGATGGAAGCAATGGCTCCAGCTGTGTACCGCCCCACACCGGGCAGGAGCTGCTGCAGAGTCTCTGCTGTATGTGGCATGTGGCCCCCTAGCTCTTCTACCACCTGATTGGGATGGAAAGGCTTGAAGTTATGAGTGAGACACCTGAGGCCCCTGGGCTCCCACCCTTGTTGCCACCCCGTCACCTTCCGGGCTCCTTCCTGCAGGCGCCGGCCTCGAGAGTAGTAGCCCAGGCCAGCCCAGAGCTGGTTCACCTCCTGTGGGTGGGGTCAGAGGTCAGAGAGATTAGTGGTCAGTCCTCAGCCATCCCCATTCCCCCTACCCTAGGGTGGCTCTCACCTCCAGGGAAGCGCTAGCCAGGTCCTGTAGTGTCGGCCACTTCTAAACCCCAAAGCAGATAAAAAGAGATAAGGTCAAGGGTGAAGGAAGTGGAGCCCTTCTAAACCTCACCCCCAAAGGACAGGCTCTCATCTGGGGTCAGACCCACAACCCTCCCCTTCCTCCCCTGGAGTCACCTGCATCCATCGGGTATAGTAGTCAATCACCGTGGCAACCTGGGTCTGCTGCAGCATGATCTCTGAGACCCACACTGGCAGAGAGGGGTTGGCATGAGGGCACTGCTGACGTCCCCACTCCTAGCCCTCAGCCCCAAGGGACCCCAGGTAGGATGGCCAAGCTCTCAGGAGATACACTCACCAGCATACGCCCGCCTGTCCAGGTCCACCTCACCCTCTGCCTGCCAATGGAAGCCCAGATGGGGAATCAGCGTGGAGGGGCTGGGTACCAGCTTCTTACCCCACCATCCCTGTCCCTCGCCTGCCTACCAGCCTTCTCCAGGGTAGGTTGCGCTTCTCTCTGTCATACCAGCTCAGCAGGCTCCCCCGGAAGGCTGTGATCTCAGCTGTGTCTTTGAATAGATGGTACGGGGAGACGGAGGCCTGCAATACCACCTTCTTCTGCTGCCTGACCAGACCTGGGGGTGCCCAAGACACTCAAGGATTGTCCCTGCACAGGCTGTGCACCAGGACCTGGGACACAGCTGCCTGGCTGGCTGTCTTATTCTCACTAGGGCTCACCCACCCCACAGCCCCTCACTTAAGCTTTGGAGCTGGGGTCAGACTAGAGTTCTTTAGCTGTGTGTAGTCTTGGCCAAGTTCCTGGCCTTAATTTTCCTCAGGTGGTACTGCTGGCTCCTTTGTCTCTGAGCCACAATGAAGACCCAACAGTTCCAGCCAAGCACAAATGGGACCTGGGCAGGGCCTCCCTGTTTACACAACACTTCCAGGCTCATAAACTCATTTAATCCCCATGAAAGCCCCGCATACACTACTGCCCCATTTTACTGGTAAGAAAGCAGCCATTTGGTGCAATTAGCCCAAAGTCATACAGCAACAGAGTCAGAATTAGCTCCCAAGTCTCTTAATGCCTGATGCCATGCTTCCTTCCCAGCCTGAGTCTGCCCCTTTCATGGCCAATGAGACCAGGCCCCTGAGCCCTCCACCAGGACTGGGCTCCTCACCATCAGGGACAGAAGGCTTGGCCTGGCTGCTGTTGAGGACACATTTATCCCCTCCCTCTTGCCTAGATGCTTTCTTCCTGTGACTTCTCCCAGTTGGTCGTGGCTTCCTCATGATGGCCTAGAACACAAGGACCCAGCCAAAGTAGTCAGTCACAATGAGGCTGAATCTTGGGAGCCTGCAGAGGGTGCAGCCACCTCCTCCGTACACCACTCACAGAGAATATCTCACGTTTCTCAAGCACTCTCAAGATGCTCATGGGTTTGCTCTTGGCTGGCTGTGGCACTGAAGTATGACTAGAATGGCTGAGCTTCTGCAACTGGCCTCAGAGGGACCAGCATTAGTATAAACCCTGGAGACAGATAACGAATAGGGGCCAGTTCAAGGACCGAGGCCTCTTGTCGGGGAGCACCTGTGTATCCCTGACACTTACTGTGACTGTGTGTGTGGACTGGGGTTGTTTAGAGGTGTCTGGGAGCATGGAGTAGGGGCATGGGAGGTTTATTTAGGGATTGTTCTAGGGTAAAATCACCACGAAGTTACAGTAAAGCAAAAAGAAAGGTTTTATTTGGCATATGTTCAAAGATGCAAAAATGGGAAACAGACAAGCATGCTGCCACAGCCATGTCTGCCCGAGTCCAAGGAATATTACAGAATAGGCAAAAGTGGGAAAACAGACAAGAATGCTGCCAGCACCATGTCTGTCCGAGTCTGAGGAACTTTACAGAGTCATCAGTATATGTTAACATTACAAATGGGCAAAACCATTGAAAGCTTCACCTTTTCACAGATTGGCTAAAAACAGCTAAATCACTGTGATCCTACCTTTTGAATTGTCTTTCTTAATAATCATTGGTACAGATTTCAGTAAGCACAGTCAGGAAGGTCTTCATTGGTCCAACAAATCTTACTATTCACTAAATGCTAATAGAAAAAGATAAGAGTAGAAAGTATGTGGGTCTTTTGTGCTGTTTATGATTTGTTTATGTAAAAGGTTCACTAAAAGATGTTTTCCAAGATTGTCCGAGCTATCATCTTTATACCTCAGGGCCCAGTTGATGTGTCCTTGTGAGTCCAGCTCCAGCTGGGTCACATTCTAGGACAGGGAATAATGGCTCCAATATTATCTCCTAAATCAAGAGGCAGCATGTTTTTGCTGAAAGGGCCTTTAGTAGTCATCTAGTCGATGGTGCAATGGTTAAGCGCTCAGCTGCTAACCAAAAGGTTGGCAGTTTGAACTCACCCATCGGCTCTGCAGGAGAAAGACCTGGCCATCTGCTCCCATGAAGATTACAGCCTAAGAAATCCTATGGGGGGGACTCCGGCAAGATGGCGGTCTAGGCAGAAGCACCACGCCGTCCCTCCACAACAAAGATCCGAAAAACTAAGCCAAACAGAGAATCAACAATCCTG
>NW_004443951.1:11005548-11073380 GCF_000243295.1 Trichechus manatus latirostris | reverse complement strand
CATGAGAAACTATCTATTCTGTAAGCCTTCACCTGAAGTACAATAAAATATTTTAAAAAATAAATAAATAAATAAATAAAAAAAGAAATCCTATGGGGCAGTTTTCCTCTGTCACATGGCACCGCTATGAGTCAAAATTGACTCGACAGCACCTAACAACATAACAACAGTCCAAAACCTTCATTTTATAGAAAGGAGAAACCACGGATCAGAGAGGGAGATTTGTCCAAAAGCAGATGGTAAATCAGAGGGGAGCAGAGATTAGCTATTTTTACTCGTAATCTCCTGATCTAGTAAACCACAGCTGACTGACCACTAGTAATGAGAAAATGCATCTGGCTGATCTTGACTGCTCCCTCACTGTTCTTCTGGCTGTCTTTTCTCTAACAGCTAAAAGTAGCTAACACTTAGTGAGTACTTACTATATGCCAGGTCCCATGCTATACTAGGATCTCTCAACCAACTCCTGACAACTGCATGAGGTAGATACTAGTATTACCTTCATTTTAGAGATGAGGAAACTGAGGCTTGTAGAAACTAAGCAATTTGTCCATTCAAACCCAGTCTACCTCCAGAGCCTGCATGCCACTCTTCTATACTGCAGTTCCTGCTACACCTGTTTCAAGCCTTCTCCTCAAACCCTCAACTTCACCACTCCCCCCCTTATTTTCATCAAAAGAGCTTGCTTCCTCCCTTAGAGAAAAAATGAACACACCAACTCAGCTTCGTTTGTACTGTCCTCCTCCTGTTCTACATTGTATGGAATAGTCCCTCCTCTTAGGGCCCTGCTCTTCCAATCCCTTCCAGCCAAGACCCACTCTCCCTCCTTTCATAGCCAACTTTCCTTCACCAAACCTGCTTTTTTCCACAGTTCATTCTACCATTCATTCTCCAAAGAGCAAAGTGATCTTTTCAAGATGATGTCACTTCCTTACTTAAAACCTTCAATGGCTTCCTATTAATTCATTTAACAAACATTTATGGAATGCCTATAATGTGACAAGTGGTTTTAGGTACATAGGATACTTGGTAAATAAAATATCAAAGATTCCTGCCCTCATGGAGCTTATAGGCTAGTGGGGGCACACAATAAACAATATACGTAATAAATGGATTTTATAGGATGTTAACCAAAAACCCGTTGCCATCAAGTCGATTCCAACTCACAGTGACCCTGTAGGACAGAGCAGAACTGCCCCATAGGGTTTCCAAGGCTGTAATCTTTACGGAAGCAGACTGCCACATCTTTCTCCCCCAGGGCAGCTGGTATGCTTGAACCTCCAACCTTTTGGTTAGCAGCTGAGCACTTAACCACTGCACCACCAGGGCTCCTTTATAGGATGTTAAAACCAAAAAAACCAAACCTGTTGCTGTTGATTCTCACTCATAGCAATCCTACAGGACAGAGTAGAACTGCCCCATAGGATTTCTAAGGCTGAAATCTTTACGGAAGCAGACTACTGCATCTTTCTCCTGCAGAGCGGCTGGTGAACTTTCGGTTAGCAGCCAAGTGCTTAACCACTGTGCCACCAAGGCTCCTCCTTATAGGACCTTACTGAAGTGATATCTGACCAATGACTTAAAACAGTTAAAGGAGTTGGCCATGCAGATACCTGTGGGAAGGGCATTGTAAGAAAGCTAGTGCAAAGGCCCTAAGGAGAGTGCCTGGTGTGTTTGTGGAACAGTAACACTGGTATGGTTAGAACGGAATGAGGAAGGGATGAATGGTAGGCAGGAGGTAGGAGATGAGGTCAGAGAAGTAAAGGGGAATAGCGAGATCACAAAGAACCTTGTGGGCCATTCCACAATGAGGACTTTAGCTGTCACACCAATTGTTCTTATAAGAGCCTATCTTCTTAATATGGCCTTGTAGGCTCCAACAATCTGGGCTCTGCCTGCCTCACACCCTCACTATGTTCTAGCCATGTTGGTCTGAATTTAGTTCTTCCAATCCCCCACGTGCCTGTTTACCTTGAGGCCTTCACCCAGTCCATTTCCTCCGTAGACAGCTCTTCTCCTATGCTTTACCTAACATCTATTCATTCTTCAGGTCTTGGCTTTAATGTCCAAATCAGGTCCCCCTATCTTACCCTCTCCTGTATTTCTGTTGTAGCTCTTATACCAGTTGTCGCTGAGTCGATTCTGCTCATGGTGACCCCATGTGTGTCAGAGTAGAACTGTGCTCTACAGGATTTTCAATGGCTGACTTTTTGGAAGTAGATTGTCAGGCCTTTCTTCTCAGGTGCCACTGGGTGGACCTAAACCTCTAACCTTTCAGTTAGCAGATGAGTACATTAACCATTGCACCAACCAGGGACTTCGTAGGTCTTACAGCAATAGTAATTTTACATTTACTTGTGATTCTTTGATTAGTGTCTGTTTCACCCACTTGACTGCAAAACTCCATGACGGCCACAACTGGGTCTCTTTTATTCAGTTATATCCACAGGGCTGAGCACACTGCGAAGTAAACTGTACACAATAAATACTGTAAAATGAATTAATGGGATGATGGATAGTCAAAGAGGCTTTTTAGGATGAGAGAAATCTGTGCAATCCTGAATGATGAAAAGGAGGGAGAGAGGTTGAAGATGAACTACAAAGTGAATAACCAAGGAGAAAGAACTGAGAATCCTTGGTGAGCCAAGGTGATAGGAACCGGAGCCCTTGGGGAGGGACTGATCTCTGGTAGGGTCGCCTCTCTCAGGTTAGAGGAGTCACGTCCAATCATCCTCTAGATCAATTACACCTCCTCGCTGCTCTAAAATCTGTCCTTTTCTCATCATCCCTAAGGCCGGAGCCTTAATTCAGGTTCTCATCATCATTTGCCTGGCTCACTGCAAAAGCCTCCCAGCTAACCAGTCTCCCTACCTCCTCTCCAGCCTTGCCTTATGTCCCCCTCCCCGCCTCCAATTCCTGGAACGCACTGCGTTCTCCATTCTCTCTAGGAACTTGCCGAAGCCCAGAACACCCCTCTTTCCCCCTCAAACCCTCTCTCTTTGCCTAACTCCTACGCTCTTTAAGCTTAGATCAGGCATCGCCACCTCCTCTGGGAAGCCTTCCTTAACCGCTGCGCTCCCACAGGACCCACCCCCACTTCCCCGGGCCGTGTGGGAGAAGACAACCTAGAATTTAAGCACCACGCTCCCGCGGGGAAGTGTGGAGGGAAAAAAATTACCTCCCGGCCGGTCTCCCGCGCCGGACTCAGACGCACTCCAGGGGGCGTGGCTCCGGCCAATCTGGGCGCCAAGCCGGAAGGCACCAGCCAATAGGCTCTCAGCGCGCGCCGAGCCGATTCCCCAGCGCCAGACCCGTAAGTCTGAACCGAAGGCCAACCTGTCGGCGACTCTGAGAGCGAGATCCCGCCCCCATCCCCGACAGAAGGAGTCGCGCCAAGAAACCAAGCGGAAGTGGTGCGCATCCACCAACTCAGGCGAGAGACGCGTGGTGTCATGGCTGCCGACAGTGACGATGGCGCAGTCTCAGCTCTAGCGGCGTCTGACGGTGAGTGACTTCTCAGGGGCCGCCTTAAATGCCTACGGGCTCCGGGGAAAGGGAAGGCCTGGGATGCATAGCCCTAGAAACCGTCCTCAGGCTTCAGAGGACTAGCTTCTTAAAACCCAGTAAGTCACGAGAAGACTACAAGTCCCGGTGTGCATCGCGGCTCGGAAAGCCTGGGGTGTTGGGAGTTTAGTTAGGAGATGTGAGGGCACGTCGGGAGATGTAGTCTGAGATGATGGCTGCGTTATTAGTTGGGAGGCTGGGAGTTGTGGTCCAAAGGAAGTGGGACATAATGGGAACTGTGAGGTGGGCCTTACTTATCAAACCCTGGAGAGTACTGGGGCTGTGGCTTGTGCTGGAGCATCATGAGAACAATAGTATGGAGCCTTTGGATGTATTAAGGGAGCTGAAATCCTCAAGCTCTGCAAAATATTTCCTGCAGGACGTCGGAGGAAGGAAGCTCAAAAGGCATCTAATCCAACTTCCCTCTTCTACAGATTGTGAAACTTAGGGCTGCAGGGAGACATTATCCCAAAGTCTCACATAAGCCCCTGGAAGACTCAGGCCTCCTCTCCCTTCCAAGGCCTGTGCCTAGAACATGACGGATACAAGGGCTTGAAGAAAAAGCTACCATATCTTGCCCCAATGGAAACTGCTCCCCAGGCCCCAGCCATGGCCTAGCTTGGAGTATCTGTTCCCCTGGACCCTAGCCTGAACATTAACATCCATCCCATTCCTTACCCCAGGCGGTGTCAGCAAATGCTCAAAATCTGAGAAGGAGCTGGTAGTTCAAGTTCCTGTGGTGGATGTGCAAAGTGACAACTTCAAAAAGATATGGCCGTCCCTCCTGCTGGCTATAAAGACAGCTAGTTTTGTGGCTGTAGACACGGTGAGGGTCAGGGAACAGGGAGGGCAGGTCACTGTGAAAAGGCTGGGCCTAACACAACTCTCCTTTTACCTACCCATAGGAATTGAGTGGGCTTGGCGACAGGAAGAGTCTGCTGAACCAGTAAGTATAAGCCCTGTTCTTCTTAGTCCCAGCCCAGGAGGGGCAGACCTTAACGCTGGTGTGGAGGATCACAGTTCTGGGTGGTTTGGGTCCTCTGTGAGGCTAACTCTGAGCCACAGCCACCCCCAAACCCAACCCCAAGGTGCATCGAGGAACGTTACAAGGCTGTGTGTCAAGCTGCCAGGACCCGTTCTGTCCTCTCCCTGGGCCTCGCTTGCTTCAAGCAGCAGCCAGACAAGGTACGGGCTGATTTCAACCCCATCCCAGGCCTGTGGCTGGGAGGAGGAGGGCTGAGTTCCTAAGGAACATCAGGTGTGATGTTTTCTCCCAAGTCTTGATACAGCAGCCCTGCTTCCTCTCTCAGAGTGAACACTCATACCTGGTCCAGGTGTTCAATCTGACCCTACTGTGCGTGGAGGAATATGTCATAGAACCAAAGTCTGTGCAGTTCCTAGTACAGCATGGCTTCAACTTCAACCGGCAGTATGCCCACGGCATCCCCTACCACAAGGGCAATGACAAGGTAGGCCTCCAGACTAATCACAAGGGTGGGAAGTATCAGGTTAGGCAGGGAGGGAGAGCTTTCCAGGTGCAGGAGCCCGGGTTAAGTACACTGAAGAGGAGGCTCCTTAGGGGACTGTGTTCTTCCCCATGAACCCTTTCCTTCCACCCAGGGTGACGAGAGCCAGAGCCAGTCTGTGCGGACACTGTTCCTGGAGCTAATCCGGGCCCGCCGGCCCCTGGTGCTACACAATGGCCTCATAGACTTGGTATTTCTATACCAGAACTTCTATGCACACTTGCCTGAGAGCCTGGGAACCTTCACTGCTGACCTGTGTGAGATGTTTCCAGCTGGCATTTATGACACCAAATATGCTGTTGAGTTTCATGCCCGCTTTGTGGCCTCCTACTTAGAATATGCCTTCAGAAAATGGTGAGGGGATGGTGAGGGAAAGGGGTGGGGCTTGGTATGAGCCTATTTCATTCATTTAAGACATTTACTGAGTGCCTACCATGTGCCAGGCACTGTTGTAGGTGCTTAAGATTCAGCAGTAAACAAAACAGACAAAAATGCCTAATCTCATGGAGTTTATATGTTAGTGGACCAGTATCCTCTTGCACTATTGCAGTGAGCGGGAAAACGGGAAGCAGCAGGCAGCTGGCAGCCCACATCTTACCCTGGAGTTCTGTAGCTACCCTTCCAGCATGAGGGCCCATATTGACTACCGCTGCTGCACATCTCCTGCAACCCACCGTCCCCATCCCACCAGCGTCTGTGACAACTTCTCGGTGAGAGCACTCACCCATTTCCTTGGGGAGGGGAGGTTCTGATGCCTAGCACCCCCCTCCTAAGGCTCTTTCGTACCTCTAGGCCTATGGCTGGTGCCCCCTGGGAACACAGTGTCCTCGATCCCATAATATTGACCTCATCATTGACGCTGACGAGGCTGCGGTGGAAGACAAGCGGCGACGGCGGCGAAGGCGGGAAAAACGGCGGAGGGCTTTGTTGAGCCTGTCTGGGACACAGACCTCTGGGGAAGCTGAGGATGGCCCTCCCGTGAAGCAGGTCTGTGAGGATGGCCTCAAGGTTGAGGAAATTGAGCAGGAGGTGGCTGAGAATGACACTGCGAACCAACCTGGCTGTGAGGAAGATCACAAAAATGACTTAGAGAAGGGGGTTGAGGCAGCAAGGCCTGGAGGCACTGACATGGCTACCCCAGAAGTGCCAGGCAGTCAAGCCAGTCCTAACTCAGTGCCTGGAGATGGGCTGCACCGGGCTGGTTTTGATGCCTTTATGACAGGCTATGTGATGGCTTATGTGAAAGTGAGCCGAGGACCCCAACCCTGCAGATCTGGACCTTGGCTACCTGAATGCCACAACAAGGTATACCTGAGTGGCAAAGCTGTACCCCTCACAGTTGCCAAGAGCCAGTTCTCCCGTTCCTCGAAAGCCCACACCCAGAAGATGAAGCTGACCTGGGAGAGCAGCTGACCCAACTTCTGCCTAGCACTCGGAGCCTAGGAAGAGTAGCTGAAGGTAGAACAACAGGGTTTGGCTCCTGGCAGAGATAGTGCATTGCCCATGGACCTTTTCCTTTATCCCAAAGGCTGAGGTACAAAGGTACAAATAAGGCGGCTGAACAGCACCTGTAACACCATCTTTTATTTATTTTTAAATCTGAAAGTGTCTTGAGAAAGTTAAAAAAAAAATCAACAGAAACAAGCTATGAAAATATTTGACTAGCTTCATCTTTGGTTATTTCTTATTGCGGCTCTGTAAGGACAGACTATTCCCATAGCTCCAGCCATAGCAGGAAGGGAAGAAAATCGGTCCATGTATAAACCATTTAACCAGTTGGTGTATCACGTGTTGACAAATACATAAAGCAGGCCCTAGGGCCTACAAAACCAGCCCACTCCCAACCACAAGGTTGAAAGTCCTAAGGGCAGAACATTAAGACTCCATCATAAATAGGAAAATAGATTAATCAATTGGAAAAGGTCTTTGAGTAGGTTAGCTAAGAGCCATGACCACTACACGTTGCCTTGCCCTCCCCTTGCATAGAATTGTAGTGATGTGGTCTGACCGTGCAGTAAGTGCAAACAGCAATTATTCAAGTGTCTTAGACATACTGGCAAGAAGCGCCCCAGTCTTCAGGTCTGAGAAACAGCCATGCCCTTTATGGCCTCCTGGTCAGCTCCAGGTTCTGTCCAGTAGCTTATATGCCCCAGGAAAGGGAAAGAGACAGACCTGGGATGGAAAAAGAACCTGGGGTAATAGCTGCCTGCCAGCTTAACCTAGAACTAGGAGTCCTCTGGTCCTGTCTTGGGAAATGCATTGGGGGGTCATGTGGGAGCTAGAGCTCCTTGCTGGATTTCAGAAGCTTGGTATCAGCTGTTGGCCCTAACTAGGAAGGCCTCTCACTTCTACCTCTCCTCTCATACACAGCCATTAGGCATTGGGAACCCCAGAGTTGAGCTTGGCCTGACCTAGCCTACCTGCTCTATGGGCTCCCGGGAAGAATCAAGGCAGTGCTTCAGCTGAAGGTCCATCCTCAAGGTGAGCAGGGGACTAACCCCCTCACCCATCCTGCTCTCCCTGGCTTTGCTGGCCTGTGCCTGAGCTGGAGAAAGGGACTGGGGCCACGCATATTGGCCTTTCTTCTTCAACCTCCATCTCCTCAGAGACACCTGGAGGGCCTGGACTGGCCACTTGAATCCTGGGCCCAAAACCATTCTCTTCTTGGGCACTGGAGCAGTCCATGGCCTCATGGGCTGGAGCAGCTGGTAGGGCAGATGCCTGGAATGGCGGAATCTCTCTTACTCTGTACTTTAGACTACTGAGTCGTGGTGGGGGCCCATCAGATAATGACTCCTCCCGGCCCATGAATGGACAGGCTTCCTGATGCAAGAACTCCGGTGAACCAGGCAAAGAACGCCACCGTCGAGCAGGTGGGGCCAGAGGTTCCTGCCAATCAGCCAGGGGCATAGTTCCAGGCCCTGGTGCATCTAGGTCAAACACCAGGGAGATGACAGACTTGCTAGGCAGGTCAAAAAACTTGATCTTGCCACCTTTGAGGTCCTGGCGAGCACTGAAAGGGTTGACCTTGTGGGTGCGGGCAGCAGCACCTCGTTGTGGCCGATAGTAGGGGTCCAAGACGCTCACTGTACGTGGAGGCTTACGGGAAAAGATGTCTGACTGACTGCGAGACAGCCAGATAGTACGTCTTAGACATGGAGACTTGGGGGGGATCTTGTCATCCAGTGTGCTCAATCGCTTCACTCCAGGTCCTTTCTCCATGAGTCCTGAAGAATAGTGAGGCAAATCAGCGTTACTCTCACCACCCCTAACAAGTAGAAGCAGCACTTTGTACTACAGAGTGTTTACACTCGTGAAAGCAAAGTAGACAACTGTTGCTGAGGAAATAGTCTCAGAGAAGGGAAGCAATATGCCAAGTCACAACTCTTAACAGAGAGCTCAGAATTTTTTTCCATCATCCTCGGCTCCTCCCCCTTGCCTGTGGACTTGAGATCCTGTAATCACAACCCTAGAGGGGAAGGCCCCACCCCCTAATTTCCTCCCTTAGGATCTCTGGTCCCTCTCTCTCTTACCCTTGGCTGTGTGCTGCACCTTCCTGTCGTGCTCCAGCTCTTTCTCCTGTAGGCGGCTCAGAATTTCCTCCAGGGTCCTCCCAATCTCCACAAAGGATGGACGCAGTTTGGGGTCCATCTGTAGGCATCCACACCAGCCACTAACTCTGCCCTCCAACTCCCACCCCAAGGATAGCATTCAAGTCTGTTTCTGGCATCTTAAAAGATTCAGATGTACAGCTAAGAGATCTTCTCTGAAGGCTCCAGGCCATAAGGGTGACACCCAGGGCTAAGGTCAGGGAAGATACTATTGTCTATTATCCTTCCTCCATCTCATCCCCCTTTCTGTATGCCTTACCCCTTGTTTGGCACAGGACCCTTCAAAAGTGTGTGCTCACATTGGCTTATTCTTTCTTGAGGTCTGCTGCTAACATGTCTCCGGGAGCTACCTGATCAAAGCCTACCTACCCCTTGGCCATGAAAAGTAGGTCCAGCCCCAGAGCTGGATAAAATTAAGGCTACGAGAGCCTTTCTCATGGAGCCTCAGGACCAGCTGGATCCACAGTCAGACAATAAAACCTGACCGGAGCTCCATCAACACCCAAAGCAACGGGTGGTGAGTCTACCTTGCAGGCCAAAGACTGGGTAATAGACATTTTTCCTTCCTTGGTCCAGGGCTCCGGAGAGCCCGGTCAGGCCTAGAGGAGAGGGGCGGGCACTGCCACAGAGGAAGAATGCCACCAGGCACTCATCCAGTGAGAAAGCCCCATATGAGGCTAATTAGTAGCCTCTCCCTGCAGTCCCAACCAAGTGAAAAGGCTTCAGCCAGCCCCTGGGGGAGAAAGACACTCACATTACAGCAGTTGAAGGTGAGCTGCAGGAAATCCGGGGGACAGTCTCCCACCATGTGCTGGAAAGCATCATAGTCCAGCCCAAAGTTCTGTGGATGGGTATGAGGGGGGTATGGGGGCATGAGTGGACATAGGTCATTAATTCCCCCACCCATCCTGGCCAGCTCAAGGAGAAGGTGGGAACTGTTCCTGAGAAGCAGCCACAGTCTGGATTCCAGCAACTCCATCCCAAGGACAAAACAGTTCCATAGCCTCAAAAGCAATCCTATTCCAGTGGCTCCCCATCCCTGCAGCTCACCTCTGTGCGGGGAAGATAGTCGGGATCAGCCTGGATGCGTGCGATGATCTCACAGAGGATGATGCCATAAGAGAACACATCCGCCTAGTGGGTAGTCAGACTTTGGGTTTCTCTTTCAATGGGGTGAGCATGGGCTATCTGCCTCCCATGTCTACCAGCCCAGGCCTGGGACCTACTGCCCATATTTCATTCAGTTCATTCACTGGGAAGCTGCCCAGTACCAGCCTTACTCTTGGCAAGAAAGATGTGGATGCTCACTCTGAACATAAAGGTGATCCTGGATGCTTTCTCCTAGGAGAGATTCTAAGGAGAACAAGGCCCTGAGGTCCCCAGACTCACCTTCTCATTGTAGGGCTCATCTCGAAGAACCTCAGGTGCCATCCAGAAGGGTGAGCCCACCACGGCTAGCTTCTCTCTCCCCTTGCTGTGGGATGAGATTATGTGGAAAATGAGCTTGCTACTGGCTGGTACAATGGGATCTCTGACCTTTGGGAATTTTCCCCCCAAGGGTGGGGCACAGACTAGGAGTGACCAAATTTAGGGAGCTGAGGTTGAGCTGTGACCAAGTATTGGCTTCTAGAGAGGACACTGAAGTTTTCCCTTTGCTTCATTCCCCCTCCTTTGTGACGCCAGTACCCATTAGGGCTACCCACCTGACATCAGGGATCTTCTCAGCTAGACCAAAGTCGGCCACCACTGCAGAGTAACCATTCTCATCCCTCTTTATCAGGCAATTCTAAGGTTTCCAAAGAAGAAGAGGACAGTGTGGCTTAGAAGTGGGAACTAGCCAGCCACAGCGTTATCATCACCCTCCCCTTCTCACTCACTCCTGACTCATTCCCTGCGTCTATACATAGAACACTTTTTCCTCTACTCTTTGGTGAACCACAATCTAAGTGATCAGACCATGTGGCATGAGTTAGTCCTGGAGATTGGATGGCTGCCCTAGGATTCATTTCATGCTTCAAACACAAATATTTACCTATGCTTTCTGTGCACTAGGCATGGTTCTAAGTGCCAGCAATACCTCAGTGAACAAAAGAGAAACCACTGTTCTCTTGGAGCTTACAGTCTAGTGAAGGAAGACAGACTGTCAGGCCTCTGGCCTTCCTCCTTTCCTCAGACTGCAGAGACCCAAAGCCCAGGCCTGACCTTGCTAGGTGATATAAAAATGTGTCCACGCCTACACTTTCACTGCCCATAGGATTACAGCCAATCTCTATGGTCTAGCTTTATCCAATCAACCTTCCTGCCCACCCTGGAACTTCCACGCATACATCCACATCCAAACTTGTCACAGACAAGCTTGACTTGACAAGCATGAACAAGCTCTTCAAACCTTTGCCTTTGCTTATACTGCTCCCTTCCATTTGGAACATTCTCCCAATTCTCTGTTTCACCTAAGAAATTTTTCTTTTAAGGAGAACTACCCTACCAAGACGTATTCCATTGGGCAAATCTGCTGCAAAAGACCTCTCTGAAGTGTTAAAAAGCAAAGATGTCACTTTGAGGACTAAGGTGTGCCTGACCCAAGCCATGGTATTTTCAATCGCCTCATATGCTGGACAATGAATAAGGAAGACCGAAGAAGAATTAATGCCTTTAAATTATGGTGTTGGCGAAGAATACTGAATATACCATGGACTGCTAGAAGAACGAACAAATCTGTCTTGGAAGAAGTTCAGCCAGAATGCTTCTTAGAAGCAAGGATGACGAGACTTCGTCTTACATACTTTGGACATGTTATCAGGAGGAACCAGTCCCTGGAGAAGGACATCATGCTTGGTAAAGTAGAGGGTCAGCAAAAAAGAGGAGGATCACCAAATGAGATGTATTGACACAGTAGCTGCAGCAGTGGGCTCAAACACAGCAACGATTGTGAGGACCAGGTGATGTTTCACTCTGTTGTACACAGGGTCACTATGAGTCGGAACTGACTCAATGGCATCTAACAACAACCTCTCCAAGGTGATTGCCCCAGCTCTTACCCTCATCTCTTTCTCTCATCTCAACCCCTTTAGCTCCTGCTCTATGCCACCTCTTCTTACAGTTGAGCAGAAAAGCTATGAGCTCCTTAGGAGCAGGTTCTGGTTTGGGCCTTCTTTCCTCACAGTATTCATGGCAGAGGCTCAGAACATGTTCACTGAACAAATGCTGCTGCCTCCAGAGAAAGGATGAACCCAAATGACCTATAAATAAATACAAAGCAGCAACTACCTTTCCCCAAATAGCTGCATTCAAAATAGCCCTCCATGGCTCTGGCTCAGGAGGCATCCCACCCTACCCTCCTTCCTCCAAAGGCGGCAGAGAGTAGGGATCCTTGGCTCACAGGAACATTTTTGGAGCCAGCAAGGCCCTATCTGACCTAAATCAGCCCTCTCTCCTGCTCACCAGCCTTGGCATCTAGCTGCCAAAGCACTGCCAAGTTACCTCCTGCTTACTCCACATCAGGTACAGATCAATCCATTACTCTGGCCTTGATTTGATCACACTATTCTTCCTTCCCCAAGCTGGAAGGAACCTGTGATTTCATCACATTCTCTCCTAGTCTGGATCCCTGGAAGACACATGCCCTCTCTGGCCTCCAAGCAGGGCAGTCCTTGTGTTTGTCCTGGATCTGGGCCTTCCCATCAGTGCTCCTGGCTTAGCACCCCTAGCTCCCTGACTCTGACTGCCTGTGAGAGGATGGGCCCTAGGCCACCCTGCCTATTAGACAGCCAAAGCTTGAGCTATAGGGCACCGGCCTGTGAGGCAGTGGCAGCTCAAATATGTCACCCATTTCACTCCCCTCCTCCTCCTATTTCACCAGCAACTCCTGTCTCCAAGGCTTCTGTCTCCAAGGCTTGGTCTAAAGTCCTATTTGCTATTTGTTTTATAGCCCTCAGAAACACCCTGTTAAAGTCACTTGGGAATAGCAGATAAGGAGCAGAACATAATCACAATGCACTGCCCTTGTTAAAGCTGTTCAGTTGCTGCCCCATCTTCACATTCATGGAGGCCTACTCTTCACTCACTGCAAACCACCCATCAAGGAGAAATTAATGTCTCTATAAGCATCTGAGAAATGGCTAAGGCAGGGATGATTAGTGCCTCATGTGGGGCAAAGCTGCCTAGCCCAGTCTGCCTCTGGTCTGGAGTGATTCCACTGCCCTCTCAGGGTTTCTGAAAACATTTTCCCCACCAGAACAGGCAAACTGAAGCTATCTGCATCTGAGGTGATAAGGAAAATGGAGAGGAAACCTGACCAGGATTAGTCCCTATGGTATTTTCCAACAACATTCCTGAGCCTGCACTTAAAGGGGTCTTGGGCTAGGAAGTTTTACAGGCAACAGTCGCTGTCTTTACTTCCTTATCTCCCACTCATTCCTTACTGGCTTCTGCTAAAAGTATTATCACTGAGGATCCCAATGACCTCCATGACACTAAACCCAATAGACAAATTAGTCCTCCTACTTGATCTTTCTGCTCTAGACATTACTGATTGCTTCCTTCAGTGTTTTTACAGGAGTCAAGAATCATGTTAGTACTGAGTATGTAGAGCTGCTGAATAAAGCAGTTGTGGTCATAGAGCTAGCTATTAGAGGCTAGTCCCTTTCCTTTTTGATTCTTCTCCACTGGCTTCTATGACACTACATTCCTGGATTTCTTTCTCTGCCTTTGGCTACTCTGCAGACTCCAACGCAGGCTCTTCTTCCCATTCCATAAGGATGATGCTGTCAAGGTTCTATTTCGAGCCTACAGCTATTCTTGTGCTGTATTGGGGAGGCTGTTCCACATTTCTGATTATCACCTCTGTGCTAATGACCCCGAAATATAACCTTAAAGCACAATTAAAAAAAAAAAAAACAGTTGCCATCAAGTCAATTCCGACTCATGGCAATTCCATGTGTTGCAGAGTAGAACTGCACTCCACAGGGGTTTTCAATAAGACACCTTTATTTGGGACACTAGTCCTACCTCCAATGCTGTGTTAATCCCAGGGCATCTAGTGTAATGCTTGCATTTCTAACCCAAGCTGTAATGTACATGGCCCCAGTACAGACTACATGGCTACACAATACAAAATGTGGAACTCAGAATACTGTAAGGCTCTGAAAGAACTGGAACCAATTTCAAGCTGTGTGGGATGCAAAGCTCACTGCAAAGAGGATGAAGAACGCTTCTGAATAAGGTTGCCTTGCCTAGATAGATCGGTAGACATGAGAAACTCAGTCCTCTAAGGGGAGAGGTACTCTTTTTAGGTTCAAAAAGCAGCCGAGGCACTGCTGCTGCCTGGCTCCCACTCCTCTTTGTCCTTACCCCTATTATAATACATCTTACTGCTGCGCAGCACCTTATATGATTGCCTCTTCAAGGGCAGGGAATGGTCCAATTTACCTCTGTATCTCTAATCTAGCACAAGCGCACAGAAAGAGCTCAGTGGAAATGTGTCAAATGAAGTTTGGTTGGATGACTGAAGCAACTGGGCTTCTCTTCAAAAGCACGTGTCAGAATGTATATACTAATCATACATTTGACTCTATAGTGGAATTGAGCTCCCAATGAAGGAGAACCAAAGAGGTGGCCATGGATGTAGTTCCTGGAGACCTAAACAAATTCTTCAGAACTGGGCCAGATTGGCACCTGACAGCAATTCCTGAGGTGTCCTGTAACAGCTGCACAGTCATTACTAGCACTGAATAAAACCACTTGAGCTGAGAAATGCCAAGTCCATTCGTTAGTGTTAGCTGTAGGCTAAAGCTATTTCTGCAACAACAACAAAAATGGTTTTCTTTTTTTTTTGCATTTGGCTGTTACGTCTTTTTTCTTTTGTTTTTTTTTTTTTTTATTGTGCTTTAGGTGAAAGTTTACAGAGCAAATTAGTTTCTCATTAAACAATTAATACACAAATTGTTTCGTGACATTGGTTGCCAAACCTGTGATGTGTCAGCACTCTCCCCTTCTTGACCTCAGGTTCCCCATTTCCATTTGTCTAGTTTTCCTGTCCCTTCCTGCCTTCTCATCCTTGTTTTTGGGCTGATGTGCCCATTTAGTCTTGTATATATGGTTGAACTATGTGTGTTATTGTTTGTTTTATAGGCCTGTCTAATCTTTGGCTGAAGGGTAAACCTCAGGAGTGACTTCAGTACTGAGTTAAAAGGGTATACAGGGGCCATACTCTTGGAGTGTCTCCAGTCTCTGTCAGACCAGTAAGTCTGGTCTTTTTGTTTTTTTGAGTTTGAATTTTGTTCTACGTTTTTCTCCACCTCTGTCCGGGACCCTCTACTGTGATCCCTGTCAGAGCAGTTGGTGGTGGTAGCCAGGCACCATCTAGTTGTGCTGGACTCAGTCTGGTCGAGGCTGTGGTAGTTGTGGTCTGTAAGTTCTTTGGACTACTCTTTCCCTTGTGTCTTTGGTTTTCTTTATTCTCCTTTGCTCCAGATAGGGTAGGATCAGTAGATGTATCTCAGATGGCTGCTCACAAGCTTTTAAGACCCCAGACACTACTCACCACAGTCAGATGCAGAACATTTCCTTTACAAACTATGTTATGCCAATTGAGCTAGATGTCCCTCAAGACCATGGTGCCCAGCCTTCAGCCCAGTAACTCAGTCCCGCAGGGAGTTTGGCTGTGTCTGTGAAGCTTCTATGCCTTTGCCTTGGTCAGGTTGTGCCGACTTCCTCAGTATTGTGCACTGTCTCACCCGTCAACAAAGTTACCACTTATCTACTGTCTAGTTAGTGTTTTTCCCTCCTCACCTTTCCCCTCCCTCGTAACCATCAAAGATTGTTTCTTTCTGTGTGTAAACCTTTTCATGAATTTGTATAATAGTGGTCTCATACAGTATTTGTCCTTTAGTGATTGACTTACTCAGCATAATACCCTCCAGATTCATCCATGTTGTGAGATGTTTCAGATTCATCACTGTTCTTTACTGTTGATTAGTATTCCATTGTGTGAATGTACTAGTTTATCCATTCATCTGTTGATGGGCACTTAGGTTGTTTCCATCTTTTTGCTATTGTGAGTAATGCTGCAATGAACATGGGTGTGCATATGTCTATTCGTGTGACTGCTCTTATTCCTCTAGGATATTTTCCTAGGAGTGGGATTGCTGGATCTTATGGCATTTCTATTTCTAGCTTTTTAAGGAAGTGCCATATCTTTTCCCAAAATGGTTCTATCATTTTGCATTCTCACCAGCAGTGCATAAGAGTTTCAAATCTCTCCGCAGCCTTTCCAACATTTGTTACTGTTTTTTTGATTAGTGCCAGTAACATCGGGGTGAGATGGTATCTCATTGTTGTTTTGATTTGCATTTCTCTAATGGCTAGTGACTGCAAGCAAAAAAGAAATGGTTTTCAATGTGCCATCACCTCTTCTCTCCCCAAACCCCAACAAACTCACTCCATAAACCCAAATGAGATCAAGAAAGAAAGGACCAATTCTACTCCTCAAGAAAGGTAAAGAGGTTCTTTTCACAGCACAGAGAGATGGAAGACCAAATTGCCCTCCTAAATGTCCCAGGGACTGCTACAGTCTAGGTCTCTTAGAAAATTATGTGGCTTGCTGTGATGTGTCCCATCCCATGCTCTGCATCCCACCACATGATTACATACCCGTATCATTGCTCTTATGTAATGACCTGTCTCCCCCAACTAGACTAAAAGCCTGTGAATGGTACAAATTGGGTTCCAGTTATTTCTATGTCCCCAATTCTGTGTCCTCTGACAGTCCAGTATAAATGGTTCCCAGATGTTGTTTACAGTTCTTCTTATTAAAAACAAACAAACAAAAAACTTCAGTGTATCCTGATAGCCACTCTCTACATCCCTCCAGCATTTAACTTTGTTCCTACTTCATGCTCTCTTCACTTCTGAAAATTGACATTTTCTGTTCCTTGTTGTATGGCATAACCTAAGACCATACCTAGGGAAGCTTTTCACTCTGGTGGAACCCACAGAGTGGCTTTTTTGGAATTGACTAAAACAATTTTTTTTAATTTTAAAAAACTAACCAAGATCAAGAGGCATAATTCACACTCCCAGGGGTAAACCACAGATGAGTGGTGCTTGCCTGATGATGAGCAGCAATGGTATTCGGCAGAAACAAAGTGCTCTCCTAACTGCCCCCAAGAGCCAAATCTCATATACAGGTATATAGTTACTCCTAACCAAAAAACCACACCAAACCCATTGCCATCGTGTCTATTCCGACTCATAGCAACTATAGGACAGAGTAGAACTTCTCCATAGGGTTTCCAAGGAGTGGCTGGTGAATTCAAACTGCCAACCTTTTGGTTAGTAGCCGAGCTCTTAACTACTGGGCCACCAGGGCTCCAGTTACTCCTAAAGCTACTGATAAAAGCCTATGTATGGTTATTGCCACTTCTTGATGGAGCTCATGAACTGGATACTTTTAAAGTCACATTACCAGCCACTTCTGTCTAAGTAAATTCTCAGCATCACTACTGCACTAATTCATATCAGATTGTTTCTTAGAAGTAATTACACAATTAGACTGAACTGCTATACCTGACAGACTTCACTCTTGGAGCAGTATTGCAGTAACCACTGGGATATGAATCTTACAAAGGCAATACTACTTTCAGAAGACATTCTGGTAGGAAACTAGGAATCCTCTTTGCCTCTACCACAGGCTCAGAATCATCTGGAAAAAAAGCATCTGCTTCTCTCTATCCTGGTTTACCCACCTGGAACACATTCCCACTACTTTAAATCCCTTCTGTTAGCTCTGTCTGATCACTCTTGTGAGGTCAAGGACAGAATCTATTTTACACACTGGGAACACAGAGGCCCTAAGAGCACTGAAGTCATTTGGAGAGGCGGGGCACAACTGGGCCTGGGACCCAAAATCTCAGCTCTTGAGCAAATGGTTTAGCCCTTGTGCTATCAAGCCCATGCCCTGAAACAGAGCCAGGAAGTCCCTACTCTGACAGGATCCATGCTAGGTGCTAGGAATACAAAGGTGAATAAGAGGTGCACCTGAGAAACTCTTATGCTGGTGGGAGATACAGACACAATAGAACAATCAAATAATATGCAGTGTACACTGCTACACTGTAAGTAAACCTGTTACTGTCCTTAAAGAAATCAAACTCAGACCCTCCACAGTTGACAATGAAGAGATCACTGTGAAACCTCAAAGGTCTACTTTGTCCCTTTGGCCTTATTTTTCCCTTGAGGCATCTCATTCTTATGACCACTGCCACTCCCACACAGGTCTCCTGAGTGGGGCTACTCTGGCCTAGTTGTTGACATACAATCTTCCCCCTAGCCCCTGCAATATAGTTAAAATGAGGCTGGAACATTTCTATGCACTTAATCAAAGGCTCAGAGATGATAAAAGGGCAATCAACACAGTATCTCAAATTGAATAATCTGGCTTATGAAACTCAATTGTTTGTCTTCAGCTTGAGGTCTCCTACATTGTACTTCCCAGCCTGCCTCCAGGCTGCAAAAGTCACTGGTTCTCACCACCTGGAAGTATCCCTCAACACCTCCTTAAAGTCCAGACCCAAGAAAGCCCAGAGACACAAAGAATTCTTTCTCCTAAATTCCTAGTTTCTTGTCTCAGGCCAACTGACACTGAGAATACCCACTCCAGGGAAACCGAAGGATAGTGGTCTTACCCTACAGATCTAAAAAGGTTGTCATTTTTACAATACAACACAAGCCTAGACAGAACCACACTTGGGCACTAGCCCAATGGGACAAAGTGTTTTGCGGGCACAGAAGGAAATATGATGAACTCTTAGGGAGTGGTGGGGAGACCTATCTTCTCCAGAACGCTTAGCTATCCTAGCTTAGAGTGATCGTTCCCTGCTCTGAAAACATATAGTCTGTGCTATATGGCCAAATACTCAATTATAAAATGCTGTGTACTGTACTTTAGCTATTTCCCAAAAACAAGATTTTAAGTATATCAAGGTCAGAAACACTTCTTTTTAAATATTCCTTCTTCCATGGTGCGAGGCCCAGGACTAGACAGTCATGTAGATGTGGAGGAAATAATCTATGTGACTGATGGATGACGTGTCATGAACTACTTCCGTCTTGGAAGAAATGATTCTCTTTGAGTGGGAAGCAAAGATTTGATTTGGGCTGGATACCAAAGGTGACAGTAAGCTATCAACTTAAGGCAGTTGCTAAATTAATACAACACTACCCATCTGCCTGGAACAACTACAGTTTCCCTAGTCTTGATTTCCTAAAATATTCTGGGAGGAGAAGAAAAGGCTGATGAAGGGATAGAATACCACCTTCCACCTACCAACTGTCCAGTCCTTGCAGGTACTTATTTAGATAAAGGGCTCCTTACAACCAGTCCTCTGCTGATTCCCAGCCTACTTGCCCATCTTAGTGCTCCTTCAGGAACAATGCTGTTTTGCTAGGTGTCGTCGTGTCCTTTTTTGACTCATAGCAACTCCACATGACAGAACAGAACTGCCCCATAGAGTTTTCTTGGCTGTATTCTACGGAAGCAGATTGCCAGGACTTTCTCCCACAGAGCTGCCGGGTGGGTTCGAACTGCCAACTTTTCGGTTAGCAACCAACCACTTAACCATCTGTGCCTTCCAGGAATAGCTCAGCTGACTACAAATGGCCCTGCCATACCCAGGGCCCTATAATCACCTCTCTAAAGCTATTTACTGAGCAGTAGTTTATAAACCAACAGCCAGGGTCCTTCAGGGACAGTATTGCTTTTAAAACACCAGAGCAACTGCAGTGTAAAGCAGCCAGGAAACTTGCTGCTCTAGGTCTTGTTGGCTCTGAGAGTAGAGCCTGCTTTTGTTTTCACTAAAAACTTTTTACAACAGGATCCCTCCCACTCATCCATGACAGAAGGGATGTGTAGGAGTATATGTATCATGTATATATATGTGTATGTGTTAAGGATGGAGAATGAAATAACAGCTATTCTTGGGCAGGTACAATACTCCTACTATATCTCTCCCTAGAAGATTTTAGATTCAGCTCCTGGGCAGATCTGTTAGATGCCCTTATAGTTCCTCCATCAACAATCAAACAGTACTATTTATATAAACCTTGTCGCAGTGGTGTCCTGGGCCACTTGGCCCTGAGATGCCTGCCTTGTAGCATGGCCAACTTCTTCTAAAAGCAACTCTTTTCTAACCTGGTCACACACCAATTTGGAAAGCAAAAGAATACTACAGAAACCAGCTGATGCCAAAGAGGAACAAGCAGGATGGCAGAAACTCAATCACACAGACAGAAACTGGGTCCGTACATCATGGCCCTCAAAATCTGCACTCAAGTGACTAAAAATCACTAAAACTCCTGCTCTTAACTAAGAGCTACCTCCTGGAGACCATGAGAGAGAGCACTAAGAGACAGGCCCTCACACCACCTTGACTGCTGTCACTCCTACAAGGCAAGACTCTCTTAACCCTCCTCATGTCATCTGTTCCTGCAACACACATTCAGGAGACTGAAGTCAAACATGAAGGCTCTCAAGGTGTATGTGTTGCCTGGCTCAACACTCAAAGGCACCTGCTGTGAGGTGAGACAGGCTTTCTAAGGACTAGCTATACAGAGTGATGAGTTCTGTCCTCTGTGATTAATTGTTAAATGTATAAGAGATTCTCCATCATTTCTAAGCTCATTAATGATTGGTCTCTTAACACAGCTTTCTTGGTAAGGGAGAAGGACAGTGTCTCTCAAAGAGCTGTGTAAGTAAAGCCTTCTTACCTTAGATGTGAGGTCCCGATGGAAAATGCCTTTGAAGTGAAGGTAGCTGACGCCCACTGCTATGTCATAGGCCAGTTTTACTCTCACAGTCCAGGACAAATGCAGGTTACTGTCTAGTAACTGTTCCAAGTTTCCAGAGTTGATATACTGCAAAACAGAAGGAAAACCCAGCTACCATTTGTCAAAAATGCTTAGGCTGGTGGTGAAACCACTAGAGAGTAAAAACCTAGAAGACAGAGGCTGTATATTTATTTATTTTTTAAGTTACTGAAGGCTTATTCTCAATCCAGGCACTGTGGTAGGTGCTGCATACAAAGATACCTTCTCTGAGGAGATCACAATCTATTAAGGAATAGAGACACAATATCATGTGGTAAATGCTAAAATATAGGCATATACAGATATGACAGCACCATGCAGCCCAGAGGATAAAGCTATAACTCAGTCTGGGCAGTCAGAGAAAGCTGCAGAGAGGAAATAATGAGTGTATAAGGATGACCTGGGATAGCAGAAAAGGACAGTACACACATAGGAGAGAGCAACATATGCAAAGTTATAGGTTAAGTGCACAGTACATTCAGGAAACTAATTTAGTATGGCCAGAGTGCATTATACAGGAAGGGCAGGAAGTGAGGCTGATATGCTTTGCTAAGATATATGGACTTTATCCTATTTATAGGGAACAAATGAAACATTTAAAGCAGGGGCAGGGGCAACATGGTTATATTTGCTTTTAAAAGAAAATATTATTTTAACAATGGTATGGTGGATGGATTAAAAGGAGAATATGGAAAAGGGGAAACAGGATATTATTGCAATAAGGCTGGTGAGAGAAGGGCACCTGAGTCAAGGCACGAGTGAAAGCACTGGAACAGGGTAAGATTCAAGATGTATTCAGATGGCAGAGTCAACAAAAGTTGATGACTGCCTGATGGTGGGAAGAGGACAATAAAAAGCTCTAGGATGATCCCAGGCTGGTGCCTGGATATCATTATTAGATATCCAGAATATAAGGGCTGGAGCAGGTTTTATGAAGCAGTAGCACTGTTAAAAGATAGTGAGTTTAGCTGGACACGTTGAGTTTAAGGTGCTTGTGGGACAACACAGGTGGAGATGTCCTACAGATAGTTTAAAGCTTAGGAACAAAGTCTGAGCTGGAGACTAACACCTAGAAGGCAATAACACTCAGCTGAAATAGTCACTGATGCCAAGGAATATATGAAAATGTCCAGGGGTTAACATGTAAGGTTAGTAATTAACAGATTCCTAAGGAAGAGGAACATTTAAAGGGGCAGGCAGAGGAAGAACAACCAAGCAAGAATGTCATCATAGAAGCCAAAGGAGGAGAACATTTCCAAAAGGAAATGATCAACAGTATCAAATGCTGCAGGTCAAGTAAAATGAGCTTGGAAAGTGTCCACTGGATTTGCACCTAGAGATCACTGGGAACCTTGGCCAGCACAGTTTCAGTAAAGTGGTGAGATAAGACCAAAGTGAACTGAGGAGCGAGTAGGAGATAGGGCTATGGAAAAACTATGTGAAGGTGTACTCTTTCAAAAAGTTGGCTGTTCTTCATTCCTATATACCTATAAAGAGCTGCTTTGCTTTTTTTTTTTTTTTAAGATCAAATAGCATGTTTATGTATAGATGAGAATAATAATAATAGCAGCTAATATTTATAGAGCGCTTACTTAGTGCCAGGTAGTATTCTAAGAACTTTATGTATATTATCTCATTTAATCTGCACAATAACCCTAGGAGGTGAGTGTACTATTATTCTCATCTTACAGATGAAGAAACAAAGCATTCAGAGGTTTACTTGCTCAAGGTTATCCAATTATTAAGTGTCAGAGCAAGAGTTCAAACCCAAGAAGTCTAGTTCCAGAGTCCATACTCTTTACCACTACAGTACATTGGAGATCACAGCATCTGAGTCTAAGAGCATCACGCAGAGTAGGAGCTCAAAAATTTTTGCCAATTAGGTTAATGAATTTACTCAAGCCTCACATAATGGATTATTCTCCCTCCACCTGCCAAGAGAGAAAAGAAAAAGGGGCAAATTTCTCTTAAAAAAATATATATATTCACACACAGAGATACATATACACACATATATATATACATACATACATACTTAGGTTACTATTAGTATATATACTTATACTTATTAAATTATATACATATACTTGATACTTATTTTGGGGTGATATTAAATTTACAAAAAACCAGGAAGCCTATGGGATAGAAGGGCAAGAGATCTGAACTCTAGTCCAATTATGCCTCTTAACAGTCATGTAACTTCGGACAAATCAATTAACAAGGCTATCCTTCAGTTTTCTCAACTATAAAGTCAGTATAATAATCTCTGATTTATATAACTCACAATGTTATTGTGAGAATCTAATAAACGTATATGGAAGTACTTAGAAAAAAATGTTAAGTAGCATATAAGATTTTCTGATGTGGTAATTAATATAAGCACCAAAAAGAACCAGTTGGGGGCAGCACCATGCAGCACTTCAGATCCTTCGATGCCGCGGATCAAGTTCAGCAAGGCAAACAGAATGGCTAAAAATACACAACTTCTCAGAAGGGAAACCTGTTGATTTGCTTCATCCTGCTTGATAATCCATCATTGGAAAATTAAACTGGGGCATAATTACAGCATTAGTACAGCGTTCTTCTCTTCATTCTAGCTGAATCTGCCTAAGGTTCACATTTAAGGTGCCTGTTTGCTGAAAAGAAACTAAGCTTGCAATTTCCAAGCCACGTGGGGACAATGAAGTTGACATCTAATCATGGAGGCAAATTTCTTTAGTTCTGAGAATTCAAAGGTATGAAGAGGTGGGTTCACTTCAATGGCATGGTGACAAGTGTGACTTGGAAGGCCTGTCTTTGGGAGCCACTTGGGTTTCCAGAGTGACAGGCAGGAGAGACTATGACGAAAAGACTATATGTGCACTCTCTGTGGGTCAGGCTAGGCCAGAACTCTTGGTTCTGATTCAGAGAAGCACATGTTTACTCTATACAGCGATGTCTCTGAGGCCTTGAGAAATCCACAGACCAAGCCAGAGGGTGAGGAGCAGAGGAAAAAAGGTGGATCAAGGTGAGAAATTTCACTGGTAGTAACTAGCTCCGGCTTTTCCAGGAAAGACACAAAAAGCACAAAACAGGACCAGAGAAGCAAACAAAATGGAGTTTATTTTTGCAGCCTGTTTCTCTTGCCTGCCTTTGCTGAATACATTAGTGGGGGTGATAAGTCTTTGGGCCCTCAGAAACCACAACTTCCCAATGTCTCAAGACTTTTGCATGTATGAGGAAAGGAAGTGTGAGATCTGCCAACAAGGAGGGTTCCTAACTTGACACACATTCTATGTGCCTGTTAGCTGGAACGTTCACTTCCCCATAATAACTCCAGATGCAGACTCAGCTGGTGTGTCCTCTGAACAAATCCCTCTGCGGAAGCAGAGACAACAGCAACTGCACTAAGTATTCAGCTTTTCTGCATGGGGATAGCAGCTGGTTTGTTTTTGGTTTTCTTCCAGGTCACTACCTCAGGCAGCCCTACTAAATTGACAATACATTTAAATAACTTAACAGAGAAAGAGGAGCCCCGGTGGCGCAGCGGTTAAGAGCTATGGCTGCTAACCAAAAGGCTGGCAGTTCAAGTCCACCATCCGCTCCTTGGAAACCCTACGGGGCAGTTCTACTCTGTCCTATAGGGTCGCTATGAGTCTGAGTCAACTGAACGGCAATGGGTTATGGGTTTTTAATAAAGAGAGACGTTTTTACATTTTTTATTGCTGTTGCTTTAAACTATTAAGCTCAGAAATCTATAAATATCAGCCAATCAAATGTGTTTTAGGTACTTCAATACCTCTCAGTGATTGTTCCTCAACTTTACCTACACTAAAGCCTGCCTCTCTTCCTCATATTCTAACAAAAACAATAAAATACTATAACAGCATTTCTTCCATTTCATTTGTGTTTGATACTTGATTTCAGTGAAGATATGGACCCTTTTCCTAGAAGGCACTCAATGAATAAATGTGTTGGTTACTAAACTTTATGTAAATAAACCTTTATTACTAAAATGCAAGAAATCAAATGCCAACATCCTAAAAAATAAAAAATCACCAAGGGACAGGATAAATGGACAGTAGTTCCCCACTCAGGAATATCAATTCAGGTTATTTATACAAACGTTTATTGACTGCTCTTTCCCTTACTGACACCCTCATATGAGAGTAGGGTCTGGTTCGTTTCCTTCAATACTATATGCCCCAAAGTTTAGAATAGTGCCTGGCACAGTAAATGTGTGTATATAAAGAGGAATAACACCCAGTTCATACCTTAAAGAAATCCAGTTTGAGAGACACATGGGTAGTAAATAATACCAATAACGCTATAGCAGAGGTAAATACTGGGGGTATGAAAGTAGAGACCAATTCTTCCTGGGGAGTTTGGAAGGTTTCAGAGAAGAAACATCTGAGTTGAATCCTAGAGGATGGGTAGGAGCTGTCTAGGCTGAAGAGTATAGACTCTTCTCACATATCCCTACAGGCTCTGGTGGGTACCAACCCTGGCCAAGACAGACACAAACATGCTCAGACAGGGAATATTCTAGAGCAACACTCAACACTAGGCAATACTGACCTCTCCCTGAGGTAAAACTCACTACACCCAGGAATCCTGTTTCTAGTCCTTGCTGATTCCAGTAAGCTACAGTAGTCTTACCCAATCATAACCAATGAGAAGAATAAGACAAAATGGTAGTTTTTTTTTAACTGTGAATTATCAGTGTACTGATATCTAAAACCAAATATACTTATCTCTGAACAGTGGTTCAAAGGCATTCAGAGAGGCTCTGAAGAAACACCAACTATAAGAATTATTATTCCTTCTTAAAAATCTACCCAACTGGCCTAGAGCTAGGGCATTTACCCAAGGTGAATAAATGGGCTGCCATCCAACTAGCAGAGATAGTTTGCCACTAATTAGCACGGTTGTGTTAAGGAAGATCCATCCATCCATCAACTTACCCAAATGCTAAAAACCTGCTATGTGAAAACACTGTGATAAGTGGGGCCAGTCTCTGCCTTATTTCACAGTCTAGTAGGGGAGACAGAAAAAATCAACAATTTTTTCCACACAGAAGAATAACATGATCAGATATGCTATATACAAATATCATTCCACTGGTAGTATAAAAACCATATCAAAAGGCCAGGAATTGAGGAGGCTTCTGGAATTATCCACGTGGGAGTTAACAAAGGCCTAAATAAGACAATGGCATCAAGAATGGAAGGGAGGATAATATCTGAGAGACATACTGAGGTCGAATCAATAGGATTTGGTGTTTGATCAAAGGCAAGGAGTAATTGAAAGAAACAAGGTATACAAAGTACATTCAAAACAATACTTAGCTCATAGCACACAACTTATTCTTCCACTATCAATATAGTATCATTATCATCCCTCTCCTAGGTTACTCCATTAGCTTTCTAATTAGTCTTGCTGGCTTCTTGCATCTTGAACTGACTTAGCCTTCAATCCAATGATTTCCACAAGTCTAGATGATCCTTCTGAAACGCCAACCTGAAGCCACTCTCCTGTTAAAATTATTTAATGATGCCCTATGACTCTTAGGATAAAACCCACAATCTTTAGCAATACAGTGCCTTTTACTCGTGCTTATAAAGGTCTGACCTCTGCTTACCTGCACGTTTGTACACATTGTTGGCCCTTTTACCTGGAACATCCTTCCGCCACCTAGGCCTGGCTAACATTCAGTAACTGAAGATTCAGTTTCATTAGGTTTAGCAGTTAAGAAAGACATTCTATGCAAAAGCAACACAAACATAAAGTGCAGAGATTAGTAGTTACTCCAATTTTTTCTTTTTTTCCTTTTGCATATGGTATAAGTAAAGAAGAAAGTATGAAGCTAAAACGTTAAGATGGGCACTACAGTGTAGTGATGAAGCTCACAGACCCAAGAGTCAAACTGTCTAGGATTGAATCCCACCTCTGGCTACCTACTCATCCGTGACTCTGGACTGGTTACTCAATTTTTTTAATTCTCATCTATAAAAAGGGAATAATAATAGTATCCAACCCATAGAGTTGTTATGAAGAGTCAATAAACTGACATACATAAAATGCTTAGAAAAAGTCAAAGAAAATTCTCAATATATATTAGTTGTATTATTATTATTATATTTATTATTTGTGTGGAAGTTCTGGAATACCAAGATGAGGCATCTATACTTAGTTTGGCAGACCGCTGAATGTTTTTAGGTAAAGGTATAATATAATTAAAATTGCATTTTAGGAAGATCATTCTGGAAGCAGGAAAAAGGAGGGAGGCACTGGAGGCAGGAAGACAGGTTTGAAGTGTATTTCAACAGTCCAGATGAGAGGTGACCAAATACCTGACCTAGAGTTCTGTCATGGGCATGGAAAAAAATAGGCTAGAGTCAGAACACGCAGGGGTAGAATCTAAAGGAATTAGCAACTAACTGGAGATATGGGAACTGTGGAAAGAGAATCAAAGGCAACTCAGAAATTCCAAATTGAGGTGTCCAGAGCAGCAAATGGAAAGAGATTCCAGAATCTTATGGGCCATCTAGGTCAGAAACCAAGCATCAATGCCAAGCAGCTGAACGAGTGGCTCGTTGGCCCTCTACTCCTTGGATGGGCTCTATTACAGAGGAGGGCCTGAGCCCCGACCCAGTTTTCACTGTAGCCCAACAATGCCATTGTGCTAGCCACTGTATGTTTGTTGGTTGGTTCCAAGCACAAAGGCTAGCAGACATCCCATCCTGCTGGCTTGGTTTAAAGAAGAAAAGAAAGCTTTGTTACTGCCCTGGGTAATTCCAGGACAGGCATCCCAAGAGCGCCCTGTGGGAGGCTTGTGCTCCAAAAGAGCCTCCTGTTCTCAGCTCAAGGATCCACAGCCACTACAAGCGTACAGCTGTACATCGACCAAGGCCCAAATGCGCCTCCATTCCAGGAGGTCCACCAGAGCCGGCCTGCCTGCCTGAGACAGTCAGTGGTAATGAGCTGACTCAAAGAGAAGGTGCACACCAACTCTTGTTACAAAGTAAAAGACTTAGAGGAAGGCCATTTCCTCTCATATAGTTTACCAACCAAAAATATGTTTCCGAATATTTAAATGTTTCATCTTCTCTGCCTTCACATATGCTTACCTATTGCCCAGAATACCTTTATTTTTCCTTTATAGCTTTGCTAATTCTTATTCGTCCTTCTAAACCCAGCTAGAGTCCCTTATTCTGGAAAGCATTCCTTATACCCCATCCCATACTCTGTGCCACTTCAATACCCTGTACGTACTTCTACTATTGCCAAGCACGCTACTATAGCCTTGATGGCAGAGACCAGGTCTTTCTCAACTTTGTAAGCCCAGTATCCAGTGAAATAAATAAACAGTTGAATGAATAAATGCATGATTGAGTGCATTTAAATAAATGAAGGGAGGTTTCAAGTCCTCTCATTTATTGGAGGGGAGTTCCCAGATGGTGCAGTTAACGAGCCTGGCAGCTAACCAAAAGGTTGACAGTTCGAGTCTACCCAGAGGTGCCTCAGAAGAAAGGCCTGGTGATCTACTTCTGAAAAATCAGTCATTGAAAACCCTATGGAGCACAGTTGTACTGTGACACACATGCATCACCATGAACCGCAACTGACTCAATGGCAACTGGTACTGGTTTATTGGAGGCCCCCTCAATTTAGTCATTAATATAACTTAAGATCAAAAATATAAATGTTCTTTTAGAGAAACTTTATGATAAATACCATCCAAAAACAAATGTTTAATAACACCTACTATATGGCAGGTACTATGGTAGGCATTAGACATAAAATGATACACAAAAACAGTACATTTGGACACTCAGTGATATGAACTTTGGAGGATCCTGTTATCACCCTATCGCCAACTCACCAAAACAATCAGAATCACATGGACTTAGAAAATATAACGGAGATCTCCTTTTGGAAAGTATAGAAGATATTTCTTTTATCAGTAGCTGAAAGCCAAGTAAAAGGCCATACAGACACCACTCTTCTTCCCTCCTCCTCTCCCACAGATAGACACTTAGTATAAACCTATTCACCACTTTAAGAACGTAAGTTTATTTAATGTGCATGAAGTACTATGAGTGTTTTTCTATGGATTTAACCAACTACAAGCATCAAAACAACCCTTTTCCCATGAGATTTAAAAAAAAAAAAAAAAGATGGAAGTTTCTTCACAGATTTTTAACTCTTATACAAACATCTCATAATCAAAAGGGGTTTGTTTAAATAAAGTAAACATTAAAAGATAAGTCAGTAGAACAAATCTTCTCAAACAAATAAACAAACATAATCATAAGCATATTCCCTTTCTCCATGAAGCAACAGCAGCAATCATTAGACTCATAGTATGACTTAAGATCAGGCCAGGTCTCCTGGCCATTCCATCCAGTCTGCTTTCCTATCCCAAAAATACATAACAACTTTACCAGTGACATGGCTACTGGGGCTTTTTTTTTTTTTTTAAAACTGTGGTTTAAGTGAAAGTTTACAATTCAAGTTAGTTTCTCACACAAAAATTTATACACACACTGTTATGTGACCCTAGCTGCTCTCCCTATACTGTGACAGCACACTCCTCCTTTCCACCTCAGATTTTCCATGTCCATTCAAATCAGTTCCTGACACTCTCTGCCTTCTCATCTCGCCTCTGGACAGGAGCTGCCCATTTAGTCTCATGTGTCTACTTGAGCTAAGAAGCACACTCTTCACAAGTATCATTTTATGTTCCATAGTCCAGTTTAATCTTTTTCTGAAGAGTTGTGGCCTCGGGAATGGTTTTAGTTTTGGGCTAACAGAGAGTCCAGGGGCCATGTCTTCCGGGGTCCCTCCAGTCTCAGTCAAACCATTAAGTCTGGTCTTTTTACTAGAATTTGAGTTCTGCACCCAATTTTTCTCCTGCTCTGTCAGAGACTCTCTGTTGTGTTACCTGTCAGGGTGGTCACTGGTGGTAGTCGGGCACCATCTACTTCTTCTGGTCTCAGGCTGATGGAGTCTCTGGTTTATGTGGCCCTTTCTGTCTCTTGGGCTAATACTTTCCTTGTGTCTTTGATGTTCTTCATTCTCCTTTGCTCCAGGTGGGTTCGGACCAATTGATGCATCTTAGATGGCCATTCACAAGCTATTAAGACCCCAGATACCACTCACCAAAGTGGGATGCAGAACATTTTCTTAATAAACTTTGTTATGCCAATTGACTTAGATGTCCCCTGAAACCATGGTCTACTGGGGCCATTTTTAAAAGCACTCTTCCCTCTAGCTTGCTTGCTATTCCACATCTACTACAGCCTCACACCCTCAAGATCCAGCTAGGAATCTCTGACATTAACCTGGTGATTGGGCCCAGAATGAACAAAGCAATCATTAAGGAAGAGTAAAGACAACACACCCTGCCTCCCCAACAGATCTGAATAGCAGGACAAAATGAAAACAGAAACGGAAAGAGGTTAAGTTCCTAACTAAGATGATTCATATTAAAGGCATTTTTAACACACTAGGTGTCCAATGCTGGGTGTCCACTTGGGTGACCAATACATACCTCAATCTCGACTTGTTCAAAACTGACCTTGTAACCATCTCCTATCCTGTACCTCCTACATTCCATATTCCCATTAACAACAACTCTATCCTTCAGGTATTCAGCCCCAAACCTGAAAGTTATCCTTGACATCTTTCATCCTCTCCCATCCATATTTAATGCATCAGAAAATCCTGTTTTTTCTACTTTCAGAACAAATCCAGAATCAGCACCTCCACTGCTACCACTCCAATCCAAGTTACCATCATTTCTCACCCAGTTTATTGCAATAGTCTCTAAACTGGTCTCCCTGCTTTCACCCTTGCTCCCTTTTTCAGTCTAGTCACCACACAGTAGCCAGGGTGATACTGTTAAAATATAAGTTACACCATGTCATACCTCTCCTCAAATCTTCCAAATACTTTCCAATTCATTCTGAGTAAAAGCTAAAGTCCTTATAATGGTCTCTAAGACACAACGTGATCTGGCCGGTGTTTCCTCTCTGGCCCCTATCTGCTACTATCTCTTCACTCTCTACGGCATCCATACCACACTCCTTGGAATTCTTCAACCACGCTTCTGCCTCCATGACACTTACTATTCCCACTGTCTAGAACACTCTTTCTTCAGATACCCACACAGCTAGTTATCTCACCTCCTTAAATTTTTGCTTTTTCTATGAGGCCTCCCCTGTCCCCATATTCTGCAAACCCCTCAGCACTTAACACCATATATATTACAACCTGTTTTCTTGTTTAGTCTAACTCCTCCACTCATTCCCTGCTGATTACAATGTAAATTTCACAAGGGCTGGAATTTTTATTTGTTCACTGTTACATTCCAAGTACCTGGAATAGTGCCTAGAACATAGCAGGTGCTCGATAAATATTTTTGAATGAATAAATAAGAGCAGAAGCAAGCCAGCAAGTCAGAAAAAAAAAAAACCTCTTTAAGGAAAAAGTAACTAAATGAACTCTTCTATTATTTGTGGGTTAGCTGCCAGCCTTAGATTCTTGTTTCTCAAATGTCATAGGGAGCTACTAAGAATAAGAGCAAAAAACCTGTACCACAATTTATTTAGTTTTTTTTTTTTTTTATTACTGAATGACCAAACCAAAAACTAAACAAATAAATAAAAGACACCTTATTCAAAAGTGAAGCAGATGCTAAAATATATTTGTAGGAACATATTTAGCTATTTTTGCAAGTAGAAGTTTAAGTAAAATAAACAAACTTCTAATTGAGAACACATTTTAGATGTGATATTTCACACTATTTTTTATTTCTGCTTCTCCCACTGGGGCTAATTCAGCTTTCTTAGATCTAAATCTATACCACACAATCAACTATAAACACATTCTAAACATATACTATGGGCCCAAGCACACAGAGTATTACTCTAGGCCATATTAAGTAGTCTGAGCTTCATTAGAGAACCTGGGATTTGAAAATACTTGGCGAGTGGGGGAGAGAAGAGAGATAAGGGCATTCCAGGTCCTGGAAGGCACATCTAAGCTCAAGAAGTTTTGTTGTTGTTAGATGCCATCGAATCAGTTCTAATTCATAGTGACCCTATGTACAGCAGAACGAAACACTGCCTGGTCCTGCGCCATCCTCACAATCACTGTTATGCTTGAGTCCTTTGTTCCAGACACTGACAATCCATCTAGTTGATGGTCTTCCTCTTTTTCGCTGACCCTCTACTTTACCAAGCATGATGTCCTTCTCTAGGGACTGGTCCCTCCTGATAACGTGTTCAAAGTACGTGAGACAAAGTCTCACCATTCTTGCTTCTAAGAAGCATTCCAGCTGTACTTCTTTCAAGACAGATTTGTTCGTTCTTCTGCCAGTCCATGGTATAGTCAACATTCTTTGCCAACACCATAATTCAAAGGCATCGATTCTTCCTCAGTGTTCATTACTGATTGTCAAGCTTTAACATGAATATGAGGCAACTGAAAACACCATGGCTTGGGTCAGGTGCATCTTAGTCCTCAAAGTGACATTTTTGTTTTTTAACACTTTAAGAGGTCTTTTGTAGCACATTTGCCCAATGCAATATGTCATTTGATTTCTTGACTGCTGTTTCCATGGGCATTGATTGTGGATTCAAGTAAAATGAAGTCCTTGACAACTTTAATATTTTCTCCATTTACCATGATATTGCTTATGGGTCCAGTTGTGAGGATTTTTGTTTTCTTTAAGTTGAGGTACAATCCATACTGAAGGCTGTAGTCTTTGATCTTTATCAGTAAGTGCTTCAAGTCCTCTTCACTTTCAGCAAGCAAGGTTGTGTCATCTGCATACTGTAGGTTAATGAGTCTTCCTCCAGTCCTGATGCCCCATTCTTCTTCATATAGTCCAGCTTCTCAGATTATTTGATCATACAGACTGAATAAGTATGGTGAAAGGATACAACCCTGACACACACCTTTCCTGCTTTAAACCACACAGTATCCTTTTGTCCTGTCCGAACAACTGCCTCTTGGTCTATATGCAGGTTCCACCTGAGCACAATTAAGTGTTCTGAGATTCCCATTCTTCGCAATGTTGTCAATAATTTGTTATGATACACCCAGTCACATGCCTTTGCATAGTCACATAGGTAAACATCTTTCTGGTATTCTCTGCTTTCAGCCAGGATCCATATGACATCAGCAATGATATTCCTCATTCCATGTCCTCTTCTGAATCTGGATTGAATTTCTGCCAGTTCCCTGTCAATGTACTGCTGCAGCCACTTTTGAATGATTTTCAGCATAATTTTATTTGTGTGTGAAATAAATAATATTGTTTGATAATTTCTGCATTCTCTTGGATTACCTTTCTTTGGAATGGGCACAAATATGGATCTCTTCCAGTCGGCTGGCCAGGCAGCTGTCCTCCAAATTTCTTGGCATAGAGAAGTAAGCCCCTCTAGTGCGGCACTCGTTTGCTGAAACACCTCAGTTGGTATTCTGTCAATTCCTGGAGCCTTATTTTTCACCAATGCCTTCAGTGAAGCTTGAACTTCTTCCTTCAGTACCATCAGTTCTTGATTACATGCTACCTTATGAAATGGTTGAACATCAACCGATTCCCTTTAGTACAGTGACTCTGTGTATTCCTTCCATCTTCTTTTGATGCTTCCTGTGTTGTTCACTATTTTCCCCATAGAATCCTTCAATATTGGAACTCAAGGCTCGAATTTTCTCTTCAGTCCTTCAGCTTGAGAAATATCAAGTGCATTCTACCCTTTGGGTTTTCTAACTCCAGGTCTTCACATATTTCATTACGATAATTTACTCTGTCTTCTCAAGCCACCCTTTGAAATCTTCTGTTCAGCTCTTTTACTTCATCATTTCTTCTTTTTGCTTTAGCTACTCTATGTTCAAGAGTAAGTTTCAGAGTCTCTTCTGACATCCATTTTGGTCTTTTTTTCCTTTCCTGTGTTTTTAATGACCTTTTGCTTTCCTCATGTATGATGCTTGATGTCTTTCCACAACTCCTCTGGTCTTCAGTCATTAGTGTTTAAGGTGTCAAACCTATTTTTTAGATGGTTTCCAAATTCAGGTGGGATATACTCAAGGTCGTATTTTGGCTCTAGTGGACAAGTTTTAATTTTCTTCAGCTTCAACTTGAACTCGCATATGAGCAATTGATGGTCTGTTCCATGGTCAGCCCTGGTCTTGTTCTGACTGATGACATTGACTTTTTCCATTGTCTCTTTCCACAGATGTAGTTGATTTGATTCCTGTGTATTCCACCTGCTGAGGCCCACATGTATAGTTGCTGTTTATGTTTGAAAAAAGGTATTTGCAATGAAGAAGTCATTGGTCTTGCAAAATTCTATTATGTGATCTCCAGCGATGTTTCTATCACCAAGGCCATATTTTCCAACTACCAGTCCTTCTTCTTTGCTTCCAACTTTCACATTCCAATCACCAGTAATTATCAATGCATCTTGATTGCATGCTTGATCAATTTTAGGCTGCACAAGTTGGTAAAAAAATCTTCATCTTTTTACTCCACTGGTCTCACCCCTTCGGAAGCAAGGGGGAATGAAGAGAACAGGATACAAAGAAAAGATCAGTCCAAAGGACTAATAGACCATGGCTATCAAGGCCTCCATCAGACTGAGTCCAGTACAGCTAGATGGTGCTCGGCTACCCCCACTGACTGCTCTGACTGGGATCACAACAGAGGGTCCTGGACAGAGCTGGAGAAGGATGTAGAAGAAAATTCTAACACACACAAAAAGACCAGATTTACTGGCCTGACAGAGACTGAAGAAACCCCAAGATTATGGCCCCCAGACACATTTTTAGCTCAGTGTGAAGTCACTCCCAAGGTTCACCGTTCAGCTGGGAATTGGACAGCTCCATAAAACAAAACTTGACTAATGAGGCACAGCAGTCCAGGGACAAGGGCTAGAAGGCAGGATGGGTCAGGAAAGCTGGTGACAGGGAACCCAAGGTTGAGAAGGGACAGTGTTGACATGTTGTAGGGTTGTTAACCATTGTCATAGGACAATATGTGTACTGTTTAATGAGAAACTATTCTGTTCTGTAAACATTCATCTAAAGTACAAAAAACGAATTATCTATGTGAGATCAAATTGACAACAGCAACTCAAAAGGTTTGATGGGAAGCCTAGGGGGTAGTGAGTTGAAGATAATGGTGATGGAATAATTTGGAAAAGGATAGTGAGAGTAGCATCACAACTTGAAGAATGTAATCGATGTCACTGAATTGTACATTTAGAAATTTTTGAAATGGTGTATCTTTGGCTATGTATATTTTCACCAAAAAAGAAAAAAGGTCCTCCAAGGTTGAGAATGGAGAGTGTTGACATGTCATGGGGTTGTTAACCAATGTCATAAAACAATATGCATACTGACTGTGTAATGAGAAACTATTTGTTCTGTAAACCTTCACCTAAAGTACAATAAAAAAAAATAAAAAAAAAAACTTCATCTTTGGCCTTAGTGGTTGGTGTGTAAATCTGAATAATAGTCGTTTCAACTGGTTTCTCTTGTAGGTGTATGGATATTATCCTATCACTGACAGTGTTGTACTTCAGGATAGATCATGAAATTTTCTTTTCAACAATGAACGCAACATCATTTCTCTTCAATTTGTCATTCCTGACATAGTAAACCACATGATTGCCCAATTCAAAATGGCCAACAGCAGTCCATTTCAAGCTCATTAATGCCTAGAATATCCATCTTTATGCATTCCATTTCATTTTTTGATGACTTCCAATTTTCCTAGATTCATACTTCATGCATTCCACGTTCCAATTATTAATGGATGTTTGCAGCTGTTTCTTCTCATTTTGAGTTGTGCCACATCAGCAAACGAAGGTCTTGAAAGCTTGATTCCATCCTCGACATTAAGGTCAACTCTACTTTGAGGCGGCAGCTCTTCTCCAGTCGCATTTTGAGTGCCTTCAAATCTGAGAGGCTCATTTTCCGCCACTACATCAGACAATATTCCATTGCTATTCATAAGGTTTTCACTGGCCAATTTTTTCAGAAGTAGCCTGACAGGTCCTTCTGCTTAGTCTTTTTTAGTCTGGAAGCTCCACTGAAACACGATCACCAAGGGTGACCCTGCTGGTATTTTAAATACTGGTGGCAAAGCTTCCAGTGTCATAGCTACATGCAAGCCACCACAATACAACAAACTGCAGGCAGCTTTTTAAATGATGTTTTTGAAGATAGTAAAAAGACCAGTGTAACTAAAGGGAGTGATTCATATTCTGAAACCAGATCACAATGGGTCTAGAATGCTGAATGTTTTTAAACAGAAGCATCACATTATCAAAGCACGTGTGATGATTATTCAGGTAGCAGTACATCAAACTGAAGCAAAGATAGAGAAAAAACAGCTATAAAGTACTGTATAAATCCAAGCATGGAATAAGATAGTGGCAGTTGGGATGGAGAAAAAGAAATCAGAAAGACTAACAGTTCCTAGAAGATGGTGGCATGAGCAGGTCTAAGATCTTGACCCTCTCACATGAGCACCAAAAAAAGCTACTAGAAATCTGTAATCTCAACTCTGTAAGAACTCTGAAAAGTAAGCAGAGAATTGCAGCAACTAACTGCATGTTGAAACAAGAAAAAGGTGATTTTTAAATAATAGAAAAAGTTTTTTTTCTACTGTCTCTACCCCTCCCCCTTCTGGCATGGTGGCCATGATGGCTGCTGCAGCAAAGGAAGACCACAGCTCACATTATCCAAGAGGGGGCCAATCTCTGACTCTAGAGTGAATAGGGAAGACTTTGCAGGAGGACTGTTCAGTGTGTGTTTTCTGATATGTCTGGGAGCTGCCTGAAGGACTGAAGCCTTGGTCTGGCCTGAATCAGAGCTCAAACAGGGCAAGGGAGGTAGCAGTGAGCAAAGATTAAAGGCTGTGACCACCTGGAAGTTTCCTGAAGAATTTAGTGTTTCCAAAAACACCGTGCAGACAAGAAAATTAAGGAAGTCACACACATGCTCAGAGCTAACACACTGTAATATTGCATATACATTTTGTTCAATTTCAACAGAAAACCATGAGGCATACAAAGAAACTGAAAATGACGGCCCATTTAAAGGAACAAGATGAGTGGAGAGATATTGTTTCTATGGAAGCCCAAATAATGGACAGACTAGAGGACTGTAAAACAACAGTACTAAACATGCTCAAAGAACTAAAGGAAAAAACAAAGAATGAAAGGAAGCCAGGAAAACGTTACATGATCAAAACAAGAATATCAGTAAAGAGATAAACAAGTTGCCATCAAGTTGATTCTGACTCATGGTGACTCCATGTGTGTCAAAGCAGAACTGTGCTCAGTGGAGTTTTTAATGGCTGATTTTTCAGAAGTCAATCACCAGGTCTTTCTTCCAAGGTACTGCTGGGTGAACATAAACCACCAATCTTTTGGCTAGTAGCTGAGTACATTAACCATTTGCACCTCCCAGGGACTCCAATAAAGAGACTGGCACTACTAAAAGGAACCAGAATTATTAGAGCTGAAAAATACAATAACTGAAATGAAAAATTCAATGGAATGGCTAAACAGCAGACTTAAGCTGGCAGAAGAAAGAATCAGTGAACTAGAGGCTAAAGCAATTAAAATTATTGAGTCTGAAAAGCAAAAAAAGAAAAGGATCAAGAAGACTGTGCAAAGCCTAATGGAATTGTGGGATACCATCAAACAAACCAACATACGTATCATTGGAATCCAAGAACGAGAAGAGAAAAAGAAAGGGACAGAAAGAATATTTGAAGAAATAATGGCAGAAAACTTCTCAAATTTGATGAAGGGATATGAATCTATAAATCCAAGAAGCTGAACAAACTCCAAGTAGGATAAACCCAAAGAGATCCACACTGAGACACATTATAAGAAAACTCTTGAAAACCAAAGATAAAAAGAGAATCGTGAAAGCAGCAAGAAAGAAGGGAAATGTCATATACAGGGGAGCTTCAACAAGAATGAACGCTGATTTCTTCTCAGAAGCTCTGGAGGCCAGAGAGCAGTGGAATGACATATTTAAAGTGCTGAAAGAAGAGTGATCACCACAAAATTCTACATCCAGAAAAAGTATCTTTCAAGAATAAGGGTAAAATTAAGACATTCACAGATCAACAAAGGCTGAGGGAATTTGTGACAACTAGACCTGCTCTACAAGAAATGCAAAGGGAGTTCTTCAGCTAGATCTGAAAGGACACTAAACAATAACTCAAAGATAATACGTAGAAAAGAAAAATCTCCGATAAAGGTAATCTCACGGGCAAATATAAGGGCCAGTTTTATGGTATTTTTGGTTTATAATTTTAGTAGTCATGCCCTACATTGGTCCAAAAAACAAATACACACAGTATAATTATAACTTATGCTACTGAGCACATACTGTATAAAGATGTAATTTATGATAACAACTACATAAAGGGGTACTTGGATCCACAATCAACATCCATGGAAACAGCAGTCAAGAAATCAAACAACACATTGCGTTGGGCAAATCTGCTGCAAAAGATCTCTTCAGAGTGTTAAAGAGCAGGGATGTGACTCTGAGGACTAAGGTGCGCCTGACCCAAGCCATGGTAGTTTCCATTGCTTCACAGGCATGTGAAAGCTTGCCAATGAATAAGGAAGACTGAAGAAGAATTGCTGCCTTTGAATTATGGTGTTGGCAAAGCATGTTGAATATACCATGGACTGCCAAAAGAACAAACAAATCTGTCTTGGAAGAAGTATAGCCAGAATGCTCATTAGAAGCAAGGATTGGGAGACTTTGTCTCACACGGTCTGGACGTGTTATCAGGTGGGACCAGTCCCTGAAGAAGGACATCATGCTTGGTAAACCAGAGGGTCAGCGAAAAAGAGGAAGAACCTCAACAAGACTGACTGACACAGTGGCTGCAACAATGGGCTTAAGCACAGCAACAACTGTGAGTATGGCACAGGACTGGGCAGTGTTTCGTTCTGTCGTACATAGAGTCGCTATGAGTCAGAACCAAATTGACAGCACCTAACAATGACACATAAAGGGAGGGGGATCAGTGGTATGTTTAAAACTATATAAAATTTTTGTACGTTACTGAAGCCAAGTTGTTATCCATTTAAACTAGGCTGTTATAAATTTAAGATGATAAATTTAATCCTCATAGTAATCACACACACAAAAAATCTAAAAAAATAACACAAAAAGAAAGGAGGAGGAAACCAAAGTAGTTCACTACAAAAAACAAAAACAAAAACTAAACACAAATGATGGCAGTACTGGAGGAAATGGTGGACAAAAAAGGTATAAGACACACAAAAAGTAAATAGAACAATGGCTGAAGTAAGTCCTTCCTTATCAGTAATTACCTTCAATTTAAATGGATTAAGCTCTCCAATAAAAAGGCAAAGAGTGGCAAAATGGATTTAAAAAAAAAAACACAATCCATTTATATGCTGTCTACAAGAGACACATCTTAGGCCCAAAGACACAAATAGGTTGAAAGTGAAAAGGTGGAAAAAATATTCCATGCAAATAGTAACCAAAAGAGAGCTGAACTGGCTACATTGATATCAGATAAAATAGGCTTTAAGTCAAAATTTGTTTGAAGAGATAAAAATATTAAATAATAACACCCATTCCATCAAGTCAACTCTGACTCATAGCGACCCTATAGGACAGAGAAGAACTGCCCCATAGGGTTTCCAAGGAGTAGCTGATGGATTTGAACTGCCGACCTTTTGGTTAGTAGGCAAAGCTCTTAACTACTGTGCCACCAGGGCTTTTATGATAATAAAAGGGTCGATTCATCAGGAAGATCTAACAATTATAAACATATATGGACCTAACATCAGAGTCCAAAAATATATAAAGCAAACACTGACAGAATTGAAGAAACAGACAGTTCTACAATAATCGTTGGAGACTTCAGTATACCAATTTCAATAATTAACAGAAAATCTAGAAAGATCAGTAAGGAAATAGAGAACTTGAACATTATAAACCAACAAGCACTAGCAGACATATATAGAATCTTCACCCCAGAACAGTACAATATACATTCTTATCCAATGTACATAGATCATTCTCCAGGACAGACCATATGCCAGGTCACAAAACAAGTCTCAATAAATGAATAAATTGAAATCATACAAAGTATCTTCTCTGACCACAACAAAATGAAAGTATAAATTTATAACAGAATGAAAACTGAAAGATACACAAATATGTGGGATTAAACGACACACTATTAAACAACCAATGGATTAAGGAAGAAATCAAGATAGAAATCAGAAAATACTTAGTGTTGAATGAAAATGAAAGTACACATACCAAAACTTATGGGATACAGCAAAGGCAGTATTCAGAGGGAAATTTATAGCAGTAAACCCCTATACTTTAAGAAGAAGAAATATCTCAAATCAATAACCTAACTTTACAACTTGAAGAACTAGAAAAACAAAAGCAAACATCAGAAAGGAAATAAAATAGGCGAATAATAGAAACAATCAACGAAACCAGACTGGAAAGCAGGGACTCAAACAGATGTTCATTGCAGCATTATTTACAATAGCCAAAAGGTAGAAACAACCCAAGTGTCCATCAACAGCTAAATGGATAAACAAAATGTGGGATATACATATAATGAAATATTATTCAGCTATAAAGAGAATACATGCTACTACTACATGGATCAACATTGAAAGCACTGCTGTATGAAATAAGTCAGAGACAAAAGGACAAATACTATTTCACTTATATGAAATATCTAGAATAGGCAAATGCATAGAGATGAAAGTTTATTAGTGGTTACCAGGGACAGGTGGGTGGGGGAAATGGGGAGTTATTGCTTAAAAGGTATTGTGTTTCTCTTAAGGGTAATGAAAAACTTTGGAAACAGTGGTGATGGTTGTGCAACACTGTAAGCATAATTTATGTGACTGAATTGAACATGTAAAAATGGTTGAAATGGCAAATGTTTTGTTATATATATTTTACCATAATAAAATAAAAATTAATAAAAAGAAAGCTATAACAAAGAAGAAAATAGGATTGGTGACTGATTAAATTCAATAGATGAGGAAAAAGTCAAAACTAACCCCATATTTTTTATCTGGAGGAACAGGGTTCTAACAAGAGAAAAGATAAGGATGGAAGGGGTGATGAGTTTTAGGGGGTAACCCAGCTGCATATGAAGTAACAGAAAATGGGAAGTGATAGAAAAAAAAAATAACAACCAGAATGAATAACAGCCAATAATACATAGAGATCTGAGACTTAACAGCATAACAGCTGGATTTTTTTTTTTTTTTTTAAAGTTTCTAAGGAAGAACATTGTAAGAAATTTCTACTACCCCAGACACTAAACACTGAGTTCATGAAAGGGCACTGCAAAGGATTAAAGATGGTAATTAAGAAATGGAATCTAATTCTCCTTCCCTTAAATCAGAGCTAGCCTTAGTGACTTGCCTGAATAATAGAATACAGCTTAAGTGACATTCTGGAACTTTCAAAGCCAGGTCATATGAAGCCTTACAGCTTCCACTTGGGTGGCTTGCAAATCTCAACAGTAACCATGTAAACAATTTAATTATCCTGAGATCACCATGCGGTGAGAAGCCCAACCCACATAGGGATGACCTGGAGAATGAGATACCATGTGGAGAACGAGAGGGGCCAAGGAGCACCAAGGCACGAGACATGTGAATAAAGAACCCATCTTGAAAGAAGTGGATCCCCCAACCACCCAGTCACCCCAGCTGACACTTGTGCATCAGAGACCCAGCAAAGCCCTTCCCAAGTTCTTGACCCACAAAATCACAAACAAAATAAAATGGGTGTTTTAAGCCACTACATTTTGAGGTAGTTTGTTATGCAGCAATAGATAACAGGAACACGCTTCTTTTTTATCCTGATAAGCCCAAAGCCTGCAAGACCAACAACTTCTTCACTGCAAACACCTTTTTTCACCAACATAAACAGCAACTATACACATGGACCTCACCAGTTGGAATACACAAGAATCAAATCAACTACATCTGTGGAAAGAGACGATGGAAAAGCTCAATATCATCAGTCAGAACAAGGCCAGGGGCCGACTGCGGAACAGACCATCAATTGCTCATATGCAAGTTCAAGTTGAAACTGAAGAAAATTAGAGAGCCAAAGTACGACCTTGAGTATATCCCACCTGAATTTAGAGATCATCTTAAGAACAGATTTGACGCGTTGAACATTAATGACCGAAGACCAAGTGAGTTGTGGAATGACATCAAGGACATCATACATGAAGAAAGCAAGAGGTCATTAAAAAGACAGGAAAGAAAGAAAAGACCAAAATGGATGTCAGAAGAGACTCTGAAACTTGCTCTCGAACATCGAGTAGCTAAAGCAAAAGGAAGAAATGACGAAGTAAAGAGCTGAACAGAAGATTTCAAAGGGTGGATCGAAAAGACAAAGTAAAGTATTATAACGACATGTGCAAAGAGCTGGAGATAGAAAACCAAAAGGGAAGAACATGCTTGAAATTTCTCAAGCTGAAAGAACCAAAGAAAAAATTCAAGCCTCAAGTTGCAATAGTGAAGGATTCTATGGGGAAAATATTAAACAACGCAGGAAGCATCAAAAGAAGATGGAAGGAATACAGAGTCACTGGACCAAAAAGAATTGCTTGACATTCAGCCATTTCAAGAGGTAGCATATGATCAGGAACCAATGGTACTGAAGGAAGAAGTCCAAGCTGCACTGAAGGCACTGGCAAAGAACAAGGCTCCAGGAATTGACGGACTATCAATTGAGATGTTTCAACAAACAGATGCAGCACTGGAAGTGCCCACTCGTCTGTGCTAAGAAATTTAGAAGACAGCTACCTGGCCAACTGACTGGAAGAGAACCATAATTATGCCTATTCCCAAGAAAGGTGATCCAACCAAATGTGGAAATTATCGAACAATATCATTAATATCACATGCAAGTAAAATTTTGCTGAAGATCATTCAAAAGTGACTGCAGCAGTATATCGACAGGAAACTGCCAGAAATTCAAGCTGGATTCAGAAGAGGACGTGGAACCAGGGATACCATTGCTGATGTTAGAAAGCACAGAATACGAAAAAGATGTTTACTTGTGTTTTACTGACTATGCTAAGGCATTCGACTGTGTGGATCATAACAAATTATGGATAATATTGCAAAGAATGGGAATTCCAGAACACTTCATTGTGCTCACAAGGAACCTGTACATAGAGCAAGAGGCAGTTGTTCGAACAGAACAAAGGGATACTTTGTAGTTTAAAGTTAGGAAGGGTGTGTAGCGGGGTTGTATCCTTTCACAATACCTATTCAGTCTGTATGCTGAGCAAATAATTCGAGAAGCTGGACTATATGAAGACGAATGGGGCATCAGGATTGGAGGAAGACTCATTAACAACCTGCGATATGCAGATGACACAACCTTGCTTGCTGAAAGTGAAGAGGACTTGAGGCATTTACTGATGAAGATCAAAGACCACAGCCTTCAGTATGGATTACATCTCAACATAAAGAAAATAAAAATCCTCACAACTGGACCAATAAGCAACATAAATGGAGAAAAGATTGAAGCTGTCAAAGATTTCATTTTACTTGGATCCACAATCAATGTCCATGGAAACAGTAGTCAAGAAATCAAATGATGTATTTCATTGGGCAAATCTGCTGTAAAAGACCTTTTTAAAATGTTGAAAAGCAAAGATGTCACTTTGAGGACTAAGGTTTCCCTGACCCAAGCCGTGATATTTTCAATTGCCTTATATGCATGTGAAAGCTGGACAATGAATAAGGAAAACCAAAGAAAGCCTGATGTCTTTGAATCATGATGTTGGTGAAGAATATTGAATATACCATGAACTGCCAGAAGAATGAACAAAAATACCTTGGCAGAAGTACAGTCAAAATGCTCCTTAGCAGCAAGGATGGCGAGACTGTCTCATATACTTTGGACATGTTATCAGGAGGCATCAGTCCCTGGAGAAGGACTTCATGCTTGGTAGAGGGTCAGTGAAAAAAAGGAAGTTCCTCAATGAGATGGACTGACACAGTGGCTGCAACAATGGGCTCAAACACAGCAACAATTGCGAGGATGGCACAGGACCAGGCAGGGTTTCGTTCTGTTGTACACAGGGTCACTATGAGTCAGAACTGACTCGACAGCACCTAACAACAACATTAAGCAATTACTATACACCAGATACTGTGCTAAGCATTTTACATTTCATCCTCACAACATCCTTGTTAGGTCACCAACTATCCTATTAGCAGCATTTGCCACGGTTAATCACTCCCTCCTCCTTGAAACTCCTTCTTTCTTTCCATTCCAGGCCAACTTACTCTCCTGATTTTTTTCCCACCCTACTTACCACTCCTCAGTCCGCCCTTCTCCTCAGACTTTCAACATTGTGATGTCCAAGGGCTCAGCTCCTAGCTGCATTCTTCTATACTCCCTTGGAGTGATATTACCTAGGTTCATGCTTTAAATACCATCTATGTGCTGAAGCATCCCATTTCTATCTTCCCTATAGTCCAGTATATTCAATTATCTACTCAGCATCTGCACTTGCATAATCTACCACACAACTCAAACTCGAACATCAAAACTAAACCTCTGCTCTCCACTTTCTAAACATTCTCTTCCTCACAACAATGTATTTAATCTTTACAGTCCTCGGGTGAGTATATTTTTATTTTACAGATGAAAACAATAAGGCACAGAGAAATTAAAACCTCACTATTCTGCCTTCTTTGGCCTTGCAAATAAAAGGCAGTACAAAGCAACACACATTCCACATTCTAGTGCTTCAGTGACTGAGAAAGGAGAAAGAGATTGAGGTACATGGCATCCTCCTTCATAAGATATAAGGACCAATACCAGGCACTAAGCCAGCAGAAAACCAATACTTTTGCAAATTCTGTTAAACAACCTTCCTTCCTAAATTTCTTCACATTTTGGTCTTTACTTCTCAAAGAGGGATGTAAAAACATTCTAGAAAACGGATTCTCAACTCTAGATGCTCATCAGAATAATCTAGGGATCTTTTAAGAATCCAGATGGAACCTATTTGGACCTACTAAATTTAGGAGAGGTTCCAGAAATCTGTGTTTCTAAGAAGAACCCAAGCAAATTCTGAAGTTGATAACTTGATGCCTGAATTTGGGAAATCTCTGTTCTAGAAAGAGTTCTCTGGTCCTCAGACGATGAGTAATGACTATCACATATTTACCTGCCTAGCAGAGGCTGAAAATGAAATACTGGGGATGTAAACTGATTCCAGTGAGTGATAAGACCAATCAGGAAATCAGAGCAGTGACTGGTATTTTAGATCAGGACAAAAAGCACTTCCAGTTAGTCAAGGAATTTGTTACCATGAGAAAGTCTACAGCTGTGGTGGAATTGATTACTGATTGATAACTTTTGTGTGGCCATTCTAGCCATGGTCTTGTGACTCCCACCCAGGTGACTAGGTGGGGCTGTGCAAATAAGACAATTGTGGCCCACTGAGGGGATTGGTCGGTTTTGCCCTAAACCACCAAGGATGGCGAGACCAGCAGCAGAGACCTGGCAGCAGGAGATGGCCCGGTAGGCTTCCTGGCCCACGAAGAGAGAAAGCTGAGTGCCTTTGGGCAGAGACTGAGGGCCAGGAAGAGGCGTGCCTGCAAGTAGAGCTGGGGAGAGACTATCCTGATGGAAGAACTATATCCTGAGTCTTCTTGAGCCTGAATTGTAACTGTTACTTCCCTAATAAACCCCATAATTGTGAGTATCGTCTGTGAGTTATGTGTGGCCATTGCAATGAATTATCGAACCCAATAAAGAGTGCTGAGGGAGGGACAGTTGGTGTCAGAATTGGTAGAGATGGTGAACAAAGGAGGCGTGTCTGACCTCCACCTCACAGGAAGCAGCCCTGGGCTGTTGATATTGGTTCTCCTTCCCTCTTGTGGAGTTGGAGGAGGTCAGATACCACCCCCAAGCCGTTCTTATAGCAGCCAAGTGAGGCTATCCTCTGGCTTAGGAGGGTTTCTTCCAGGCAGCAAGAACCAATATGCTTGAGACTCATTGTTACGGATTGAATTATGTGCCCCAAAAATATGTGTTGTAAATCCTAACCTCTATGCCCATGGTGGAAAGCCTGGTGGCGTAGTGGTTAAGAAGAGTTCAGCTGCTAACCAAAAGATCGACAGTTCGAATTCACCAGGTGCTCCTTGGAAACCCTATGGGGAAGTTCTACTCTGTCCTACAGCGTTGCTATGAGTCGGAATAGACTTGATGGCAACGGGTTTGGTCTTGGTTTTTTTATGCCTATGGTTATAATCGTATTTGGGACTGGGTTGTCTTTTTTATGTTAATGAGGCAGGATTAGTGTAGAGTGTATCTTGAGTCAATCTCTTCTGAGACATAAAAGAGATTAAATAAGTGAGCAAAAAGAGATGGGGTAAGAGAGATGCCAAGATACATGGAGATCTCTAAGGAACCAGGAAGCAGAAGCTGAAGAGACAAGGACCTTCCTCCAGGGACAACAGAGACAGAAAGCCTTCCCCTAGAGCCGGCGCTCTGAATTTGGACTTCTAGCCTCCTAAACTGTGAGAAAATAAATTTCCGTTTATTAAAGCCATCCACTTGAGGTATTCTGTTACAGCAGTACTAAATAACTAAGACACTCATATTGACAGAGTATTCACCAGGTATTATCAGGGAACCCAAGGGTTTTTAAGAATTGTGGTCATCGTACCCTGGCAACAAAGAAAGCACTGTTGCCACTTTTACATAAACACAAATGCATGTACATTTTGTTTACATATGCAAGCAATAATTACCATAGTACCATAAATGCTGAAACTAAGGCAAAGAAGTCACTTCAACATGCTTATTGAATTCTTACCTCTGTAAGTGCGTGCAACTGTCCTTGATGTACACATACACCCATGAACCTACGAAACAAAACAGATTGTTTTTAGACAAACGAAAAGGACAGGACACAAACGCCATCCAGAGAAACTAGTTCAGTTATACATGCATTAAAAACAAGCCAATACCTGTGAAGCCCCCTGGGTTCCTGTACAACCCGGTAAGCCTCTCAATCCTTCCATTCCATGCCAGACTGGTGAATTTCTAAGTTTACCACGGAACAACTGGTTGTGGAAAGACCTTATGGTAAAAGCAATGGTGGAAGATGGAGGGTAGTAAACCTTAAAAACAGCATGGTATAACGGCAAAAGTACCAAATTGGCAATAAGGAAACTTGATACTAGTTTCAACTCTGACACTACCCGACTACATGCTCATTTAAAAAAAAAAAAAAAAATCACTAACCTTTGGGACTCAGATTCCTTACCTACAAAGTAAGTGGATTGAACTACTAAATCTCAAAGTCTGTAACTTTACAAACAACAAACTGTAAAGACTGCTGGAATGACAAAGGGCTAACTTCTTTAACATACAAAAAACTCCTCTAGATACATAATTTTAAAAAAGATAAACCATCCAATAGAAAAATGAGCAAAACGTATACACGTAGTTTACAGAAAAATAAATGTGTCTAATAAATATATCAAAATGCTCTTAAATTCACTCATAATTAAAACAAGGAGATACTACTTTTTAATCTAAAGATTAAGATAAGACTCAGTGTTGTTCAGAAGGTAAGAAAACAGAAACTTTACCCAGTTGACTTCTTGGCACAACTCTTTGAAAGGGTATTTGAGCATATCTAGCAAAAACTTTAATTAACCCAACTATTTCATTTCTGGGAATTCATCTTACAAATATACTCAATTCAGGTGAGCAAAAACAGATACAAAAGGACATCTACTTCAACAATGTATATTAACCTAAATACCCATCAATAAAACACTGGTTAAATACTCATGATATATTCATACACTGCGCAGTGGTTAAGAACTCAGATGCTAATCAAAAGGTCAGCAGTTCGAATCCACCAGCTGCTCCTTAGAAACTCTATGGGGCAGCTCTACTCTGTCCTATAGTGTCGCTATGAGTTGGAATGGACTCGACGGCAATAGGTTTCTTTTGGAATGCTATCTAGTCATTAAAAAGAATGAAGTAGTTCTTTATGCAGTGATATAGACAGGTACCCAAAATATACTGTTAAATGAAAAAAATCAAACTGTAAAACAATATAGCATGGTTTCATTTATGTAAAAAATGTTTATATATTAATAGAAAATGTCTAGAAATATTAATAATTAGTATTGAGGGGGTAGTGGGTGATTTTTTTTAGTTTACACACTTCTGTTATATTTGAAGTTTTTTTCCAACCAACAGGTCATATTTATATGTAAAAGTAATTTAAAAATAAAAACCATAAATTAATAAATGTGACTGATGGTTACCATAAAGTGGGAGAAGGAAGATAAATGTCACAAAGCCAGTGACAATAGGGGATTGGGTTGCCAAGAATGAAGCCTCGTTTACCATACCCAAGTCCCAAGCAAGCTGTAGTTTGGAAGGGCAAAGAAAAGGGAAAAGACTGACTACCAGCAAGAGCACAAGGCACAGCAGTGACTGTGCTGGAAGGACCATAGTTCCATAAAGGCAGAATCCATGTCATATATGTCCCCTGTGTTCACAGCACCTAACAGTGCTTCGCAAATAGTATGCGTGTTCAGTAAATGATGCTGAATGAAAAGGAACTGAATGTGGAAGAATGCTTGGCTGCCTGTAATACCACAGCAGAGTTTTTAAGACATGCTACTTCGACCAAAAATACTATATGTGGAAATTTCAGAGTTCCTCCAATGATTGGTTTGTGAACCGCTGGTTTTCTATAAGTTCATCTGGTGACTTGGGGGGAAATTGAGAGAGGAAAGAACCTGACGAAAGATCTAGGTAGTACTGAAAACAGGCTCTGAAGTCTAGTTGAAACTAACTTCTGTCTAGAGAAGAGAAGGGAAGTGGAATAGATAGTAAATTAAAAGGGCTCTGAAGTTAGAGGGTCTGGGTTCAAATCCCCCTCTACTCTTTATTAGTGGTGCATTAGTTTTTAGATAATATTATCCACAACATAAGACTGTTGGAAGGACTGAATGATAGTGCCTGGTACACAGTAAGAGTTCAAGAATAAAATATAAGCAATCATAATTATAGTCATTATTATTATTGGAAATAACTTTAAAGTGGGCCAGGTAAGAATCAAGTTTGGTCACAGGTGGTTGGGCAGAAGCTGATTCCTATATGCCCACTCTCCTCTCCATTCCCCAATCCTTGCTCACTACCTGTTTTGTAAAAGTGAGACATTTGACTTCATTCATCTGTCAGTTTCTTCACTATATAACTCATTATCTAATATGGAAGGGAAGGAGTAGGGCTAATGTGCAGCAGGTAAAACTCTAACAAATAATGAACATATACAACACAGAGGGCTGAAGGACTGAATTTGGAATGCTGAAGCTGTTTCTGGGCAACAGGGTACAGTGTGTATAAGCTATTTAGATAGAGTTATCTTGAGATTTCAATCAATGTCAGAAACTTTGGATGGGAAAAAGAAAGGAAGTTGCCCTGGAGCAGACAATCAATCTGGGCAGGTTACATTTGTACAGGTCACTCTTCTCTAAGCATTTTCAAAACTCCCCAATCAGGTCTTAAAATCTTTCAAGCAGCCATCTAAGACGCATCAATTTGTCCCACTCCACTTGGAGCAAAGGAGAATGAAGAACATCAAAGACACAAGGCAAATATTAGGCCAAGAGACAGAAAGTGTCACATAAACCAGAGACTCCATTAGCCTGAGACCAGAAGAACTAGACAGTGCCCGGCTACCACCAATGACTGCCCTGACAGGAACACAACAGAGACTCCCTGATGGAGCAGGAGAAAAGTGCGAGCAGAACTCAAATTCATGTAAAAAGACCAGATTTAATGGTCTGACAGAGACTGGAGGAACCCCTGAAACTATGGCCCCCAGATGGTCTGTTAACGCAGAACTAAAACCATTCCCAAAGCCCACTCTTTAGACAAAAATTAGACAGGACTATAAAATAAAAAATAATACTTGTGAGGAGTGTACTTCTTAGTTCAATCAGATACGCGAGACCAGAGGCAGGATGAGAAGGGAGGAAGTGACAGGAACTTGTTGAATGGACACAGGGAACCAGGGGTGGAAACGGGGAGTGTGTTGCCACATTATGGGGACTGCAACTAATGTCACAAAACAATATGTATATAAATTTTTGTATGAGAAATTAACTTGAGCTGTAAACTTTCACCTAAAGCACAATTTAAAAAAAAAAAAAAAAAAAGTCCCCAATCACTGGAATTAAGAGGGTCACTATGCTATTCATTCATTAAATAATTATTTATTGAGTGGCTATTATATGCAAGGCATTAAAGACACAGCAGCGAATAAAACGAAGTCCCTGCCCGCATAGAATTTCCATTCTAGGGGTCATTCTTTTGGAAGGAGATTGTAATAAAAAGATTGAGTATTTTATAGAACATGGTTGAACTCTATGCACAAACTGCTGTTTCTAGTCAGCCTTTTACAGAAAGGATGCTTCTCTGAGATTAAATGGTACCCCAGCCTAGGAATAATTCTATTCCCACTATCCAACCACAGGAAAAAGAGGTAAAGAAAAACATGATAAACTACATTTTCCCCTTCATTAAGGCTTTCCAAACTATGCTGAAGCACCATGAGGACTGGCAAACAATGGCCCTCTATTTTATTAAAAAGTTTACAACCCTTGCACTAGAGCATATGGTCCCCTCCTAGGGGACCTTAAGCAAGTTACCTAATCTTTATAAATTTCAATTTCCTCATCTGCAAAAATGGACATAAAAATAGCACTACCTTGAATGGTTGTTAGGAGGATTACAAGGGATAATTCAGGTATAGTGGTTAGCATAGTGTCTAGCATGAGCTCAAATAAAGGTTAGTGGTTTTAACTTCACCATTATTAACAATCCTAAACTATCCTTTACATGGCTATCAGGGTTACCTTTCCAAAACACAAAGTATGTCATTTCCTTTTCATAACCCTTCAATGGCTCCCTTCTCCCTATACAAAAAAGCCAACATTCCTTACTTACATCATTTAAAACTCTCTCTGATCTGCTTCAACTTACCTCTGGAACCTCTTATTTTCCAATGAGCCTTATTCTTCACCCATCTTTCCTCCTCCTCTGACTCTACTCTCCTAGACTACAAATATCCTTAAATTTCTCCTGTTCTGAAAAATTCTTCTCTCACCCCTCAATCTAAATAATGACCCCAACTCACTCTTTTCATTTGTGACCAAATTTTAAGAGTAAGTTACATAGACTATCTCCAGATTTCTTTAACCTTCAGTCATTCCTAAAATCATTATAATCTGCCTTTTTAACACATCACTCTCTTATAATTTTCCTCACTGTGAAAAAAGATTCAGAGTTTTATTTATCTCTGCATTTCTAGTACCTAGTATAGCATTTGGCACACAGTAAGCAAGCTCTCAGTAAAGATTTGTTGAATGGCATGAATGATTTTTAAGACCTGGTAACGTGATTCAAGATCCTTCCTGAGTTGGAACACTTCACTTACTAGAAATCATCCTTCTAGGATCAGATAAAATTTCATCTTCTCTGTAATGTTCTCCTAGATACCCTTAATGCATCTTGATTGAGAAACTGTAAATCAAATGCACTGATAATTACTGGTGACTGGAATTTGAAAGTTGGAAACAAAAAAGAAGGATCAGTAGCTGGAAAATACGGCCTTGGTGATAGAAACAACTCCAGAGATTGCATGATAGAATTTTGCAAAACCAACGACTTATTCATTGCAAATACCTTTTTTCAACAACATAAACGGTGACTATACACACGGACCTTACCGGATGGAGAAGGGGTCAAATCGACTACATCTGTGGAAAGAGACTATGGAAAAGCTCAATAATCATCCGTCAGAACAAGGCCAGGGCTGACTGCGAACAGACCATCAATCGCTCATATGCAAGTTCAAGTTGAAGCTGAAGAAAATTAAAACAAGTCTTCAAGAGCCAAAATATGAACTTGAGTATATCCCACCTGAATTTGGAGACCATCTCAGGAACAGATTTGACTGAAGACCAGATGAGTTGGGGGATGACATCAAAGACATCATACAAGAAGAAAGCAAGGTCATTAAAAAGACAGGAAAGAAAGAAAAGACCAAAATGGATGTCAGAAGAGACTCTGAAACTTACTCTTTAACACAGAGCAGTTAAAGCGAACGGAAGAAACGATGAAGTGAAAAAGCTGAACAGAAGATTTCAAATGATGGCTCGACAAGACTAAGTGAAGTATTATAATGAATGTGCATAGGGCTGGAGTTAGAAAACCAGAAAGGAAGAACACACTTGGCATTTCTCAAGCTGAAAGAACTGAAGAAAAATTTAAGGCTCGAGTTGCAATTTTGAAGCATTCTATGGGCAAAATACTAAATGACGCAGAAAGCATCAAAAGAAGATGGAAGGATGTCATGCATCGAATTATGTCCCCCCCAAAAATGTGTGTATCAATTTGGCTGGGCCATGATTCCCAGTATTGTGTGGTTGTCCCCCATTTTGTGATTGTAATTTTATGTTAAAGAGGACAGGGTGGGATGGTAACACCCTTGCTAAGGGTCACATCCCTGATCCAATGCAAAGGGAGTTTCCCTGGGGTGTGGCTTGCACCATCTTTTACCTTATAAGACATAAAAGGAAAGGAAAGCAAGCACAGAGTCAGGAACCTCATACCACCCAAATAAGCAGTGCCAGAAGCAGAGCGCATCCTTTGGATCCACACGGTTCCTGTGCAGAGAAGCTTCTAGTCCAGGGGGAGACTGACAAGGACCTTCCTCCAGAGCCAACAGAGAAAGCCTTCCCCTGGAGCTGACACCCTGAATTTGGTCTCATAGCCTACTAGACTGTAACAGAATAAACTTCCCTTTGTTAAAGCCATCAACTTGTGGTATTTCTGTTACAGCAGCACTAGATGACTAAGACAAAGGAATACAGAGTCACTGTACCAAAAAGAAACAGTTGACGTTCAACCACTTTACGAGGTAGCATATGAACAAGAACCAATGATATTAAAAGAAGAGGTCCAAGCTGCACTGAAGGCACTGGCCAAAAATAAGGCTCCAGGAATTGACAGAATACCAACTGAGATGTTTCAACAAACAGATGCAGCACTGGAGGTGTTCATTCATCTATGCCAAGAAATTTGGAATACAGTTACCTGGACAACCAACTGTGCCCATTCCAAAGAAAGGTGATCCAAAAGAATGCAGAAATCATTGAACAATATCATTAATATCATACACAAGTAAAATTTTGCTGAAGATCATTCAAAAATAGTTGCGGCAGTACATTGACAGGGAACTGCCAGAAATTCAAGCCAGAGTCAGAAGAGGGCATGGAATGAGGGATAGCACTGCTGATGTCAGCCGGATCTTGACTGAAAGCAGAGAATACCAGAAAGATGTTTACCTGTGTTTTATTGACTACGTAAAGGCATTCAACTGTGTGGATCATAACAAATTATGGATAACATCGCAAAGAATGGCAATTCCCAAACACTTATTTGTGCTTATGAGGAACCTGTACATAGACCAAGAGGCAGTCATTCACACAGAAAAAGGGGATTTTGCATGATTTCAATGAAATTAGGAAGACCGAAGAAGAATTGATGCCTTTGAATTATGGTGTTGGTGAACAAGCCTGTTTTGGAAGAAGTACAGTCAGAGTGCTCCTTGGAAGGGACGATGTCGAGACTTCATCTCACATACTTTGGAGATGTTATCAGGGGGGACCAGTCCCTGGAGAAGAACATCATGCTTGGTAAGACAGAAGGTGTGATTGTTAAGGTTGAGTATCTACTTGGCTGGGCCATGATTCTCAGTGTTTTTGGCAGTTATGATATAGTTTGGCAGCTGTATAATGATGTAATCACTTCCATGATGAGATCTGATATAATGTGATCACCTCCATAATGGGATCTGCTGTGAGTAGCCAATCTGTTGAAAGGAAGTTTCCCTGGGGGTGTGGCCTGCATCCAATATAGGTGAACTTTCTGGCAACGCTCGTGGGATTTGCTCATTCTGGATCCTGCAGCTTGCTCCTGTTTGTCTGACCTCCAGTTCTTAAAACTTGAGCTAGCAGTTTACCTGCTGTCTTGCCTGCTGATCTATCTGTCGGTCTCCACAGCCTGTGAGCCAGAGGGCTGCTGTCTGAGCTACCAGTCTTGGGTTTGCTAGCCCCTGCAGCTACCTGAGTCAGGAGAAGTCTCCAGCCTGACCCACAGACTTGGGACTTCCCAGCCTCTACAACGGCATGAGCCATTTCTTTGATAAAATCTCTCTCTATATATATATTTATATGCTTTACTGGTGTTTCTTCTCTAGAAAACCCAGCCTAAGACATAGAATCAGTGAAAAAGAAGACCCTCAATGAGATGAATTGACACAGTGGCTGCAACAACAGGTTCAAACATAGCAACGACTGTGAGGATGGCGCCGGACTGTGTAGTGTTTCATTCTACTGTACACAGGGTTGCTAGGAGCAGGAATCCACTTGACGGCACCTAAGAACAAGATGCCCTCAGAATTAATGCCTTCTCTATCTCCCTCCCACAGTACTGCTAGCACTTTTCATCTTCCCTTGAATGACTGCTAATCAGTATTAAGTAAAAAGGTCCTGGGTTAGGAGTCAGACTGCTTGTATTTGAATTCTGTCTCTGTGACTTATAAACGACCTCTCTGTATTTAAATTTCTTCACATGTCAAATGGAAATATTAACACTACCTAACCGACATGGTTATTATGAAGATTAAATGAGATAACTTAGGCTCCTGAAACATAATAAGCACTAGAAAATGTTAGCTATTATTATTATTAAATGTTAGCTATTATTATTAGTATTTTACCATTTCTGACTTACTCCCCAGATCTGGTATCACTTGTTTCTATAAAGTGTCTGACACACAATGTTTTGCACATAAGATGCTAAACAAACATTTATTGGCTAAGGAAACAATAATCACCAAATGAGCTTCACAACGTAAACTCATTTTATAAGAAAGACCATTTAGAGGCAGCCACAAGGCTGAAAAGTCAAGAGGTATTTGATTTAATTTAATCAAATATTTATAAAGAAGCCAAGCAACAGGATTCCACTAGGAAAACAGTGGCTGCATTCTAAAGTTGTGGATCCTCTAGAAGCTAGAAAGTCCTGTTTTGGGGTGTGATACATTCTTGCTTCCCTTCTTTGCAGGCCCACCACCACTATCCCCACATCTACAAAGATGTCATAGTCAGCACATTCAGGCAGGCACTGGCTTCATGTGACAGTTTCCTGCCTGACTTTTTCCCTATCCCCTACTCACATCACCCTGTAACAGTAGCATCACACTACTCTACTTCTATGTGGTACTTTTCTGCCTGCCCTCCCTTACTTTATTCCTTACACAGACCACCACCACCACCACCACTGCATCCAAAACAATGTCACAGAGATGGCAAGCTGAGACAAGCACTAGCTTTATATTTGAAGAACAGCTTGAGCAGAGTTAATCACTCCAGCTGCTATAAACAAAAAATACTTTAAAGGGGAAATATTACTCATCCTTGACAGGGAAGTGATATGTGCCTAGAAAAGCATTTACTATCAATAAGTATTCACTGGAATTTTTATTGCTAATTATGCCAAAGTTTAAGTTTTTGGTATAAGACAGGACCTTAAAAAATTGCATTCTAAATTATTCTTATTCCCCACTACCATCACCCCCAAATCACGCTAGATAGAACTATTTAGCTCAGGAAGAGAGGGCTTTCTAAATGCATGTGCTTGAGAGTAATTACTCAACTTTGCTATTTTTAGTTTAATATTCCACACACATTCACGTTGAGAAGTGGGGAGGGTTGCTTGTGTCTTCTAGATCAGCGCTTCCCAAATTTAAAGGTGCAACTGAATCACCTAAGGATCTTGTTAAATTGTAGGCTCTGATTCTGTAGATCAGGGATGGGGCCTGACAATCTAAATTTCTAATAAGCTTCCAGGTAATGCTGATGCTACTTGATTCATGGACCATACACTGAGTAGCAAGATTCTGTCTAGACAAAAAACATCACTGCTCTAGAGTTAATAAGACCAACAGGAAAGTCCCAACTCTGATTCTACAGGTAAACTAGACTTTAATCAGCGATTTAAGTTGCCTCAGTCTTTCCTGTAGCATGACCTACTCTTTCCCATAAAGTGTCACCACCATGCTTTTCCACACCTTCGCCTTTTCTCAGGCTGTTCCCACTGCCTCATCTCCACATAGTTAGAGCCCACTTCAAGTACTTCCCTCCCACAAAACAAATTTGGTTCCCTCTAAGTAGAAGTGATTTCTTCCTTTCCTTTTTTTTTTTTTTTTTAATTCTGCTTTAGGTGAAAGTTCACAGAGAAAATCAGTTTCTCATTAAAAAATTAACATACATATTGTTTTGTGACATTGGTTACAAGCCCCGCTACGTGTCAACACTCTCCCCTTCTTGACCTTGGGTTTCCCATTTCCATTCGTCCAGCTTTCCTGTCCCCTCCTGCCTTCTTGTCCTTGCCGCTGGGCTAGTGTGCCCATTTAGTCTTGTATACATAGTTGAACTACATGTATTATTGTTCATTTTATAGACCTGTCTAATCTTTGGCTGAAGGGTAAATGAACCTCAGGAGTGACTTCAGTACAGAATTAAAAGGCTGTCCGGGGGCCATATTCACAGGGTTTCTCCAATCTCTGTCAGACCAGTAAGTTTGGTCTTTTTTTTTTTGTGAATTTGAATTTTGTTCTACATTTTTCTCCAGCTCTGTCTGGGACCCTCTATTGAGATCCCTGTCAGAGCAGTCGGTGGTGGTAGCTGGGCACCATCTGGTTCTTCTGGACGCAGTCTGGTGGAAACTGTGGTAGTTGTGGACTAATCTTTCCCTTGTGTCTATGTTTTCTTCATTCTCCCTTGATCCAGACAGGGTAGGACCAGTAGATGTATCTTAGATGGCCACTCACAAGCTTTTAAGACAGCTCATCAAAGTAGGATGTACAATATTTTCTTTATAAACTATGTTATGCCAATAGAGCTAGATGTCCACCGAGACCAAGGAGTGATTTCTGAACTAACATGCTTCTGAACTATCAAGGCATTCCATCTACACCACCATCTACACCACTCTCCTACAGCATCTATCACTTCCTAGCTTCAACTATGTTTTAGAACATGTCTTGTATCTTCTTTACTAGGCTACAAGCTTCTTAACAGCAAATTTCATTCCCTTGTTTGCCATATGACAGTATATAAACACTCGCTGGATAAATTTCAAGTACAACTCTGACCATTCAATATTTAGTGAGTACCTACTATGTACCAGGCACTGGGAATGATGATGATGATAACAGCTAACTCTTAAAGAGTACTTAATATGCAAGCATTGTTCTAAGCACTTCACATTAATTCATTTAATCTTCAAAATAACCTAATGAAGTAGTACTTTTATTATTCCAGTCATACCAGTGAAGAAACTGAGGCACAAAGAGATTAAGTAACTTGCCCAAAGTCATACAGCTAGTAAGCGGCAGAGTCAGGAGTCAAACCTAGGAAGTGGCTTCCAGAGCCCACACTCCTAATCACAATTTTATATTACTTCTCAATATAGTTATAAAGAGGATATAAAGATGAGTAAGACACAATCCCTTCCCTTAAGAAGTTTTTGTGGCAGCTCTCAGTCCCTGATTAAAGTCCAAATTCTTTAGCTTGTTATTCAAGGGTCTGAACAATCTGACCCAAATCTCTCTGGCCTTACCTCCTATTACAGCCACCTGCATACTTTGTTTTAGTTATATGACTACCTGCCACTCCTAAAAATGCCCTGAACTCTCCCAATTCCATATCATTGCTAGAACTAGTCTCTGTCTGGAATCCATTTTATAAAGCTCTACCAATTCTTAAATATTCAGTTCATGAACATCTCCAAATAACAACAACAACAATAATAATAATAGCATTATTATTTATATAGCATTTAATGTGCCAGCCACTGCCACATGTTATTTAATTCTTAAAACAGCCCTTTGAGGTTGGTGCTTTTATTACCACTATTTCAGAGATGTAATTTCAAACATTTCCATGATCTTTCCAACGAAAATTAATCTTCCTCTTCCCTATACACTCTTATTACTCTGTTTAGACCTCCATTGTTGCACTTATCCAGCTCTGCCTTCTATTATATTGAGTTGTATCTATGTTTACTTCCTCCACTAAATTAGAAGGTTCTTGACGGCAGGGATCCTGTGTTTGAAAAAGAATGGCTTCTTGTTCACTAAATTGCTTCCCTTTTCCTCCTGTAGTAGACTACGTTTCCCAGTGTCTACTGTAGTTGGTTAGGACCATACACTGAGCTCTGGCCAGTGGCATATGGGCAGAAGTAATCTTGTCATTTTTAGACCTGTCTCTTACCTCAACCCTATCCTCCACATTTTCTTCCCTCATCTGCCAGCAGACTCAGAAGATTCAGTGGAGGAATCTATGAGGCCCTGGCCTAGGTGAGAAAGAGCTCCGCTCCACCCCCACTCAACCTGCATTGGACTGGGACATAAATAAAGAACAAATTTTTAAGCCAATGAGATTTCATGTTGTTTACTATAGTAGTTAATCCACCTAGACTAAATACACTACGCAGTTTTGTGTCTCAATATACAGCTAAAACACTGCCTTGTTCATACTCGTTGACATTGTTGCTGTTGCTGGTTGAGTCAAATTTAACTCGTGGTGACACCAAGTGTGCAGACTAGAACTGCTTCATAGGGTTTTCAAGGCTGTGACCTTTCGGAAGCAGATCACTGGACCTTACTTCCAAGACATCTCTGGGTGGGTTTGAACCACCAACTTTTTGGTTAGTAGTCTAGCGCTTAATCACTTGCACCACCCAGGGACTCTTGTTCATAGTTAAACCTGTTGCCATCGAGTCAATTATGACTCATAGTGACCCTACAGGACAGGCAGAACCGCCCCATAGGGTTTCCAAGGAGTGGCTGGTGGATTCGAACTGCCGATATTTTGGTTAGCAACTGAGCTCTTAACCACTGCACTACCAGGGCTCCATGTTCATACTCAGTGCTCAGTAAATATTTAATTTAAATTTAATTACATTTAAATTAAAAGTTAATTTAATTAAAAGTTAAAATTCTTATTCCAAGGGAGGATCTTTCCTGGACCCTAGTCTCCAAAATGGGAAATGAGTGAGATTATTCTTGGAGTATGGGAAGAAAATTAGAACTTTTACTTATGTGAATTTTATATAAAAAAAAAATTGCATTTTATAACATTTAATTATGGATTGACAGAAAATGGGGATGTGCTAAAAATATTTTCTTTTTTTATTGTGCTTTAGATGAAGGTTTACAGAGCAAGTTAGTTTCTCATTAAACAATTAATACACATATCGTTCTGTGACATTGGTTGCCAATCCCACGGACATGTTAACCCTCTCACCTTCTCGACCTTGGGTTCCCCATTATCAGCTTTCCTATCCCCTCCTCCCTTCTTGCCCTTGCCCCTGGGCTGGTGTGCCCATTTAGTCTCATTTTGTTTTATGGGCTTGAAGGGTAAACCTCAGGAGTGAGTTCAGTACTGAGTTAAAAGGGTATCCGGGGGCCATACTCTTGGTGTTTCTCCAGTCTCTGTCAGACCAGTAGGTTTGGCCTTTTTGTGTGTGTGTGAGTTTGAATTTTGTTCTACATTTTTCTCCAGCTCTGAGCGGGACCCGCAATTGTGATCCCTGTCAGAGCAGTCAGTGGCGGTAGCCAGGCACCATCTAGTTGTGCTGGACTCAGTCTGGTAGAGGCTTTGGTAGTTGTGGTCCGTTAGTCCTTTGGACTAATCTTTCCCTTGTGTCTTTGGTTTTCTTCATTCTCCCTTGCTCCAGATGGGGTGGGACCAGTGGATTATCTTAAATGGCCGCTCACACGTTTTTAAGACCCCAGATGCTACTCACCAAATTAGGATGTAGAATATTTTCTTTATAAATTATGTTATGTCAATTGAGCTAGATGTCCCCTGAGACCATGGTCCCCAGCCCTCAGCCCAAGGAGTTTGGATGTGTCTATGAAGCTTCCATGACCTTGCCTTGGTCAAGTTGTGCTGGCTTCCCCAGTACTGTGTACTGTCTTACCCTTCACCAAAGTTACCACCTATCTATTGTCTATTTATTTTTCCCTCCCCACCCCTCCCCTTTCTCATAACCATCAAAGATTGTTTCTTTTTGTGTGTAAACCTTTTGCTGAGTTTTTATAGTAGCGGTCTCATACAATATTTGGCCTTTTGTGATTGTCTTATTTCACTTAGCATGATGCCCTCCAGATTCATCCATGTTGTGTTTCACAGGTTCATCATTGTTCTTTATTGTTGTATAGTATTCCATTGTGTGTATGTGCCATAGTTTGTTTATCCATTCATCTGCTGATGGGCATCTAGGTTGTTTCCATCTCTTTGCTATTGTAAATAATGCTGCAATGAACATCGGTGTACATATGTCTAATCATGTGACGGCTCTTACTTCTCTACCATATAGTCCTAGGAGTGGGATTGCTGGATCATATGGTATTTCTATTTCTAGCTTTTTAAGGAAGTGCCATATCATTTTCCAAAATGGTTGTATCATTTTGCATTCCCACCAGAAGTGCCTAAGAGTTACAATCTCCCCGCAGCCTCTGCAACATTTGTTATTTTCTGGGTTTTTTAAAAAATTAGTGCCAGTGACGTCGGGGTGAAATGGTATCTCATTGTAGTTTTGATTTGCATTTCTCTAATGGCTAGTGATTGTGAGCATTTCCTCATGTGTCTGTTAGCCACCTGAATGTCTTCTGTGGTGAAGTGTCTGTTCATATCCTTTGCTCAGTTTTTAATTGGATTATTTGTCTTTTTGTTGTATAAAAATATTTTCTTAATGGGATACTATGGTAGGCAGAATAATGCCCACCCCAAAGATGTCCACATCCTAATCCTCAGAACCTGTGAATATGCTGTTATATGACAAAGGGGAATTAAAGTTGCAAATGGAATTAATGTTGCTATTCAACTGACTTTAAAATAGGATGATTAATCTGGATTATCTAGGCGGGCCCAATGTAATCACAAGGGTCCTTAAAGGTGGAGAGGGAGGAAGAAAAGAGAATGTCAGAGTGATGTGATAGAAGAAAGACCTGACCAGACAATGCTAGTTCTGAAGACGGAATGGACTATGAGACAAGGAATGGGGGCAGCAGTTAGATGCTGTAAAAGGCAAGGAAATGGATTCTCCTCTACAGCCTCGAAAAAGGTATGCAGCCCTGCTGACACCTTGATTTTAGCCTAGGGACACCTGTGTCAGATAGAACTGTAACATAATAAATTTGTGTTGTTTTAACTCATAAGGTTTGTGGTAATTTATTATGGCAGCCATAGAAAACTAATAGGTACATAATAAAAAAAACGACTTTATAGATCACTACCTTATGCGATAATGTCCAGTTCTCGGATTAACTTTGGGCTTTGAATCTTTGCAAATAACGTTCTCATGTTCCTGGTGGCATTCAGATCTAGTCAGTCAAATATTTATTGAGCTCACAGTTCTGTATGAAGCTCAGAGTTAAAACAGTAAAGTTTAAATGCTGTCCCTCTTCGCATCAGTAAAGAGACAAACAGTGGCCAAATGGATAAAAAAAAACACGATCCATCTATATGCTATCTATAAGAGACACACCTTAGACACAAAGGCATAAACTAAAACTCAAAGGATGGAAATAAATATATCAAGTAAACAATAACCAAAAAAGAGCAGGAGTAGCAATATTAAGCTCTGATAAAATAGACTTTAAAGCAAAATCCACCATAAAAGATAACGAAGGACACTATATAATGATTAAAGGGTCAATAAACCAGGAGAACATAACCATATACACACCCAGTGACAGGGCTCCAAAATATATAAAACAAACTCTAACAGCATTGAAAAGAGAAATAGATGGTTCCACAATAATAGTAGGAGACTTCAACACACCACTTTTGGTGAAGGATAGAACATCTAGAAAGAAACTCAATAAAGATACAGAAGATCTGAATGCCACAACCAACCAACTTGACCTCATAGACATACACAGAACACTCCACCCAACGGTGGCATAGTATACATTCTTTTCCAATGCACGTGGAACATTCTCCAGAATAGATCACATTTCAGGCCACAAAGCAAGCCTCAACAAAATCCAAAACATTGAAATAATATAAAGCATCTTTTCTGATCATAATGCCATAAAAATAGAAATCAATAACAGAAATAGCAAGCAAAAAAAAATCAAATACATGGAAACTGAACAACACCTTGCTTAAAAACTACTGGGTAATAGAAAAACTCAAGGATGGAATAAATGTTGTCCCTTTTCAAAAGTTTATTACCGAACTCATTCTACGAGGTTAGCATTACCCTCCAGGAGCCCTGGTGGCGCAGTAGTTAAGCACTTGGCTGCTAACTGAAAGGTTGGCGGTTAGAACCCACCAACTACTCCAAGGGAGAAAGATGTGGCAGTCTGCTTCTGTAAAGAGTACAGCCTTGGACATCATGCTTGGTAAAGTAGAGGGTCACTGAAAAAGAGGAAGATCCTCAGTGAGATGGATTGACACAGTGGCTGCAACAATGGGCACAAGCATAACAATGATCATGAGGATGGCACAGGACCGGGTGGTGTTTTGTTCTGTTGTACATAGGGTTGCTATGAGTTGGAACCAACTCGACAGCAATGGGTCTGGGTTTGGGTTAGCATTACCCTGATACCAAAGCTAGACAAGGACACCACAAGAAAAGAAAACTAAAGACCAATACCCCTAATGAACACAGATGCAAAAATACTTAACAAAATACTAGCAAACTGAATCCAAAAACATATTAAAAGGATTATACACCATGATCAAGGAGTGCAAGGGTGGTTCAACATTAGAAAGTCAATCAATGTAACACACCACATTAATAAAATAAGGGAAAAGAACCACATGATCATCTCAATCAATGCAGAAAAGGCATTTGACAAAATGCAACACCCTTTCATGATAAAAAACACTCAACAACAAGAAAAGAATAGAAGTGAAATTCCTCAATATAGTAAAGGGCATTTATGAAAAACCCACAGCTAACATCTTACTCAATGGAGAAAGACTGAGACCCTTCTCATTAAGATCAAGAACAAGGATGCCTACTCTTATCTCTTCTATTCAACATCATTCTGGATGTACTAGCCAGAGCAATTAGGCTAGAAAACAAAATAAAAGGTTTCCAAATTGGGAAGGAGGAAGTAAAACTACTTTACTTGCAGATGACATGTTCCTATACACAGAAAACCCCGAAGATTCTATAGGAAAGCTATTAGAACTAATAAATGAATTGAGTAGAGTGGCAGGGTACAAGGTCCACACACAAAAATTAGCTGTGTTTCTCAAAGGGAGTGAAAGTACATCTAGGGATGACTACATAATGAAAAAAAGGGGAAGAATATAATACAACAACATTAAACATAATTAAAGAACTAAGAAAAAACAAGACAAAGAGCTAAAAGAAATAAGGAAAACATGCAAGAACAAAATGAGGATCTAAAAAAAGGAGATACTGCAACTGAAAGGGGTGATAACTGAAATGAGAAACACAACAGAAGGACTTACCAAGAGATTTAATCAGGCAGAAGAATCAGCGAATTAGAGGATAATATAGTTAAAATTACAGATGCTCTTGAACAGAGGCTCAAGAAGGCTGAGCACACTTTAACGGAATTATGGGACAACAACAAGAAACCTAATATACACATCATGGGAATTCCAGAAGGAATGAGAGAAAGGGATAGACAGAATATTTGAAGAAATAATGACAGAAAATTTCCCCAATCTAACAAAGGACACGAATCTACAAATCCAGAAAGGTGAAAGAATTCTAAGCAGGATAAACTCAAAGAGATTGACAGCAACACCCTCATAGTTAGGCTCTCAAAATTTAAAGATAAAGAGAGAATCCTGAAAGCAGCGAGAGAGAAGTAAACGGTCACATTCAAAGGATCCCCATTCAAATGGCCACCAAACACATGAAAAGATGCTCAGCATCATTAGCCATTGCAGAGATGCAAATCAAAACCACAATGACATAACATTTCACTCCCACTACGATGGCTAAAATTTAAAAAAAAAAGGAAGAAAATTATAAATGTTGGCATGGATGTGGGGAAACTGGAACCCTTATCCATTGCTGGCGGGAATGCAAAATGGAAGAGCTGTTGTGGGAGACAGCATGGTGGTTCCTCAAAAAACCAACCGAACTAACATATGACCCAGCAATTCCACTCCCAGGTATATACCTAAAAGACTTAAAAGCAGAGACTCAGAAAGAGACTTGTATACCAATGTTCATTACACCACTATTCACAATAGACAAAAGGTGGAAACAACCTAAATGCCCATCAACAGATGGATGGATAAACAAAATGTGGTACATACATACAATGGAATACTACTCAGCCAGCAGGAGAAATGTAGTCTTGATACATGCTACAGTATGGATGCAGCTTGAAAACATTACGCTGAGTGAAATAAGTCAATCACAAAAGAACAAATATTGTATGACCTCACTTATATAAAAAGACAAGAAAAGGCAAATATACAGAGACCAAAGTTTATTAGTGGTTACCAGGGGTGGGAGGGAGAGGGTAGGGGGGTTAACGGTGATGGAAAAATCATATTCATTAAGGCTATGGTTGCACAGCCAATTATTATAATTGCTGTTAATAAGCTGTTTACCTGTAAAAAGTTGAACTGGCAAATGTTGTGTGATAGATATTGTCTTAGGCTGGGTTCTCTAGAGAAGCAAAACCAGTAAAGTGTATAAATACATATAGAGAGATTATATCAAGGAAACAGTGATTGTAGAGGCTAGAACGTCCCAAGTCCGTGAATCAGGGTAGAGGCCTCTCCCAAGTCACACAGCTGCAGAAGCTGGCAAGCCCAAGATTGGAAGGTTGGAGAGCAGGGCTCCCACTCACAGGCTGTGCAGATTGATGAATCCCAGGTTCGGCAGATAAGCTGACAGCTCAAGTCCCAAGAACGGGAGATGAGACGACAGGAAGCAGCCGCAGGATCCAGAGAGAGTAAAAAGCCAGAATGTCTGCTTATACACAGATGTGGGCCACACCCCCAAGGAGACTCCCTTTCACCTGACTGGCTACTCACAGTATATTCAATCATGGGAGTGATTACATTAAAACACGGAGAATCATGGCCCAGCCAAGTTGACACACAATCTTAACCATCACAGATATATTTATAACAATGACCAAAAAAAATGAGTAGCTGCTGAGGCTGCTTATGTACAACCAAATACCTTATGTGATTTGGATTCTTGGCTTGGAGATTTAGGGTCATAGTTTCCTAGGACATCTCAGTTAGTTGGCCAAATAATGTGTTTAGTGCTTCCGTTCTACCTCCTAGATCGTTGCATAGTGCCTGGGGTCTTAAAAGCTTGCAAATGGCCATCCAAGGCACAGCAATTGATCTCTATTTGCCTGGAGCAACAGAGGAAGAAGAAGAGTCAGGAACAGGAAGAGGATATGGAATGTGTGGCTAACTGCCTCCATGAACAACTGCCTCCTTTGCTATGAGACCAGAAGAACTGGATGGTGCCCAGCTACCATTACTGAACATTTTGATCAAAGATTCCGTAGAATAATCCCGATCAAAAGAGTGGAAATGCAGAACAGAATTTCAAATCTTCATGGACTCTGGACTTTCTGGAGCCATGGAGGGTGGATGAACCCCTAAAACTACTGCCCTGAGATAAACTTTAAACCAATAATATTCCTTGAAATCATCTTAGAACTGAACAATAGTTTAGCTGATGTCTTAGTCATCTAGTACTGCTATAACAGAAATACCACAAATGGATGTTTTAACGAAGAGAAGTTTATTTCCTCACAGTCAAAGTAGGCTAAAAGTCCAAATTCAGGACGTCAGCTCAAGGGGAAGGCTTTTTCCTCTCTGTCGGCCTTCTTCTCTTCAGTATTCCCCTGGACTAGGAGCTTCTCTGTGGAGGGACCCCGGTCCAAAGGACACGCTTTGCTCCCAGCACTGCTATCTTGATGGTTATGAGGTTCCCCATCTCACTGCTCTCTTCTGTCTTTTATATCTCAGAGATTGCCTCAGGACACAATCCAGTCTTGTAGATCAGGTCCTGCCTTACTAACACAATTGCCACCCACCCTCCCTCATTAACATCATAAAGGCAGGTTTACAACATAGAGGAAAATCACACAGTACCAGGAATCATGGCCTAGCCAAATTGATGCACACATTTTTTGGGGGACATAATTCAAAACATGACAGCTGACTTAGTAAAAAATGTCTGCCTTGAGCACTATGCTGTTTTAGAACTATCTATATAGGATCAAATTGACAACAGCAACTCGAAAGATTAGATCAGAACCTTAGGGGGCAGTGAGTTTATGTTAATGAGAAGAACTACTCAGAAAAGGAGGGAGGGAATGGTTGCACAACTCAAAGAATGTAATCAATGTCAACTAAATTGTACATGTAGACTGTTAAAAAATTAGTCATGTTTCTATATGTCAGCAATGAGTAATCTCAAAAGGAAATTAAGGAAACATTATCATTTACAATAGCATCTAAAAGAATAAAGTACCCAGGAATAAATTTAACCAGGAATGTGAAAGACTTGTACACAGAAAATTATAAAACATTACTAAAAGAAATTAAAGAACTAAATAAACGGAAGGATATTCTGTGTTCATGGATTGGAAGGTTTACTATAGTTAAGATGTCAATACTGCCCAAAGCAATCTATAAATTCAATGAAATATTCATCAAAATTCCAACAGCCTTCTTTGCAGAAACAGAAAAAGCCAATCCTCAAATTTATATGGAATGGCAAGGGATCCCGAATAGATAGCTAAAGCAATTTTGAAGGAGAATAAAGTAGGTAAACTCACACTTCCTGATTTCAAAACATACCACAAAGCCACAGTAATTAAAATATCCTGATACTGGTATAATAATAGACATATAGACCAGGGAAATAGAATCAAAAGTCCAGAAATAAATCCATACAATTTATTTTTGACAAGGGTGCTAAGTCCATTCAGTGAGGGAAGGAAGAGTCTCCTCAATAAATAGTACTGGGAAAACTGGATTTCTACATGCAGTAGAATGAATCAGGATCCATGCCTCACACCATACACAAAAACCAATTCAAAATGGATCAAGGACCTAAATATGAAAAGTAAAACCATACAAGTCTTAGAAGAAAGTGTAAGCATAAGGCTGTGGGACTTAGTGTTTGGCAAAAGATTATCTGGTATGATAACAAAAGCCTGAGCAACAAAAGACAAAATAGATAAATGGGATCTCATGAAAATTAAGTACTTTTGTACATCAAAGGACTTTATCAAAAGGGGAAAAATAACCCTACAGAATGGGAGCAGATTTTTAGTAACCATGCATCAGATAAAGGCTTACTATCCAAAAACTATATAAAACTCCTATAACTTAAACAACAAAAAGACAAACAATCCAATTAAAAAACGGGCAGAGAACTTTAAGAAGAAATAGTTTACCAAAGAGGTTATTCAAATAGTTAACAAGCAGATAAAAAGATGCTCAGGGGGTGGGGCCAAGATGGCAGAGTAGTCAGACACTTCTGGTGGGCCCTCTTACAACAAAGATCAAAAACAACAAGTGAATTGATTATATATGGCAATCTGGGAGCCCTGAACATCAAAGGCAGAGTTGAGGAACCAGACTGAGTGGCAGTGGGAGGGAGAGATGGTTTGGAACCAGTGAGAAGTTGACAGACCTGACATGGCGAGAGCCTGAGCCCTTCAGGCCTGAACAGCTCGGGGGTGAGCGGTGAGGCAGACAAGTGGTGGTGGTCAGGAGGCGTGTCTTCTGCACCGGGAGAGACCCAGTGCCAGAGAGTCTACACAGCCACCCAGAATCAGTGAGAAGCAGCTCTTGATCAGCAAAAGATAAGTAATTGCGTACAGTCTACCCTGCGGATCAAAAACATCCCCTTAGGGAAAAACCTCTCTCCCATTTACCTCCCAGCTCCCTGCTCTACACTAGGTCCCAGACCAGCTTTAGCAACTGCTGAGTCCCCTGGGCCAGAAGTAGGATCCGTAACACGCCCGGAGTCATTCTCCCTGCCTTGGAGAGTGAACAAATTAACAAACAGG
>NW_004443951.1:11003039-11004334 GCF_000243295.1 Trichechus manatus latirostris | reverse complement strand
GGATTTAAAAAAATGAAGAAAACCTAAGAATTATGTGGGACTCTATCAAGAGGAATAACCTACAGGTGATTGGAGTACCAGAACAGGGGGGAATAACAGAAAATACAGAGAGAATTGTTGAAGATTTGTTGGCAGAAAAATTCCCTGATACTGTGAAAGATAACAAGATATCTATTCAAGACACTCATCATACCCCACATAAGGTAGATCCCAAAAGAAAGTCACCAAGACATATTATAATCAAACTTGCCAAAACCAAAGATAAACAGAAAATTTCAAGAGCAGCTAGGGATAAATGAAAAGTCATCTACAAAAGAGAGTCAGTAAGACTAAACTCGGACTACTCAGCAGAAACCATGCAGGCAAGAAGGCAATGGGATGATATATATAAAGACTTGAAGGAAAAAAACTGCCAGCCAAGAATTACACATCCAGCAAAACCATCTCTCAAATGTGATGGTGAAATTAGGGTATTTCCAGATAAACAGAAGTTTAGGGAATTTGCAAAAACCAAACTAAACTTACAAGAAATACTAAAGGGAGTCCTCCGGTTACAAAATCGATAACATCAGATAAGAACCCAAGACTAGAACACAGGACAGAGCAATCAGATATCAACCCAGACAGGGAAGTCACAAAAGTAAACCAAACCTAAAACACTGAAAATAGGGAAACAGATGTCAATATGTAAAACATGACAACATTAAAACAAAAAGAGGGACTTAAAAAATGTAGACATAGATTTTTCAAATGGAGAGGAAGTCAAGGTGAGATAAAGAAATAAAAGACTGGTATAAACTTAGAAAAATAGGGGTAAATATTAAGGTAATCACAAAGGAAACTAACAATCCTACAAGTCAAAATAAAAAACTAGAAAAATATAAAGACTTAGCAAACACAAAATCAACAACAATGAAACATGTGAAAAGAAAATACATAAAGAAAAACCACTCAGCACAGAAAATTAAGTGGAACAAAGAAAGTGTAAATAACACACACAAAAAGACATCAAAATGACAGCACTAAACTCACACCTATCAATAATTACACTGAATGTAAACAGACTAAATGCACCAATAAAGAGACAGAGAGTGGCAGATTGGATTAAAAAACACGATCCGTCTATATGCCGCCTACAAGAGACACACCTTAGACTTCAAGACACAAACTAAAACTCAAAGGATGGAAAAAAATATATCAAGCAAACAATACTCAAAAAAGAGCAGGAGTGGCAATATTAATCTCTGACAAAATAGACTTTAAAGTAAAATCCACCACAAAGGATAAGGAAGGAC
>NW_004443951.1:10940474-10999946 GCF_000243295.1 Trichechus manatus latirostris | reverse complement strand
AGGGGTCTGGGGACCATGCTTTCAGGGGACATCTAGATCAATTGGCATAAAACAAAGCTTATTAAGAAAATGTTCTGCATCCTACTTTGGTGAGTGGCATCTGGGGTCTTAAAACCTTGTGAGTGGCCATCTAAGATGCTTCAATTGGTCCCAACCACCTGGAGTAAAGGAGAATGAAGAACACCAAAGACACAAGGTAAGTAGTAGCCCAAGAGACAGAAAGGGCCACATAAGCCAGAGACTTCATCAGCCTGAGACCAGAAGAACTAGATGGTGCCTGGCTACCTCCATTGCTGGTGAGAATGTAAAATGGTGTAGCCCCCGTGCAAAAAAGTTTGGCAGTTCCTCAGAAAGCTGAACATTGAATTACCATATGACCCAGCAATCCCAATCCTAGGTAAATACCTAGAAAGTGAAGGTAATAATGCAAACAGAAACTTGTACACCAATGTTCATTGCAGCACTTTTCACAGTAGCCAAATGTTGGAGGAATGGTCTGCCTCCCCACCTCCCATCCAGGCTGCCTAAGTAAAGGCCTTGGGCCCAGAACATTCTCTGATAAACAGGCTGGGAATTGGGTCGCCTTCTCCCTCCCAGTTTCTTCTCCTTATCAGAGAAGCTTTCCCCCCTTCTGGGCACACAGTAACTTTCTCTGTTTCTTGCACATGCGCGGGCACCATATGGCACCTGGCCAACCCCACTTCTATATCTGTTCCTGGCAGGGAGGGAAACAGGGTCTCAGTGCAAGAGGGGTGAACGCAGAGCATCTGCCCTGCACTGGCCATATATGGGATGAGCCTACTGGCTGTGAGAGACCAGTGCCCACTAGTGAAGCTGATCTCACTCTGTCTCTTCTATATGTGAGTAAAGCATTTCCTATGCACTGTTAGAGCATGTGTGTGGTCTTTTGTTGGCGATTGTAGACCCTGCCTCGACAGGTTTGCATAGTCCATAGGATGGCCAGAAAAGACACGATGGCATGGTGGAAACGCAAGGGCTGGTGAGTTGACTCTTTCTGGGATGATGCCGGCTTCCCCAGGAATGAGAAACTGACAATGCTGTCCTCCCTCTGGCCAGACGATGACAAATGGGACCAAGACAATCTCCCTGTTGGCAGGGATGAATTGGTGCAGTCCACTGTATCTCGAGAGTCACAGACAATGTTGTCTGCTCTCATGGTGACACAGGGGTCACAGATTGTGCCTGAGGGGAATCTGGAGCCACTACTTAGGAAGCTCCTCCCAGTTCAGGCTGCTAGCATGCCCCAAAAGAGATCAGTTTTTACTCGGTGCAGAACGAATGATGGTATTGTTGAAAGTGAAACTTGAAATAAGGATTGATGATACTATTTTGTCTAAAATGACACTGGGGGCCTTCATGCACCAGGGCTCTCCTCAATGGCAACCCACACTGTCTTTGTTATTTCCTGGCATTACAGTGGGAGAGGCAGTGGAAAAGCTCCACTGCCATGTGTCTATTTCAATACTGAAACTGGGGGATTCAAGAGTTAGGGCAACAAACCCCTAGCCATTGCTCAAAGCCCTCCAACCACGGGACCAGAGATAGCTGGAGGAGCTCAGCAGGTCCCTGGTGCTGAGAATACCCTGTAACATCCGGCACAAAGCAAGAGTTAAAACAGCAGGAAAAAAAGAGTAGAAAGGCTTTCAAGATGGCTTGTGTTGAGCAGCCTTGAAGAGACCTTAGAGGCCCTCTCTGGAATCCTCTGATAACTGCCCCTGCCAAGATAATCATGCAGCAACATAGTCGCAGCTGCAACAGTAAGGGGATCACCTCCATGCTACCAGGCAACTGTGCTGGACCCATGCTTGCACTTGGTATGATGGAGGCATGGCTCCAGATATGACTGAGGGCTCTGCCAACTTTGCCCAGATCTCCTGACTTTCAGAAATAATTAAGACTGAGCATTAAGCCGAGGTCCCTCTGTCACCAGGGAGGACCAAAGGCCTTATGTTAAGGCCTTTTATGTTAATTAAAGTTCATTGAGGAAATGAAAAGAATTCTATGCCTTGGGTTTTTAGATACCATTGCACAGGTGACTGTGATCTCTGTAACACCTGGCAGCAAAATGAGGAAAACTTTTGGGTCTGAGGTTACCCTCATTGAGACCGTTGCCCAAGCCGTCTATGGGTAAGTGCTTCAGGCACAAACTCCTACTGCATGTACTGATGATGTTGATGTATTAATGCACACCTTTGTAAACTTGCCTCTAAGCCCTGATGGGAACTGCTGCCATTAGGGCCACTTCTGGGGCACACATAAACTGTGACAAGGGCTATAGCTAATAGTCTGGCCATTCAACCTGGCCACTGACAACCCTCAGACTGACATATAAAGCAAGCCCCTGTGGGGATGAGACATCTGGACAAAATTATGTATATATATATGTATTTATATATATATGTGTGTATATATGTAAATATATTCTGCTCCTGACAAGCTTTTGTTACTTGTGTGGATGGTCACCAGAAAGGCCCTTATGCTGAGAGGGGAAAACAACCAATAAGCAGACCACTCTTGCCAACTGACTGCAGACACCAAAGCATCCTCTGCTCCAGAACAAAGAGATGTGCAACCAACCACCTCCTGGATTTAAGAAAGGACAGCCCATGGAGAGTCACACAACGTCCTAGACTGGGCCTCCACGCATGGACTGCCACTGTCATCAGAAAACGTCGAACAGCATAGGAAAGCTGACCTGCCTACGAGGCCCTGGCCAAGGCTAAAACCTGCCCAGGGACAGATTCCCGAGCCAAAAGGCCAGAGTGTTCTTGGCAGGTAAATCATATCGAGGCCTCTTATCCTATATAGAGGCTTACCGCTGGATCCTGAATGCACTCTTCACACTCTCTATTACCCCTAAGCCATAGAGGCAACTGAGCACTTCAATGGACAGGCTTAAAGGGCTGATGGGAGGGGACAAGATAACTCCAGCCTGAGCTATACATGTCAGGCAAGGAGTCTGGGGTCTCAATGCAGCAGTTCCCTGCAAGGGCATTTCTCATCTGCGCCGTATGTTTCATCAAACTGTCTAATCTATAAAATGTGTTTCTTTTGTATACAACTCTTCCTGATAAGAGATCTGGATAAAGAGGAGATAATTGAAACATGTTATAAAGTCTTATTAAACGGGACACACTGCAAATAGAAAAATAAACCTGGATCTTGGGAGGGGGCAACACTAACAATCTTTATTCTTCCAAAAATGTTCCTGAAAGCTTTCCTCCTCCTCCTGAAAAAAAACTCACAGTGCTGCCTTTCCACACTGCCATGACGACTACTGAGTCAATGAAACAACGGAAACTGCCTTGGCTCCTGCACTGTCCACAGAGAGCCATCTCCAGACTTCGTCTACACTCATGAAACTGATACCCTGATGTCATGGACAAAACGAACTATTTGAAACTGACTGCTTCAGGCAGTCCCCCAGAAATAAGGACTAAACTGAATCATTTGGACTAAAATACCCCAGGGTGAAAGGCCCCAAGATAAAGGGCCACTTTATAAACTTGGTTAACAGGATGAATTGACTATTACAATGTTGTAAACTTTGTTCCTGAAAAACTACATATACCCTCTGTACTGGTATTTATGTCTGTACTCTATGACACAGTGCATGAAATATGACAATGCCATGCATGTTTGGCAATACTGAGCTTGGAGGGGGTGGAGGAGAACCAGGCAGTTGCCTGATCAGAAATTCCAAGCTCAGTATGTGCTCAACCAATCTTTCTTTTTTCCATTGGAACACACTTCTCGTGGGGTAGTTTGTGGTTCAGATCAGAGGTGATGCTACCTTCAAGCACTTCTACCCTGTGGGACCGCACGGGGATGGGGATGGGGATGGGGATGGGAGGAAGAGGCAATAAGAACACTGAGGCACTCAACCCCTCGGTACAGGTGGATGACGTCATAGGTGATGATAAATGTGTTCAGGATGTGACTTTTCTTCCAGTTAGAAACTTGGGGTCAAAAGATCTGGGTTCCCACAGAGGCCACTGCCCGAAGACTAGGACAGTCTGGGTGGCTATACCCGGGCAACCCTCACCTCAAGTCTCATGGGAGATGGGGGAGGGGAGGGGGCAATTGTTAACGTTGTCTGTTTTTTTCCCGGATTATCTCACAGGCCCCTCATCCATGGGCCCCAGTGACACAGGGTTTTTTGCTAGAGCTACCAATCAGACCAACTGCTGGCTCTGTCAACATCTGAACCAAGATGACGAGTCATCTCCCTACATTTTTCCAGCTGACCTGTCAACAAGCAGTGGACCAACGGAATGTGTAACCTAGTTGTCTTAGTCATCTAGTGCTGCTATAACAGAAATACCACAAGTGGATGGTTTTAACGAAGAGAAGTTTATTTCCTCACAGTCAAAGTAGGCTAAAAAGCCAAATTCAGGGTGTCAGCTCCAGGGGAAGTCTTTCTCTCTCTGTCGGCCTTCTCATCAGTGTTCCCCCAGACTAGGAGCTTCTCGGCGCAGGGACCCCTGTCCAAAGAACGCGCTCTTCTCCTGGCACTGCTTTCTTGATGGTATGAGGTCCCCCTATCTCACTGCTCACTTCTGTCTTTTAATATCTCAAGACATTGCCTCAGGATACAGTTCAATCTTGCAGACTGAGTCCTGCCTTACTAACACAACTGCCGCCCATCCTCCCTCATTAACATCATAGAGGCAGGATTTACAATTTATAGGAAAACCACAGAATACCAGGAATCATGGCCCGGCCAAATTGATACACACATTTTTTTGGAGGACATAATTCAATCCATGACACTAGTGTACTGAGGAGATCATGTGGTAAATGAATACGGTGGACGCCACTACTGATGGAAAACATCTTCTTTTAAAGTATGAAAGTTGCCTGTGGGGAGTACTCCAACTTTAGGAGGAAATTTATCTCTTTGTGTTAAAAATGTAAATGCCACAGAACTGGATGATTTGACTCTGAGAACGGTACTTTTGAGTCTGAGTTTGACATTACTCTGGACATAGAGAACTTGCAGAATATGACCAGGTGGTGCAATGTACACTGACTGATTACACTGAGTCTGAATTAGCCTGGTCTGGCAATGATAATACCTTATTCAATTGTGCTGAGAAAGGGAGCTTTTGTATTACTTGTACTGGAATGTGTGTACTGTTCATATAATGTGCCATGTTGAGAGAAATGTGCTGTTTTTACATAAATACATCAGGACATGTTATACATACATAAATAAGATTGGACAAATGTAGTCCTTTAATCTATTCAGTTGGCTTGGATTAAGCCACAACTGGGGTGGCTGGCTGGGATCTCTCCTCCAAGCAGGCCTGATCAATCTGCTGGGGAGAGTCCTACTAGTAATCCTCATTAAATTCTGCCTCAAATGATGCACAGATACAACATCCATCAGAGTTACGGATGAAACCACAGACACGCAGCTCAGTGTCCAGAATGGGAGACAGGAACACCAGGACTTGGTACTGCTTTGCTTCTTTTTCCGTCACCCTCATGGGAGTCAGGGGATGGACTACAGGGGGAATGGTGTGCCTCTACGCCTCCCATCCAGGCTGCCTAAGGCCTTGGGCCCAGAGCATTCTCTGATAAGGAGACTAAGAATTGGGTCACTTTCTGTCTCCCAGTTCCTTCTCCTTATCAGAGAAGCTTCCCCCCTCTGAGCACACAGTAACTTTCTCTGTTTCTTGCACATGCGCGGGCACCACATGGCACCTGGCCAACGCCACCTCTATATCCGTTCCTGGCGGGGAGGGAACGGGGTCTCTCGTACTACAGCACAAGAGGGTTGAACGTAGAACATCTGCCCCGCACCGGCCATATGTGGGATGAGCTTGCTGGCCATAGGAGACCAGTGCCCACTAGTGAAGCTGATCTTGCTCTCTTTCCATGTGAGTAAAGCGTTTCCCATGCACTGTTAGAGTGTGTGTGTGGTCTTCTGCTGGTGATTGTGGACCCTGCCTCAACACCAAAAGGTGGAAACAAGCTAAATGTCTATCAACAGATGAATGGATAAACAAAATCTGGTATATACATAGAATGGAATATTATGCAGCCGTAAAGAGAAATGAAGTTCTGATGCATGCCACAACCGGGATGAACCTTGAAAACATCATGCTGACCCATAAAACAAAAAGAGACTAATGGGGCACAACAGTCCAGGGAAAAGGAGTAGAAGGCAGAAAGGGACAGGAAAACTGGTAATAGGGAACCCAAGGTTGAGAAGGGACAGTTTTCACATATCATGGCATTGTTAACCATTGTCATAAAACAATATGTGTACGGTTTAATGAGAAACTATTTGTTCTGTAAACCTTTATCTAAAGTACAATAAAAAATAATTTAAAAAAATCATGCTGAGCAAAATAAGTCAGTTGCAAAAGGACAAATACTATATGATCTCATTTATAAGAAATAAGCAAATACACAGAAACCAAAGATTATTAATGGCTACCAGAGGTGGGAGGGAGGGAGAAAAGGGAAGCCTTTGTTTGGGGAACATCAAGTTTATGTTAATAGTGGTAGAATGTTTTGGATGAGGATAGCAATAATGGTAGTACAACATGAAAAATGTAATCAATGTCATTGACTTGTAAATGTGGAAGTTGTGTTGGCAGATGTTTTAGTATGTATGTTTTCATGACAATAAAAAAAAGAGAAAAAAAATTTTTTATTACCCAAACAGAGGAGTGAAGGGAAAGGTGTGACAGCAATCTAAAACACACCTATCTGTCCTTATTTTGATAAAACAACACCAGCATTACTGTTAGACTTGGATCACCTTAAGACTGCATAACAGGACCTAGTAAGAAGAGTTCTATGGCCACTTTGTCAAGGCTGTTGGGAGAGTTACAACTTCTTGTTCTCCCACAATATACCTAGAAACTATGCTAAGCACTTTATATGTATTAACTGAAATGGAATTCCCCCTATTTTACCATCTAGGGAATGAGATTCAGAGAGTTTAAGAGACTTGACAAAAGTCAGAGAGGGCACTAGAATCTGGGTCTACTTGGTTCCGAAGCCTGTGTTTTGTCCTGTGCCAATGGGTAAGGAAGTAAAAAGGTCAATGGTTCAATAATAACTTCACTTTTGATTCATAAAAAAAGAACTGCCTATCTGTGAATCAATGAAAATCCAACTGGTTTGCTTTACAAAGCCTTTCTGCTGCCAACTTTAAGCAACAAATAGCATCCAAATACAGAGGTCTTCTGACTTGTACTGGTCTTTCCAGAAAAATATTTGACTCCAACGGTTATAGCAAAAACAATTAAGAGGCCTGAAAGAAACTTAGAATATTAAAATGTGGGCATAATTTTGAAATTAATATGCTTTCTAAAAGGCCTACATCTGAAACACTGAAAACTACTTCGATTTGTTCAATTTTCTTAAAAAAAAAAAAAAAAAAAAAAGGACTGTCCTTCGGAAGTTTTGATATGTTTTTATCTGATTTTCTCTTATCATTTTAGAAGGAAGGCCTCTGCAACAGACTCCACTAAACTTTAACATGTGGCACTAAAATGAACTGCTTTGCATTTTACTCCCAAATAAAGCAAAGACACCATCACTCTCTTGGACCAGAAAGAATTACCAAAAAGGAAAAGCAGGGTCAACAGCTCAGATCTCAAGTCCCAAAAGAACTATGAATCTCGACTTAACAAAAAAAAAAAAAAAGGGCAGTAATATCCTCGGGTAATGCTTGCTGCGGTTTAAACATGTTTTATAAGTATTACTTCATGGAAAACTGGTTGAGATGTAAGAACTCATAAGGAAAACTCAGCTGAACAGGCATTAACCACCGAGAGCCTCGCATCAGGTGACAAGAAATAAAGCTGGTTCAGTCTGGCTTTCTCTTTTCTGTTCATGGTTTTTATAGTCCATTTTTAAGAGAGCCAAAGACAGAATAAACATCACTCAGCAATCCCTAGATCGTGTCAATGCATTACACAGAATAACAAGAGGGCCAATCAGGTTTGGGGTCCAATTTTACTTTTTTTAGTAAAACAATATAAAGATCTAAAACGTTAAAATTAGATCTGCTTATTTATAAATGTTAAACCAATTTAATAAATATAAAAATAACCTAGGTATTCTGGGAGGAAAACAAATACCTTCTATCTTGAATAACAATTGAAATTAAACTAAGAATGAATCCATTCTTTACGTATTTTTCTTTATTTAACAAAAAATTTTTAAACCACACTGCTCAAAACTGCCAAGCAGCAAAATACCAAATCTGCTGACAACGGCAGAGCTATTAATACACATACATGCAGTGACTTTAAATGTTGCCAAAATGCTTTTTTTTAAATTTGGGAAGTTCAGAAGAGATCATCCACACCAAGTATCTAAGATTGTCTCCCCAAAACCCTGATAAAGCTTCTTCCTCCTTCCCAAGTTTATCTTTTCTTCTAAGATTACTCATAAGCTTACAACAAATTAACAAAATGTAGAAACAGATTTCATTTTATGAGAACATACTTCTGAACCAACATTCTCACAATGACTTATCTTTCTCCCTCTCCCAAAGTGGAAGAAATGTATAGAGGTAAAATAACTTCAATCCAATCTAACAAACATGTATATGAAGAATTACTATGTGCAAGGCTTGTGCTCTCAATAGATAAACAGAACAATTATAAAACAAGTATTTACTGCCTGTCACATACATACTAAACATAGTGCCAGGCAAAGGGGATTAAGTGAGAGCTAGAGAGATAAACATGATAGTCCCTTCTTCAAGTCGAATAATGATGATGACAGTAACATTTACTGAACACTTAAATGATGTGTCAGACATTGTTCTAAGCACTTTTAAAAGGATTACCTCATTTAATCCTTACAATAGGTACTATTATTATCTCCATATTACAGACAAGAAAACTGAAGCACTGAGAGATGTAGTGACTTGTCGAAAGTCACATGACAGCAAAAAGACAAAATTAGGATGGGATCCTTAACTCTTAAACTTTATTCTATACAGCCTCAATATATGATGGTTCAAATGATAATGATGATAGTAATAATGATAATCAAAATAAAAATTAAAAGTCATCTTCTTTCTGGGACTGTACTACTTCACTACCCAGAGACAATGACACAAACATTACTGAAGCTTACTCTGTATTTTATTTAACAAAATTTTTTCTGGTTATATGAAATCAGAACAGACTCAAATCCTAAGTCATTAAACCATCTACTTTGGCAGAGAGGAGAGAAAAAAAAAGTTAAGACCCCCTTACCAATACACTAGTCTTACAAAAGATGCTTTGAAGGCTCTCATCTCTGGAGACTCTTTCCACCTAGTTCTCACTAAAATTACAATGATAAAATCAAAGAGATCTACTTTAATCCATCATGTTTAATCACTGTTCATTTATTCTGGGAACACACACACACCTTTGAGAAAATGTGTTTTTAAAATCTGATCATTAAAAAATTATTCAACACTAATTCAGTGTGATTTCTAATCACTGATCTGGTCCACTCTCCTCATTTAACAGGAGGAGAAACCAAAGCCCAAAGGTTAAATGACTTGTCCAAGATCCCACAATTAGGTAGATCTGTGTTAAGTGAGGAGTCCCTGGGTGGTGCAAACAGTGAATGCACTCAGCTGCTAACCAAAGGTCAGTGGTTTGAGTCCACCCAGGGGCACCTTGGAAGAAAGGCCTGGTGATCTACTTCCAAAAAATCAGCCACTGAAAACCCTATGGAGCACAGTTCTACTCTGACACCCATAGGGTCGCCATGAGTTGGATCGACTCAACAGCAACTGGTCACTGGGTATTAAGTGAGTAAGAGAAATAAGGCTGGGAAAACAGGTAACAAGGAATCTGACCATAAATCTAAAGGATTTTTTTACTCAATTCTAAAATCAGTGGGAGTCATACAGTTTTTTAAGAAACTATACAGTTAGAGCTGTGTATAAGGAAGAGCTACCACCCATCTGTCAGTTTGTTTTAATATGGTGGCTTGTGTGTTGCTATGATGTTGGAAGCTATGCCACTGGTATTTCAAATGGTAAACAGGTTTCAATGGAGTTCTAGACTAAGACAGACTAGGAAGAAAGGCGTGGTTATTTACTGCCAAAGATTAGTCAATGAAAACCCTGTGGATCACAACAGAATACTGTCCAATATAGTGCTGGAGGATGAGTCCCCTAGTCTGGGTTGGAAGGCACTCAAAATACACAGTGGCCACAACAATGAACTAGAGCATACCAATGATTATAAAGATGGCATGGGACTGGGCGACATTTTGTTCTATCGTACGTGGGGTCACAATGAGTTGGAGCCAACTCCATAATAACTAATAACAATAACAACAACAACATAAGAAAGAGTAGGAAAGGAGGCAAAGAAAGACAAGGAGAATAATTCATTCCAGGCAAAAGGGAAGAGGGTTGAACTACAGCAACTGTATAAGGGAAGGAACAGATGAAAAAGTGTTTGAAGATTTAGAATCAACAGCTTAGCTTCTGATAAGAAGCAAGAAACGAAGGCGTAACTACAGATGACTTTGCAATTTTCAGGGTGGGTAACTGGAAAATGACTATTTTAACTGAGATTGGGAAAATATCCTGCTATATTTTCTTCTCATTAGCTGACAATATTGTGTTTCCTTAATGTATGACTTGCTTCCTAAGGAGACTTGTCTGGGAGACACTATGACTCCATTTCCCTTGTATTCACCATGACATTACCTAGCACAGGGCTGGACTGAGTCATTTCAAATAAATATTTGGTGAAGACATATTCACCATTTTAACAAAATGGCAATCATACTGTTGCAAATGGATTTTGAAGGGGAGTTAAAACAATTCTGAAAGAAAACTAGCAGATAGGAAAATAAATTCAAAATGTGGCCTTAAAAAAAAAAAAAAGCAAGTTTAAGGGCATGAGTAAGAAGTCTAAAAGAAATATTAAATTCCTCATGGCATGAAGAATGACAAAGACGTATGCGAATAATTCCTGGTACAGGTCCTCAGAAAGGCCACTGGGGAATGGAAGTGAGCAAGGCATGGAATTGGGTTACAGATATTGAGCACAAGACTTCCTGGCATAAACAACCTTATTCGCCAGAGGCCCAGATAATCAGTCCCTGCACTCAACAAAGTACTTTATTGTTCCTTTTTTTTAAACTGATAATTTAGAGCAACTGATGATAAAACAACCAATCTTAACTGTGCCCATGTGTAAAAAAATATATACACATACACAAACAAAATATACACACCTACTGCCTTTATAAGTTACCAGGCTCATTGTTCTCCTTCCAACTAGAAATTTTAGGAGGGAGAGAGATAAAAGGAAAAGGGGACGCAGGAAGGTTGAGGTCAAGGAAGAGAGAGAAATAAAACTGCAAAAGGTCAGCTCAGTCACTCCCGCTGGGCACACAACAGCCCTGGCAGGGCTGCCCAAGGCGTGCCCAGAGGATAAGATGCCTACCATTTGGCAGGTCATGCAGATAGCTTTCTTTCTTAAGTATACTTTACAAATCACTAATATAGTGATTTTCAACTTCTCTTTTTTTGAGTTTTGGACAGCCTTATGGGTATCAACTTTTCTTTTTTAAAGCAAGAGAATTGTTTCTTCAAAACTCTTATTTAGAAGTTCAATACGAAACATAAAAAGTAGAGCTGCTGTGGCTGGATGAAGCAGAGCAGAGAGCCAAAAGCCTCATCTGCTCAACAACCTCCCTCTCAGGGCCAGTCTGTGAAAATTCCAAGGTTCCAATAGATAGATTCCTCCCAATTTAGATCTAATAAAGTCAATTTGGGAAAAACTCTGGTTTATACTTCTGCCTTAGCTTTTGCACCTATAAAAGAGAGTTTATAGTATTTTTAGCTTGAAACCAGACTAAAAGCCATACTAACAAATAGTAACAAAAAAGTCAAATTATAAGTAAAATGTTAACAGTAAATTAATAAGACATCTAGAAAGCATTTAGAAAAAAAACAAAAAAAATTCTAAGAACCTTGAGAATGGAACATGGTTAATGCTTAGTTTGACATTTAAGGAGTCCTAGGGAACACAGTTCTACCCTGACACATATGGGGTCACCATGAGTTGGAATCGACTCCATGGCAATTGGTGGCAGGGCGGGGGGAGGACATATAATAAATGCTTCTATTGCTACAGTACTTCTCTGGATAACAAAAGCCAAGAGGACTCTTCTTGCTTTAGGCCACTGGTTAGGATAATTTGCTTTTGTTGTATTCAAAATATACAATGAAAGTGAAAACATGAAAGATATAAACAGTTAGAAAGCTTCTTTTAAAATTAATCCACTTCCAGGCTTTTAAAAAGCAGTCTGTTTGAGACAGATGGCTTATGCAGAATAAAAACAGTCACAGCAGTGTGTAAACACACCATGGTTAACACAATAATTATAATAATTTTTATGTATTATATGCTTACAGTGTGCCAGATCCTGTGCCAGAGGCTTTAAATACATTATCTCATTTGTTGGCTTACAGTGAAGATCAGGATAAAGTTAATGTTACTTTTTATACATTAAAAAACTTAGCTGAGAGCAGAGAATTTTTAAAAAAAAGGGAGGGGGGATCATTCCTAAGCAATAACAAGACTAGATAGGCTTACTTTGGTTTTACATCTTCAACGGGACCAAAAGGAGATAAGCTAAGAAAGTAGATCAATGAGACATCAGAATTGGAATGGTAACAGAGATCTCATCAAAACATTGTTTCTAGGCTGAAACAATGCAAACTAAGGGCAAAAATGTAGGCAGACTCCAGCCCAGCTTTGTTCAATATAGTAGCCACTAGCTCTAGGTGGCTACTTAAATTTAAATTAGTTAAAGTTAAGTAAAATTTAAGATGCAGTTCCTTGATCTCACTAGCCACATTTCAAGGCTCATTAGCCACATGTGGCTACTGGACAGCACAGATATAGAACATTCTCATCATTGCAGAAAATTCTATTGGGCAGTGTTACTCTAGTAGAAATCCCTTGAATGTATTAATAGCAGTAGACATTCAACAAATGTTTGCTGAGTGAATGAATGAATAAAAGACAGGTTGCAATGGGCCATTTAAAGAACTGTCCAGAGAAAAAGAATTAATACAGCAAAACTTGCAAAGCCAGACCTGTGTAAGTTGGAAGCCTATCAGTGAAGGAAAACTCAAATACTTTCCACTAATAGGGAGTAATAGAAAAGTGGTGAGACTGTACTGCCAAAGGCAGAAAACTTGCGACACTCAGAAAAACAAGGCAGTCCCGTCGAGTTCCAGCTCTCATAGGTTTCACTAAAAAGCTAACATTTACTGAGCACTTACCACAAGCCAGGTACTATTCTAAGTGCTTTACATGCACTAATTTAATTAATCCTCAACAACAACTCTATGAGATATTTACTATCATTATCCTCACTTTATAGGTGGGAAAACTAAGGCTCAGAGTAGTTACGTAACTTTCCCAAGATCCAGAATTTGAATCCAGGCAGTTTGATCTAGAATATAGAGCCTTTGTTTTTAACCATTATACTACACTGCTTCTGTTAAACATTTTGCAGTGCCGGAATAAAAGTTAGTTAAAGTCAATCTCCCCAAGCATTTGTCAGTCCAGTTCACAGTGAAGAGGAGTGTTGAAATAAAAAAGACTGGCAGGAAATATCTCAAAATGTTAATACTAATTTTATCTCCAAGTGTTAAGATTAAGAGCAACTTTTATTTTCTTGCTTTTGCTAACTCCCTTTTCGAAATGTTCCATAGTGATCATTTATCACTTGTGTAATAACAATAAATATATTATTTTTTAAGCAAGCTGAAAATATGATCAGCTCAAAAATATCAAATCAAGCCTCATAGCCCTCACACTCAAACATGGTGGAGGCCTCCTAACTGATCCCTTGCCCACCAGTCTCCCTCCCTATCACTAAACCATTTTCATCTTGCCATCATTTACCCTGAATCATGTCCTACTCAAAATCCAATAAACAAAGCATAAAATACAATCTTCTCAGCTTTACGCAAAGCATCTTTGCATAATTTGGCCTCATTTTACCTTTCCAGCTTTATCTACCTATACTACCCTATTGAATGTTCAGGTCTTCTAGGAGAAGCCTGGTAGACAGAGCCCAGACCAACACAATCTCTAGGCCTCAATTCCTTCACTAGAGAGTGGTTGTGAAAATTAAATCTTAAATAAGTAAAGCACCCAGCCCACAAGCCTTTAATAAATGGTGATTCTCCTATTATTGTTGTTGTCAGGTGCTATCCAGTCAGTTCCAACTCTTACTGACCCTATGTACGACAGAATGAAACACTGCTCAGTCCTGTGTCATCCTCACAATTGTTGTTATCCTTGAGCCCATTGCTGCAGCCACTGTGTCAATCCATCTTATAGAGACTCTTGCTCTTTTTAGCTGACCCTCTACTCTACCAACCATGATGTCCTTCTCCAGGGACTGATTCTTCCTGATAACATGTCCAAAGTATGTGAGACGAAGTCTCTCCATCCTTGTTTCTAATGAGCGTTCTGTCTGTTCTTCTTCCAAGACAGATTTGTTTGTTCTTCTGGCAGTCCATAGTATATTCAATATTCTTTGCCAACACCATAATTCAAAGGCGTCAGTTCTTCTTCAGTCTTCCTTATTCATTGTCCAGCTTTCACATGCATACGAGGTGATTTGAAAACACCATGGCTTGGGTCAGGGGCACCTTGGTCCTTAAAGTGACATCTTTGCTTTTTAACACTTTAAAGAGATCTTTTGCAGCAGATTCGCCCAGTGCAATGCATCATTTGATTTCTTGACTACCGCTTCCATGGGTGTTGACTGTGGATCCAAGTAAAATGAAATCCTTTACGACTCCAACATTTTCTTCATTTATCATGATGTTGCTTACTGGTCCAATTGTGAGGATTTTTCTTTTATGTTGAGGTGTAATCAACAATGAAGGCTGTATTCTCTATTATTATTAGCCCAATGACTCCTGAAAGAGCTTTGCACTTTCACCTCTGTGCTTTACTTAAACTATTTTGCTCCTGAGTGCCTTCCCTATCTTCTAAAACCCTATCAACCCCCAAAACTACTGTCCTGAGAAAATGTTGAAATCTTAAATGAAAAATATCCCCTGAAATCTTCTTAAAACCAAACAATAGTTTAGTTTAACTAGTAAAGAATGTCTGCCTTGAGTATTGTATTCTTTTAAGATCTATCTATATGGCATCAAATTCACAACAGCAATTTGAAAGATTAGATAGGAAAACTTAGGGGGCAGTGAGTTTATGTTAACAGGGGAGGAATAACTCAGAAAAGGAGGGTGAGAAGGTTACACAATTCGAAGAATGTAATCAATGTCACTGAATTGTACATGTAGAAATTGTTGAATTGGTTATGTTTTGCTGTGTATAGTCTCAACAACAACAACAATAAAATAAATTATTTTAAAAATACTATGTTTCAAATAGTTCAATAATAAATAAATAATAAAACTTTATCAAAATGCAAGGTCTAGCTCGAGACCCCTCCTCCAAGAAGTCTTCCTTGACTCTACCAAGCGAATATGACCTCTCACTCCTTTGAATTTCTATAGCACTTAGAGTTTATTCTACACAAGTGGTAGCATCCTAGCTGATTTTATGAGTTCTCTTTTCATGTATGTACGTCTTAGATGCCCAATTAAAGTGTAAATTCCTTGCCAGCAGACATTTCACTTTATATATACACCTTTATACCTTTTTGATATCAAACACATCACCATGCATATACTAGATGCTCAAAAAATGTGTTACTCTGATTTGTGGATTTGGAAGAAAGTCATCATAATAAAAATATTGGCTGAACATTTTTGTAGTGGACTAGGAAGCCAGTGATTCTATATAAAGATAGTAAGTTTCAAGGAAGCAATATAACGTAATTTCTATAATTCAGAACCATGGACTAAACATGCAAGCCATTCTTAAGTTATATGATTCTTCTCTAGTCCAAAATAAATATGTAAAATATTAGCAATAAATAACCCTAAGTGAATAGCACTTTTAATTTTTTAGTGTCTTACACATAAGCACTCCTAAATATATATTGAATTGAATTGTCTTATTTGGTCTCATTTGGAAATATACTCACCTCACTAAAATATCAAGATAATTAAAATGAGAAAAATTCAGATATCAATTATTAGAAAGTGACAATTATATAATCTTACTATATATGAAAATACTTCTTCTTTAAAAAGACAAAGTATGTCTCCTCCTTACATGAGTGCTGAAAGTTAAGGGCAGACAGCTTGAGGGCATAATTTTGTTTTTGTTTTCATTCACTGATTTAATTATGATTCCTCAAGAAGCAATTAAGAAATGTAAATAACAACATAAAGACCAAAGTCTTTTCTCTTTGATTATTACTAATTTGGCAGTAAGAAACAACTGTTCTAATGAGCTGCTACTAAGAGTAAAGCAACTTGAGGGACAGAAGTTTTAGTAAATGCAGTAAATTACCAGGATATTAAACCTCAGTGAGTAGAAAAAGATCTAGAGCACAGCTAAATCCCAGCAAGGTAGATTCAGCATGATAAAGCCTAAGACCCTCTTTTTAGCTGTCAATGATATTCTAACAAGCCTCCAAAAGTGCTTCAGCTTTCTCCTTGGTCACCAGAAGGAGGGAAAAGCCATTACCTAAGGATGTTGGGATGGGAGAGTCTATTCATGAGCTGTACTTCCTTCAGCATGTTTGCCCGGTTACTGCTCAATGTGTTCATCTTAAGAGCCATCACCTGACCAGAAGTTCGGTGGCGCACCTAGAAAACAAAACAGAACAAGAAAAGAGACTCAAGGGCAGCAGCTATATATGAGGTCAAAGTCTTCACATGTAGAACATGCCCAGATGTTTTAGTGCCAGTTTAGAAAAAAGAGAAATGGTAGGAGGTGTTTTTCTGTAAACCCTGACTAAATTAGGGTCTCACTTCCATTAATGGAGATGGATTTATTCCATTCAAGACAAAAATCGTTTCACACAGAGTTGGCCAGAAAACCATTGTTAACAAAAACTTCAAGAAATCATGTCTTTTTTCTGTACCTTCGAAAAAAGTGGGGGAAATTTTCAGGCTGGTTCCTATGGCCAACATTGATAAGTTTTAGGACACCAAAAGGAAAAAGTTCCTTCTGTGGAATTTTAAATGTGCACGAAAAAAGATATAAGCATGGGTCTTATACAGCACTTAGTATAAAACTATCTTTATAAGACACTAAACTCACATCCCCAAAATCTCCCCCAAGCACCGTAAAAATATATCTATAAGGGAAAAAAAGCACTGCATGTTAACTACAGAAAGTCAGTGAACATTTTAGAACTAATACTGTAGTAAGCCAACCCAAAGCACCTACAAATCATTAAGCACATGGGCCACGTCACTCACACTCATACCCACATGCAGAGAAAAGTCTACTTCTAAAAGTATCCACCTTCTATAGAATTCAATCTATTTTACATGTGAAATATTACTTTATAATTTCAATACACACTCTACGAGGTACAAAAACCACAATACTTTACTTTCAACAAAATTAATTATGCTTTTGCCCTTAAATATGGCCTCAAAAAAAAAAAAAAAAAAAACACTAAACCCATTGCTGTCGAGTCAATTCCGACTCATAGGGTTTCCAAGGCTGTACATTTTTTTTTAAATTGTGCTTTAGGTGAAAGTTTACAGAGCAAATTAGTTTCTCGTTAAACAATTAATACACAAATTGTTTTGTGACATTGGTTGCCAACCCTGCAATGTGTCAGTACTCTCCTTTTCTCCACCTTGGGTTCTCCATTTCCATTCGTCCAGCTTTCCTGTCCCCTCCTGCTTTTTCATCCTTGTCCCTGGGCTGGTGTGTCCATTTAGTCTCGTATACATGGTTGAACTATGTGTGTTACTGTTTGTTTTGTAGGCCTGTCTAATCTTTGGCTGAAGGGTGAACCTCAGAAGTGACTTCAGTACTGAGTTAAAAGGGTGTCTGGGTGCCATACTCTTGGGGTTTCTCCAGTCTCTGTCAGACCAGAAGTTTAGTCTTTTTTAGTGAGTTTGAATTTTATTCTACATTTTTCTCCAGCTCTGTCCGTGACCCTCTACTGTGAACCCTGTCAGAGCAGTTGTTGGTGGTAGCCGGGCACCATCTAGTTGTGCTGGACTCAGTCTGGTGGAAGCTGTGGTAGCTGTGGTCCATTAGTCCTTTGGACTACTCTTTCCCTTGTGTTTTTGGTCTTCTTCATTCTCCCTTGCTCCAGACAGGGTGGGACCAGTAGACTTATCTTAGGTGGTCACTCACTTTTAAGACCCCAGACACTACCTACCAAAGTAGGATGTAGAACATTTTCTTTATAAACTATGTTATGCCAATTGAGCTAGATGTCCCCCAAGACCATGGTCCCCAGCACTCAGCCCAGTAACTCAGTCCCTTAGGGATTCCGGATGTGTCTATGAACGAAGGCTGTAAATCTTTATGGAAGCCGACTGTCATATTTTTTTCCCACGGAGCAGGTGGTGGGTTTGAACTGCCAACCTTTCAGTTAGCAGCCAAGCTCTTAACCACTTCACCACCAGGGCTCCTTAAATATGGTCTCAGTAGTAGTACAATAAGAACACCAGAGAAAATATTTAGTTCCCTTAGCCAAAAGAGGAATGTACACCTGGGAGGCGCAAATGGTTAAGCACTCCACTACGAGCTGAAAGGCTGGCGGTTCAAACCCATCCAGATGCGCCTCAGCAAACAGGCTTGGCAAAATGCTTCTGAAAGTTCACAGCCTTGAAAACTTACGCAGCATTTCTACTCTGCACATGTGGGGTCGCCATGAGTCAGAACCAACTCAACTTGACAGCAACTAACAACAACAACCCAAAAGAAGCTCAATTATTCACTGAGATGTATGTATTCACACTAAGAAATTATGAATGAGGCAGCAGAAAAATTAAGAAATGAACTTCCAGGGACCTCATTACTTTCTATCTAAAAAAGAAAAAAAAATTCAGTTCAGATCTTGTACAACACAGACCTGTTATGCAAAAATGTCATCATCCTATAGGCTTTAAGAGTATTATTTCAGTATGTTATACTTGACCAAGTGGGAATTCCAATAGAAAACACGACAACTGACTTAACTCCTCAACCTCTGTAAACTCCTTCAAATGACAATAGCCCCAGAAACTATGCATATCTATTAATATAGGACATCACAGTTCATCTCAGAACTCAAAGAAACAATGTTTCAGAGTGACTACACTGTGGGGGGGTGGGGGGCAAAATACTCAGAGCCACAGGAACCCTGATCAGAAAAACCGAGGGAGAACACTGGCTGCCTCTCCCCTCTTCGAGATCACTTAGGGAGATTTGGAACCCAACCCTCTTCCCACTGCATCAATGATTCTGTTGTCATGCACCTCGTGACTGATGAAAGAGAAGTGGCTTTCCTTTTCAGATCCTGCATGGATAAGGAAAAAGAAACATTTCTATACAAAGAACTCACTGACAGTATTTTTCCAGCTCTATTTACAGAAGACAACTGTTTTAATAAGGGCTCTCCATCCTGAAAGTCACTCTTCTTTTTCTTTAATCATCTGAAAACTGTCACCCTGAGTTTTCTGTTCGCTTTTTTAAAAAAAAAAAAAAAATTTATTGTTGTTTAGGTAAAAGTTTACAAAGCAAATTAGTTTCCCATTCAACAATCTGTGCATAGCTTGTTCTGTGACATTGTTGTAAACCCCTGAATGTGTCAGCACTCTCCCCTCTTCCTCCCTGGGTTCCCCGTATCCACTTATCCAGCTTTACTGCCCCTACCGTCCTTTTGGGCAAGTGCTGCCCTTTAGGTCTCACATAGTTGATTGTTCTAAGCCGTACATTCCTCACTGGTGTTACTGTTCATTTTATAGGCCTGTCTATCGTATGGCCATAACGTGAACTCTGGGAGAGATTTCAGTTTCAAGTCTGAAGGGTGTCTAAAGGCCATAGTCTCAGGGGTTCCACCAGTCTCTGTCCTGTGTTCTAGTCTTCGTTTGTTATCTGATGTTATTGATTTTCTAACCGGAGGACTCCTTTTAGTATTGCTTGTAATTCTGGTTTGGTTTTTACAAATTCCCTAAACTTCTGTTTATCTGGAAATGCCCTAATTTCACCATCATATCTTAAAGACAGTTTTGCTGGATATATAATTCTTGGCTGGCAATTCTTCTCCTTCAAGGCTTCATATATGTCATCCCATTGCCTTCTTGCCTGGATGGTTTCTGCTGAGTACTCTGAGCTTATTCTTATTGACTCTCCTTTGTAGATGACTTTTCATTTATCCCTAGTCACTCTTAAAATTCTCTCTTTATCTTTGGTTTTGGCAAGTTTGATTATATGTTTTGGTGACTTTCTTTTGGAATCTAACTTGTGTGTGGTTCAATGAGCATCTTGGATAGATGTCTTCTCTTCCTTCACGATATCGGGGAAGTTTTCTTCCAACAAATCTTCAACAATTATCGCTGTATTTTCTGTTATCCCCTCCGTTCTGAAACTCCAGTCACTCGTAGATTATTCCTGTTGATAGAATCGCACATAATTCTTAGGGTTTCTTCTTCTTTTTTTTTTTTTAAATCCTTTTATCTGATTTTTCCTCACATAAGTTGGTGTCAAGTGCTTTATCTTCAATCTCAGTAATTCTGACTTCCATTGCCTCAATTCTGCTCCTACAGACTTTCTAGTGAGTAATCTAATCCTGAAATTTTATTGTGAATCTTCTGGATTTCTGTTTGCTGTCACTCTGTGGATTCTTGCAGCCTGTTAAATTTGTCATTGTGCTCTTCTACAATCTTCTTAAGTTCCTCTATTGCTTTGTTTTTGTGTTCCTTGGCTCATTCTGCATTTTGCATGATCTCCTTCCTGATCTCTTGAAGAGTTCTGTATAGTAATCTTTTGTATTCTATCTCCAGTAATTCCAAGGGTTCTCCTCCTCTGGAAGATTTCTTGATTCTTTGTTTTGGGAGCTTGCCAAAGCCATCATGGTCTGCCTCTTTATGTGCTTTGATACCGACTGTTGTCTCTGAACCATCAATAAGTTATTATAATTATTTATGTTTGCTTACTGTGTCTTAGCTTCTTGTTTTGTTTTGATATGCCCAGATAGGCTGCTCATATGAGCTAGTTTGATTATTGGTACCTTTGAAGCTCTAACGTCCTGTCACCAAGTGGTTAGATCTGTTACTAGGTATGTGAGCCCAGGAATCCGATTACTTTTCTTGTATGGATTCAGCTCAGGTATCCAGGTAGTCAGTCACCAAGTGTGTGCTGCAGGCTCTCACCTACAGTCCTAGACGGGCAGAGGCAATTGGAGTAGGCACAGGTATCTGGCTGCAATAGGGGGTCACGTGCTGAGCAAGACGGGGGGCTGACGGCTGCCCGAGTGTCTGGGAGGGAAGCATGTTCCTGTTCCCTAGAGTGCGTAGGTGGGTGGGTTTTGCAGCCAGACTACGGGCACCCAATGCTGTTGGCTGTAAGGACTGGGAGGCACCTCTTATTCTTGGACCACTGTCGCAGGTGGCTAGGTGGGATTGGTGGAGTCACCAGTCCTCAGGCTCTGATATGGGTAGGTGAGGACACTGCTTAATGAGCAGAGTGGTGTCAAATGTCACGAACCTGCCACTCCACCATATAGCTGATACAGGTGAAGTTAGGCTTCAGGTATATACCCTGCTGTATTGTGCTAATGAGGGCCTATGCTGTTGAAATGGGCCCACACACGTCTACGCCAGAGTGAAAGGCACTGAAAGTCCGTGGATCCCTTATGCCTGTGCCTAGGCAAAGGAGTTGTGCCTGCCCTGAGTTCGTGGCTTAGGGGAGCTGGCAGATTATTTTTTTCCTGTTTGTCAATTTGTTCCCTCTCCAAGGCAGAAGAATGGCTCAGGGTGCATGACAAGGTGGTGAGAAGTATCATGCCCACCAATAAGCCAGCACACCTGCCCAGACATAACCAAATAAAATAAAAAGCAGGATGAAAAACAAATCTATAATCAATAAATAAAGAAAACAATTCCTGAATATCCTGAAGACAGCAGACAATATCAAAACATAAAAAATCAGGATAGGATAGCTCCAGAAAGCAACCAAAACATCAGATGACCTTCTGGTAGAAAAAAGGCACTGGAACTACCTGATAGGGAATTCAAAACGCTAATATTCATGGATCTCCAAAAGATGAAGGAAAAAGTAGACAAAAATAAGGAAAAAATAGACAAAATCAGAGAAAACACAAAGCAATGGAAGAATTCAAGAAAATACAGAAGCAATATGTCAAAATAAGCAAACAACTAGAAATCATACAAAAACAGCAATTAGAAATTCAAAAGATAAACAACAACATTTCAGAAATGGATAGTGCAACAGAAAGTTTGGGAACAAATTTGAAACAATGGAAGATAGGATCAGCAAAATTGAAGACAAATCTTTGGATACCACTTTTGTTTGAGGAAAAATCAGAGAGAAGAATGAATAAAAATGAAGAAACCCTGAGAATGATGTGGGATAAATCAAAAGCAAAAATCTGTGTGTGATTGGAGTTCTAGAACAGGGGGAGAAAATGGAAAACATAGAGAGGATCATTGAAGATTTGCTGACAGAAAACTTCCCTAATGAAAAGTTGACCATCCAAGAAGCTCAACAAACCCCATATACAATAGACCCCAAAAGAAAATCACCAAGACATAGCATAATCACACTTGCTAAAACCAAAGACAAAAAAAAAATCCTGAGAGCATCTCGAGAAAAATGAAAAGTCACATCCAAAGGGGAAACAGTAAGACTGAGCTCGGATCACTTGGCAGAAACCATGCAGGCAAGAAGTCAATGGGATGACATACATAAAACCTTGAAAGAAAAAAACTGCCAACCAAGAATAATATATCCTGTAAAATTCTTGCTCAAATATGATGGTGAAATTAGGACATTTCCAGATAAACAGAAATTAACGGAAAATGTAAAAACCAAACCAAACCTACAAAAATTACTAAAGGGCATCCTTCATTAGAGAACCAACAACATGAGACAACAACCCGAATCTAGGACATAGGAGAGCATCAGCCAGATACCAACCTATGTAATGAACTCTCAAGGATAAAAGAAAACTAAAAGATTTACAACAGGGAACCAGAGAGGTCAATCTGTAAATGACAACAGCATTAGAACAACAAAAGAGGGAATAAATGGTGTAGGTACAGAAATTTCAAAAGAAGAGGAAGTCAAACTGATATCAAGTAACAGAAGACTGGCTTATACTTACGAATACAGGGGTAAATTTCAAGGTACTCACAAAGAAAGTTAACAAACCTACTCACCAAAATAAAGAAGAAAAATATATAGTCTCAGTAAACACAAAATCTACAAAACAAAGGAAACGAAAAAAAAATCCACAAACAAAAGGAATTCAGCACAGGAGCACAAGAGGAACAAAGAAAATGTCAGCACCACAAAGAAAAGCACTACAAAATGACAGCAATAAACTCACACCTATCAATAATCACACTGAACGTAAATGGCTGAAATACTCCCATAAAGAGACAAAGAGTGGCAAAATGGATAAAAAAACAGTACTCATCAATATGCTGCCTATAAGAGACACACCTTAGAAACAAAGACGTAAGTATGTTAAAAATCGAAGGATAGAAAAAGATATATCAAGCAAACAGCAACCAAGAAAAGAGCAGGAGTGGCAATACTAATCACAGATAAAACAGACTTTAAAACAAAATCCACTATAAAAGACAAAGAAGGACATTATATAATGATTAAAAGGACAATCTACCAAGAGGACATAACCATAATAAATATCTATGCACCCAATTACAGGGCTCCAAAATACATAAAACAATCTCTACCAGCACTGAAAAGAGAAATTGACAGTTACACAATAATAGTAGGAGGCTTCAACACACCACTCTCGGTAAAAGACAGAACATCTAGAAAGAAACTCAATAAAGATACAGAAGATCTAAAGGCCACAATCAACCAATTTGACCTCACAGACATATATAGAACATTCCACCCAACAGCAGCAAAGTATACATTCTTTTCCAATGCACGTGGAACATTCTCTAGAATAGAACATATCTTAGGCAACAAAGCAACCCTCAACAAAATCCAAAACACTGAGATAATACACAGCATCTTCTCTGATCATAATGTCATGAAGGTAGAAATTGATAATAGGAAGAGCAAGGAAAAAAAAATCAAATACATGGAAGCTGAATAACACCCTGCTTAAAAACCACTGGGTAATAGAAGAAATCAAAGATGGAATAAGAAAATTCCTAGAATCAAACAACAATGAAAACACATCATACCAAAACCTCTGAGATACAGCAAAAGCAGTGCCCAGAGGTCAATTTACAGCAATAGATGCACATATCAAAAAAGAAGAAAGGGAAAAAATCAAAACATTAGCTATACAACTTGAACAAATAGAGAACAACAAAAGAAGCCCACAGTCACCAGAAAAACATGAAATAACAAAGATCAGAGCAGAGATAAATGAAATAGAGAACAGAAAAACAATAGAAAGAATCAACAAAATCAAAAGTAGGTCCTTTGAAAGGATCAACAAAATCGACAAACTATTGGCCAAACGAAAGAAAAACAGGAGAGGACGCAAACTACCCAAATAAGAAATGAAATGGGGGACATTACAACAGACTCAACTGAAATAAAAAAGGGATCTTAACAGAGTACTATGAAAAACTATACTCCAACAAATTTGAAAACCTAGAGGAAATGAACAAATTTCTAGAAACACACTACCTACCTAAACTAACACAAATTGAGGTAAAAAATCTGAATAGACACATAACAAGAGAAGAGATTGAAAAAGTAAAAACAAAAACAAAAACTCCCCCCTAAAAAAGCCCTGGCCCGGCTGGCTTCACTGGAGAATTCTACCAAACATTCAGAGAAGAGCTTGCACAAGTACTAATCAAACTATGTCAGAGCACAGAAAAGGAAAGGATACTTCAGAATTCATTCTATGCAGCCAGCATAACCCTGATACCAAAACCAGGCAAAGACACTACAAAAAAAAGAAAATTACAGACCAGTATGTCTCTTGAATATAGACACAATAATTCTCAACAAAATTTTAGCCAATAGAATTCATCATCATATCAAAAAAATAATACAGCACAACCAAGTGGGATTCATACCAGGTATGCAAGGATGGTTCAATATTAGAAAATCAATCAATGTAATCCACCAAATAATAAAACAAAAGAAAATAATCACATGATCATCTCAATCAATGCAGAAAAGGCATTTGATAAAGTCCAACACCCATTCTTAATTAAAAAACTCTCAATAAAATAGGTATAGAAGGGAATTCCCCAACATAATAAAGGACATGTATACCAAATCAACAGCCAACACTGTTCTTAATGGAGAGAGGTTGAAAACATTTCGCTTGAGAAAAGGAACAAGATAAGGATGCCCTTTATCACCACTCCTATTTAACACTGTGCTGGAAGTCCTAGCTAAGACAATAAGGGAAGAATAAGAAATAAAGGGCATCCAAATTGGTAAGGAAGAAGTAAAACTATCCCTATTTGCAGATAATATGATCCTATACAGAGAAAATCCCAAAGATTCCACAAGAGAGCTACTGAAACTAATAGAAGGATGCAATGTGGCAGGATATAAGATCAACATACAAAAATTGGTTGGATTCCTCTACGTCAACAAAGAGAACTTCGAAAAGGAAATCAGGAAAACAATACCATGTATAATAGCCCTCTGAAAGATAAAATACTTAGGAATAAATCTAACCTGGGAAGTAAAATACTTATACAAAGAAAACAATAATACACTGCTTCAAGAAACCAAAAGAGACCTACGTAAATGGAAAAACATACTATGCTCATGGATAGGTAGACTCAACATTGTGAAAATGAGAATTCTACCCAAAGCAATTTACAAATACAATGCAATCTCAATCCAAATACCAACAGCATTCTTTAATGAGATGGAAAAACTAATCATTAACTTTATATGGAAAGGGAAGAAGCCCCAGATAAGTAAGGCAGTATTGAAGAAGAAGAATAAAGTAGGAGGACTTGCACTACCTGACCTCAGAACCTACTGTGTACAGTTACAGTAGTCAAAACAGCCTGGTACTACTACAAGGACAGACATATTGACCAATGGAACAGATTGAGAACCCAGATGTAAATCCATCCACCTAAGGTCACCTGATCTTCGACAAAGGCCCAAAGTCTATTAAATGGGGAAGACAGTCTTTTTAATAAATGGTTCTGGCAAAACTGAATGTTCATCTGTAAAAAAATCAAACACGATCCTTACTTCACACCATACACAAAAACTAACTCAAAATGGATCAAAGACCTAAATATAAAACCAAAAACTATAAAGATCATAGAAGAAAAAATAGTGTCAACGCTAGGGGCCCTAATACACTGCATAAACAGAATACAAACCATAACTAACAATACACAAACACCAGAAGATAAGCTAGATAACTGGGATCTTCTAAAAGTTAAACACTTATGCTCATCAAAAGACTTCACCAAAAGAGAACCTACCGACTGGGAAAAAAAAACTGGCTATGACAAATCCAACAAAGGTTAATTTATAAAATCTACAGGAAAATCCAACACTTCTATAACAAAAAGACAAATAATCCAATTAAAAAGTGGGCAAAGGATATGAACAGATACTTCACCAAAGACATTCAAGGGACTAACAGACACATGAGGAAATGCTCACCATCACTAGCCATTATGGGAATGCAAATCGAAACTACAATGAGATACCATCTCACCCTGACGTCACTGGCACTGATCAAAAGAAAACAGAAAATAACAAATCTGTAGAGGCTGCAGGGAGATTGGAACTCTTATGCACTGCGGTGGGAATACAAAATGGTACAATCACTTTGGAAAACAATATGGCACTTCCTTAAAAAGCTAGAAATGGAAATACCATACGATACAGCAATCACACCCCTACGAATATATCTTAGAGAAATAAGAGCCGTCACACAAATAGACATATGCACACCCATGTTCACTGCAGCATTATTCACAATAGCAAAAAGACGGAAACAATCTAAGTGCCCATCAACAGACGAATGGATAAACAAACTATGGTACATACACACAATGGAATACTATGCAATGATAAAGAACCATGATGAATCTGTAAAACATCTCACAACATGGATGAATCTGGAGGGCATTATGCTGAGTGAAATAAGTCAATCACAAAAGGATAAATGAAAAGTCAATCACAAAAGGATGTAGGAGACCACTATTATAAAAACTTATTGAAAGGTTTACACACACACAAAAAAAAACAATCTTTGATGGTTACGAGGGAGGGGGCGAATGGGGAGGGAAAAATACTAAATAGACAATAGATAAGTGGTAACTTTGGTAAAGGGTAAGACAGTACACGATACCGGGGAAGCCAGGACAACTTGACCAAGGCAAGGTCATGAAGCTTCACAGACACATCCAAACTCCCTGAGGGACTGAATTACTGGGCTGAGGGCTGGGGACCATGGTCTCGGGGGACATCTAGCTTAACTGGTATAACATAGTTTATAAAGAAAATGTTCTACATCCTACTTTGGTGAGTAGCATCTAGGGTCTTAAAAACTTGTGAGTGGCCACCTAAGATACTCCACTGGTCCCACCCTGTCTGGGGCAAGACAATGAAAAAAACCAAAGACACAAGGGAAAGATTAGTCTAAAGGACTAATGGACCACAACTACCAAAGCCTCCACCAGACTCAGTCGGGCATACCTAAATGGCACCCGGCTACCACCACTGACTGCTCCAACAGGGATCACAATAGAGGGTCCCAGACAGAGGTGGAGAAAAATGTAGAACAAAATTCTAACTCACAAAAAAAGACCAGACTTACTGGTCTGACAGAGACTAGAGGAACCCTGAGAGTATGACCCTTGGAGATCCTTTTAACTCAGTAGTGAAGTCACTCCTGAGGTTCACCCTTCAGCCAAAGATTAGACAGGCCCATAAAACAAAACAAAACTAAATGGGCACACCAACACAGGGGCAAGGACAAGAAGGCAGGAGGGGACAAGAAAGCTGGCAGTCAGGAACCCAAGATCAAGAAGGGGAAAGTGTTGACATGTCATGGGGTTGGCAACCAATGTCACAAAACAATATGTGTACTAATTGTTTAATGAGAAACTAAATTGCTCTGCAAACCTTCATCTAAAGCACAATTAAAAAAAGAAAGAAAATATAAAGTGGCATTAGGTATGCAATAATCAAGAACAGAATTTTTCCCCTTGATCAAAGGTTCAGAACAGATTCTAAAACTAAAACTGAAGGTAAAGATAACTTTAAGGTCTGCAAACAACAGATACAAGCCACAAACTAAGGATGTGTGCATGCAGCTTAAAAGTGACTGATAATCCTTCATTCATTTTTTAGCTACATTCAAATAGTAGCAAATATTATTGTCTTCTGTATAGAAGGTATCAGTAATATTACAAGAAAAATTTTGCTGAAAATAATTCAAAAGCAGTTGCAGCAGTACAATGACAGGGAACTGCCAGAAATTCAAGTCAGATTCAGAGGAGGACATGGAACAAGGGATATCACTGCTGATGTCAGACAGATCTTGACTGAAAGCAGACAATACCAGAAAGATGTCTACCTGTGTTTTACTGACTGTGCAAAGGCATCTGATTGTGTGGACTGTAACAAATTATGGGTAACACTGCGAAGAACAGGAATTCCAGAACACTTAATTGTGCTCATGAGGAACCTGAACACAGACAAAGAGGCAGTCACTCAAACAGAGCAAGTGGATACTGTGTGGTTTAAAATCAGGAAAGGTGTATGTCAGGGTTGTATCCTTTCATTATACTTATTCAATCTGTATGCTGAGCAAATGTCATGGATTGAATTGTGTCCTCCCAAAATATCTGTCAACTTTGCTAGGTCCTGATTCCCAGTATTGTATGATTGTCCACAATTTTATGTGATTTTCCTATATGTTGTAAATCCTATCACTATGATGTAATAAAATGGATTAGCAGCAGTTATATTGATGAGATCTACAAGATTAGGTAGTGTCTTAAGCCAATCTCTTTTGAGATATAAAAGAGAGAAGCAAGCAGAGAGACATGGGGACCTCATAACACCAAGAAAGCAGTGCCGGGAGCAGAGCGCATCCTTTGGACCTCAGGTTCCTGCGCTAAGATGCTCCCAGACCAAGGGAAGACTGACACATCACAAGGACCTTCCTCCAGAGCCGACAGAGAGAGAAAGCCTTCTCCTGGGGCTGGTGCCCTGAATTTGGACTTCTAGCCTACTGGACTGTGAAAGAATAAACTTGTCTTTGTTAAAGCCATCCACTTGTGGTATTTCTGTTATAGCAGCACTAGATGACCAAGACAGCAAATAATCTGAGAATCTGGACTATATGAAGGAGAACGGGTCATCAGGATTGGAGGAAGACTCATTGACAACCTGCAATATGCAGATAACACAACCTTGTTCGCTGAAAGCGAAGATGACTTGAAGCACTTACTGATGAAGATCAAAGACTACAGCCTTCAGTATGGATTACACCTCAACATGAAGAAAAGAAAACAAAAATCCTTACAACTGGACCAAGGAGCAACATTATAATAAACAGAGAAAATAGTGAAGTTGTCAAGGATTTCATTTTACTTGGATCCTCAATTAATGCCCATGGAAGCAGCAGCCAGGAAATCAAATGATGTACTGTGTTAGGCAAATCTGCTGCAGAAGACCTCTTTTAAAGTGTTAAAAAGCAGAAATGTCACCTTGAGGACTAAGGTGCGCCTGACCTAAGCCATGGTATTTTCAATTGCCTCATACGTATGCAAAAGCTGGACAATGAATACGGAAGACCGAAGAGGAATTGATGCCTCTGAATCATGCAATATTGAATATATACCATGGACTGCCAGAAGAGCAAACAAATCTGTCTTGGAAGAAGTACAGCCAGAATGCTCCTTAGAAGTGAGGATTGAGAGACTTCATTTCACGTACTTTGGACGTGTTATCAGGAAGGACCAGTCCCTGGAGAAGGACATCATGCTTAGTAAAGTAGATGATCAGCAAAATAAAGGAAGACCTTCAATGAGATGGACTGATACAGTGGCTGCAACGATGGGCTCAAGTATAGCAAAGATTGTGAGGATGGTACAGGATCAGGCAGTGTTTCGTTCTGCTATACATAGGGTTGCCATGAGTCAGAACCGACTCGATGGCACCTAACAACAACATATAGAAGGTACTGTACTGTGCTAGATGCTGAAAGGACTGCAGATCAGCATGAGACATCAGCTTGTCAGTTCTTCCAGCTCCCCTGTGCCTCAAAATTGCAAAATTACCTTGTTGCTCGCTTGCTTAAAATTCTTCAATGGCTCACCACTACCTGGGAGATAAAGTCCAATTCCTTAGCAAAACTAAGCCCATCAACTGCCTGTCTATCCTCCTTTACTCTTCTTTAGCTATTATATACTACTTATAATTCTCTCCAAAAACACTATACTCTCACATTTCCTTGCCTTGATCATACTGTTCTTGCCTGGATGCAATCCTCAATTCCTGCCCTCCCATCCTAATCTCCTACCAAATTCCTTTCCATTATGCAAGATACAGGAAACATCACTTCCCCTGGGAAAATCCCACTTTACTTTAAGAAAAGTTGGATGGCTCTACTCTGTGTTTTCTTAGTATTCTGTCCTTATTTATCTCTACTACAGCATTTGCATATTGTATGTTACCTGTTTATCTATCCCCTAGATGCCTAAAGGGAAGAATTGCCTTATTCATTTCTTTATCCCTCAGAATAGTAATTCCATCCTCACCCCCACCGCCCCTGCCGCCCACACACACACATCCTGACACATAGGACATATTCTAATATGGACAAATTTAGATTTTTGTCAAAACAAATTTTTTTTGCAGGAAATAAAATCATGGCAATAATTACAACACCATCACAGACATTAGTAGGCTGCTCACTATAGACTCTGGAATGGAAAAATTAGGTCACAGATTATACACAATCACATGTCCATTAAGCAATATCTCTACCCCATATTTATTCCATTCAAGAAAGCATACTGACATGCAAGTGAGAGTGACAGTTAATATAGAGGTGAGTAATTCAGCTCTAATTCATATTTTTAAAATTAAATTATTTGCATATGTTGGTACTTTAACCATTTTTAATAACAAAAAGCAAATCACATGCAATACACTTCACCTTTGGCAGTGTGGTATGAAACCAAGTTGAGAACCTCTTCTCTGGCACAGTGTCTAGCATTTAGCAGCTGACTGGTCAAAAATGTTTGCTGAATTTAACTGATTAACTTGAGTCAGGAAGCTTATTTTCTAGAGGGAGAGAAAAGGATAAACACCTGACCAGTTAAGAGAAATAGAATGAAATAACAATAAGGAAAATAACATGAGCTGTAATAAAAAAAATTAATCATAAAGTTAACTATTAAATGAGTGGCTTAGGATTTCTGGCGGCATATTGGTTAAGAGCTTGGCTGCTAACCAAAAAGCTGTCAGTTCAAATTCACCAGCCCCTTCTTGGAAACCCTATAGGGCAATTCTACTCCTATAGGGTCACTATGAGTCAGAATCGACTCAACGATAACAGGTTAGGACTTCTAGTCAAGAAGTCATAATGAGTGTACAATAAATACACAATAAGCTGGTGTAGTAACATTAATATCTGGCAAAATAGAGTTTAAAGTAGTAGTTCTCAATGGAGGCTATAAAACCTCACTTAAAAGGTGTTCTAGAAGTTTTCAGGTGAAATGTTTGGTTATCACAATGATGGCGGGGTGGGGGACACTGCTGGCCAGAGATGCTAGACATCCTGCAAGTTGCAGGATAGTCCTGCACAAAGGAAGCATGGTTCCACGTGCTATACGAAATTCAAATATCTTGAAAGACATTCATGTAAATAAAGAACATATTTGTAATTACTCAAGCTTGGATTCTAACTCCATTTCGCATAAAAACATAGTAATCTTGGATGGTTTTAATATACACAGAATTTTCCAGAAATGCAACTACCTTGTAAATTGAGGAAAAGTTTTGTTTTTGTTTTTTACAGAACATCAAAAATTGGTTAAAATTTCTGAAAATCAGGCCATCAATGGCAAACACTGCTCCTGATATCTGAATCCCCAATTCAACACATCTGTATCAGAATCCATTTGAAGCTGTCACATTCATGGGAATTTATGGTATTTAGTCCTTATTTCAAAATATCAAATATAAGCCAAAAATGCATTTTTGCTTCACCTACAAATAAACCTATCAATGTGCCTACTCTTTTTCCCAAGTGAAACAATGAAACATTTAACATCAAGTGAACATTTTACAAAGAAACACTCTGGTAAAGCTGGCAAAGATATATCGTATTTCTCATTTTCTTTCCTTCATCAATCTGTAATTTGTCTTGGCAAACTATCCCCATTTCAACTGAGGTTACTTTCTCTCTTTCTCTTATCACATACGAATAAGCCTGGCCTGTTACTACATTAGCCCACAACCCATTCCCATCTCTGCTCTTTAATTTTCCTTCTTGGATGGAATGGCTTCTGATTGTCTTCTCTTACATCTAAACTTAGTCATTCGTAAGACTTTAGCATCTGACTACTTCATTGTGTCTTCTACACTAGACAGGTCAAAAAATTGCATATTGAAATCTATATTTTACTAATTTAATTTTCTTTTATTTTTTCTTTATCATATAGTTAGGGTATCTTTTTTTTTTTAATTATGAGCAATAGAAACCTAAGTTACCTATCAATTTCATTTCAGGGTAGTTAAAAGTATGTTAAAAAATTATAAATAAATAGCAATAATATAGTTAACATTTATAGCACTTACTACATACTAAGTTCTACTATAACTTCTTTGTATATATTAACTTACTTAATCCTCAAAGTAATCCTGTGAGGTAGGTGCTATTAATATCCCCATTTTACAGCTGTGGAAACTGAGACAGAAAGGATAAGTGACTTTCTCAAGATCATACATCTAAGTAAATGGCAGAGCCAGAATTTGAACCTAGACCATGCAAAATCATTGGGCATGACAGAACTGAGAATAATTGATGTAAGAAAAACGCACTGAGTGGACACTATTTAACAATGAATTATAACTACATAATAATTAATTCTACCAAGAAATAATAATCATGATCTTGTATATATCTAACAACACAGCCTTGTAATATATAAAGCCTTTGCTGTCTCTCTCTCTTTATACACACTTAGACACACAGGAAGTCCCTAGGTGGCACAAACAGTAACCACCATGTTTGGCTGCTAACCTAAAGATTGGAGGTTCAAGTTCACCCAGAGGCACCTTGGCAAAAAGACCTGGAGATCTACTCTGGAAAAATCAGCCACTGAAAACCCTATGGAACACAGTTCCACTCTGAAACACATGGAGTAGCCACAAGTCAGAATCAACTTGACAGCAACTGGTTTTTCATTGATAGACAGACAGCTATCTACATCATGCCTTTGCTAAATGCTCTATTTTAGCAGATGCTGTATTTTAACTATACTTCTTGTCTTCCACCCTAGGCAAAGAGCTCTTTTAGGGCATGATTTAATCTTATTTTATTTCTCTAACCCTAGTAAGTTGCCCTGAATTGGTAATTACTCAGTGGCAACTGGTTAACACCTAGTTCAATATCTTATACCTAATGAGCATTAACTAAATATCTGTTAACTAAATAAAAGAATTAATGAGACAAGATAACAAATAATTACAATGTTTATTATATACTGGAAAAGAGGTATCACTAGAGTGCTATGAGATCACAAATGTGGAGGCAACCAACCCTCTCACTCTGCTCACTGCAAAATAATACACTATACAAATCAGGTTTCTGTAATATCCTTCACGTTATCACATATATCATTTACAGAAATACTTCTACACACGGAGTGAATCCAAGTTACATGTACAATTTGGTGTGCTTTCATTTTTTCCAGTTGGATTATCAATTAAAGTGAAGGACCTTGGGAGATATTTCTTTTATATCCTGCACAGCAATATGCACACAGTAAAATTTGCTGCAGTAAATTTTCCCCTGATGTTACCTAGTGCTGAGCTCAGCCCACAAGAGACATCTGCAAAATTCTTGACTAATTAGTAGCCCAGCTTTCCACATCAGCTCTGGAGTAAACTTTAAATGTACTGAATATGACCAAAAGCTAAAATCACACACTTGTTGTGTGTGAACCTTAAGTATACTTGTGTTAACAAATACGGGAGTCTCATTTTAAACACATCATTTTACATACCCTAGAACACAGAACCTCCAAGGAGAGCTCCCTCTCTGAACCCCTTAGTACCTCAAAAGGAGTTGCAAAACCAGACAAATGCAACAAGGAAAACAAAAGGAAATTTAGCAAGAAGCAGTTTAGCAAATTTAGCAAGAGAGGCAATAGGACAATGCAATAAAGACCATTTTCAAGGTGCAGAGCCCTAAGAAGCACTGAACTATTATCCTCTTTCTCTCAGGGCTTTCAGCGCTAAACTTTAAAATAAGAGATGACAGGTAGGAAAGGAAGTTATTTTTCCTCTTTATTCTTTTTCTAAATCCCTGCAGTATGATTTCAGACCCTTTATATTTGGTAGATTTGGCAGCTTCCCTGATCTTTATGAACCTATCTCTGACTGTTGCTTGCCTCTCTCACTATTTCTTTTCCTTCTTCTCCACACCCTCTCCCAAATAAAGAAAGGTGCTTCTCAAGGTTCAGTCCTTACTGCTCCAGTCTTTCCTGTCCATACCCTTTTTCCTTCACTGTTTCTGGCATTCAAAACATTTTCTGATGGTTAAAAATGTGCTCAATTCCTACATAATGTTGCTTTCATGTCAGAGTAATACACATTTAAGAGTTTCTCTACTCATTCTTCCTTAACCTCATTCTTGATTTTGAATGTTACTTAACTTTCTACGCGGCAGTTCAACTCTGAAATGGCTGGTTTGATATGAGGAGGCAGACAAGCAGGCAGACACACACATACACACACACTAGTCTTTTGCTCATGGATATTTTCAGGTCACTTCCAGAACCCACTACTTTGTCCCCCAAAAGACCTTAGTACATGCTGACATCTCAGGGAGAGCAAAACTCTGAAAACCGATAAGCCAGATATGCCTAAAAGGCTGTCTCCTAACCTTCACCCTGAGATAGAATACATACTACCTCACATCATCCTCACTGTCTACTTCTTAACCATCTTACAAAAGCTGCTTTACCCACCTCCAAGCTTAACTATTTTCTGACACCGTGGTTACTGAAACATGCAAGCATTTCACCTTGTCAGAACAGGATCACATGCAATGCTGATGAAAACACAGTTTCCAGTGTTGTCTCCGAGAGGCATACAAAAAAGCACAAATACAACCATGAAATAAAATACAGACTATTTGAGGAAAATCCTTGCGGTATTGCAACACTGATCACATTTAAGAGAGAAAAGATTCACTGTCTTATAAATTTCTCAAGTTATAGTCAGTTTTTGGTACATTGGGGGCACTGAGACCATTGTAGTAGCACTAGCATTTTGAGATCCAGCATCTTAGTTCTTAGACAAAGCAAACAAAAAGATACCAGAGAACACAAAACTTTTACCTTCCCAAGCACAAAAATAAAACATCTCAGAACAAAATAACATTCACTTACTAAAATGTTCCCCTTACTTTTTTTATAGCACAACTGTCACAACTGCTACAGATTTAGCATTTGCGTAACAAACCCCATGTGTGTTAAATAATAAATGTATGTATAACCATGAATGTGAATAAATCAATTTTTCAGTACCAAGCAGATGGCAGATATCTGGCTCTTTTAGTTTGTAAGTGTACTGTTTCTTACAGCTTAGCATTTCCAGACATGGCACTGCCAGTTTAGGAAAATACACTGGGGGAGAGTGGGAACTTCAGCCTCTATCTGATATAACTAGTTATGTATTTGCCAGACAAACCTAACCAGGTTGAACTTTATAAGAAATACAACATATATACAATATCCATTCCACAAATATGACATATGAATACATAAAAATTAATAACAGTCTATTTCCTTCTTCTATACTAGATCAAAATTAGATGCAATCTTCCATTCATCGATTTAGGTAGATAGGAATTAGAATCCTAGCTGCACGATGTACTAGATGTGGTATATTTGTCAAGATACTAAACATCTTTGAATCTCAGTTTCCTCATTTATATAATGGAAGCATAATCAGCTACCTTGCAGGACTGTTTGTGGGGATTAAACAACATAATATATACAAGTTCTTAACACAGTACCTAGCACAGAGAAAGAACTCAACAGATCTTAACTACATATATAATAGGAATAATAACTAGTCCTATATCTATATGGTGTGTTATGTACTAGGCACTCTTCTAAGTACTTTATATATCCTAGCTAATCATATTTTCTCAACAATACCAAGAGGTGGGTACTATCATTATCTGCATTTTACAGATGTGGAAACTGAAGCACAGAAGTCAAGCAAGTTGCCCAAGGGCAGAAAATTTGTAAGTGATAGAACCTAGGCAGTCCAGTTCCAGAGTCTCTCTCTGCTATACTGCCTCTTCAGCCTGTCAATCAATATATCCTTATACTATACACACACACAAATACACAAACACACATGATTTTCTCTCATGTGACAAATATTTAGTGAGTACCTTCTATGTGGTAGAGTCTGTGCTAGGTACTAGAGATACAGAGATGAAAAACACAGGGCGTTTGGATCTACTAGAGGAAGGTAAACAGGTAAACAAATGCCATAAAATATATCATTGCTCAGATAAGAGTCTGTGCATGGTATACAGGAGGCAAAAGGAGGGAGTGGTCAATAATGCTATGAAAAATATGATGATGGTAAGAAAAAAAGTATTTGATTTCTTATAACCATCAAAAATGAAATCACCTTGATTGAGGTGTAACATGAGAGAGTTAAGGGAAGGTAGGGCTGCCAGAAAGTTAGGGGGTAAATGCTGGAAGGTAAGAAGTCACAAAGAGTGAGAGCCCTAAAATTTGCAAATAAACCACCCCTCCCAGTCCCTGCCTAACCAATAACCTATGCATGCAAATTGAAAAAAAAAAATGAAGTCAAACATCTAAAAAATAGTAAGCTGATCTAAGATCAATTTTGAATTGCCCTGTGAAACTGAAAAAGAAAATAACAATAGCTACTTGATGTCTTTGCTTGATGTGGTACACACTGCATATACTTCATTTGATCCTTGCAATACTACAAGGTGAGCATTGTTATACAGGGTACACTGAAAAGAACGAAAACTTTGTGCTCATCTTAGGTTCAAATTTCTTCATCAAGTCTCTTTTACTCATTCACTAACACACAGATACGCACACATGCACACTGGTTCTACTACCTCTCTTGCTACTCCATTTCAGGCTCCTTTGCCAGCTCTTTCTTCCTCTACTCAACCCTTAAATGTTGGAGTTTCTCAGTGCTTGGTCTCAGGTCCTCTTTTAATATCAGTATACTTACATTCCCTGTACAATCTCATTCATACCCATGGCTTCAGTCACTCTATACTAATAGCTCTTAAATCTATATTTCCCAGCCAGATCTATCTCCTGAACTCCAGATCCTTATAAGCACCTGCTTTTAATCATCTCCATGTGTTGGTCTCACAAGTACCTCACACTCTAGTCCAAACCTGTTCATCCTTGGAATCAAATGTGCTCCTGCTTGAGTTCCTCCTGTTTCAAATATCCAGTTGCTCAAACTTGGAATTATCTTTTGAGTCTTCCTTCCACCTTACCATCATAGCCAACCATTCACCAAATGCCATGGATTCTACCTTCTAAATATTCCTCAGTTGTTTACAGGCATATTTAAGTTGGTAAATAGAAACACATGTTTAGTATTTCAAATCATTTTACTCTTCTCCATCCCCAATACCATCACCCTTGTCCAAGTCACATCACATTATCTTTCACCCTGACCATTGCCAAACTGAAACGATTCTTACATTCTCCAATTCATTTGATATGTTGCAGTCAAAGCGATCTTTTTATAAAGCATATCAGAACATATAACCCCTGCTTAAAAGCAAGTCCCTGAAGATAAACTCCAAAATTCTTAACATGCATGATGTCCTCTATAATTAGCCTCTACTTAACTCTCTTACCAATCTCTCCCTGACCCTCTGCTCTAGCCATTCTGGACTTCTTTCAGATCCTCAGTTGCACCTCAGACTTCCTCCCCATTAGGTGCCCCTTTCTGCCTGTAATACTCATCTCCAACCTGCTCCTTCGCCTGGCTCTTACTCACCCTTTAGGTCTCAACTTAAACCTCACTTTCTCAGTAAGACCATCCTCCCTCCCTAAATTAGATTATGGCTGTTTTGTATTCCCACTGCAATTTGTATGTGGCAACAACTTTGGGGGGCCTCCATGATCCCCACCTCCTAGTGTTCATGCTCTTATATGATTCCCTCCCCGAGTGTGGGCAAGATCTGTGACTTGCTTCTAACCAATATAATATGACAAAGGTGACTGCAATCTAAATTTTAAAAATTAAAAAAAAAAAAAAAAGCTGCATCTAAAAGTAATAATGTTAAATAAGATTGTAACCCATCTTGCTAGGAGACTCATTTACTGGCTCTAAAGAAGCAAGCTGCCATGTTGTGTGTTGTCATATGGAGAGGGCCATGCAGCAAGGAAATGAAGCAAACTTCCCGTGTCCAGCCAGCAAGAACCAGAGGCCCTCAGTTCAGCAGCCTGCAAGGAACTAATTGCTGTCAACAACTACACGAGCAGATCTTTCCCCAGTTCAGCCTCAGGCAAGGCAGCAGCTGTGGCCAACACCTTGACTGCAGCTTTGAAGAGGAGAACCAGCTAAGTCATACTCAGACTCTTGACCCACAGAAACTAACAGAATAAATGTGTTTGTGGTAATATTGTTACACAGCAATAGACAACTAATATGCTTTGCTTCCCCTTATGTTGCACTCATTACTTAATGTCAGAATTTACCATTAGATTATAAAGCCCCCAAGAGCAGGAACAGTCTTGATCACCACTGTATCAAGTACAGTGCCTGGCATATAGAAAGCCCACAATAACTGAATTAATGAATGAATGAAGGTCTAGCCTGTGCCAAGCACAGTGCTATACCTTGAGGAAATAGACGTAAATAAGGCATGGTCCCTGTTCTCATGGAGCTTTAATCTAAGTGGGATGAAAAACACTTAAAACAGACGATTTCAACAGAATATGATAAAGGTAACAGGTTTCTGCGAGGACATAGAATATGGGCATTTACTGTATTCTTATGCAAATAACATGCACAGTCTATTTTTTGTGGCAACCACGCCTGTCCCCTCACCCCAGGTATTTTCATAAGTACACTATGCTAATTCCCCACAGTTGGCAAAAAAAAACCATAGGATGTGTGCATTATTTGCATAAAAAGACAGTAATTCACATTGCAAAGGTCCAGGGAGGGGAGAGGAGAAAATCTTACCCCAAAAGCAATAAGACAAACAAGACTTTTTCTCGTGACCAAATCAGTACTATGAATACCACTCTTTCAGGGTTGATTTCCTTACCAATAATGCCTTTAGAATGTAATCTGTTTCCAAAGTGACAGAGTATTTTGGTATGGTGGGTTTAAAACCAAGTAGCCATACCTCTTCAGATGTGGGAAGACATTTTTTAAGGACTGTATAACCTGGTTAACAAGAATACCTGTGGATCCACAAGAAATCAAAGTAATCTTGTCAAGAATTATTTGGGGACTGATTATTGACAGATTAACTCTGCATTCAAAATTTATATCGATGAAATGACATGACCTTGTACACTGAAGATCCTAAAAAATCAACACGAAGAAACAATCAGAACTAATAAATGAGTTCAACAAGGTTGCAGGATACAAGATCAACAGACAAAAATCGATTGTATTTTTTATATACTAGCAATAAACAATCTGAAAATGAAATTCAGAAAATTATTCCATATACAGCAGCATCAAAAAGAATAAATACTTAGGAATAAATTTAACAAAAGAAGTGCAAGACTTGTACACTGAAATTACAAAACATTGTTGAAAGAAATTAAAATTTAAATAAACAGAAAGGTACCAAGTTCATGTATCAAAAGACTTAATATTATTAAGATAGCAATACTTTCCCAATTGATCTACAGATCCAATGCAATCCCTATGAAAAATCCAGATGCCCTTTTGTGGAAATTGACAAGCTGATCCTAAAATTCAGATGGAAATGCAAGGGACCAGAATAGCCAAAAAAAATCTTGACAAAGAAAAAGAAAGTTGGAAGACTCACAGTTTTTTATTTTAAATATTCCTAACCCAAAACCAAACCCGTTGCCATCAAGTTGATTCTGATGCATAGCAACACTATAGGACAAAGTGGAACTGCCCCACAGGGTTTCCAAGGCTGTTATCTTTAGGGAAGCAGACTGCCACATCTTTCTTCCTTGAAGTGGCTGGTAGGTTCAAACCACTGACCTTTTAGTTAGCAGCCGAGCACTTAACCAATGCACACCAGGGCTCCTTCTAAATATTTCCACTAAACTATTATTCAATATAGCCACAAAATGGAAACAATAAAAATGTCCAACAACTAATGAATGGATAAACAAAATGTGGAAATATTATTAGCTACAGTAATCAAGGTAATATAGTACTAGCATAAAGATAGGCATATACAAAAATGAGTAAAATTGACAGTCTAGAGAGAAACCCTCCCATCTACAGTCAACTGATTTTCAACAAGGGTGCCAAGACAATTCAATGGAGAAAGAATAGTCTTGTCGACAAACGGTGACGAGAAAACTGCATATCTACATCCAAAAGAATGAATTTGGATCTCTACCTCATACCATATATAAAAATTAACTCAAAATGGATCAAAGACCCAAATTTAAAAGCTAAAACTATACAACTCTTAAGAAGATGGAGAAACTGGAACCCTCCTCCATTTCTGATGGGAATGTAAAATGGCACAGCCACTGTGGAAAACAGTTTGGAGGTTCCTCAAAAAGTTGAACAAAAATTACCATATGACCAAGCAATTCCAATCCTAGGTATATACCCAGGAGAAGTGAAGGCAGGAATGCAAACAGAAACCTGTACACCAAAGTTCACTGCAGCACTTTTCACAATAGCCAGAAAGTGTAAACAACAAAATGTCCATTAACAGAAGAATGAATAAACAAAATGTGGTATCTATGTACAATGGAATATTACACAGCTGTAAAGAGAAATGAACTTCTGATGCATGCCACAACATAGATGAACCCTGAAAACATGCTGCGAAATAAGTCAGTTGCAAAAGGACAAATACCATACAATCTCACTTATGTAAAACAGGCAAATATACAGAAGCCAAAGATTATTAATGGTTACTTGGTGTATCCCAACAGATGCACTCTTAACTTGAAACATTAAGCAGGACATCAACCACTGCTACACTAGAATTGGACAGATTTTCCACTTAACAGAGGTTGAAAGGCTAGGGCCATTACATCATTTGGTTTCACTTTTCTCTTTTACATTCAAATGTACACACAGGCACACATGCATCACTTGCACTTACACATACCTCAATTCTTCGCTAAACAGACCTTACTAACATCCAAAATGTTCCAAGTCATTTTCCTTGAAGCAATTAAATTATCTTATTCTCTGTTTCATGGTCTAAAAAAGAAAGACGAACAGTCAAAGTAAAAATGGTTTTAAATATAAACCCAACCTACTGTGCTTCTAAAAGTATGTTTTTCCCAAATGGGGTAAAATAAAGGTTATAAAATACTTTCATCTATTTCTAATGCCTCTAGGCCAGGGTTTCTTGAGCTCAGCACTACTGACATTTTGGGCTAGGTAATTCTTTGTTGTGGGAGCTATCCTGTGCATTGCTAGATGATTAGCTGCATCCCTGGCCTCTACCCACTACATGCCAGTAGCACCCTTGCCCAGTTGTGATAACCAAAAAATGTCTCCAGATACATTTTCAAATGTCCCCTGGAGGGCAAAATTACCCCTGGGTGAGAACTACTGCTCTGGTTCATCAAGACTCTGTGAAAGCTGGACAATGAATAAGGAAGACTGAAGAAGCGTTGATGCCTTTGAATTGTGGTGCTGGTGAAGAATATTGAATATACCATGGACTGCCAAAACAATGAACAAATATGTCTTGGAAGAAGTACAACTAGAATGCTCCTTAGACGCAAGGATGGCGAGAATTTGTCTCACATAGTTAAAACATGTTATCAGGAGCGACCAATCCCTGGAGAAGGACATAATGCTTCGTACAGTAGAGGGTCAGTGAGGAAGAGGAAGACCCTCAACAAGATGGATTGACACAGTGGCTGCAACAATGGGTTCAAGCATAACGATGACCGTGAGGATGGTGCAGGACCGGGCAGTGTTTTGTTCTGTTGTACATAAGGTTGCTATGACTCATAATCAACTCGACAGCACCCAACAACAAGAATACAGCAAATTAGGGGCAGTGATGGTTCAGTGGTAGAATTCTCGCCTTCCATGTGAGAGGCCTGGATTCCTGGCCAATGCACAAGTACAGCCACCACCTGTCAGTGGATGCTTCCATGTTGCTATGATGCTGAAGAGAGTTCAGTGGTGCCTCCAGATTAAGACAGACTAGGGAGAAAGGCCTGACAATCTACTTCAGAAAAATCAGCTAATGCATACACTGACCTTAAAAATAAACAGATTTTTGTGAAATGTAGTAGTTAAATACATCTAAAAAAGGTTTTTGTTTGTTTTTTAGTTAATCCATTCCTGGAAGTACTATAAAACCAATCTTTTAAATATATTTTTATGGTATTTATACTCCCAAACATATAGTATGGGAAAAATAGAGCTATGCTTCACTAGTTTCACTAGTAATGAGCTTAGATTCCCTTCTACACATCTCTCTCCTAGAATAAAGTACCAGCTTTTCTCTCCACGTGTGTCTCTCTCTTCTCTTCTCTCTGACTCTATTACTTATAAGTACTGAAAGGGAACTTCATGTTTAAAACTTTCTACTTCTACCATGATAATATGTAGAACACTAATAATTAACTGCAACCTAAAATACACATCACCCAATAACAATTTAATCTTTATTTGAGGTCCTAAGAGACTGACAATCCATAAAGATAGACCAAGTTTATCCAGTCAAATTACCAGGTTGGTCACATCCTAAGGAACCCAAGTTCCTTTCAAGTCAACTGCTCAAGTAGGTTTTTTTTTTTTTTTAATTGTGCCATTAGGTGAAATTTTACAGAGTAAATTAGTTTCCCAGTAGTTTATCCATAAAGTGTTTCATGACTGGTTTCACTCCCCACAATATGTCAGCACTCTCCCCATTTCTGCCCTGCATACTCCATTTTCTTTCATCCTGATTTTCTACCACTTCCTGCCTTCTCATCTTTGCTTTTGGGCAGATAATGCCCTTTTGATCTTGTATAATTGATTGTATAAGGAGTACGTTCCTCTGGGGTGTTACTGTTTATTCTTTGTCCTTGTCTATTGTTTGGCTGGAGGTAGTCTATGGGAATGGCTTCAGTTCCAGGTCAGAAGTAAAGCAGATATTTTTACAGTTATGCAACTAAATAAGATTATTTAAGACAAAGTAATTTAAAAAATAATAATTTTTGGTAAGGAAAATGACAAATTATTCTAATTGTAATTTATGGGGCTACTGATGCACTTTGGACATGTTATCAGGACGGACCAGACTCCGGAGAAGGACATCATGCTTGGTGAAGTAGAGGGTCACTGAAAAAGAGGAAGACTCTCAACGAGATGGACTGACAAAGTGGCTCCAACAATAGGCACAAGCATAACAACAATTGTGAGGATGGTGCAGGACTGGACAGTGCCATGAATTGGAAGCAACTCGACAGCACCTAACAACAACAACACTGACCCATGAGGACTTTGCTGTTATGGTTTTTCATTCTTCATAAAATATAGCCTAATAGTCTTTGTTACTCCTCCAGAGCCAGACTCCAGAACTAAATGAAGAACGGTAAAAACTGAACAAACATAACTAATGTCTATTTTTAAGGATGACCAGTGGGTCCTAAATTCTAAAACTAAATTATTTTAAAGGATTACAAATAAGCTACGTAAATACACACTCCTCAAAGTGAAGTCATCCATCAGTTGATCTTTCTTTCACCATCTAGGGCAACTAGCAGTCCTTAAGTTACCTGCATAGTTTGTATCTTCCATACCAAAAGTCAACTATTTCCTTTTATTGCCACTAATATACTTTTTATTTAACCTGACCTTTAAAGCCCTGTAATCATCTGTACTTTGTAATCAAAGATAAAAATTAACCATCACTTAGCTGTGAACTATTGAGTTATCAGACCAAGGGTTGGCAAACTTTTTCTGTAAAGGGTCAGACGATAAATATTTTAAGCTTTCAAGGCCATATGGTCTCTGTTGCAACTATTTAACTGTGACACTTAGCATGAAAACAGCCATGTTGTTGTTGTTATCGTTGGGTGCCGCTGAGTCAATTCTGACTCATAGCGACCCTGTGTACAACAGAACGAAACACTGCCCGGTCCTTCGCCATCCTCACAATCCTTGTTATGTTTGAGCCCATTGTTGCAGCCCCTGTGTCAATCCATTTTGTTGATGGTCTTCCTCTTTTTTGCTGACCCTCTACCAAGCATGATGTCCTTTTCCAGGGACTGGTCCCTCCTGATAACCGTCCAAAGTATGTGAGACGAGGTCTTGCCATCCTTACTTCCAAGGAGCACTCTGGCTATATTTCTTCCAAGACAGACTTGTTCACTCTTCTGGTAGTCCATGGTATATTCATTATTCTTCGCCAACACCATAATTCAAAGGCATCAATTCTTCTTCAGTTTTCCTTATTCATTGCCCAGCTTTCAAAAATATCATGGCTTGGGTCAGGTGCACCTTAGTCCTCAAAGTGACATTTTTGCTTTTTAACACTTTAAAGAGGTCTTTTCCAGCAGATTTACCCAATGCAATATGTCGTTTGATTTCTTGACTGCTGCTTCCATGGGCATTGATTGTGGATCCAAGTAAAACGAAATCCTTGATGACATCAGTCTTTTCTCCGTTTATCATGATGCTGCTTATTGGTCCAGTTGGGAGGATTTTTGTTTTCTTAATGTTGAGGTGTACTCCTGTCATGGATTGAATTGTGTCCCCAAAAAATATCTGTCAACTTGGCTGTGTCATGATTCCCAGTATTGTATAATTATGTACCATTTTGTAATCTGATGTGATTTCCTTATGTGTTGTAAATTCAACCACTATGATTTAATAAGATGGATTAGTAGCAGTTATACTGATGAGGTATACAAGATTGCATAGTGTCTTAAGACAATCTCTTTGAGATACAAGAGAAGTGAGCAGAGACACATGGGAACCTCATGCCACCAAGAAAGCAATACCAGGAGCAGAGCATGTCCTCTGGACATGAGGTTCCTGTGCTGAGATGCTCCCAGACCAAGGGAAGACTGATGCATCACAAGGACCTTCCTCCAGAGCTGACAGAGAGAGAAAGCCTTCTCCTGGAGCTGATGCCCTGAATTTGGACTTGTAGCCTACTAGACTGTGAGAAAATAAATTTCTCTTTGTTAAAGCCATCCACTTATGGTATTTCTGTTATAGGAGCACTAGATGACTAAGACAACTCCATACTGAAGGCTGTGGTCTTTGACCTTTATCAGTAAGCATTTCAAGTCCTTTTCACTTTCAGCAAGCAAGGTTGTGTCATCTGCATATCACAGGTTGTTAGTGAGTCTTCCTCCAATCTTGATGCCGTGTTCTTCCTCATATGGTCTAGCTTCTCAGATTATTTCCTCAGCATACAGATTGAATAAGTATGGTGAAAGGATACAACCCTGATGCACACCCTTCCTGATTTTAAACCATGCAGTATCCCTTTGTTCTGTTCTAACAACTGCCTCTTGATCTGTGTACAGGTTCCTCGTGAGCACAATTAAGTGTTATGGAATTCCCATTCTCTGCAATGTTATCCATAACATAGCAAACACATTAACAAATGGGTGTGGCTGTTTTCTAGTAAAAGTTTATTTACAAAACACATGGCAGGCCAGATTTAGTCCAAAGGCTCTATTAGACTATTATGTATGACAAGAAATAAACAGACTTATTTCACCCTTTCCCAATGATAATGTTCTCACCAAAAAATCATCTAGTCACTTTCCAAAATACCATAAAATATAACCTACTAACTTTCTCCTATTTTGTAATGGGCATTTATAATGGATTAATGCCAGACCTTATTGCCTTCAATAAGGAATAAGAGCCTACTATGAGAATCAAGTTCAGGATTCAAATTTGCACTATACACACTGTACAGAAAGCGTGAGCCAAGAAATCAAAATAAAACCTTTAGGTTCACATCCGGAACCTATGTGACCACAGCAGAGGTAAATGTAAAACCACTGCATTGAAACACCTCCACAACCTAAAACACACGAACTCCCAGGAAAGGTATCCCCCGCTAAAGACAAGCTTTCAATCAAAAATTATAAACCACAGGAGAAATCACAAACCATTAATGAGGACTAGCAGACACAATAAACAGCAGAATCCACACTCTAAGATTGCAACTAATCTATAAGGGACTTAAAATAAGCAAAGAAAAAAAATTAATGGCCAAAATTTATTCAGCTCTATGAAAGTATATTAGAAAACCTGCAAGAAATAATAAAAAACACCAGCTGCTGTAGAGTCAATTCCAACTCATGGAGACCCCAGATGTGTCAGGGTAGAACTGTGCTCCATAGGGTTTTCAATGGCTGATTTTTCAAAAGTAGATCTCAAGGCATTTCTTCCAGGGCACCTCTGGATGGACTTGAACCTTCAACTTTCGGTTGGCTGCTGAGCACATTAACCATTTGCACTGCCCAGGGACCTGTATAAGAACCAAAAAAAACCCAAAGATCCCAAACCCACTGCCATCGAGTTGATTTCAACTCGGCGACCCCATAGGGTTTCCAAGGCTGTAAATCTTTAAGGAAGCAGACTGCCACATCTCTCTCCCGCAGAGATAAGCTAGTGGTTTCGAACCACTGACTTTTCAGTTAGCAGTCAATCACTTTACCCACTGTGCCACCAGGGCTCCTTAGGGACTCCTATAAAAAATAATAATTTTCTAGTAAAATATAATTTGCCTAAATTGACTTCAGGAGAGATAAAAGTCATTTTTTATTTCTAGGGTAAATCATTTGGCCCTAGAAGCGTAGGAAAAGTTTCAAAGTACTTAGTCCAGAGTTTTACAGGGGAATTCTATCAAATATTTAAGGAACAAATCACTCTAATACTATTTAAACTGTTCCAAAGCATAGAGGGGAGAGGGAGGACAAATTTCCAAATTATTTTTACGAAGCAAGCAGAACACTGGTACCAAAACCTAACAACAGAAGCGCAAAAGAGAAAACCATGGTAATTCTCACAAATACTGAAGCAAAAACACCCTAGCAGACAGAAGTTGGCAGCACGTTAAATAATAACACACCAGGAATGCAAGGATGGCTCACTATTAGAATATCTATTAATATAACAGAATTCACTTTATTAAGAGATGAAAAGAGAAAACATATTTTTTCATCATCAATTCTGAAAAGCATTTGATAAAATTCAACATCTATTCTTAATAAAGTAGAAGATGGCTATATCACACATCTTTTAACTGAATAAAATGTATCTATTTCAGTCCCCAAATCATATTGTGTTTAATTAGGGAACACTACAAGTATTCCCCTAAAAGCCATGTACAAGACAAAGATGTCAAATATCACTATTATTTAACATTTTGGGAAGCACTAGTCAATGCAATTAGCCAAGAAAAAGATAACTGAGGTATAAAAATGGGAAATATATTTATCATCATTCATAGCTGATACAATTATATACCTGGAAAAACAGAATCAACTGAAAATCTACTGCAAACAAAAAAATTCAATATTCTAGCTGCATTAAAGAAATGCAAAAATCAACAGCCCACATACATACAAATAACCAATTAGAAGATACAATGGAAGGAAAGGTCCCATTTACAACTGCAACAGAAAAGGGAAAAAAGAATAAATTTAGCAAGAAATGTACAAGACACATATAAAAAATCTTTGTTTTAATTTCTACCAAGCAATCAATATCTGAACAGATATGTGTTCATATGTGTTTATATAAAAAGACTCAATATAATAAAATTATCAATTCTACTCTAAATTAATCTATAAATTTACTATTATCTCAATAAAAATATCAATAGTATGTATTTGGAAACTGGAAAATTGATTTTAAAACTTATATTTAAAAAAATTGGAAAGAAATGCCAGGACAATTCTGAAAAGTAAGAATAATGATGGAGAACTAGACTAATCAGATATTAAAAGAAAGTCTCAATGATTATATTATTATAGCAGGGTAGTACTGGTGTATGACTAGACAGGCAACAGAAAGGAATAAAAAGTCCAGAAACAGACCAAAAAACTTAGAAGACTTAAGTATACAATAAAGGTGGCATTTCAAATCAGTGAGAAAAATATTAAAATATATAATACATGTTGCTGGTACAAATAAGTATCTGTCTAGAAAAATCAATTCCAGATGGAACAAATATTTAAAGTAGTAAAATCATAAAAATGATTAGAAAAAAACAGATATTTTATTTATAAAGTAGAAGTGAGGAAAGTCTAAACATGCAAACACCTAAAGCAAAAAAATCAAACCCGTTGCTGCTGAGTCAATTCCGACTCACAGTGACCCTGTAGGACGGAGTAGAACTGCCCCACAGGGTTTCAAAGGAGTGACTGGTGGATTCCAATTGCCAATCTTTTGGTTAGCAGCCGAACTCTTAACTACTACGCCACCAGGATTTCCAATGCAAACACCTAGAAGCCAGAAATGAAAAGATTAAGACAAGGACAAAATAAAATATTTCTACACAGCAAAAACTGTTATAAACTAGTTAAAAAACACTGACAAGCTTGGGAAAATATCTGTAATTCATAGCACAAATAAATGATTAACCTTCCAAAATATTAGGGGGTCCTATAAATCACTAAGATAAAAGACAGAAAACTTGTAGAAGAATGGGTACTATGTGCCAAGTACAGTTCAAGTCACTGGGGATACAGCAGTGTACAAATAGATAAAAAGATAAAAATTCCTGCCCTCATAAAACTTATACTCTAGTGATCTATCTTGGAGTAGGTAGGTAGGTGTAGGTATAGGTAAGAGTAGGTATAGGTAAGTGTAGGTAGGTAGGTAGACGAAGGAAAGGAAAGGAACTTTTTAAAAATCAAGGCACAAATCAGGTCTTTTACCTTTTTACCAGAAAAGGGTTAAACACACACACATATATATACATATATATTTTTGCAAATCTGTGCACAGAATATCTCTGGAAGGATAAATAAGAAGTTATTAATACTGGTTGCTTCCAGGAAGCAAAACTGGGGAACAGAAGGATATGAATTATTTTTCATTAAATAGTCTTTTATACCTTTTGAGTTTGTATCATGTAAATGTAATTTTAAAAATAAATTCAATTATAATTTAAAAAAGCATATAAAATAAAATTAGATGTTGAAAGGGAGAAAAAGGAAGAGTAGAATGTTTTAAAACAAAAGAGAGATACATTTAAGAAAAACAAATAGAAAGTCTGGAAAAGAAAAATATGATACTTGAAATAAAAATCTCAATGGATGGTTAAACAACAGAACAGACCCAAATGAAAAGAGAATTAGATAATTAGACAAATAAGCTAAGAATCACCAAAAAAAGCACAAAAAAGACAAGAAAAAAATATGAAAAAGAAATTAATAAACACAAAAGATAGTATGAGACAATCCAATTTGTATATAATGGGACCTGAAGAGACCACAGAAATGGGACAATGGCAGAAACTGGAAAGATAATGTCCAAATATTTGCTAGAACTGAACACAGACATGAGTTCTTAAAGAGTAAAGGAACATATCAAATCTTGAGCAGAGTAAATATAAAAAAATCCATTCCTAGACTACGACAGTGAAACTACAAAATAAAGAAAAAGAGAATTTTATCTAGCAGAGAGAAATGACTGATTAAAAAGGAGTAACAATCAGACTGAGAGTTAATTTATCATCAGCAACAACAGAAGTCAGGGGGAAAAAAAAGGAAGAATGAATATCTTCAAAGTGCTAAGGAAAATAACTGTTGTCCTAAATTCTATACCCAATTAAATACCATTTAAGAGTTTATTCAATATAAAGATAGCAGTTCTACTCTGTCCTTTAGGGTCGCTATGAGTCGAAACCAACTCATCATCAATGAGTCTTTTTAATCACAATAAATGTAAACAGATTACAGTCTCTGTCTCTTAACGGGTAAGTTCAATTCTGGATTAAAAAAATCTAAATATAAAGCTGTTTACATAAAACATATATATTACAGACAGGTTGAAAATGGAGACGAAAAAAGATATACCAGAAAAATACTAACCAAAACAACAATATATATAGGCAAAGGCTTACAACAAGGAAGAAAGTATGTAATATTGATATGAGACAAAACAGAATTCAAAGCTAAAAGTATAAAATGGGACAACAGACAAATATTGATAAAATGTGCAATCTATCAATAGTGTACAATCCACAACAGCCATGAGCTTCTATTAATATATACCTTACAAGAAGGCCTAGAAACTATTAAAACACTGATAGAAATAAAAAGAAGAAATCCATGAACACACTGGGAGATTTTAATAAATCCTTTTCTAAGAAACAGACTAAGTAGAACAAAATAAGTAAGGCCATAGGACATTTGAATAACATAATAAAAAAGCTTGATCTAATAGACATATATGAAACTTTATGTAAAAACAAACAAATAAAACAATTCATATTCTTTTTAAACACATTTGGGGCATTAAAAAAATCTGACCATATTATGCCAAAGCAAAATCTAACATACTCCAAAAGGCAGACATCATATAGGCCATTTTCTCTAATCATGATACACTAAAATTAGAAATTAAATATCAAACAATTACCAAAGAAACCTCAAAGTGGAAACTTTTAAACTTTATTTTATACACTTCCTAGATTAAAAGGAAATCAAACAAAATTACATTTAGAAACAATAATGGGTGTACCAAAAAACCCGTGATATGGCCTAATCAAGAGGAAACTTTAAAGCTTAATGGCATATATGAGAAAATAAGAAATACTGAGAGAAAAAAACCCTGGGATAAGAATGAAATTCCAGAAGGTAAAGAAAGAACAAAATAGACCTAAGAAAGCAGAAGAAGAAGAAAAAAAAAATAATGAAGATAAAAACAGAAAATAGTGAATTACAACATATAAAGAGAAGACAATCAATAGAATCAAAAAGTAATTACTTGACTGTAACAGGTTCTGCCAGGGAGGAGTTATCAGCAGGTTTGGCAAGCATACAGAGTCGAACTTCCCTAAGGTAGGTACAGGGAGGGCAGCACCAATGAGACTTTATAGCTATATCTCCAACCGTCAGAATTCTTCATTTCTTAAGCCTCTGGTTTATCAACAAACAATAAACAAAACAAACCCACTGCCGCTGAGTCAATTCCGACTCATAGCAACCCTGTAAGACAGAGTAAAACTGTCCCATAGGGTTTCCAAGGCTGTAAATCTTTATAGAAGCAGACTGCCACATCTTTCTCCCGCTTAATAAATAATGGCTGATTTTTTTTTTAAATTATAACCTACCTACCTTTTGGCAGAAGGAAAGGCAAGAATCCTTGATTTATAGTCTTACCAAACTGCATACAAAGGGGCAGAAGTAATTCTCCCAATCTAAAATGGAGGTCATGCAATTATGCAAGAAAAAGAAATAAAAGACATCCAGATTGGAAAGAAAGAACTATATTTGCAGATGAAGTGATCTTGTATATAGGAGTTCTAAGGAATACACACACACACACACACACACACACACACACACACACACACAAAACAATTAGAGTTAAGAAAGAAGTTCAGCAAGATCAATATACAAAAGTCAATTTTATTTTTATACACTGGCAGTGAGTAATCTGAAATTAAAGTTCCATTTAGAATAGCATCAAAAATAATTAAATATTTGGAATAAGTTTAACAAAACAAATGCAAGACTTATTCACTGAAAATTATAATACACAGTTAAAGAAATTAAACCAACCAAACCAAACTCACTGTCATTGAGTCTATCCTGACTCATACCCTATTGGGTTTCCAAGGCTGTAAATCTCTAAGGAAGCAGACTGTCATATCTTTCTCCCTCAGAGCCGCTGGTAGTTTCAAACCGCTGACCTTTTGGTTAGCAGTCAATCGCTTTAACCACTGTGCCACCAGGGGTCCTTAAAGAAATTAAAGAAGACCTAAATAAACAGAAAGACATCCCATATTTACGGATCAAAAGACTTAATATTATTAAGACAGTCCCTGGGTGGCACAAACAGTTAAGCACTCAACTACTAGCCAAAAGGTTGGTGGTTCAAAACCATCCAGAGGCCCCTTGGGAGACAGGCCTGGAGATCTGCTTCTGAAAGGTCACAACCTTGAAAACCCTATGGAGCAGTTTTACTCTGCATATATGAGGTCCCATGAGTTGGAATCGACTCGACAGCAACTAACAACAATGACAACAATTGTTAAAATGACAATACTCCCCAAACTGATGTACAATTTCAACACAATTCCTATCAAAATTCTAGCTGGCTTCTATGCAGAAATTTACAGACCGATCCTAAAATTTGTGTGGAAATGCAAGGGACCCAGAAAAACCAAAACAATCTTGAAAGAGAGAAACAAAATTAGAGAACTCACACTTTTTGATTTCAAAATTTACTATAAGCTACAGTAATCAAGACAGTGCGGTACTGGCATAAAGATAGACATATAAGTCAATGAATAGAATTCAAGGTCCAAAAATAAACCCTGATTTTCAACAAGGGTGCAAAGACAATTCATGGAGAAAGAACAGTCTTGTCAACAAATGGTGCTGGGAAAACTGGATATCCATAAGCAAAAGAATGAATTTGGACCCCTACCTCATACCTCATTTTTAGTTAATTTTTTTATTAACTAACAATGGATCAAAGACCTAGATATACGAACTAAAACTATAAAACTCTTAGAAGAAAACACAGAGGTAAATCTTCGTGACCTTGGATTAAGTAATGGTTTCTTACACATGACACCAAAAGAGCAAACTACACAAGAAAACATAAATTGAGCATCATCAAATTTAAAAACATTTGTGCTTCAAAGGACACTATCAAGAAAGCGAAAAGACAATCCACAGAATGGGAAAAAATATTTGTCAATCATATATCTGATACATGACTAGTAGTATCCAGAAAACATAACTCTTATACTCAACAATAAAAAGACAAATAACTCAATTTAAAAAATAAGCAAAGGATCTGAAATGACATTCTTCCAAAGAAGATGTACAAATGGTCACATGAAAAGATGTGTGACATCATTACTTATCAAGCAAATGCAAATCAAAACCACAACGAAATATCACTTCACATACACTGCTGTTGTTGCTGTTGTGTGCTGTCAAGTCGGTTCCGATTCATAGTAACCCTACAGGACAGAGTAGAACTACCCCATAGGGTTTCCTAGGCTGTAATCTTTACGGGCGCAGATCGCCAGATCTTTTCTCCCGCAGAGTGGCCGGTGGGTTCAAACGACAGGCCTTTCGGTCAGCAGCCAAGTGATCAACCATTGCACTACCAGGGCTCCTTTCACATCCACTATTGTTGTTGTTAGTCTCTCTTAGTTAGTTGTCAGTTGTTGTTGTTAGTGCTATCTTAGTTATCTAGTCCTGTTATAACAGAAATACCAGAACCGGATGGCTTCAACAAACCGACGTTTATTCTCTCACAGTCTAGTAGGCTAGAAGTACAAATTTAGGGCATCAGCTCCAGGGGAAGGCTTTCTCTCTCTGTCAGCTCTGGAGGAAGGTCCTTGTCCTCAGTCTTTCCCTGGACTAGGAGCTTCTCCGCACAGGGACCCCAGTTCCAAAGGAGGTGCACTCCTGGCTCTACTTTCTTGGTGGTATGAGGTCCCCGTCTCTTTGTTCTCTTCTATATCTCAAAAGAGACTGACGAAAGGTACAATCTAATCTTGTAGATTGAGCCCTGCCTCATTAACATAACTGCCTCTAATCCTGCCTCAGTAACATCAGAAAGGTAGGATTTACAACACATAGGAAAATCACATCAGATGACAAAATGGTGGATAATCACACAATACTGGGAATCATGGCCTAGCCAAGCTGACGCACATTTTTGGAGGACATATTCAATCCATAACACTACCCTCTGGCCCTCCAAAATTCATGCCCTTGCCATATGTAAAACACAATTACCCCATCATATCATAGCAAAAGTCCTAAATCAACTCCAAGTCCAAAATCCAAAAATTCCTCTTCATCTGTGAAATCTAGAATACAAGTTATCTGCTTCCAAAGTACAATGGTGGAACAAGCTGGAACAAATTAGACATTTCCATTATAAATGGGAGAAACTGGAGGGAAAGAAGGGATAAGAGGTACCAAGCATATCAGGAGAACATACTACATTAGCTCTCAAGGCTTGAAAATAATGCTCTCTTTTCTGAGACTATTGAGGCAATGGCCCTGCTCTCCAGACTCTGAGGGTGGGCTACATTCTCTGGATTCTGGGTGGAGGTCCCTCAGCCCTGGGCCCACTGGAACAGTAACTCTGCTCCCTCCCATCTGGGCGGCCCCTTCTCCTAGTTCATCTGAGTGGCAACTCCATCCTTTGAGACCCCAGAGGTCATGGCCCTACCCTTTGAGACTGAGGCAGCTCTGCTTCCTGTGTTCCTTGTCTCTTTGGCTTCTGCTTCCTTGGCCTCTTGGCCCCCTCACCACCTGCGTCTGCCCTGCCAGGGCAAGTGTTCCAAAGCTCTTTAGCTCCAGCGTTAAATGCCTGGGGATACCCCACTCCATCAGTAAACTTTGACCTGATGGAACTCAGCTCTCTCGCTCTGTGGGTCTGCAAGCCTAGCTCCACTGATGAGTGCCCAGAGGCACCCCACTCTGCCAGGAAGCCTCCTGAACAAAGCACGCAGCTCTCTTGCTCTGTGGGCTGGTTCCAGTGCTGTCTCGCGCTGGTCTCCTGTTTCTCGCCATCTGCACCATCTGCAAACCCAATCCTGTTGAGTCGATTCTGATTTATAGCGACCCTATAAGGTCATAGTCAAACTGCCCCATAGGGTTTCCAAGGAGTGGTTGGTGGATTCAAACTGTCAACCTTTTGGTTAGCAGCCGAGCTCTTAACCAATGCACCACCGGGGCTCTAGAGTTACCACAGGACCAAGTTTTTCCTCTTCTAACTAAATACCCAAGAAAAATAAAAACATACGTTGACACAAAAATTTGTACACAAATGTTAATAGTAGCATTACTCATAACACCGGCAAGTGAAAACAATTCAAATGTCCATCAAGTGATGACTGAATAAACAAAATGTGGTATATTCATATAATATAATATCATTAAGCCATAAAAAGTAATTAAGTACTGATACATGTTACAACATGGACAAACCTTTAAAACATTATGTTAAAATGAAAGTCAGACACAAAAAACCACATATTGTATGATTCCATTTAAATGAAATATCCAGAATAAGTAAATTGACCAAGACAAAAGATTAGTGCTTGCCAGGAGCTGGGGGGTGGGGAGGTGAGGAACGTCTGTTAATGGTATGGAGTTTCTTTGGGGATGATGACAAGGTTCTGGAATTAGAGAATGGTGATAGTTACACAATTTTGTGATTATACTCAAAACTGGACACTTTAAAAGGGTAAACTTTATGTATTATATCTCATAAAGCTATTATTAAAAATACTTTAATATAATAAATAATAATTTTAAAAAGTCTATTACTGTAATACAGGCGGGAGTTGGTGATGGCTTGAACTAACGCAGTGGCCGTGAAGATGGAATAGAATATTCACTTTTGAGAGATATTTACAGGGTATAAAATAAGTAACACTTTAATACCACAGTAAAATCTGGAAAAGCCAGAACCTGTGTAAGGCAGAAACTCAGAGAAGGAAAACTCAAATATGTATTTTCCACTAATAGAGAGCAACAGATAAGTGGTAAGACTTCACCCTGTCAAAGGCGGAAAACTGGCGAGACCCAGAAAAACAAGGCTGCATATTTGAGTGAACAACCAACCAGGATGACTGCTGTTGTTATAGTTGCAGTCAAGTCGGCTCCGACTCATGGCAACCTTACATGTAACAGAAAGAAACACTGCCGGGTCTTATGCCATCTTTATGATGGTCAGTATATTTGAATCCATTGTTGTGGCTATTATGTCAATCCATCTCACTGAGGGTTTCCTTTGTTTGCATTGGTCCTCTACTTTATCAAAGCAGGATAATACTTTCTCAGTAATAAAATTGGTTTAATAATGTTTTCTTTAAAAGAAAACAAAACAGTCAGGCTGCCTGGGTTCATACTCTAGCTTCAACACTTACTAGCTGTTCACCCTTAAACAAATTTCTTAACCTTTCTTATCTGTAAAATGGTAATATTAGAAACTATCTAGAATTGTTGAGAGATTAAATGAGATAATGCCCATAAAGGACTCCACAAAAAGTGTCCAGCACACGACTGTTCGATAATATGTAATGCTTCCTTCCTAGACTGTGAATAACTTCAGAACAGGGATATATCTATCTTATTTACATTTGTGTACTCCAACGTAGTACTGACACATGGCAGGAATTCAAGAAATAATTGTTAAATATAAATTAGTCTCCTCTGACCAATTTTGGGTAAACTGACAAAATCAGGTTTCTGAATCAGCAAAGCTGAGTACTAGATTCTGTCTGAACCCATGAAGATCCCCTGACCCTTGAGTCCGAGTAGCTAGTCGGTTACCTATCAGCAGTTAACACCTGAAGTCAATTTCTTCCCTCAAATATTTGTTCCCAAAGAATGTTTCTCCTCATCTTTAATGGGATTCACTTCCCTTATTATCAAAAATTTCTCCACTTTTTAGTGTGCTTTCTCAATGGGTTTTTTTTCCCTCTCTTTTCTTTTTTCACTCATGTAGTTTCATGTTTAATTCTCTACAGATACCGGGTAATAAGTTTCCCCAAAAGCTTTCTGGGAGTTGAGTTGGCTTGTCGAAAGATATTCTTAGCAAATTATTTAGTATTCCATCCCCTGCCCCCAAACATCCAGACACAGTAGAGCAATTCACTTCTCACAGGTAGAGTTTGCAGCACTCAAAACAGAACATCCCTTCATGGTTTACCATCTTCTAGTCCACTGAATTCAAAACTACTATTCCCAGTCACTCTTCCTCAAACTCCTCCCCACCCCGACCACAATTCCTAAGAAGGCTAGCCAATTCCTTTGCTCTCTCTCATTCTTTCCAATGCTGAATATATTGTGAAAAGTATTACATTTAACCTTCTTGGCAGGTAATAAAATTTAAGTGATTATAAATCAACTGTAACTATTTGTTATACAAAAACTGCTGTCAAAGACTGAACATTCAACAAACATTTACTAAGCAATTACTAAGTGTTAGGTAATATGCTAGGTGTGAGGGTAGGGGGTCAGAGATAATTAAGACAGAGTTTCTAATCTGAAGATGCTGAATCCAAGATAGGAAACAGACAAGAAATTAAGTAACCATAGTACAGGCATTTCTCCTACTACAAAAGTTTTAAAAACACAATTGGATACAACCTGATCTATTAAATAGGTATGTGGGTTGCACTGAATAGACATTTATTGGTAATAGATGGCTGATCTTTGGGTATCAACACTGTGAACATAATGAAAACAAACTGTTAATGGACAGAATATAGGAAGACAAAGCAGGATACAAGACACTTTGAGTGTCAGGCTACCAGAGGAGTTAAATATGGTAACTTCTTTGGATGACCTGGGACCTTATTAACTCTGGTTTGATCTTATGACGTGCTTTTCAAGATTTGTTTGATGATGTCCAAGTTTATTTTTGTCATTTTTATATATCAATTTATTATATGTTAGCATGTGATAAAATTATATTTATAGTTATGTTTTAAAATCTTTATTACTGAAAATTCTGTAGGAAACATAGTTTAACTATTGTGAATCTGATACTCTCCAGCCTTAACTCCTATTCCCCAATGAAACAATAGTTTTTACAATGTGATCTCTAAACATATAAACCTTCTTTGAAAAGCAAAAGGAAAGTTATGGCAGAAAAGTTAAGTATTGTATGGTGAAGTAACTATAAGAATACAAAGAAGAAAGCTTAACCTGAAGGGATATATCAGGATAAGACTCACATCCAGTAGAGAAGCCTGAGCTTGGCAAAGGATAGATGAGGATCATCCAAGTAATAAAGAAGAGAAAGCTTTTCTAGGTAGAAAGAATAAATACTACAGCATGTGTAAATGTACGGAAGTACAAAGTACAAAATAAGTGTAATGTATATAAAATACATATTTACATTTAAATATAAGGAATTAACATTTCTCTTTCCTCCTATTTAAAAAAAAAGGAACAGGAGTTAGTTGTAAAACTTACAAATTCAGTGCTTCTGTATACTCTTGTATTTACACTTTTGTGTAAATCCACCTCTGGGTAGATGAATTAGAAAAAGGAGTTCCTCTTGGGCAGATGAAGGAGGAAAAAAGTACCACCTCTGGGTAAAAACAGCCCTGAGGGTGACTGCTTGTCAAGTGGAGCATACCTTTGTGTCAAGAAAAATGGACAGATACAGACAGGTGAGACCTCTGCGAGGGGAACCAGACATCCTAGATTTCAGGCCCTACCAGCCCTCTTAACCAGGCACCATTGTGCAGTGCACACACTACACAATCACACATGACAGACTTGAGAAATTTGCCTTCCATGTAGAAGCAGCATATTAGATCAGCAGAAATTTAACAGAGACCATATGGAAAAATTTTGTTTTCATTCATTCATTTATTCAACAAATATTTACTGAACACATACTATTGTGCCAGGGCATCTGGAAGACATTGGTGAACTTTCTTGCATTACACTTACTCTGTAAATAACTGTTAATAGTGGTTTTTACTGAAGAAAGTACACAGTTAGGATAGGGGTGTGTCATGGTTTGAATTATGTTCCCCCAAAAATGTGTATCAGTTTGGCTAGGCCATGATTCCTGGTACTGTGTGATTTTCCTGTATGTTGGAAACCTGCCTCTATGATGTTAATGAGGGAGGACAGGTGGCAATTGTGTTAGTAAGGCAGGACCTGATCTACAAGACTGGATTGTGTCCTGAGGCAATCTCTTGAGATATAAAAGACAGAAGTGAGCAGTGAGACAGGGGGACCTCATACCAGCA